>NC_135620.1:51173750-51776458 GCF_053574225.1 Canis aureus
CATAGGCAGAGGGAGAAGCAGGCTTCCTGAGGGGAACCTGATGTGGGACTCAATCCCAGTACCCCAGGATCACAACCTGAGCCATAGGCAGATGCTCAACCACTGAGCCACCCAGGTGCCTATATTATCTTAATTCTTTTTAAAAATATATTACATTTATTTATTTATTTACAGAGACAGACAGAGCACAAGCCCAGGAAGGGGCAGAGACTGAGGGAGGAGCAGACTCCCTGCTGAGCAGGGAGCCTGACCTGGGGCTCCATTCCAGGACCTGGGTATCATGACCTAAGCTGAAGGCAGACACTTAATGGATAAGCCACCCAGGCACCCTATTTCAACTCAATTCTTGAATTCAAGTTTATTTAAGTATAAAATGAGAGATTAACAATATTTAAGATGAATAATATGGTTCACCATTTTCTTTTCACATTTATTTTATTAAGACATCTGTTCTAATTGTCATTTCTTTGTAGATAACTGCCTTTTCTGTGTGATAACTTTAAAGTTTTCTTTTTCTTCATTCTTGGTATTATTGTATACTTTTATGTTCCAAGAATTTTTCATATTTTTTTATCTTAATCCATATTAGGAACCTCTGTACTTTTAGAAATATTCCACAACTCCATTAAAATATGTCTTGTTGAACATTTATATTTATTTATTCTGTCTGTAACTTAAAATGTGCCTTTTCCCTAAGAACTTGGGTCTTTCTTGAAAAGTCTCTTGCTCTCTTCCCTTAATGTTTTTATTTTTATCAAATTTATTCAGTCACTTAGTTTAAAAGAGTCTTATGATTATACAAGTTTCCTGTGAAAAGTAACAGTTGCCATCACTGCCCTAGCATACCATTCTTTTTCAAAGAAAGCAACTTTCCCCCTCTTTTAGCAGATTATTTTAGGATTTACATCTACATCTCTTAATAATGCTGATTTATCCATTTTTTAAAGTATGTCCTGCACTCAACATGGGGCTTGAACTCATGACCCTGAAATCAAGAGTCACAAGCTCTGCCAACTGAGCCAGCCAGAAGCCCACTGATTTCTCTAGATTTAAGCATTACCAGTACTGACTTGTCACTACAAAAAGGCAGAATTTACCCTTCATCACCCATATACACATACCCTTTTGTGCTGACCCCCTATAAGTCATAACCTTATACAATCTCCCCTCCAAGTGCATGCAGGACCTGTGATTGCTTCTAACCTATAGAAAATGCAAAGGTGAAGCATTTTTACTAATATGATTCAGGCCCCAAATCAGTTGAATTTGAGGTTACCAAGGGAAGAATATCCTGGGTAGGCTTAACTTAATTGGATAAAATCCCTTAAAAGAGGGACCCCAGCACTTCTGCAAGCAGAGATGCTCTCTTACTGACTTTGAAGAAGGAAACCAGCATGAGTTCTACAGGCATGAGAAAATGAGCTCTTCTAACTCCCTGAAGGAGCTTGGATGTGGGTCTTTCCTCAGATGACCTGCAGCCTTGCCAGCACCTTGAGTGAGCCCAACCAAAGGATCCAGCTAGGCTCTACTTGCACTCCTGACCCACTGAAAATGAAAGGTAAAAAAAATAAGTATTGTTTGGAGACACAAAATTTGTGCTCCTTCATTATAGCAATAATCAATCAGTACTCCTTCCCTTCTTAACTTCCCAAATAGAGTTTCAGTCTCATCAATTTTGAGTGTTTGTGTGATCACGACATGCAAATGCTTTTTATAACTTAGTGAACCATGGCTACTTGTCCTTCCTGCATAAAAAGTAATCATTGCTCCCCACCCCACCTCCCTTTTCTTTGTTATAGTATTTTTTAGTTGTTTAATTTTCCTTTCAAAAGGCTGAAATTCATTAAGTATTCTTTCAGTTACATTGTCCTGGGTCTATTCCAGAAGTTTTTTACTTGATTCAATTATACTTAGTTTCTCTCTAATCTGAACATATGGCTATCATGCTGTTCTAGCCTTTCTGATCATCTTGGGGATTCCCTGACTTCTTTCTCATGTGGCTGATGTTTTCTAAACCATATGTATTGCTCTTTCCCTTGTTTGGTGAATTATGTCTTCTAGAGACTTCATGTCTTCATTCTACCTGCTAGTTTCATTGACATTTTGGCTGGGTATATAATTGTAGTCAGAAATTTCCCTCAGAATTTGAAAACTATGTTACCTAGATAGGTATTTTTGTTTTGTTTATGGCCATAGCACCCTGAATGCACCCAACCTTGTCTCAATAGCTTCTCTGTTGCTGCTAGGAAGGACAAAGCTATTCTGATTCATATTCCTCAGTATGTAGCCTACTTTCTTTCTTCCTTGGAAATTGAGAAACTTCTCTTAGTCTAACGTGCTTAAAATTTCAAATTGAGAGTCAGGGGGCAAGAAGGCGGAAGAGTAGGGTCCCCAAATCACCTGTCTCCACCAAATTACCAAGAAAACCCTCAAATTATCCTGAAAATCTATGAATTCGGCCTGAGAATTAAAGAGAGAACACCTGGAATGCTACAGTGAGAAGAGTTCGCGCTTCTATCAAGGTAGGAAGACGGGGAAAAAGAAGTAAAGAAACAAAGGTCTCCAAGAGGGAGGGGCCCCGCGAGGAGCCAGGCTGAGGCCGGGGCGAGTGTCCCCAGGACAGGAGAGCCCCGTCCCGGAGACGCAGGAGCTGCACCAACCTTCCCGGGTGGAAAGGGACTCGCGGGGAGTTGGAGCAGGACCCAGGAGGGCGGGGATGCCCTCGGGCTCCCTGGGACACTAACAGACACCTGCGCCCCGGGAGATGTGCCGAGCTCCCTAAGGGCTGCAGCGCGCACGGCGGGACCTGGAGCAGCTCGGGGGGCTCGGGCAGAGGAAGAGGCTCCGTGCGGAAGGGGCTGCACGGCCGGGAGCGCGAACCCAACAGCGCAGGCCCCAGGAGCACAGGGCGCCGGGACACAGCCCAGGATCCGGCCTCCCCCCGGGACAGGCAGAGGCCGGGAGGGCCCAGGACAGCAAGGACGCTCCTGCCCCGAGCTGAGCAGATCAGCGGCCCCGCCCCGGAGCCTCCAGGCCCTGCAGACGGAGAGCTCCGGAGTTCCTGCCGGAGCTGAATCCAGGTTTCCAGAGCTGCCCCGCCACTGGGGCTGTTGCTCCTGGGGCCTCATGGGGTAAACAACCCCCACTGAGCCCTGCACCAGGCAGGGGCACAGCAGCTCCCCCAAGTGCTCACACCTGAAAATCAGCACAACAGGCCCCTCCCCCAGAAGACCAGCTAGACTGACAAGTTCCAGGGGAAGCCAAGGGACTTAAAGTACACAGAATCAGAAGATACTCCCCCGTGGTTCTTTTTGTTTTGTTTTGTTTTGTTTTGTTTTGTTTTGCTTTTTTATTTGTTTCCTTCCCCCACCCCCTGTTTTTTTCCTTTCTTTCTTTTTCTTTCTCTTTTTCTTCTTTTTTTTTTTTCATTTTTTTCTTCCTTTTTTTTTTTCCTCTTTCTCTTTTCTTTCCTTCTTTCTCTCCTCTCTTTTTCTCCTTTTCCCAATACAACTTGCTTTTGGCCACTCTGCACTGAGCAAAATGACTAGAAGGAAAACCTCACCTCAAAAGAAAGAATCAGAAACAGTCCTCCCTCCCACAGAGTTACAAAATCTGGATTACAATTCAATGTCAGAAAGCCAATTCAGAAGCACTATCATACAGCTACTGGTGGCTCTAGAAAAAAGCATAAAAGACTCAAGAGACTTCATGACTGCAGAATTTAGAGCTAATCAGGCAGAAATTAAAAATCAATTGAATGAGATGCAATCCAAACTAGAAGTCCTAACGACGAGGGTTAACGAGGTGGAAGAACGAGTGAGTGACCTAGAAGACAAGTTGATGGCAAAGAGGGAAACTGAGGAAAAAAGAGACAAACAATTAAAAGACCATGAAGATAGATTAAGGGAAATAAACGACAGCCTGAGGAAGAAAAACTTACGTTTAATTGGTGTTCCCGAGGGCGCCGAAAGGGCCAGAGGGCCAGAATATGTATTTGAACAAATTCTAGCTGAAAACTTTCCTAATCTGGGAAGGGAAACAGGCATTCAGATCCAGGAAATAGAAAGATCCCCCCCTAAAATCAATAAAAACCGTTCAACACCTCGACATTTAATAGTGAAGCTTGCAAATTCCAAAGATAAAGAGAAGATCCTTAAAGCAGCAAGAGACAACAAATCTCTGACTTTTATGGGGAGGAGTATTAGGGTAACAGCAGACCTCTCCACAGAGACCTGGCAGGCCAGAAAGGGCTGGCAGGATATATTCAGGGTCCTAAATGAGAAGAACATGCAGCCAAGAATACTTTATCCAGCAAGGCTCTCATTCAAAATGGAAGGAGAGATAAAGAGCTTCCAAAACAGGCAACAACTGAAATAATATGTGACCTCCAAACCAGCTCTGCAAGAAATTTTAAGGGGGACTCTTAAAATTCCCCTTTAAGAAGAAGTTCAGTGGAACTATCCACAAAAACAAGGACTGAATAGATATCATGATGACACTAAACTCATATCTCTCAATAGTAACTCTGAACGTGAACGGGCTTAATGACCCCATCAAAAGGCGCAGGGTTTCAGACTGGATAAAAAAGCAGGACCCATCTATTTGCTGTCTACAAGAGACTCATTTTAGACAGAAGGACACCTACAGCCTGAAAATAAAAGGTTGGAGAACAATTTACCATTCGAATGGTCCTCAAAAGAAAGCAGGGGTAGCCATCCTTATATCAGATAAACTAAAATTTACCCCTAAGACTGTAGTGAGAGATGAAGAGGGACACTATATCATACTTAAAGGATCTATTCAACAAGAGGACTTAACAATCCTCAATATATATGCCCCGAATGTGGGAGCTGCCAAATATATCAATCAATTATTAACCAAAGTGAAGAAATACTTAGATAATAATACACTTATACTTGGTGACTTCAATCTAGCTCTTTCTATACTCGATAGGTCTTCTAAGCACAACATCTCCAAAGAAACGAGAGCTTTAAATGATACACTGGACCAGATGGATTTCACAGATATCTACAGAACTTTACATCCAAATTCAACTGAATACACATTCTTCTCAAGTGCACATGGAACTTTCTCCAGAATAGACCACACACTGGGTCACAAATCGGGTCTGAACCGATACCAAAAGATTGGGATCGTCCCCTGCATATTCTCAGACCATAATGCCTTGAAATTAGAACTAAATCACAACAAGAAGTTTGGAAGGACCTCAAACACATGGAGGTTAAGGACCATCCTGCTAAAAGATGAAAGGGTCAATCAGGAAATTAAGGAAGAATTAAAAAGATTCATGGAAACTAATGAGAATGAAGATACAACCGTTCAAAATCTTTGGGATGCAGCAAAAGCAGTCCTAAGGGGGAAATACATCGCAATACAAGCATCCATTCAAAAACTGGAAAGAACTCAAATACAAAAGCTAACCTTACACTTAAAGGAGCTAGAGAAAAAACAGCAAATAGATCCTACACCCAGCAGAAGAAGAGAGTTAATAAAGATTCGAGCAGAACTCAACGAAATCGAGACCAGAAGAACTGTGGAACAGATCAACAAAACCAGGAGTTGGTTCTTTGAAAGAATTAATAAGAAAGATAAACCATTAGCCAGCCTTATTAAAAAGAAGAGAGAGAAGACTCAAATTAATAAAATCATGAATGAGAAAGGAGAGATCACTACCAACACCAAGGAAATACAAACGATTTTAAAAACATATTATGAACAGCTATATGCCAATCAATTAGGCAATCTAGACGAAATGGACGCATTCCTGGAAAGCCACAAACTACCAAAACTGGAACAGGAAGAAATAGAAAACCTTAACAGGCCAATAACCAGGGAGGAAATTGAAGCAGTCATCAAAAACCTCCCAAGACACAAGAGGCCAGGGCCAGATGGCTTCCCAGGAGAATTTTATCAAACATTTAAAGAAGAAACCATACCTATTCTCCTAAAGCTGTTTGGAAAGATAGAAAGGGATGGAGTACTTCCAAATTCATTCTATGAGGCCAGCATCACCTTAATTCCAAAACCAGACAAAGACCCCACCAAAAAGGAGAATTACAGACCAATATCCCTGATGAACATGGATGCAAAAATTCTCAACAAGATACTGGCCAATAGGATCCAACAGTACATTAAGAAAATTATTCACCATGACCAAGTAGGATTTATCCCCGGGACACAAGGCTGGTTCAACACCCATAAAACAATCAATGTGATTCATCATATCAGCAAGAGAAAAACCAAGAACCATATGATCCTCTCATTAGATGCAGAGAAAGCATTTGACAAAATACAGCATCCATTCCTGATCAAAACTCTTCAGAGTGTAGGGATAGAGGGAACATTCCTCGACATCTTAAAAGCCATCTATGAAAAGCCCACAGCAAATATCATTCTCAATGGGGAAGCACTGGGAGCCTTTCCCCTAAGATCAGGAACAAGACAGGGATGTCCACTCTCACCGCTGCTATTCAACATAGTACTGGAAGTCCTAGCCTCAGCAATCAGACAACAAAAAGACATTAAAGGCATTCAAATTGGCAAAGAAGAAGTCAAACTCTCCCTCTTCGCCGATGACATGATACTCTACATAGAAAACCCAAAAGTCTCCACCCCAAGATTGCTAGAACTCATACAGCAATTCGGTAGCGTGGCAGGATACAAAATCAATGCCCAGAAACCAGTGGCATTTCTATACACTAACAATGAGACTGAAGAAAGAGAAATGAAGGAGTCAATCCCATTTACAATTGGACCCAAAAGCCTAAGATACCTAGGAATAAACCTAACCAAAGATGTAAAGGATCTATACCCTCAAAACTATAGAACACTTCTGAAAGAAATTGAGGAAGACACAAAGAGATGGAAAAATATTCCATGCTCATGGATTGGCAGAATTAATATTGTGAAAATGTCAATGTTACCCAGGGCAATATACACGTTTAATGCAATCCCTATCAAAATACCATGGACTTTCTTCAGAGAGTTAGAACAAATTATTTTAAGATTTGTGTGGAATCAGAAAAGACCCCGAAGAGCCAGGGGAATTTTAAAAAAGAAAACCATATCTGGGGGCATCACAATGCCAGATTTCGGGTTGTACTACAAAGCTGTGGTCATCAAGACAGTGTGGTACTGGCACAAAAACAGACGCATAGATCAGTGGAACAGAATAGAGAACCCAGAAGTGGACCCTGAACTTTATGGTCAACTAATACTCGATAAAGGAGGAAAGACTATCCATTGGAAGAAAGACAGTCTCTTCAATAAATGGTGCTGAAAAAATTGGACACCCACATGCAGAAGAATGAAACTAGACCACTCTCTTTCACCATACACAAAGATAAACTCAAAATGGATGAAAGATCTAAATGTGAGACAAAATTCCATGAAAATCGTAGAGAAGAACACAGGCAACACCCTTTTTGAACTCGGCCACAGTAACTTCTTGCAAGATACATCCACGAAGGCAAAAGAATCAAAAGCAAAAATGAACTATTGGGACTTCATCAAGATAAGAAGCTTTTGCACAGCAAAGGATACAGTCAACAAAACTAAAAGACAACCTACAGAATGGGAGAAGATATTTGCAAATGACATATCAGATAAAGGGCTAGTTTCCAAGATCTATAAAGAACTTCCTAAACTCAACACCAAAGAAACAAAAAATCCAATCATGAAATGGGCAAAAGACATGAACAGAAATCTCAGAGGAAGACATAGACATGGCCAACATGCACATGAGAAAATGCTCTGCATCACTTGCCATCAGGGAAATACAAATCAAAACCACAATGAGAGACCACCTCACACCAGTGAGAATGGGGAAAATTAACAAGGCAGGAAACAACAAATGTTGGAGAGGATGCGGAGAAAAGGGAACCCTCTTACACTGTTGGTGGGAATGTGAACTGGTGCAGCCACTCTGGAAAACTGTGTGGAGGTTCCTCAAAGAGTTAAAAATAGATCTGCCCTACGACCCAGCAATTGCACTGCTGGGGATTTACCCCAAAGATTCAGATGCAATGAAACGCCGGGACACCTGCACCCCAATGTTTATAGCAGCTATGGCCACAACAGCCAAACTGTGGAAGGAGCCTCGGTGTCCATCGAAAGATGAGTGGATAAAAAAGATGTGGTTTATGTATACAATGGAATATTACTCAGCTATTAGAAATGACAAATACCCACCATTTGCTTCAACGTGGATGGAACTGGAGGGTATTATGCTGAGTGAAGTAAGTCAATCGGAGAAGGACAAACATTACATGTTCTCATTCATTTGGGGAATATAAATAATAGTGAAAGGGAATATAAGGGAAGGGAGAAGAAATGTGTGGGAAATATCAGAAAGGGAGACAGAACGTAAAGACTGCGAACTCTGGGAATCGAACTAGGGGTGGTATAAGGGGAGGAGGACAGGGGGTGGGAGTGAATGGGTGACGGGCACTGGGGGTTATTCTCTATGTTAGTAAATTGAACACCAATAAAAATAAATTTAAAAAATAAAAATAAATAAAAAAATAAAAATTTCAAATTGAAATGCACCTTGGATAATTTATACCAAGATGATTTGCTTTTGCAAATTACTCCATTTATCGATGGACACCGAGGCTCCTTCCACAGTTTGGCTATTGTGGACATTGCTGCTAGAAACACCGGGGTGCAGGTGTCCTGGCGTTTCATTGCATCTGTATCTTTAGGGTAAATCCCCAGCAGTGCAAAGATGAATGGATAAAGAAGATGTGGTTTATGTATACAATGGAATATTACTCAGCCATTAGAAATGACAAATCCCATCATTTGCTTCGATGTGGATGGAACTGGAGGGCATTATGCTGAGTGAAATAAGTCAATCAGAGAAGGACAAACATTATATCGTCTCATTCATTTGGGGAATATAAATAATAGTGAAAGGGAATAGAGGGGAAGGGAGAAGAAATGGGTAGGAAATATCAGAAAGGGAGACAGAACATGGAACACTCCTAAATCTGGGAAACAAACTAGGGGTGGTGGAAGAGGAAGAGGGCGGGGGGTGGGGATGACTGGGTGGCGGGCACTGAGGGGGGCACTTCTCGGGATGAGCACGGGGTGTTATTCTGTATGTTGGTAGATTGAACACCAATAAAAAATAAATTTATTATTTAAAAATATTACTCCATTTATAGTTGTTTCTTTTGTATTTTATCTATCATTGCTACATATTTGAAGCAAAGAAAGATACATCAAAGCATGAACTCACAGCGCCATCCTAACTGAAATAAACTATGTTAGAATGTCAAAAACATAAGTAAAACAAAAAAGTACAATTTTACATTTAAGGTGTTGAAATATATTCTTATTAAGAAAATTATTCTGGGACAAATGAGACATAAAAGGATTAAATACTAATAATCTGCAATTGCACAAAATATTCTCTTACTATAAGAAAAAAAACCCACTCTGCTTGCTTCCTAAATTCAACCTTATTCAGATTTTTAATTTTTGAAAGTCTGAGTGAAGAAATTAGACTGTATATTTGTTAAACTTATCACCAGATGAGTTTAAAGGTACGTAATAGAATTTTGAGCTTTAAGAGTTTCAATTATAATTAAAATGTGTCTTGGGTTCAGGGAGAGAGAAAAAAAGTCTTAATCTCTATGAGAGCACTATGAATAAAACAATTTAGAAATAAGCACAAAAATTTACATCAGGGTCTATATTTGTCAAAGAGAACAAACCACACAACTTTGCTAAGGAGATTTTCTGAAAATACCTCAGAATATTATATGGCCTATGCTTTCATTTTGTTTCTGGGATCCTAAATACATGTTAGTGAGAGGGTAAATTCCCACTTAGTTAACATCTTAAAACTTTCTAAAAAAGATAAAAAAGGTTAAAATATGAATGTTTACTATTCATCCCCCTCCAAAACAAAGAATTGAGTAAGATGAAATGGAAAGTTAAATTTTTTTTCTACTTTTTCCTCCCTGGAAGTTGAGAAACTTCTCTTAGTCTATAAGTATTTGAAATTTTAAATTGATGTGCCACGATGATTGGCTTTTGCAAATGAATCCATTTATGGTTGTTATCTATTATATTTTATCTATCATTGTTATATATTTGTAGCAAAGGGAGATGCATCAAAGCATAAACTCAGCACCATCTTGACTGAAGTTTATAAACTTCAGCTTTACTCCTAATAGATAAAGAGTAACAGTATATTGGGATGCCTGTGTGGCTCAGTGGGTGAGTGTATGCCTTTGGTTCAGGGTATGATCCTAGAGTCCCGGGATCAAGTCCCACATCAGGCTCCCCCCAGGAGGCCTGCTTCTCCCTCTGCCAATGTTTCTGCCTCTCTCTGTCTCTCATGAATAAATAAATAAAATCTTTTTTTTTAAAGAGTAACAGTATATATTCATTTGTAGTTAGATTAAGAACATTGCCAAAATGATGTGCAAAAGCATTATAGGTCTTTTCTGTTATTAGTTTACACTTGAGTATATAATATCTAATATATTAATATAATAATATGTAACTTTATATATTATATATGTATAACATAAAATATATAGGAATATATTTATCACATTTAATATTAATACATATGAATTATATATCAATAGATTAATATATGTGTGTGTATAATTTCATTTATTATAATGTTCCTTTTAAGCTAAGTACTTGAAATCTTATGTTCTAGGACCAAGAACAGAATCCAGTAGTTTTGAGTGTATAAAGCTTTCTAAAACATAAAGGTATTTTAAAGATGGTCCTATAATAAAAATTGGACAGCACCATGCAGACTACTTTCTTACACCATACACAAAAATAGACTTAAAATGGACAAAAGACCTAAATGTGAGACAGGAATCCATAAAAATCCTAGAGGAGAACACAGGCAACAACTTCTTTGATCGGACTGCAGCAATGTCTGGTTAGACATATCCCCAAAGACAAGAGAAATAAAAGCAAAAATGAACTACTGGGACTTCATCAAGATAAAAAGATTCTGCACAGCAAAGGAAACAATCAACAAAACTAAAATGCAACCTACAGAATGGGAGAAGATATTTCGAATGACATATCAGATAAAGGGCTAGTATTCAAAAATTTATAAAGAACTTACCAAACTCAACACTCAAAAAACAGAAAGTCCAGTCAAGAAATGGGCAGAAGTCTCTCTCTCTCTCTCTCTCTCTCTCTCTCTCTCTCTGTCTCTATGAATAAATAAATTTTTACAAAAGCTTAAAAAGAAATGGGCAGAAGACATGAATAGATATTTCTCCAAAGACATAACAAATCTCTAACAGACACATGAAAATATGTTCAACATAGCTCATCATCAGGGAAATACAAATCAAAATCACAATGAAATGTCACCTCACACCAGTCAGAATGGCTAAACTTAGTAAGTCAGGAAACAACAGATTTTGGTGAAAATGCAGAGAAAGGGAAACACATTAGCACTGTTGGTGGAAATGCAAACTGGTGCAGCTGCTCTGGAAAACAGTATGGACCTTCCTCAAAAAGTTACAAATAGAACTATCCTATGTCCCCATAATTGCATTACTAGGTATTTTTCCAAAGGATACAAAAATTCTGAATCAAAGAGGCACATGCAGTGCCCAGTGTTCATAGCAGCAATGTCCACAATAGCCAAAAAATGGAAAGAGCCCAGATGTCCATCAACAGATGAATGGATGTATATATAAGGGAATATTACTCTGCCATCAAAAGAAGGAAATCTTGCCATTTGCAAGGACATGGATGGAACTAGAGTGTATTATATTAAGTGAAATAGAGAAAGACAAATACAAATAGACAAATAGAGAAAGACAAAGAGTGATTTCACTCATATGTGGAATCTAAGAAACAAAACAGTGAACATAGGGGAAGGGAAGGAAAACTAAAATAAGATAAAAACAGAGAGGAAGCCAAACCAGCAGAGACTCTTAACAATAGGAAACAAACTGAGGGTTGCTGGAGGAGAGACTGGCAGGGAGATGGGGTAATTAGGTGATAGGCATTAAGGAGGGCACATGATATAATGAGCACTGGGTGTTATATGCAACTGATGAATCACTAAACTCTACTCCTGAAACTAATAATACACTATATGTTAACTAACTTGGATTTAAATAAAATCTTTTTAAAAATTTAAAAAATAACTTGAACTTAAATAAAATCTTACATTAATACATAAAGATAGCCCAACATTATCTCCCATCCCACATCCCCTTCTATATACCTTTGCCACCTCTCTCATTGAAAATGCTGTCTGTATCCCCCTCTACTTGAACCTAGGAAGGCTTGTGACTGCTTTGATCAATGGAACACAGAGGAAGTGACTGTGTGACTTCCAATGATGTGTCGAAACATGTGATGTAGTTTTTGTTTTGTTCCTTGGAATACTCATACTTGACACTGAGCCACCACGTAAAAGGTGTGACTACCTAGAGCCACCATTGTGTAGGAAAGCCAAGAGACATGGAGAGGCCATGTGTAGACTTGCAGGTTGGCTATCCTACTCTTCCAATCACCCCAAACCTGGAATCAAACATGTGAGTGAATGAGACTTCGGGTGATTCCAGCCTCTAGTCTTCAAGACTCCAGGCATCACAGAAAAGAAAAAAGCTATCCCCATTGTCCCCTATCCAAATTCCCGATTCACAGTGGAAAATAAATAATGGCTGTCATACATCACCTATTTTTTATGTAATTTGTTATGCACAAATAGTAACCAGTATGGTCTCCCCTCAACTAACTACATGCTGAGTTTCATTTGGTTGTTCATTTAAACATTATTTCTGCTAAAGTTACAGATGTAACAGGATTTACTCTTTATGTCTGTCCATACTCTTTCCTTCCAAGTGCCATAATCCTTACAGAAAAGTATGTGCCTGAAGGTAAATATCCTTAAAATTTCTAGAGCAAAAATTATCCCTTCAATTTCTTATGAGTCAGTCTAAAATAAGTAATTATCAAAACTCAAGTATTCCAAAGTCCTTTCTCAAAAAAAAGTTTTGCTTAGCTCATAGAATGGCCCAGAATATCACCTCCATGCAGAGATTGTTGTATTTGGCATAGGTTAAATTCCAAGTCAAATTTGCTTGTTTATAGAACACATATTTTATTGCTCAACATAAAAGTATTTCCTCAATCAACAAAATAAGTTATCTCGATTTCAAACATTTGTTTCTGTGAACAGTACTTCACAGAAGTAATTACTGATTTAATATACCTTTTAGTTGTTTTAATCATTTCAATATTCTGAGAAACAAGCAATTTATAAATTTAAAGAAACAAAAAAACTCACCTCAACAAGCTTTTTGGTTTCCGAATTCATTCAATTTTGTCTTTAAAATTAGAATCTCTTCACATGATCCTGGCTATCATCACAGACTATGTTTTTGCTCTGGTTAGTGCCAGTCACACTGAAATGTTTTGTTTCAGGCATTATCTTTCATTTTATGTAGTAAAAAATTAGCAATCAAGGAAAGCACTAAGTAATCTGTGAAAGCATAAATAAGAAAATTAAGACAATTATTCTGTATAGTGGTTCAGTAACTTCTTTGTCTTTGCTAAGCTTTACCAATGAAAAATATTTATAAAAAGGAAAGCATTTATACTTTGTTTAGGTCTGTGAAAAACAATGAAAGAAAAAATTATTGTTGACTCTTCATAGTCACCATGCCATTAAATACATTATAGGATAAAGAAATAGTCTGGTGTTTGTTTGTAATGGTAAAATATTTACGTTATTTTGGGTTTGTGATAAATATTCATAGGAATGATGAGTTTTAATAATATATGCATATAGGTAGAAAAAACTGATGCATTGCTCTCATTTTTTGTTCTAAAAAACATTTGCTTTTTAAATTAGTGAAATAATATAGTAGAGTCATAGAATGCCTTTTTCCTGGTTATTATATTTATGAAGAGTTTAGAGTTAACCAAAATGTATAATAACGTGATCCACCTTGCAATGATAAAGGTATTAAAAGTAATGATTAATAATAATAATAATGAATTACAAGTATTTATGCTCTAGCATATATTTCCAGGCTTTGTCCTAAACACTTAATGCATTTTCTTATTTAGACTTCACAAAATATTTATGAGGTAATTATTACTATTATCTCTATTTTACAGGCAAATACATTAAGAAAGTCAGCTTACTAAGTTTAAGTGGTAAAGACCTCAGACAAAAACCCACCTAAGTATCTGACTCTGAAACCCATTTGTTCACTTTCTATGTTACAGCGCCTGCCAATTGTATTTAAGAAATATCCACATACTGGGACACCTGGGTGGCTCAGCGGTTGAGCGTCTGCCTTCAGCTCAGGTCGTGATCCCGGGATCCTGAGATGGAGCCTGCTTCTCCCTCTGCCTGTGTCTTTGCCTCTCTGTGTCTCTCATGGATAAATAAGTAAAATCTTAAAAAAAAAAAAAAAAAAGAAATATTTACATACTGTATTTCCTGAGAATTCTAAGGAATTCTAATTCTAAAGAATTAGAATTTCAAACAAACCAAAAGAAATATAAAAACCAAAAAACTATTAGATATAAATTTCCTAAGATATAAGGCATTCGTTTTCATTAGAATGTAACTTCTTAGAGTAAAGCAAAGGAATGCAAAGCATGCACACCATAACTTGGACAATTATTTAATCTTAGGGAAGATGCAATAACAGTGTTGTATGATTACAAGAATGTGCATATATATTTCTGCACAATGTTTTTAACTAAGGAGAAGGAAAATGAAGATACACCTATTTTCTTTTACAATGTTGACACCTAACATTGCTAAGAGAGTGTTTGCTAGACTAGCTGATACTCAGAACTACGGATCAATGAGAGCTGACAGATACTGAGGAGAAAACTAGAGAGTAACATTTATCCATCCAAGACTCAACTTAAAGATCGTTTTAAATAACCTAGAAAGGCAGATGTTCATAAACAAACTTGAAATCTTTGAAAATAAGTTAAAGTATCTTAATTTTGAATATTGGCTTCATGAGAGCAATGGCCACCTTGGTTTATGCTTATTTTCTGTCTAAAACATTACTTAGCATGTAATTGAAGCACAATGGGTATCTGTGTGATAAATCACTTAATATCAGTACCTGACGTGATAGTTAGCTTTCAAGTTTAGCTAGAATGATATCAAGACAGAAATCATACAGGGAAGATTTGTTGATTTGACCAACTTCTACCTAAAATTATTGCATAAAAACAAAAATAATATCTATAATGCACTAAAACAAATCCATCGTTAATATAGAAGATAAAGAGCAAGCTGAGAAAAGATTTGGAATAAAATGGCATGGTTTCCATACCAAAACCAAACTAAAAAAATTATAAAAATAGAAGGTTCGGGATCCCTGGGTGGCGCAGCGGTTTGGCGCCTGCCTTTGGCCCAGGGCGCGATCCTGGAGACCTGGGATCGAATCCCACATCGGGCTCCTGGTGCATGGAGCCTGCTTCTCCCTCTGCCTGTGTCTCTGCGCCTCTCTCTCTCTGTGACTATCATAAATAAATAAAAATTAAAAAAAAAAAAAGTTAAAAAAAAAAATAAAAATAGAAGGTTGAAGAAGGCTTTCTTAATAACAAAATGCACAACGGCTGAGAACGCATAATTCACACAAGAAAAAAGATTTAAAAATAAAAAATCTTTAGAATTTTTAGTAATCAATTCAATTCTGGAATACTTTTACATACATAAGTAGGCAAAGACGGAAAAAAATATGCAGTGATAGAGCAGGAAAGGAAAAATAATGTCCCTGTTGGTTTTAGAAAAATGAAATTGTATATCTCTATGTGCAAATCTGAAATATTTTTAAAATTTACATTCAACACGGAGGTTAAGAAACTGGGTTAAAAATTAGCGCTATGATAAAGAAGGCATTTTTTTTTAATTATAATGAGAAAAATAAAAACAAATACTTCAGAAAAAAATCTATAATAGAAAGGAATGGTCCAAATATAAAACAAACCAAACTATAAAACTACAATTGACTATAATTCAAAATTCTTCCTTGAGCTGCACAGGTTTTGTAGCTTATATTTTTTTGTCTCTGAATCCAATCATAATATGAAGCTCTAATTGTGACTGATATTTACATAATTATATCGCTGTTCATTATTTATCAAATTTTAGATTAACTCTGAAAGCAAATCCTAGGAGAATTAATTATCATAATAGAATAGCATGTAAAAGTTATAAACTCTGATAGGAAAATAATGATATAGCCAAGAGAAACTGGCAGAGAAGAATGTAGCAGATTGATATAGGAATGCTTTCCCCTCATTTTGCATAATAGGGAGTCAAGAGTTATGCCTCAGAGTTGTATAATCAGTAATGTGTTCAACTGTAAGTTACAGGAAAACAAAGATTGAGAGTAATGAGAATAGGGGGTGCCTGCCTGGCTCAGTTGGAAGAGCATGTGACTTTTGATCTCAGGGTCATGAGTTTCAGCCCCACAGTGAGTGCAGGGATTACTTAAATTAAAAAAAGAAAGAAAGAAAGAAAAAGAAAAAGGAAAACTTAAAAAAGAGACAGAGAGAGAGTAATAAGAATACATGTGAGTGTATGTGATTCAGTCCTGGGCTGGTACACCTTGTTAACAATTTCATGAAGAGCTGGAATCTTTCTTTCTTTTTTTCTTTCTTTCTTGTATTTCAGGGCCACAGAATGACTTCTGTGCCTCCCCACTTTCTGTTCATATTCCAAACAAGATGAAGGAAGCAGAGTCAAAGCTAATGGTAAAGTGAGCATTGAGTGAGTCACTTAATAACACCCACCACAATGAGGAAAATAATTTTAGTATGTAGGTTGGAGTATTCAAAGTTATATTACTAACAACACGCAAGGGGCAGAGGTAAACTAATTTGAGCTAAAATATCTCATTATTTAGAGCAGGGAGTCAAAATAACTTCCTACATTGACATATCAAAAAACAAAAATAATACCCAGAAAAATTAAAAACAAAATTAAAGACAGTTTTCCCTTAGGAACAGAGATGGGAAATTGGTGAATGAGAAGATCTTACAGGGGAGTCTTGTTTTTTTTTTTCCCAACACATATTCACTAAAATGACTGGTTGACTCTTACATCCAAGGAGTTTTTATCATCACTGGGGATGTCCTGAAGATGAGACAACAACCTCCTTCCCTTTATTTATATTCTAGTTGCAAGTAAAACAAAAAGAGATACATATAATCTCAGAAAGTGATAGGTTCTAAAAAGATAGAAAGATGTGATTAAGGTGATTTGTGATGGGATAAGGAAAGCTCTCTTTGAAGAGGTGACTTCTGAGAAAAATGGGAATGAGGTACCACAGTCAGCCTTGTGAAAAGATTCAACTACAGAGAAAGTTAACTATGGGTCTATTGTATATTAGAGCATAGGATAATATATTCACTACTTTGAAAATCCAGAGAGCTGATTCCCAACTGCTCTACCAGGCACTAATGAGGTTCTAGTTTTAACTGTTATTGATCAAGCCTGTCAGAACAACACTAATCAACTTTATCCAAGGCCATTAAACAATCTGTGACAGTACTAACCTTGAGTCTTCATTGTGTTAGTACTACTTCTGAGGTCCTAAAACTATGTCCATTCCAATGAGATATATTTCAGGCTATAGCTGCTAAAAGAATTCTACATTTACCCAGGCCTCAAAAACCTCTAGGAAAGAATGAGCAGAATAATACCCTGGAGAGAATAATTCTGGATTTTAACCCAATCTAAGAATTTGGGACTTTGGGCATTTACTCATGAGGGCAAGACAATTTTATTTCAGATTTGATATCTTTATAATTATAATCTTTGTTTTTGACCTGAATTTGTAAGGGAGTTCTATTTTCAAACTTCAATTTCTCCAAGAGAATTTAATAAATGCAGAATAAATGCAGAGGACAAATTTGGGGTGACTATATTACTGCCATTTTGTCGGTGGAAGTTTTTTTTTTTTTTTTAAGATTTATTTATTTATATGAGAGAGGGAGGGAGGAGAAAAGGAAAGGGAGAGGGAATCCCAAGCAGACTCTGCACAGAGCAGTGAGCTGACATGGGGCTCAATCTCATGACCACGAGATTCCAAGATCACAACCTGAGTGGAAACCAACAGTTGGACACTCAACTGACTGTGACACCCAGGTACTCCAGTGAAAGGAATTTATGTGTTTCATTACAACACTCATTCTCAAGGCATAACTTCTTACGTGATACTTTAGATAATGTGGCTGCATATACTTTGGCTGAGATATAGAATGGGGTATAAAATTTTAGCCTTTAAATCATGGAAATAATTTGATTATATGCTCTTCTGAACCACTGCAGACAGTGTATGATATCCACAGTGGTTCCTGGGAGCAATGATCCAAGGGAGCAGAGTTGACATTGAGGAAGTGAACTCACAAAATTGAGAAGAGGGCTGTCCTGGGACTAAGGATTGTGGGCCTCTGAGATGAAGACAGAACTGTGGTGACACTCCTGGTCTCTCCCGTCCCTTTAGTCTTGCTGCCATGACTGGGAACTAAAGAAAGAATAAATTAAGTATACTTGCCTCTGCATTTCTCTTTTCTTTCCTAAGACTTTCTTGTCAATAGAGAGGATTTCTGTTCTACAATGCTGCCTATGGCTATGCTAACTAATTCTAGGGGAATGAATAGTAAAGATTGGAGGTCCAATAGAATCTAAATCGACCTGACAACTTCCACCTCATCAGTTCTCTTGGAATCTGTCTCTCTGACCTTCCAAACACATCCCTGATTTTGTATCATGATTTTTGTCTTAATCTGCAGCATCCAATACTTAATAACTACATTTTTTATAATGCCAGGCAGTATACAGTAACACATATTGTTTAGAGCTCAATGATTTAAGCAACTTTCCCAAACTCACAAAGTGGTAGAACATAGATTTAAATCTGGGTCTGTCACATATAGCACCAACACATAAATACTTGGTTCCCCTACATAGTCTGGTGACTACTCTTTCCCACACAAGAGATGTTTTATCCAGAATTCTCTTCTGTAATAAACTACCACTATCAGAAGAAAGCCTTATCTTCCATTTTAAATAGGGAGTAGAAGACTCCTTAAGTGACTACTGAATAAAATAACATCTATAGGAAAACTAGGGCAGGTTTGTATGGATAACTTACTCCCTTGGGGATTCACAAGGCACTTTATAGGGTTTATATAGTCACATTCGGTGGTTATATCCTATAATAACACAAGGGTTCAGGAGAACCTTTTTCTAGATGAACTGATGAGAGACAGGCCAGGCTCGCCAACAAATATGCTTAAACATCTTCCGTGAAATTTTGGGTTCCACACACAAATGGATTCCTCTGTGCCCCTGAGGAGGATAAAATATTCATCTCCCACTGTGACCCTTACTTTCATCTGGACATTCTGTGTCCTCTGCTGTTATTTCTAAAATCCATACTTCAAACACATTGTAATCTTAATTCCAAAAATAAAAAAATATATACATATGTAATGGTGCTCTTTTCAATAGTGCTTAAGAAATAATCACAAACTTCTCTGGAAATTTTATTTTAGTTAAATCTTATTACTCTATTTCATGTAGCTCCTATGCAGAAATCAGAAAGTAGGTACTTCAGAAAATATATGGAAATAAATGAGATGAGATATATCTTTGGCTCTTCAAGGAGCCCATTGTCTACAAGGAAGTTAAGACAAGTTCCAAATGTAATGTGAATGGGATAATATACTAAGTATTATGTAAAAGATACAAATCAAATGCTATAAGAAATCAAAGGAACAGAATTTATATGCTCTGCAAGAATTAGGAAAGAATTTGTCATTAGTCTTATTCAATAAATAAGATTTCAATAAGCAATGGCAGAAAGAGGAAACTCTGTAAGAAAAACCACAAAGAAAAAAGTACAAGAAAGGGAAAGCAAGAGATATGTTCATAAATATTTTTGAATTTAATATTGTTGAAATGTGTGTGTGTGTGTGTGTGTGTGTGTGTGTGTGTAAAGGTAATGCAAAATAAATTTGGAACAATATGTTTGGGCATATTATGAAGAGTTTAAATACCAAACTGAGGGATTGCTAATTAATTTGTTAATGGAAAATCTGTGAAAAAAATTTGTACGGGAAAACAAATGATTATTCTGACTGTAGTTTGGGGAGATATCACCACGCACCTAAAAGATTATATTTTCCAGCTTCTTTTATAGCCAAGTGTGGCTATGTGCCTAAATCTGGCCAAGGAAATTTAAGCAGAAATATTGTGAATATTTCCCAGATATCCCCCTACAAAGGGAAAGAAATCCTGCTTCTCCCCTATTCCCTCTTCCTGCTTCTAGGAATCCTGATATAATGATACTCAAGCAGCCATAGAGGACTATGAAGCAACCTCGAGAATAAAAGTCACATGAATTGGGTAATAAAATAGAAAGATTTTAGTTTTCTGATATTATAGATTTTGTACAACCTAATCTTGATTTTCTACTTTTGGAATATTATTTTCTTTGAGACAGCAAGCACACGTAAGCAGAAGGAGGGGCAGAGGGAGAGAGAGATTCTCGAGCAGACTCTGGATTGTGTGCAGAGCCCAACAGAGGGCTCAATCTCATGACCCTGAGATCATGACCTAAGCCAAAATCAAGAGTTGGAGGTTTAGCCAACTGAGTCACCCAGCCCCTAATTGTGGAATAAATATATTTCTACTTTGTTTACACCATTGTTTGGGGGGCTTTTGTTATTGGCATCTCAACCAGACCTAAACTAACCAGGTGGGTACTCGGGAAGGTCAGGTGGAAGAATATAAACCTTTACGTTCCATCCCCAGCACAAAAAAAAAACTTGGCAGAAGATAATTCTGCTTCAGAAATGTCAGAGGCAAGCAGAAGGAAAAAAACTTAAGCTGTCAATCAAAAAGAGCATGACTAGGGACCAGAAATATTGAAAAAATCATGGAATTTATTATTTTAGGTCAAAGTCTATTAAATTTATTTCCATGTTGAATTTGATTAAATTTGTCCATTACTAAATGTATCTGATTTCACTCCCATCTACTTTGTTAACTTTGTGCCACTGTTTATGGTGAAATATGAAAACTGTGAAAAATAGCTATCTGAAAGGGTGAAATTGTATTAACAGAAAGAGTAGTTCAATGGCACCTCAGCTGTGTTCACTATTTCAACTGCAAATGTTATAGTTCTTAGCTTCTTAGCTTGATGCAAAGCACACAGAAAGGAATGGAAAGAGAAGACTATGTGAACCAGTGAAATTCATGCCCCAACTCCACACCCACTCTCATGTCCAAGATGCACAAAACACTGGCCCTTTCTCTTGTCCTGCCTTGGGAATTTACTCCAAGCCCTTCATTCCACCCTGCAGAACACATTTGTAGGATGAAGGCTTAGGGGCATAACGTGATGCAAGAGCAGAGGCAAATAAACATCACATCGTCCACACAAACAGCAACTGTTCTTCCTGTGAGTGGAATACACTGTACCATTTTAAGGGTAACATCTTTTGCTATCTGTGACTTAAACAGTTAGTGTGTGATTCACAATGAAAGATCAGTGAATTACATCTATCATCTGTAAAAATATTCACCTTCTCTAAGTCCATATATAAAGATTTCTTTAGCACTTCCTCACCTTGCTCTTCTTGATGCATTTGCCAGCTTTATCGCATGTTCCATCATTTTGTCCTTTCTTACCTTCGATGAGAGATATTTCTCTGTTTTTCTGTTTCTCTGACAGTGCAACTACTGCTCAGTTTCCTGGAGTTTGTCTTCCTCCCCTCATCTTCGAATTAGAGATTGTTATTTTATTCCCCTCCCACTTCAGGGTTATACCCTAAACACCCCAATCTTCCTGACCTAAACTCACTGTTCTAGGAAAGCTTGCTGAATTTCATGGTTTCAGCACTAACAGCCATGTTAGTGGCAATGATTATTCTAACAGTGACAGCCACAGTACTTGCCTCTCCACCTGCTTGTGTAGAGTTCCTCATGGAAGACTTGCAACAACTGCCTCCTAAACAAGAACACAGCTTCTCAAATGTGTACATCCCTTGTGCCCATTACTTCAGGTAATGGCAATAAATTCTCCTCACCCTTTAGGCTAAAACACTACTGTCCAACAATCTTTTTAATTGCTTCCCATTGAAAATAAACAAAAAGGTCTTTAAACATTGTTTAAGGCCTTCAAATCTGTCCTAAATAACAGATCTTTCCTAAATAATAATCTGCCCTAAATAAACATTACCATATTACTTATGCCATTAAAAACTCCATGCATTATATATGACCCTTTGTTTGGATTTCACTATTCTTCTACCTCGAGGACTCTCTTTCTCATCCCCACTTGCCAAGATATTAATTAGTATTCAGGTGTTACATCAAATGCTCCCTTCAATGAAGTTACATGAACAGTAATAGAACTCTACCCATTCTTCTTTTGTGACATCTAATCCTTTTTATCTTAATTATATCTTGAGTATATGTCTTCTCTTTTTACTACATGACTGGTCAATAAGCTTTATAAGACTGGATTTATGTCTTATTCATGTTTGATTCCTCTTTTTTGTAGCTCCTATTAAGGAACCATATATCTACCCCAATCGATCAATCTGTATTGAATGAATAAGTGGGGTGAATTAAACAACTTAGAAGAAAATCAGCATGAAATACTCAAACGCGAGTGTTTGAAAATGTTCTGTCTCATCCACAATGTGTCAGACAAAAGATAAATGGAAATCACAGGGCTTGGGCATCATAATGTAGATGAATACTTAGTACGTTATGAATCATATTGAAAAATTATTCTTAAAATATTTCTTAGAAACTAAATATTTCTCACTAATGTTGTTTTTCTACATGTTTATGTCTAAATAGTTCCTAGAAAATCTAAATGTTTTCAAGATTCATATCATCATAAAAGCAAAAGATAGATAGCACCCAATTAGGATCACAGCATGCAGTAAAACTATCTCATAGTCTAATGTAATTAGTTACTATGTCAGCCCATGATGTCATAAAACATGGCTGTCTTGTTCAGCATTGGCTATCCTGGTACCCAGCACAGTTTCTCACACATAGTAAGTAAGTAATAAGCATACTTCACTTAATATTATTTTAACTAAAAAGTAAAATGACCTCCAATTCTCTGCCTCTGTTGCCCAACAAAATCACCATTATAACAATTTTATGCAAATAATTTATTATATATTTTACGCTTATACACCTCACATCCACTTGCTTACTCTTTCTCTAACCTTAATCCTAACTAACCCTCTTTCTCTTTCATCCATAGATATGCTTTAGGTACATGAAATCATTCACATAGGAAATAAATGTTTGTTGATTAAATGCATGAAGTTAAATAATGTTGAGTCTGACTTTCCTTTTTAATTAGACTGATAGATCCTAGATGGATTTTAACATTCTGGTGTTTTCTTTTTTTCTGAAAGACTTTGATTTCAAGCTTTTAAATTAAGTTTCCTTGAGGAAAACATACACAATTCATTACATAAGCATGTAAAATGTAATAGACTTTTCAAAGTATCTGTTCGCCAGTTGTAGATATAAGCTCTGTGTCTATGAGCATCATTCGGGATGGAATATGACAAAGTTTTTAATACTTCATTTCTTTCATCTCCCTTCCATCCTCCAACTCAACACAATTTTAATTATACAAGCTATGTGGACTTCTCTGAGAAGAAATACAGATATTGAAATGTCAACTACTCTAGCAGAAACATGGTTTTTTCTCATTTCTTCATTGACACTTTTGGTTTCCTGCCATATCTTTTCAAAGGATTTGACAGTCCTATTCCTCCTAGCTAATCTGTAGTGCTGCAGTTCATATTCCTTTTGTTTCATAATATCCAAGAACCCAGGGACAGACAACGGTTCAGATATAGTAACTCCTTCCATCAAACCAATGTAATGGTTTTGAAATATTCTATAAATATACTTCCATTTACAATTTCCAACTGGGATAATAATTTGAAATATCTGAATAAACTAAGAAGTTTGATCATCCATTAGCTTTTATGTAACCTTCTTGTGGCAAGTATAAAATGGGGAAATAACAAATCCTTGTGATCATCAATGTTATATGTCAACTTCACTGGGCCACAGGGTGTCCAGATATTTATTCAAACATTATTCTGGGTGTGTCTGTGAAGGTGTTTTGGATGAGATTAGCATTTGAATCAGTAGACTGAGGAAAACAGATTGCCTTGCTACTGTGGGTGGCCCTCATCCAATCAGTGGAAGGTTTAAACAGAGGAAAAGAGCTGACTCTCCAGCAAGTAAGAGGAAATGCCTCTTATCTGGCTGCCCATCTGGGACACAGGAGTCTTTTCCTGCCTTTAGACTTGAACTGGGACATTGGCTTTTCTTGTATCTTGAGCTTGCTGACTTTTGCACTGAAACTTATATCACAACCTTTCCCAGTTCTCAGCCTTTGTATTTGGACTGAAATTTCATGACTAGCTCTCCTGGGCCTCCAGTTTGCCAACTGAAGATCTGTCTCCTCTGCCCCCATAATTACATGAGCCCATTACTTATAGTAAATCTCTCTCACCCTTCTCCCTTTCTCTCTTTCTCCCTTCCTTCCTCCCTCCCTCTTGTTCTCATACATGTTGTTATTTTTGTTTCTCTGGAGAACTCTAATAGAGTACTGAAGATAGGACATTTTTTACCACTGAGGGCAATTTCTAGCCTCAATTGCTGAAGGTCAAGGTGAGAATATAAATGGGTCACATTTGGTAGAAGAAAGGAGCTTTAGAGCCATCATAAAAGGTATGCCAGATATCAATTATCCTAAAAGATATTCTCATTTTATACTCCAGGGAGATCAACGATATTCCTCCTAAAGACACCTTTTCTTTCTGTCTAAGAGCATTCAGTGAGCATTTCAATAAACTTCAGAAGGACTTCAAGCATCAACACCTCTAGCAGTTCCAGCAAGGAATACGTTTTGAGCAACCACCATTAGAAGCAAAACTCCAGGAACAATAGTACAATTTATATGGCAAATCAATGAAGTAGCTATTTCTGTTTCAAGTTTTTAAGGAACTTAAACGTATGAAAATCTGTATTTAGGTTTAAAGACTCTAAATATATGAAGTATACTCTGAAATTCAACAATTAAAATAGTAGAGTGTAGCCTCTGGCTAGGAATCAAAAATGTCAGACCATGAACGACTTAGGTAGACCTAAGACAGATCACAGTATATACGGATATTTGATTATGTGAAAATCAATAATCTTTGGAAACACTATGGATTATTCAATTAAGTAACTTTTTAAGATTTCATTTATTTATTCATGAGAGACACAGAGAGAGGCAGAGACATAGGCAGAGGGAGAAGCAGGCTCCCCACAAGGAGTCTGATGCAGGACTCGATCCCAAGACCCTGGGATCATGACCTGAGCCAAAGGCAGCTGCTCAACCACTGAGCCACCTAGATGACCCTCAATTAAGTACTTTGTAAGCCAAATTTCAAGTTATAATAACAAAATGCACTAAGCGTTCAATCACATTATAAGTGTCTGTGTGTGTGTAGTGAAGTGTAGAGTAAAAAAGCAATATTTAACAGATCCTGAGACCTCATAGAGTCTTCTAAATTTGAAAAAGCAATCATGGCAAAAGTGATTCATAGATTTGAATTCTGAACTCTGAAAGTTCAAATATCTAATACTTGTATATCATAAACGACCATAGAATTCAAGCAAATGGATAGGAAAACATGATTCAAATTTGATAAACAAGAGATAAGGAGCCTTAAAATGAAGACAAATCTGGGGAAATATTTTAAAGCCTTATAATAGACAAATATCATATTTCTAGAATATATAAAGAAATCCTACAAGTAGTAAGAAAAAGACAACAGAAAAAGAAGCAAAAGAAAAAAGATATTTCACAAAAGGGGTAATTGAAATGATCAATAAACACACTATTAATATCTGAGGAAGCAAATTCAAATCAAAGTGAGATAAACTTAAAAAAAAAAAAAACAACAAAGTGGGATAAACTTTTATTTTGAGTAGATTGCCAAAGATTAAAATCCTGGCAATATCACATACTACTGAGGATGCAGAATTAAGGGAATTTGTAGTTACTGTGGGAGTATTCATTGTTTCAGTGGCTCCATTAAGCCCTGTGGAGCTACCTTACAAAGTTTCAGAATGTGCCTATGCTATCACCTACCAATTCCACCTCTAGAAACTCCTTCACAGGAGCACCAGAAAACATGTACAAGAGAGACCATGACAGCAGCATCATTTGTGTTAGAGAAAAACTAGAAACAAGCCAATTAATCATGAAAAGGACAATGAGCAAATTATTTTGATATATTCACAGAGTAGAATTATCACAGAGGAGTGAAAATTAATAAACCAGTATTATACATATGAACATGGAAACATCTCAAAAAAAAAAAAAAAAGATAGACTGGAAAAGACAACATGCAGAAGCAGCATTCATGTAATGTGATAACATTTACCTGGATTTCATAATTCAACAAGAATTAACATTATAATGCTTATATCCATAAGGATTTGGAAAATCAAAGGAATGATAGACATAAAATTCAAAATATTGTTTCCTCTGCAGGGGAGGGAGGCAAGCAGGGAGGACAAAAGGATACAACTGCATTGGAAATATCTTTTACTTAAACTTGGCAAAGCGTACATGGGTATTTAATTTATCATTTTTCTTAATCAAGGAACACATTATATATCTTTTTTATAGTGGCCATATTTCATAACTTAAGTAAATATACCCAGAACAAAAATGCAGAGAAAATTATTCCACTTAAAACAGAGAAAATCAACCTATTAATAAGGATAGAAGGCTGCCATTTAGATGCCTATAGAGTGAAAAAGAAAAAATGGGGAAATTTTATAAAAGAAACGAATATTTTGATCAAAAAAATTCTTGTTCATCCTCCAAATTTATTCCACTTTAATAAAAGATCATACTAGTATACATAATGTAATCACTAATATCATAATTGCAATTAGGAAGTTCAGATATATTTCTTTGGTATTAAAAATTGGTGCTCTTAAATAGCCAATTATTTTATTACATTCTATAGTCTAATAAATGACATGTATCACTATTCAGCTTTCTAGGTCCCAATATTGAATTCAATTGTAATTGGACACTTCTTTCCTTAACATTCACATCCATACATCCTGGGACAGTAATTCTTTCATTAATTTTTGTTTGAGCTTCTTCATCCTGAGCACATTTTTCTGCTCTGTTTTCTAAGTTCCTTATTTTTTTAATATTTCTAATGAGAGTATTGTTACATACTTAACTATAGCTATGTACTTAAATGTAGCATATAGTGGTGAAGAGCACAGGTTTGAATTCTAACTCCTGAAACCAACCTTTGCAAAGTCATTTAAGCATTCTGTCTCCGTTTCCTTATTGGCAATGTGACGATAATAGTAGTACCATCCACATAGGATTGTGGGAGGATTAAGATAATTCGTACCTATGAAGTGCCTAGAATAATGCCTGACAAGTAGTAAATGCTAGGTATGGGTTTGCTATTATTATTTTTGGTGGTGGTAATAGTAGTTATAATAGCAACGGTAGTAGTGGTATGAATGATGTAAGCAACTATGTGTGTGTGTGTGTGTCTGCCTGTCTCAAGCACCACAGCATCATATTAGTAGTTAAAAATATCAAAGAACTGAAATGCTTAGTTAGACTGGTATGTCTAGGAATATATCATATATTGTTTAGACTGTTTATATTTTCTAGACATATTAGTCTAACTGAATCTTTAAGATCTTTGAAATTTTTTTTAAAGATTTTTTATTTATTAGACAGAGAGAGAGAGAGGCAGAGACAGAGACACAGGCAGAGGAAGAAGCAGGCTCCATGCAGGGAGCCCGATGCGGGACTCAATCCTGGGTCCCCAGGATCATGCCCCGGGGCGAAAGCAGGCACTAAACCGCTGAGCCACCCAGGGATCCCCAAGATCTTTGAAATTTTTAACTACAAAAACAACATTATGAAGCTTGAGACCTGCAGTTTGCATATTTCAACCTGTTTCTATTATTTGTTTCTATCATCTAATTTCTCCAGGAAGAGAAAAGGAAAACAGGAAGAGGGGAAGACAGAAGAGTAAAGAGGAGACTTGTGTACATGTTGCTTCTATCTCATGTAATACCATGAAATAAATATTTGAAAAGATATCTTATTCTGGGGGAACATATAGAATGTAGTGCCTTATCAATGTGAAGGATCTACTAAACATAATCTGGATGTGTTTATTATCTAAAATCAGCTGTTGTTATAGCAGTGACTTATGAGGTCACACAATATAAGAATTTCTCAAAGAAAACCACCTTATATACTGTCCTCAGTTTAAACTTGAAATTTTCTTAGGTGCAGAAATTCCCAGGATAAAGCAAAGCATGATGTAAGATTTTAACGCAGAGTTTATACTTACACTTGATCTTTTGAAAGTTGGAGCCCATATTACGTTTCTTATGTGTTTCCTATTAGGCTTCTTCACATGTGAATAAAATACTGAATATTATTTAATTCCTATGTGCCATTTAACCTGGGTGATAAACTACCATCCAAGTACTCAGGTACACTTGACAGGGTTGAGAACTACTGATCTAAAAGTGTATAGAAACAATCCGTATATTACTACCACGCAGATTATTTAGAAATGTGTTCTTTTCAGGTGCCTGGGTGGCTCAGTCGGTTAAGCATCTGACTCTGGCTCAGGATCCTGGTTCAGGATCCCAGGACCCTGGGATCGAATCTTACATTGAGCTCCCTGCTTAGCAAGGGAGTCTGCTTCTCTCTCTGCCCTCCCCCTGCTCAGGCTCTCTCTCTCTCTCTCTGTCTCTCTGTCTCTCTCTCTCTCTGTCTCTCAAATAAATAAAGTCTGAAAAAAAAAAAAAGAAATGTGTCCTTTGCAATAGCAAAGGTCAAAAAAAAGTGGTACAAGGAAGACAAAACGTACTTTTCTAAGAAGATACTAAATTTAACTGAAATAGGTTTATATATAAATTATTGCTATTTATTTAGAAAATTGATATAATCTGATTGCTAGAGGGTGTAGAAATACAAACATTTTTCAGCAAGGCAGATTTATTTATTGACGTCATTACACATAAATACACCATTCTCATGAAGAAGACTCCTCATGAAGTCCTAGATACAACTAATTGAAGAAGTGGCTATACCAAAGGAGTGGAAGTTATCAGTTACATATAGTGACTGGCTCCTTTTAATTCATATCTATCTAGTCAAATGATAAATAGAGTAAATTAAAGATTCTCCTAAGAAATTCCTGGTACTCACCATAAAGATATTTTTAAAATACTCTTTAACTCTTCAATGGCTTGAAAGTTCTGGAACTCAGAGGCAAGGACATATCAAAGATAAGAACAACCATTAACAGAACATAGACACTCCTTCCATAAAAATACTCTAGCGATTGCCCTGACTATTCTTCCCACATTCCTACAAGAGCACTTCTAGGGGCACCTGGGTGGCTTAGTCAGTTAAGCATCTACCTTTGGCTCAGCTCATGATCCCAGGGTCCTGGGAGTGAGCCCCACATGGGGCTCCCTGCTCAGTGTGGAGTCTGCTTCTCCCCCTCCATCTGCCTCTCCCCTCACTCATGCACAAGTGCACTCTCTCGATAGATGGATAGATAGATAGATAGATAGATAGATAGATAGATAGATAGATGAATAAATAAAATATTTAAAAATAAAAGACTACTTCCAGAATGGAAAGGCAAAAGAGAAAGCACATATATAAAGGAAAGGCAATAATAAATAAAATAATAAAAAGAAATATGCCTGAGCTTAGATCTTTAGGTAGAAAGGGCCCCCTCTGAGTGCAGAGCATGAATATTGATAGAAAGCTCACACTTATACATATCCTAGGGAAAATTCTGAATTGCAGTAACATAAGAAATCCCATAAGCTTGCATAAAGAAAAGTAAAATAGATTGTCTACAAAGGAAAGAAAATTAGGCTGTCTTTATTTCTTGTCTGCAAGATTAATGCTAGAAAACAATAAAACAATGTTATGGCATTCTGGATAAAAAGGATTGTGACCATGGGGTTATTTTATCCATGTATATGGGCAAAAGAAAGGCATGTTCCAAAACATCAGGATTCAGAAAATATAGCACTCATTCCACTTTTTGAAAATATTTCTTGAGGGATTACTCTGGGGAAATAAAATAAATCAGAACAAAAATATTGACATATTTCTCAGTAGAATATTTTGAAACTCACAAAAGAAAAACATAAACCTTGGGTTTGGGAAAAGGAAAAGGTCTTCAGGTTAGTAAGGAAAGGAGTTAATATTAAAATAGTTCATTCATTATGGTTCATTGTGAATATACAGATACACACGTAAATGTAGATGTCGATGATACAGATACTATCTGAATTCTGAATATTGGTATGATTAGTGCTTTTATTTTTCAGTGGGAAAGGTAATAGACAAAAATGCCTGATGCATTGGCAAATGCCTGCTTATTTTTTATTCCTATCTGGCTTAGATAACAATAAATAGAGCCTCATGTCTGCTCAGACCAGAATGGAGATCTCTCATGAAGTTTGGGTTACGGAAGCCAGTCATTGGCCTATTCTAGATTACCAGAGCTCTGATTTGGGGGTTTAGAGACAAATTTCCTGCCACATATTGGTTTTCTTTGCATCTTTATACAACTGCCTTTCTCCTTCTCAGGGACATTACAGGAAGAGGAGTTAAGGTTGAATAAAGCATTCAGGCATCACCAGGACTCTCTCCAAACACTGGCACAAGGTCATCCTAACGTCACCATATAATGGCACTCTGAGCTGAGCTAGACGTACAGTCTGTTCCACATTCGAGACTGGTGAAGAAAATGCCTTGGCCTCACCCATGTTGTGTTCACCTTGATTTATTTTCAAACTGGCAAACAATGATGGAAAAATAAGTTAAAGATGCAGGTGAGTCTACATAGGTTTCTTGTCTTTGTTGTTTCTTTCACACGAGTTTGAATTTTAGGGTTTAAATATCCTCTTCACAGAACTAGGCACGAGCCAGCTCATGGGCCTCACCACACTACATTCAGCTGTTAAACGAAGGGAGGACCCCTTCTAGGGTCCAGCAGTTTTTCTACCTTCTTCTGGCAGACCTGCCGAAGGCCCAATGCACATATGACTTTGGACTGTGAAGAACCAATTTTCAGCTCATATTCACCTCCTTCCTAATTCTTCCATAATTCAATTGCACAGAAACTTACACCTTCGCGTATACAACCCAAAGAAATAACCTAAAAAGAAAAAATCTATGATATAAAGATATTCACTGCAGTGTTCATTGCAATAATGAAAGCTAAGAACAATTTTAATGTTTAAAAATGTAAGAAAAGGGACACCTGGGTGGCTCAGTGATTGAGTGTCTGCCTTTGGCTCAGGGCAGGGTCCTGGGGTCCTGAAATTGAGTCCCATATCAGGCTCTCCGCAGAGAGTCTGCTTCTTCCTTTTCCTATGTCTCTGCCTCTCTCTCTGTGTCTCTCATGAATAACTAAATAAAATCTTTAAAAAATAATAAAATAAAATAAAAATAAAAATGTAAGGATAGTCATACAAATAATGACATCACCATTCCATGGAATGGAACCATTTAATTGATAATTATAAAAATGTATCACACTGTAGACATATTTTTGACTCTGTTTAATGGAAAAAAAGCAGAAAAAAGCATACAAAATTGTACCTACCCTTATTAACTTTGCTAAATAGCTATTCATATAGACAAAACCAGAAGAGAACCTAGAAACATGAGAACTATTTTTTTGGAAAGGACAATATTCTGGATATTATTATTTCTAATTTGTTTTGTTTTTGTTCAGCAGTTTATTATTTTCACTCAGAGACCTGTCTAATAAAACAATTTCCATTAAATTTTGAGTACCTACCATATGCAAGTCATTTTGTTAAGTATATGCAACAATGCAAATATAACATTTAAAAGGCAATCTCTGCCTATGAAACTTTTCATCTAAAAAAAAAAGAAACTTTTCATCTGATTAGTGGAAAACAGATATATGTAATTTTTGCAAAGGATTACAAGTGAGATACTAGAGCTAAGAAAGAAATACTTAACATCCATTCTTTTTTTAAAAAAAAAAAGATTTTATTTATTTATTAGAGACAGAGAAACAGAGACACAGGCAGAGGAAGAAGCAGGTCCCATGCAGGGAGCCCGACGTGGGACTTGATCCCAGGTCTCCAGGATCAGGCCCTGGGCTAACAGAGGCGCTAAACCACTAAGCCACCAGGGCTGCCCTCTTAACATCCATTCTTGAGGGAGAAGATCACCTATAAGCAGAGGTCATCCCCAGACAAAACTCCTCAGCTTAATTCAGGAAAAACAGGATTTAATTCTAGCTGAACACAATGTTTCAAAATTAATTTAACAGAAGGAAAAAATATCTGAAGAAGAAAGAAATCAACAGAAGGGATTTATTTAGTATGGAACCATGGGAAAAAGAGATCAGTTAGGTAGAATTTTGTAATATCCATCCAGTATTCCCTAGAGCAAGAAGAATGTGGTCCTGAGTCAGGTCTGGCCCTACAGTGGAGGTGGATCCGTTCAGTAGCATTGCTTCGTGCCATTAGCTACCAAGATTTTTAATTCATTGCCAAGAAGCAGCTGATTAGAGGCTCATTGTCTTTGGAACTTTAACAGAAGAAGTGTGCCTTGAAGATTGTTAGGAACATTCTGATCTAGATTATTTTTGTTGGTTTTCACTGAGAAATAATGAGTTAGCATTGCGCTCTGTATGAATGTGGTGATTGCAAGCCACCTGTGAGCACCAAGTCCACTCAAGATCCTGACAACATGGGACTCTGCACCTGCAAAGCTGAGGGCTGAACACTTGAGGAGAGTGACTATCTCAGATAATTCCGGCCTCCTTTTCCCTGTCCCAAGGCCTAAGAACTTCTTAAATAACAATCATGTATCCCCCTTCACAGTGTTCCAGAATGTAGAGTACATTGAGCCAAGTGCTAAAAGAGAGAAACTAAAAATCTATGAGAGGGACTCAGAAGAAGAAAAGATCCATTCCAAGGTGGAAAGCACTGGGAGAAGATGGGGCACGACTTGTGAGGTTATGGGGGCTCTAGAAGATCTTGGAAGGAGGTAACATTGATGAGAAGTCTTTACAGGTGAATGAGCTTTTGCTATGTTGGGAGGAAACAGATTTTCATTTTCTGAAGGGCCTGGAGTTCAAGCAGTGAGTTGGTGGAAGAGTTCACACTGATCACATGCATGTGAATTATGGAAAGGGGCACAACTGCATGGGATTGCCACCACCACCACCACTCTGTGACTGGAAATCCAGCCTAACATGTCAAGACAAATGGAAAAATAAGAAGTATGGCCACAGAGAGACACTAAACCTAAAAATGAAATTACAGTACTTAGCAGATTCCAATCCACTGTTTGGGAACTCCTGAATTAAAAGAAATAGACTGACCTGCTCTCAAACACAGCAGGCATAAATCACAATGATGTTTTTTCCCACCTTGAGACTTGGCAAAATGCAGCTTACTGTTTGGGGAATTTCACACCCAGTAGAGGTCAAGAGAAAGAAGTACAGTGTTGGTCCCTAAGGAGCTTTGATTTATAAGAGAAGACAATTTTCTCACTGTAAAAAAAATACTCTCATAAATAGTTCAATCAACATGCATTCAAACTGGGTATTATATTCTTTGTATTTTTTTAAGATTGATTGATTGGTTATTGATAGATTGAGTGATTGAAGAGAAAGAGAGGAAAAATACAACCAGGGAGGAGAGGTAAGGGGAGAGTGGAGAATAGGCTCCCCACTGAGCAGGGAGCTCCATGTCAGGCTCAATCCCAGAACCCCAGAATCATGACCTGAGCCAAGGCAGACACTTAACCAACTGAGCCACCCAGATGCCCTGGATATTATATTCTTATTAAAATATGTTTAGCAGATGAAAAGGGACATATTATAACATGAATATTTTATGTCTCTATTTGATAGCATACTTCAACTTGCAGCCTACAAAAGTAGGTGTTTGAAACAACTGAAAATACTCTGCAGATGGTAAACTGGGAACATTGAGAACCATCAAGACTTATCACTTGTCCACCCACCTGCAGGATGTACCTTTGCGCTCCCTCACATGGCAGAGCCTTGACCACAATCACTTTACCCAATTCATTTCCACTCAACATCATCAGTGATATAAAATACAGACTGAAGAGGGAACTCTTCTTTCAGCATCTGCTTTTCCATAATCCTCTTATCTAGTTAAGTCTCTAAATTCACTAACATCAAAAATGTTTTGGAGAAATTATCATTCAGGATCATTCCTTATTACCACCTGGAAATGACTTCCGCAGAGAGGATACCTAACTCATACTTACATCTTTGCATTTTCCATACACTTAAAATTCTGCAAATGTATATTACAGGTGCCCTTTCTCTAAAAGCCATGATCTCGATAAAGATTATATATAGCATCGATAAGATAAACTTTATGAATTTGTAAATACTTTATAGATTTAAATGTTATAATTTCAACTTGTGCTTTATCCAGCTTTGCACTAGGAGTTCTGAAAGCCATGATTTTTAAAAACTTACAAGTCAGAATCAGTTTTTCTGTCACATGGACAAGTTATAGTAAATAAAGCTAAAAATGCAGCTAGCTTCCCCCCACCCTCAGTTGATGTTAAAAGACATTATTGCTTTCTCTCAGAATTATTTTAGTGTCTTAATTACAGTAAATTAGAATAATTAGAGAGAAATTATATGAACCCTACAATTCCCCAAAGCCGTTATGCTGCCTTTTAGTCAGATAATGAATGTTAATATAAATAATTGATACATTCTGAGTGCCTTCAAGTCTTCACACCTTACATTTTTCTTTTTAATTTTGCTCCAGATAGAAGGTGAACCATGTCAGGCATTATTTCTTTGCTCTAAAGAGCACTAATTAAGCTTTTGGTGAACCCGATTGCAAATAAAACAAAGCAACCCCATAGTAACAAAGAGGCTTATGCATTTCTTTTTTTCTTTTTTTTTCCCCCTAATCTTCCTGGACTCAAATAAGTGCAAAATCTTTCCAACAGATGTAGCTAAAGCTTTGTGGTTCTGTTTATTTTCATGAACAAATTGTTTAATGCTTATAACTTTTGCAAAATGTATTTGGTATTAATACTTTAAAGATGAAGGTATTGTCGCACAGCAAAACGGGAAACCATAGCCAAATAAGCAGAATATCAATGAGGACTGAACATTCCTTTTTTTTTTTAAGATTTTATTTATTTATTCATGAGAGACACAGAGAGAGAGAGAGGGAGAGACACGCAGAGAGAGAAGCAGGCTCCATGCAGTGAGCCCGACATGGGACTCAATCCCAGGTCTCCAGGATCACACCCTGGGCCAAAGGTAGCACTAAACCTCTGAACCACCCGGGCTGCCCTGAACATTCCATTTTTAACACGTTAGGAATACATTAGGAATACGTTACGTACGTTAGGAATACATATGATGTGTCAGGGTCTTCTCTGGGTGCTGGCAATATCATATCATATCATATTTGTACATATCATATTACCTTTGCCTTGGTCAAATTTATAAGGACCTGCAGGTGTGATGCACTATTCCAAAAGGGAGATACGAACATGACAAAGGGACTATGCTGGTCTGAAAAGCCAGAGGGGACCTCGCTGAGCAAGCAGGAACTCAGCAAAAGCATGGGATATGGTAGCAGCAGAGACTTGCCAGGAAATGTGTGCAAAGGTGTGGAAAGGTGTGGAACAGACAGAGAAAGTGTTTGGCTCCGGGAACAGAGATAACACAGGTGTTAACTGGAACACACAGTGAGGTATGCGTTTGCAATGAAATTAGTCTGGAAGGAGAAGCAGGGGCCAGGCAAGAAGGCCTCAGAGTGTATAATGTGCCCCTAAGAATAAAAGAAAATAGTGAAAGGGAATAAAGGGGAAAGGAGAAAAAATGAGTGGGAAATATCAGAAAGGGAGACAGAACATGAGAGACTCCTAACTCTGGGAAACGAACTAGGGGTGGTAGAAAGGGAGGTGGGCAGGGGGTGGAGGTGACTGGGTGACGGGCACTGAGGGGGGCACTTGATGGGATGAGAACTGGGTGTTATTCTGTATGTTGGCAAATTGAACTCCAATAAAAAATAAATTAAAAAAATAATAAATAACGTGCCCCTAAGGAAAAAAAAATGCTCATTCTCAGGGGAATTAATGGAAATCCAAACAAAAGTAAAACTGAAGTACCATTTTGAGCATGGCGCACTTAGTTTTAAGGGAAAGAAACTTGGGGCAGCCCGGGTGGCTCAGCGGTTTAGCGCCGCCTTCAGCCCAGGGCGTGATCCTGGAGACCCGGGATCGAGTCCCACGTCGGGCTCCCTGCATGGAGCCTGTTTCTCCCTCTGTCTCTGCCTCTCTCTCTCTCTCTCTCTCTCTCTCTGTCTCTCTCTCTCTCCCTGTTTCTCATTAATTAAAAAAAAAAAAAAAGGGAAAGAAACTTGGCATAAAACTGACACACTAGTACCACTCATCTTCTCTCACCTTGCAGATTCCAAGGTCATCAAACGAGTGTTCAAGTAGAGGTTACTAAGGTGTTTGGCCACTGGAAATTTGCTGCACCTGGTTAAGCCTCGGTTTGCTTATCTGTAAATCTAATGTGAAATTATCTACTTCTGAGAGCTGTTGGGGACATTCAAGGAGGTGAAAAATGCAAAAGGTCCAGGCCCTGGTGACCGTCTGGCACAGGGTATGTTATGATGCCCGCAGTAAACACCGCTTCCTCTCAGCCTTGCTCACACTCACTCTTGCATGTACAAGATGCCAGAAGTGTGCTCTGAGAGACCGCAGTCACTTATCCCCCAGTCTGGTCAGACACAGGAGGCAAAGCTGTAAACCAACAACCAGCCCTCCCTACTATGCCTGCCTCTTCTTAAAGTATTTAAAGTATCAGAGGGTCCACGCTATTGGCATAGCAAGATAACCACTTTCAGCCACCCATGCTGCCAAAGCCAGATCTCCCCTCTGCTATCAAAAAAGGATAACATAGAAAGGTAAATAATGAATGTCTTCTTTTAGTTCTGATTTTATAATTGGACTGACTATATAATTTGCCATTCAACTAAGGATACTTCTGAGATAAGAAGGGGACAGTCTTAGTGATTATTCCAGGATAACCGGGGAAAACCGGACTATGTGGTCATCGTAACTCTAATATTCGTCACAGATACCAAAACCAGTGATAGTGAGGTACACTCTGTACTGAATGATTGCAGCCAAGAGAGTGGAGAAGTAATTATTATAATGCTAATAAATTCTTGCTTTCCAGGTTTTGCTCTAGGTATCATTAATAATTGGACAACATAAAAGTCAAAAAAAATATCAGGCAGATCCAAATCTAAAAATAATTTCTACTCCAATATTCTATCTGTCTGATCTAAAAGAATACATTTCACCTGATCTTACAATTTTAGATTGACATTGATGTCAAATATTAATCCTGTGGGTTGTTAGGGCTTAATGACAGGCGTTAGTGAATATTGTTATGGCTGCTGCCCTTTTAATATTTTTTTAAAGATTTTATTATTTATTTATTTGACAGAGAGAGAGAGAGCACAAGCAGGAGGAGAGGCAGAGGGAGGAGCAGGCTTGAGCAGGGAGCCCAATGCGGGGCCTGAGCTGAAGTTAGATGCTTAACCAACTAAGCCACCCAGGTGCCCCTGACCTTTTAATATTATTTAAAATAACAAAAAAGAATGCTCATTTCATGCTCATCTAGAGGACATTTATTCTTATAAAATAAAGAATGGATTTTGGTATTGCAAGAGCTTTCTAAATTATGGTGTTAAATGGCAATTTCTTTGTGCAACGAATAGTATGTATTTATTGAGCAATATGACAGGTACTACGTTATTGGGTGAGCAAAAGACTCGGACCACATCTTAGGAAAAACTCAGACTTCTGGGGGCATGCAGAAAAGTGGCTGACTTACCATAGTACACTTGCTAAAGACATAGCAGAGATGTGAGAGCTCTGAGGATGTATTTGAGGAGTGTCTAACTCAGCCCACAGTCATCAGGACTATTTGAGATCTATGCTCTCACTCACAGTATGAGTAAGACTGAGCTCTGAGAAACCGACCAGATGAAGATGATACCGAGAGCGGGAGAAGCACATGCACAGGTGTAGAAATAGCATGAATGTTACGGTACTTCATGGGGGAAAAGTCACAGCTGCTGGCTGCTGAGATTAGGTGCTGCCTCTTTAGCTGGAAGAAGAGGGATGATCAACCCAGACCAATGTCTTGTCCAGATACTCTTAGGTGAGCAGCCCAAAGTTTCAGGGGAAATCCTATTCTTTGCATAGCAGCTTGAAACTCTGCCATGAAAATGATACATTTTAAAGAAAACGTGCAAACTATTAACTAAGTATTAGAGAAATTGGAAAGAGGTATAATCAAAATATCAAAGATAACTTGGAAAACATCTGGAACTGTCTGATTTAATTGACAATGTTTAGCATGAATTAATGAAAACAGAGATTATACCTCAAAGCCTTGATATGTATGATACGGAAAAGATGATTATCTTCTAAAAAATTTGTTTACTTTAAAACACAGGTCTTTTTTCAGTTTGCTTCCTTATTTGTTTGTTTTTGTAAAACACTGTTTTTAAGCACAATGCTTTGCTTTATGTCTGAATACACAAAAGTTGATTTGCTCCTTATATACACTGTATCCTATAGAATAAATATCATGCTATACAACAGAAAGCTTATAACTGCAATCACTCTTATCTCACACAAAAATTCAAATGGGATTCCTAAATAGCACTTACCAAATTCCACAAAGATATTTGGTGTGGGATAGGCCCAAGTAGGTCAGTGTTTCCTTGGCCTCTTCTGAGCCTGTTGTCTTATCCATAAAATGGGAAGTTTAAATCTAATGATATTTACCTTACTTCTTCTACTTTCAAAATTCTAAACAAAGTTATATGGAGAAGAAACAGGATGACATTTTGTATGTATTATAAATAAATCTGAATTGAAACCCTAAGTAAATAGTAATAATAAGATAAAGCTAGGAATTTTGCTCTAGCAAAATTTTATATTTTATATCAAATTTATTAGTTTACTTCACTTCAATTAGTTTATATTTTATATCAAATTTATTAGTTTACTTCACTAACATCTATTGGCCACTTACTATGTACCAGATACTGTCTTAGACACTAGAAATATAATGAAAACCAAAATCATACTCCTTTGCCTCATAGAACATAGTCTAGAGGCATAGGTAGATTTTAAATGAATGAACACAGGAATGTATAAATTATGTGTTGTAATGGAAAATTAAAGGGCTAGGGGAGAAGCCTGACTTAGATTGATGAATGAGAAAATTGTCCCAGGTATGAGCAAACTCCCTGGAGCAAGAAAGAAAGAGTGGGGAATATATGAGAAAATGAGAGAAGCTGACTGTGGCTCCGGCAGCACGAGAAGGAGAAGGCTGTGGAAGATGGCATTCGAGAGGTGGACAGGGTCCACATCACCCGGACCTGCAGAGCACACACTATCAATGTGATTTTCAGCCTTAGTGTAATGTGGCTTTCATCTAGTGTATTAAACAAGGGAATTCCGTGATTCCCTTTGGCATTAAAATAATTGCTTTGGCTCTGGAGTGGAGAAAAAATTGAGGAGGGGATAAAGCACAGATGGACAAAAGATTTAGATATCTCTGTCAAGATCCCAGGTGGCTTGCCAGAAGGGTGGCAGCGAAGATGAGGCAAAAGTGGGAAATTTGTCATGCATGGCAAAAGGGATAATAACACAAGTGTTCTAAGAAAATGACCTTCAGTTTTCATAGTCTGAAAAGACGTTTTTTTTTTTTCCTCTCATCCATCTTTCTTATTTTTAAAGCCATTCAAATAAGAGTAGAAAATAATTGCCTTTGCATTTTTCCCCTATGGCAGAATGGCAGAGAAAAAGAAATGATACACACACATAAATGCAAATCATTTAACCAAAACATGGAGGCAAATAAAATGTTCCCACTTTCACACTTTAAGTCCTTCAATGGGATAGATATTCTCTATCTCTCTATCTCTCTTCTCCCTCCCTCTCTCCCTCATCCTTTCAGGGATGAATAGACATGCATTATAGCTTCTCAAAATTACATATCACAAAAGACTATTTTTATCAACTACAAAACATGTTTAGACAAATATTAAAACCTATTGGTATTCCTATTTGTATGATAATCAGAATTCTTTCTCCCTTCTTGATCTCTCTATATTATTTGTAACTTTAACACATAGGTGGATACTGTTAGCAAAATATCTGATGTCATTCATTTTTCAACTTCACCAGCATCATTGGTTAATCACTAATTGTCATCAAAGGTCAGCTTCGCATATTGGTGAAACCGCCAGAGACCTTCACCCAGAAATCAATCATGCCACCTCATAGCTGGGAAGCCAGAACAAAGGTCACTGCTTTGTTTCCGTAAAAGGGTTTCTGGCATTACATGCATTTCCCATATAACACATAGAGGGGAAATATTTTGCTAGAAATACATTGCTATTCAAAAATCAGTTTAAGAAAAAAAAATTAAAAATAAATAAATAAATAAATAAAAATCAGTATAGGGGTACCTGGGTGGTTCAGTCAGTTAAGCGTCTGCCTTCAGCCAGGATATGATCTCAGGGATCTCCTAGGATGGAGCCCCAAGTCAGGCTCTCTGCTCAGCAGGGAGTTTGCTTCTCCCACTTCCTCTGGGCATACTCTCAAATAAATAAAAATTATTTATTCTTACTTATAAATAATTATTTATAATAAATTATTTATTATTTATTCTCCTCTCAAATAAAAATCTTTTTTAAAAATCAATTTAAATGTGAATATGTTTAATCCATCTTTCAAACATGATTTAACAAAATATAAGTGTACCATATCTTTAAAACTAATAAAGAAACTAATCAGTTCTGCCCTCCACTTGGATGAAGTGAAAAGAAAGTGTCTCACTACACATATACTGCAGGTCTCTAAATCTAGGTCTGTAATCATTTCTGACATTTTACTGTCTCGAAGTTCATTATTTCTAGACTGCTTTTCTTCAAATAATCAAACTCTCCGCCCGATTTATACTGTGCATAGGTGGTTAATCTTCAGCTTTTAATTGCAACTTGATCATATATTTTAATCTAATTTACTGTCTTACATTCAGAGTCATTTCATATATTTTATTTAAAGGTAAAACTGGAAGCAGCTAATGTTTCCATTATGAATCTTCTGTTTAGATCTGGTATTTCCTTAGAGAATATTAAAGCTACATTCTGTCACCTTGTTATCTAGAATCTAATGAGTTTTAAAACATTTTATGCAAGTTCAAGAGGCATACTAAACAAATTCATCTATGAAATCACTAGCAAGATCAAAATGCAAAAATATTACTAGCATCCAAGAAGCCCACCTTCTTCAGAGTCCACGTCATTAACAGCTTCACCAGAAGTAACTACTATCCTGACTTTCATCATCACAGATTAATTTTGTATATTTTTAACTACTTATGAATAGAATTGCACATTATGTTTTCATCAGTTTTCTTTCTTCAACATGAAGCTTGTGAGATTCTATCACATTGTTTTGTGTAGAGTAACTCATTTGTTCTCAACACAGTTTGTTATTCCATTGTGGAAATATACCAACTTTTATTTGTCCATTTTGCAGTTAAATGACTTCTAGGTATTTCTAGTTTGAGGCTATTAACAAATTGTGCTATGAAAATTCCTGCATTTTTTGTTGTATATTTCCATGCATTTGTTCCTCTTGGGTACATACATATATATAAGAATGAAATTGCTAGACCAAATGGTAAGAATATGTTCACTTATATATATATATATAATTTATAAATAATTATTTATAATAAATTATTTATTATTATTTAATATAATAATAAATATAAAGTAAAATAAAGTATACATATATACTGCTAAACAATTTTCCAACTGTTCTACCACTTTAAATCATCATGAGCAGTGTATGAGAGCTCCAGTGGCTCTACATCCTCATCTACTCTTAGTATTCTCCGTCTTTCATTTTAGCCATTCTGGTGCATACTTAGTAGCATCTTATTTTGACATTGAAGCTTTAACTTCCACTTCCCTGAAAAACATGTGTTCGTTAGCTATTTGGATCTCTCTCCCCCTCTCTTTCTGTGTGTGTGTGTGTGAGAGAGAGAGAGAGAGAGAGAGAGAGTACAATTTGTTAATTGGGTTTTCTGTCTTCTTTTCCCCATTAAGTTGTAGGAATGCTTTAAATATTCTGAATGTAAGACTTATATAGAATATGTGCATTGCAAATGTCTTCTCCGAATCTGTGAGTAGTATATTCACTTTCTTAGGATGTACTTACACATTAGTATATTTACTTTTCTTAACATCTTACATTCTTGAATAAATAAAAGTTCTTAATTTAGGTGAAGTCTGATATTTGAGTGTTTTCCTTTATCATTGGTGCTTTTAATAGTCTATAAAGAAATTTTTAACTAATGCAGGTAATAAAGTCACTCTCCCATCTTGTGTTCTTTTAGTTCTTTTGGGTATATACCTAGAAGTGGAATTGCTAGGTGGCATGGTAATCTGTCTTTAATATTTTGAGGAACCACCATACTGTTTTCCATAATAGCTGTGCCATTTTACTTTCTCATCAACAGGTGCAAAGATTCCAATTTCTCCTTATCTCACCAATACAAAGTTTGCATTATATATAGTTCTCCAGCCTTTTAATCTTAACTTTTACAGTTTGCTCATATTTAGGTTGTGTGTGTGTTGTAGGCAGAATTAAATGCAATTTTTTTTCTTTTCATCCACTGATAATCTTTGCCTTTCAACTGGAATATTTAGTCTTCTTGCATTACATATAATTATCAATATATTTGACCTTAAATCTACCTTATTGCAGTTATTTTATAGATTCTTTTTTCTTCTCTTTAAAAATTTCAATATTTATATATCCCAATTTTCTTCTTTATTAGCTTATTTATTTATTCTTTTAATGATATCTTTAAGATTAAAATATGCTGCCATGATTTATTGTGATCTAATATATATTAGTACTTACATCACTTGCCTGAAATACCACAACCTTAGAACACTTAAATTCATATATCCCTCATGTCTTGGGTTATTATTGTCATATATTTTAATTACATAGCTAACCTATAAGGTATATATTTAAATATATATGTAACATACATTATAACCTAATATGACCTCATTTCTCTTATTCTGTATGTGTGAAATTCATTTAGATTTATCTCTATAGTTGCCCTAAGGATTTCCATGGTTCCCTACTCCTTGGAAGTTCCTGAATTCTACTTTTCATCTCCCCAGAGAAATGATATTCCTGAAGGTTCTGCTTAGCTTCTTAGTCTCTTACCCGAACTTTTCACTTGGTTTATCATGAGTATAGGTCCCATACATATCACCAAATGCCTGAAGGTGAAAAGCAGTGCCGAGGTTCAACTGGCTTCTCTACATTTCCATTTTCCTTGGAAGCTTGGCTGCCATGTCTCTCATCATTGTCTCCCCAGCCGCTATGAAAACCACCAAAAACTCTGCTTAACCACTGTTGTCTGTTGCCTTCCTGCTTGGCATCTCTGCCTTTTTCTCTCCCCATTTTAGAATAAAAGCAACATAGAATGTCAAACCCACATCCCTGAATTTCCTTCTCCAGGATTTTTGTTCCTTATATCTTGGTAGTTCATGGATCCCATCAAACAGATTTTGTTAAATTGAGCAAAGGGAGACTGAATAGGCTGCAAGTTATTCCATTGTATCAGAAAGTGGCATTCTCCTTAATCTCTTTTAGGAGTTCTTCACACACTGCTTTTTACTTTCCTGGGGGAAGGGGAGATTATTGATAAGGTTATCAGACACTTGTCCCAAAATAAGTTACCCAAATTTTTATACTAACTTTGTTACAAAATTCAGTCAATTTGATTTATAGGTAGGACCATTCATTTGCTGCCACTTTATATTTGTAATTATTTGAGTAGAAAGATATTTTTGTTTTGTTTTGTTTTTACACATCATGTAGCTTACTTTGGTTTGTTCATTGTATAGAAGAAACTGAGGCTTAAATAAGTTAAGGAATTTTGTCTTTCATATAATTACTTATTAGCAGATCCAAGACTGGAACATAGGGTTTGAGAATTCTAGTACAGTACACTTTCACTTGTTTTACAAGGTTTCTTGGCCAAAGAATCAGGTATAATTCTTTCTTCTTACAAGGTTATTTTAATAAGACGGAGTGAGATGTTCATTATTTCTGGAAACATGCCTCAGACATGTGACTTTCTCCCTCTTACTTTAACATTAAATTTTAAAGTTAACATTAAATTTTAGTCATGTATTACCCACATCGGTTTCTTAGGTCTTTGCCTTTTCATTATTTCTCTTGAGGTTTTAAATATATCCAAGCCAACTACAGACCATTCCTTATTTTAAGGGAGATCCCAAGGAGAGGTTCTTTCTGAGTTAAGTGCCTTATATATGACCTGATAATTGATTTTCTCTTTTATGGTTTAGGTGATTGACAATAATTTCCTTTTTTAATTGAAAGGACTTACAAACATGTTTTCCTATTCTCTAATAGAAATATTGCAAGAAAGCAAGCATGTAAAAATTATTGAAAAACCTAGTATTTAAAAATCTTTTAAAAATTGCATACTTTGGGGATGCCTGGGTAGCTCAGTGGTTGAGCACCTGCCTTCGGCTCAGGGCGTGATCCCAGGATCCAGGATGATGTCCCGCATCAGGCTCCATGTGGGGAGCCTGCTTCTCCCTCTGCCTGTGACTCTGCCCATCTCTCTGTGGGCCTCTCATGAATAAATAAATAAATTTTTTTTTTAAATTGCATATGTTGGGGGCACCTGGTTGGCTCAGTCAGTTAAGCATCCAACTCTTGGTTTTGGATCAGGTTATGATCTCAGGGTTCTGAGATCAAGTCTGCTGGGAAATGGATCTTGCTTAAGACTCTCTCTCTCCCTCTGCCTTTGCCTCTCCCCCCCCCCAAAAAAAATGCATACTTTGGATATCTTCCATGATATAACCTACATAAAATATTTCTTGGGAATGAAATGCTCCAAGTATTGAGGTACACTGCTTTCCTTGTGAGAGTTTATAAAGTTCATTTTTCCCCCCAGATTGTCACATGATAAGTATCAAGATCCTTAGCCAGCCAGGTAAAATTGTCTTTTTTACAATGAACTTTATCCAACTAATGTGGATAGATTGTCCTCATGCACATAAAAATACATTTGGAGGGTATAATTAATAGCATTCAATTATTCTGAGATACATATTTTTAAATATTTTATCATTTCTGAAGTCAGAATGCATGTTACAATTACTAGCTTGTCATATTTAATTGGTATCATTTTTTTAAAATGTAGTGACACATAAAACAATGGTATATCTTATATTCAGTATGGTATTCCATATTGGACTAATTTCAGCATTAATAAAGCATCAGAATTCTAGAAAACCAATCAAATGTGATAGATATATTTCTCAACTAGATGATCTTTACCTATGTGGGTTTGGGGTTTTTCTCTGTGATTTGTTGAAAACAATTCAGAAGTTTACTGTTTTGTTATATTTCTATCCCTAGCAACTTCAGATTGATTCTGTATTTTGGCGAGCAAGGGTTTCCTCCCATGCTCCTGTGTCCCTTTGGTTGTCAATTACCTCTGAATCTTTCCACATACTTCTTCCTCCTATTCCTGCAGCAACAAAAAGTTTCCCATTATCTTCCATTTCAATGATCAGAAAGCTGCTTTCTATCCTCTCTTTCCCACTCACTTCACATCTCCTACTATTTTCTTGGCTTTGAAATAGGATGATAAGAAATGCTTTCATAAGAAATGTGTGTACCTCACAATGTTCTTGTGAAGATCAAATATGTGAAAACCCTCAACAGATATTAAATTTGATACAAAGATAATCATTTTGATTTTTTATTTTATTTTTACCATGTCTGCTGTATATAGCAAAAAGCTCAGTTTGAGACACTCCTGCTCACTGCTGTGATTCAGGCAGGTTCAGGCATGTTTAGCAAACTGATAAGATAGGCCTGTCAGAAGCCTATTTACAAGACTGAGGAGCCTCCTAGGAAACTTGAGTTATATTGGTTCCTGAGGTTCAGACATATCTGGGCATGTCTGCCAAACTGATAGGTCTATAAAAAGGAACCTGAAAACTCTTTTCAAAAAAAAAACCCCACTCCACATAAGAAGCCTGGCACAAGGAGTTTAATATGAAGTTTAGTTGTTGGTAAGGAAGAAGGATTCTAAACCTAGCATGGTGGCAGCAATTCAAGTCTGTTGTTAGTCCTAACCTCTGGAAGCTCTGTCACCAGGACAGCAAAGATTTTAAGTAAAAATAATCTCCCACACGACGGTAATTGTAATTTTGTTTCAGGGTTGCTTTTCCTTTAGTGTCCCTAGTTCTGGTCATGCCCCATCAAAGAGTGAAGAGGTAAGGTAGACCAGACAAGACGAAGAGTGGTGGGCAGCAAAGCAAAGTCTATTGTGTGATAGTACAAAGCTCTTGAAGAAGGAGGGGACCAGAGGGTTGCTGTTGGAGTTTTTAAGTCTAGCGGTTTTTAGGAGATTGTTGGTGGGCTGTTTTAATTTGGTTAGACCTCCCTAAACTGGTCATCCAATCAGGGTTTTGTCCATGCACTCCTCTACCTGACAGTACTACATGGGAAAAGGTGGAGGGCTCCTTCCAGGGTGGTGTAGAATAATAGGATAGGGTCTTTTTCCTTTTAAGGGTAGTTTCCTCTTAGGAAGGGCATCCCTTGCCCCTACCTGCCTTTTCAACTATCCTCCATTACTTTGAAGACAAAAGAACAAGAAGAAGGAGGAAAGAAAGAAGTTCAAACATTAGCCATCAGTTTAGCAAACACATGAATGGAGAGAGAAAGAACATGAGATTTCCAATGTCAAATCCTCTACTACAAATCTCCCTTTCTACAACCTGGCTGCCTCCTGTCAATCTTCCAGCTTGTCTCAGAGCAATCTTTCTCAAACGAAACGCTCATTATTTTATTCTCCTGTCAAATACTCCTATATTGCTCAACATTTAGCAAAGTTTCCAATTAGTTAGCCTGTCACATAAAGGCCCATCGTAATCTGTCCCAGACTAAGTGTTAACTTATAAAATAAGAATAGTATGAAGTGGGAAGGATTATATAATATTTATCATAAAAATTGATGAAGTTTTGGAATATAGGTGAGGTTTGGTGGGGTGAGGTCCAGAGCCAACGACCAAGAAAGAACTCTTGAGACATCTTTGGTGCAAAATGGTGGTTTTATTAAAGCACAGGGACAGGACCTGTGGGCAGGAAGAGCTGCTACCCCGGGGCCTGGGAGGGGTGGCTACTTATATACCTGGGAGTTGGGAGGGGTTTGAGGATATCGTAGTCTTTAAGGAATTTTGGAAGCAAGGTTTCCAGGACCTTGAGGGGGTAGCTATTGTTGGGAAAAGGTCACTTACTACCATCTAATAAAACCTGAGTCATGGGACCCATCAGATGTATATGGGTGGGCCAGGTGCTTGGAGGATGATTGCCAACGCGTATCTTGGGGGTTTAGAGATAAAGAGAAATTTCTAAAGGAATTTTTATATGATAAGTAGACTTACAGGCTCCTGGGGGTCAGGCTAAGATTACCTTTTGCCTTTAGCAAAGTATTAAAGTTGAGGCAGATGAGTCCATAGAGGAATGTCCCTTTGCCTGTTTCAAGGACTTGTCAATGTGCTGCCCCAGGCTCGTGCCTTGTCCTCAGCTAGCCCTGTGTTCTCCCATCAAAAACTATAAAAAATGTATTCATGTGGGAAACAAAGGCAAGAGAAAAATTAAATTTCCTTACTACTTACAGCCCATTCACAAGTCCTTAAAAGAGGCAGAATGACCTTCCTCTAGGAGCTCAGCTGCCTCGATGACTAAGGGCAAAGGCAATCTTATCCTGACCCTCAGGATCCTGGTAAGTCTACTTTCACATATAAAAATACCTTTTTTTTTTTCTTTGTGCATGTGTGGCAGTTTTAAGTTATTAGTTTTTATAATCAGTACTTTTTAATGGAAACAACTTGACCAAAAATCTGTCACAGAATTTTGAGACCCATTAAAACAAAAGTTTAATGAGAAAAAAAAATCCCTTTTCTCTAACTCACAAAATACATGTTGGCAATCATCCCCCAAGCATATGATCCCCACTGATATACATCTGAAGGGTCTCATGACTAAGGTTTTATTAGACAGTAATAAATTACCTTTTCCTAATAACAGCTAGCCCCCTCAAGGTCCTGGAAACCTTGCTTTCAAAATTCCTTAGAGACTACACTATCTCTAACCCTCTCCCTCAACTCCCAAGTACAAAATCAACCACTCCTCACAACCCCAGTGCAGCAGCTCTTTCTGCCCAGGGGTCCTGTCGTTAGGTTTTAATAAAAATCACCTTTTTGCACCAAAGACGTCTCAAGAATTCTTTCTTGGCATCTCAGCTCCGGACTTCACCAACACTCAAAAACTATACCACTATGATACACTAGAATTTGGTAAAATATATTGCAACTTAAATAGAACCCACATTTCTCTTTCTTTCTTTCTTTCTTTCTTTCTTTCTTTCTTTCTTTCTTTCCTTTCTTTCTTCTTTTTTAGATTTTCTGATTCAAATAAGAATATTACACTGACACAGCAAACCACACCTTTAGTCACCACCTTTGCTACATTCAATTCACAGAAGACCTTAGCAAAATAATACTGGCATTATTGTTGTTCACTTTTCATCCTTGATACGATTTGTTGTGAAAGTGACCTTTTCACATTGCAGTTTTTTACCATAAGACTTAAAGTAGGATGCAAAATTGCTTCCACCTAAGGCAAAGCCAGCTGAATCTTATTATGATGATGACATGATAAAGGCCTGATAGTTAAAATGCCCTTTGTCTTTGTCCTTTGTTTTCCTGCCCAAGTTAATATCACCATTTTCAGAAGATTCTAGTTTTTTTTTTCTTTTTTTAAGGATCATTGCTCTCTCTCATTATTGTTATTTTACTTTATATGGAGTCCTCAAAGAAAAGTAGGTTTTTATAGTGTAGGGGAGAACAATGATTTTCCCTCTGCCCTTGTAGGTTCTTGGCTAAGACCCACCCACCCAACCCCCACCCATAATAAAAAACAGATTAATAGGAGAAAAACAAATGAAATTTAGTAACAGGTATGCCTCCTATATACATTTGAGATCCCCAGGAAAAGTAACTTCCTAAAATGGTTCAAGCTACCACCTTAAATATCATCTCTAGCTAAAGATAAAAGGAGATGGTGAGGGGCAGGGAGCCAGTTATTGGAAGCTATTAAAAAAACCACAGTAAACATGGGTTTGGTTGTTCTGCAGATTTAATCATTGTCTTCACTGTCTGAAAGATCTTAGAGATTTAGTCATGCTCCTCTTCCTGGTATCCAGAGGGAGACCCCCTTACAAATGGAGATTTCCTTTATCAGTGTAAAAGTCTCTCATAAAAGGGTAAATTTTACTCAGTTTTTAAAGCTTTTCCATGTCTGCTGTTTCTTAAAAATAATCAGCCTAAAATTATCCTTATGTCAAAGAGGCATATTTTGAGGTAGCAAATCTGCTCCTCTTCAAAAACTTTCAAATGTTGATGCGGGAAACAACAGCAAAAGAAAAATTACATTTCCTTACTACTTACAGCCCATTCACAAGTCCTTAAAAAAGGCAGAGTGACCTTCCTCTAGGAGCTCAGCTGCCCCATGTTAATACTTTGCCAAGAGCAAAAAAAAAAAAAAAAAAAATACTTTGCCAAGAGCAAAAGGCAATCTCACCCAACCTCCAGGATCCTGTGAGTCTACTCTAACATGTAAAAATTCCTTTAGAAACTTCCTTTATCTCTACCTCCCAAGATAAATGTTAGCAATCATCCCCCAAGCATATGACCCACCTATATACATCTGAAGGGTCTCATGACTAAGGTTTTATTAGACAGTAATAAATGACCTTTTCCTAATAACAGCTAGCCCCCTTAGGGTCCTAGAAACCTTGCCTCCAAAATTCCTTAGAGACTACACTATCCCTAACACTCTCCCCCAACTCCCAAGTACATAATCAACCACTGCTCACAACCCCAGTGTAGCAGCTTTTTCTGCCCAGGGGTCCTGTCCCTGTGCTCTAATAAAACAACCTTTTTGCACTGAAGACATCTAAAAATTTCTTTCTTGGCAGGCAGCTTCGAACCCCAACATCTTTCCTACATCAATGTGATTTCTCTGTGCAATTTACTTTGTTATCACTATTTAGAAAATAAGATTTTTTCACCAAAAGTGTTATTTTCAGTAGAAAGTATCATATTTAATAGCATGCATCTTTTAAATCATTTTCCTGTATCTATAGGCTTTTAATCAATAGGGTTTTTTCCTGTTGCATTAAGTTTAACTTCATAAGAAACATGTTTCTTTCAACATTCCAGGAGTTTTTGCTTATATACTAAGATGTTTACATATAACCTAGGGGTTATCCATAAATCCAAGAATAGGTTTCAAGGCCCTTTTTTTAAGTCAGGATTTTGTTTTCTTGAAACAGAAACAAATCATAGTGGAAAGTAAGCCCAGCAGGATGGTAATTTTATGAGGAATCTGGGCCAGTCATGGGATGGAAGGAGGGATCACAGGATGCAAGCAACAACTGGATCCCCAGAAATGCACCTGGGTGCCTCCCCATTCTTCCCTTGAGGAGCTTATAGTGACCACCACAAAGGTCTCATCAGCTACCATTCCAAACCTCACCCACCCAGGCTCCTCCTCTTACAAAAGCCTTAAATTCCTCTACTATTCCTGCCTCATCCTCATCAACACTTCCCTACCTTAAACGTCCCTCTCCTCCCACCTACAGTAATAAAATAATCTTCCCCCCTTCCTCCTCACTGAAAAAGTTCCTCCTGTGAGAAATGGGCATGCCTAGCTGAAAGCTGTATCACCAATAAAATAATTTTTTAACTATGTACTTATTGAGTGATAAAATAATCATTTAACTACACAGTTACAGAGTAACCACTCTGTGATGGCATTGTGCTAGGGCCTGAGGATAAAACAAAAAGAAAAACCACAGGTGTTTAACAGTTCAGTGGAAGAGAGGAACATTATTAAATTATTACACAAAAGGATTGTAGCAGAGTCTGCTACTTGTTCTCCAGTATAATTTCTTTCATCTCCATGATAAATTAGTTTTTATCTGGGCAGAATAAGCACTCTATTTTCCAGACCCACTTGTAGCTGGAAATTATCACACCATAAAAGGAGAGAAGGGGTTGACCTTGTCTTCTTCTCTCCTCCTTCCTGCTGTCAGGCATGTGCACACGATGGCCATCTAGGGCAGTGCAAAGGAGGGCTATGCCTCTTGCACAGCTGAGTAACCAGCCAGAAGGAACTGTAGCCCTGAATGACCTCGGGGCTGCTCTGCACTCCCGGACCTGCCAACCTACACACTATTACACCAAAGAAGTCAGTTTCTCTCTTGTTTAAACCACAGTTATTTGAAGTCTCTATTGCATGGAGGGGGGTGATATATACGCTAATATTAGGATGTATTTTCAGATTGTAATAAATCCCATGAAACAAGGAAGCGAGAACTCTGGCTTAAGAAGAAAGAGTGAGGAAAATGTCACCCATTCGGTTATTACTAAAAGAAAATTACCTACTGACTATGAAGTGCCAGGCACCGTTCTGTGTTAGGCATGCACAGTGAACAAAATTCATGTCCTCACTAAGCTTACATTATAGTTCATACAACAGGTAGTCAATCCATCAGTAAGTGGGTAAAGATAAAAGTACTGATAATGCTGCAAAGAAAAATAAAGAAACATTAGAGGAAAACGAGAGAGGGGGTAGCTGCTATTTGGAGTAGCCTAGTCAAGGAAGACCCATTTGGGTACAGACCTGGATGAATGAGGAGAGTGATGATTCTGGTGACGATCCAGGGACCCTGTCCAGGAAGAGGGAACATGCAAGGCACAGACTCTTCTGTAGACACACTTGAAAGGTGAGAGGAGCAACAAGAAAGCTGGTGTGACTGACCTGTATGAGCAGATCGACTTTCAATAACCTGCAAATGAAACTTCACTGAGCATATTACATTTTTTTTGGTGCAGTTCATGTGACCAAAGTTTTGCTATCTTGAAAATAATTGCTTAGAGAAGTAGAAAAATACCAAAAAGAAGAATATTTTGTATTGAGTTTAAACTAATTGGGAATTATAAATGTTGTTGGATTGCTAAACAATGTTCAAACGCTGCCTTAACACGTTGCCATTATTATCAAGCCTTACACATAGTAGCAGAGGTTAAATGAAGTGTGTCATTCAACGTGTAAGTGCCTTGAGGATCTGTGTTTCTTGCCTCCAGATTTTTCCAGGTTTTAGTTGGATAGTAATGGAAATGGGAGGCACATCCCTTTGAAAAACTATGGAAGATAGAGAAGTCATCTATTTTCCAGAGATAATGATAAAGGCAATATTTAGGAGATTGCATAATGCAATTTCCAAAGTTCTTGAACACTCAGTGTCTTAGGACACTGAGGTCCCAGCTGAAGCAGTGGTAAGGCCAGAGTCTACAGCCGACAGTGACTTCAGAGGACTTTGGGAGTCAGAAGAGTTAAGCTTCCTTCTCTTTCTGCCCATTTACTCTCTTACTTCTCCTTGACTCCCCACTGCCAGTATATTGCAGTAGAGAACATCCATGGAACAAGAAAGAGCTTTACCAGAATTCTCTGGCTTCATATGACATTTATGAAACTAAGAATTTTGCATGGATTTTTTAAATGTCCACAATTGCCAAAATATGGAATGAGCCCAGATCCATCAACAGATGAATGGGTAAAGAAGATGTGGTATATATAATAGAATATTACTCAGCCATCAAAAAAATCATATCTCTCCATTTGTAAAAACGTGGATAGAACTAGAGGGTATTATGCTAAGCGAAATAAGTCAGTCAGAGAAAGACAAATATCATATGATTTCACTCATATGTGGAATTTAAGAAACAAAGCAGATGAACATAGGGGAAAGGAGGGAAAAATAAAAGATAAAAACAAAGAGAGAGGAAAACCATAAGAGATTTAACTAGGGAACAAACTGAGGGTTGCTGGAGGGGAGGTGGGTGGGGGAATGGGGTAACTGGGAGATGGGCATTAGGGAGGACACATGATATATAATGAGCACTGGGTGTTACACACAACTGATGAATCACTAAACTCTACCCTGAAACTAATAATACACTATATATTAGCTCATTTAAATTTAAATTTAAAAAAGAATATTGCATGGATTTTTAAAATTATATTTTTAACATAATCTTATACTAAAAGTATTTTCAAGAGTTCTCTATAAGATATATTTCCTCAAATATTCTTCCCAAAGCAAAACTGGGGGAAACAGTTAACTTGCATACTCTGTCACTGCCAACATTCTGCACCCTTCTTTCTCTACCTAAAAACAACTGAGAATCTCGTGGCAGACTCTTTTGAAATATATAGATAAAGGTAATATTATACCATGAAAGTGCTTCTATAAGAAGCACAATTATAACAAATAATAAGGAAAATGTACTTAGATTTTTAACAATAGCAGAATTTTTAGGAATAAAATTTTTGATGCAAAAGTTAATATTGTCTCATATTGAAACATAAATGGATTAGAACATATTGGTGCATTAATTGGCCTTGGGAATTTAGTTTTCAATAAAAAACAGTAGTTTTTCCAGTTCATTCTAGCAACTGGCTCAGCAACCTCCAATGTAGCTTCTTTCAACTTCTCCCTAAAATATCCAAAGACAGAAAAATGATAAATACCCAAAACTACAAAGAAAAATATAACTATCAGGCACCCTAACACTATAATCTTGGAGGGATTGACAACAATTTCAAGGCTGACAGGCCTAGGTTTAGAAAAACTAATCAGAATTCAGCAAATGACACACACTAGCTTCAATTTATGGGGGGAAAAAATGACCTAAAAATATAGGCAGAAAAATATTTGTTCTTCCAAACCATCCCTGTTCCTGACCCAGAAAACTAGGGATTGTGTCAATCAGAAGATCATGTAACTGCTCTTCTGTGCCAAAGTGATGTAAACCCACCCACACCTTTCTTCCATTTTTCTATATTCAGAATGACGTTACAAATCCCAGTAAATAGTCAGAACATAATACTAGTAGGGAATCTGGAGACTGGTGAAAACTCAGAGAATTCTAATAATTATATCCATGTGAACAGCACTATAATAACAATCTTTAATAAAGATCAGAAAAGAAGAAGTAATATATTTCCTTAAAAATCACACTGCCGGGCAGCCAGGTGGCATAGTAGTTTAGCACCACCTGCAGCCGGGGGTGTGATCCCCTGGAGACCTGGGATCGAGTCCCATGTAGGGCTCCCGGCATGGAGCCTACTTCTCCCTCTGCTTGTGTCTCGCCTCTCTCTCTCTCTCTCTCTCTCTCATTCTGAATAAATAAAAAATAAATAAATAAATAAATAAATAAATAAATAAAATCTTAAAAAAAAAATCACACTTCGATGTGGATGGACCTGGAGGGTATTATGCTGAGTGAAATAAGTCAATCAGAAAAGGACAAACATTATATGGTCTCATTCATTTGGGGAATATAAAAATTAGTGAAAGGGAATAAAGGGAAAGGAGAGAAAATGAGTGAAAATATCAGTGAGGGTGACAAACCATGAGAGACACCTAACTCTGAGAAATGAACCAGGGGTAATGGAAGGGGAGGTAGGCAGGGAGTTGGGGTGACTGGGTGATGGGCACTGAGAGGGACACTTGGCGGGATGAGCACTGGGTGTTATGCTATATGTTGGCAAATTGAACTCCAATAAAAAAATTTTTTTAAAAATCACACTGCCATGTAAATAGAAATTCTTACAGAGTTTACAAAAAAACACAACTAAACTAATAAGTGAATTTTCCAATGTCACTGGACAAATGAAATTGATTGTGAAATCAATTGTATTTCCATAGATTAATTATTAATTTAAAAAAATTTCAAGATATTTATAATAGCAACTCCAACACATAAATTTTAACAAAAGATATGCAGGAACTGCACACTGAACACTATGCAATAATACTGAGCGAAATTAAGGAAGACTAAATAAGTGGAAAGTTATACCATGTTAGTGAATGAAAAGACTTAATATTATTAAGATATCAATTCTGCCTAAATTGATCTATAAGTTCAATGAAATGTTGATCAAAATACTATAATGCTTTTTGTCAAAACTGGGAAGCCAATGCTAAAATTTATATGGAAAAGAACAGGACCTAGAATAGCCAGTTATATAAGAAAAAAAGATTTTTATTAAATGTTACTAAAATTTTATGCTTGGTTATCATGCAGCATTTTTGTGGAAACAGTTAACTATACAGGAATCCATAAGAAAAAAGGGCTGTGGCCTAAAGCACGTCAGGTTGCCTTTGGAGCTCAGTAGAACATGGTTACCAAATGTCAAAGGAGAATGAAAAGAATGAAGAATAATGAGAAAACCATTATAGGAATCTGGAAAAGTACAAAGTATGTTATACAGAGGCAAAATTTTGTCTTAAATTATTACCTATAATAACTTGGAAGATAAAAAAATGTACCCAGTGAATTTATGACTTTGAGCAAGGAGGTATCTCTATGAAATGCTGAGACCATCAGCTGTCTCATTCTAGCTCATGTAATAGGGCACTACAAGAGAGATTATAATTCCAATAAAACTGGACCATATACAAATATAAGGAGAAAATTGTAAAGGCTTAACAACTGAAGCATTTGTTGAATTAGAAGTAAAACTGTGTTATCTACAGCTTATATCTTTATGTGTAACCATAATCTCTGCCCCATTCTTTGTTTCTTTCTCATTACCTTCTTTTATGTACATAAAATCGTACCGTATATCGTTTACCGTATCGTACCGTATCGTTTACCGTATATCGTTTTTGCTTGGATTCCCACATTAGAGTCCAACTTTGATTCATTAAAATCAATAGAGTTGAAGCATGTTCAGCAATTTGAAAAAATTTGACAATTAACGGAAAGAAAAAAGATGTCCAAAAAATTAATATGCTAAGACCCAGTTTTTGCTTAAAATAATTAAAATACTTCATATTACCAGATGGCATACATCGTAGTATTTCAGTGGATTATCCCTGAATGGGTGGTGTTAAATGTAGGCATTTATTTTTATTTTTATTTGTGCTTATCTGCATTTTCAGATTTTTCAACATAAACATACTTCCATTCTATATTCAGAAAAACAATAACCAAAAAGAAAGTCGGGTTTTGATTGAGAAAAACAGAAATTGTGAAGAATTGAAATCTTAAATGATGTCACGTTGTTTCCTATAGCCAAGATATATACTGGAAAAAAGTAAATTTCTATGGAAAAAAACAAACAAAATAAAAAGTAATGATGTAGTGGCTGGCACATACTAATTAGACTGTAATTGGAAACTGCTAACATAAAATTACTTCTCACTAAAATCACTAATTTTAAGATAATATCTGAACAATGGTTTTTCCTACTCCCAAGATGAAAATGGTCATTTAACCTCCAACCACATTTATTTTCATATTTTAATCCCACAAACTGCCAATAGCATTTTGTTTCAGGATTATAATCACCATGGAGCAATTGTCAGAATATCAGATTGAACCCTTGGCAAAAAGAAACCTTCCTAAAAAGTAAACAAGAACACTCTTTTCTATCTTAAATTTAGTAATTTATCAGTTTCCAGAATAATTATCCAAATTATTAGAGTATATTTATCCTAATAGTGACTTTATAAAAATGTAATGAGAACAAATTCTCAGCTTAAAACCTAAAATTTGTATACTTTAATTGTAAAATTTGTGTGCTTCAAATCTAAAATCCATGACCCTCAGACAAGCAGCTGACACTATTTGATTGATTAAAATATTGTAACTGGTCTACCCATGAGATACCATCAACTTGACTTTAATATTGCCTGCCTGAGATGAAAAAAATAATGCTAAGAGCACCTGGGTGGCTCAGTGGTTGAGCATCTGCCTTTGGGTTCATGTCATGATCCCTGGCCCCTGGGATCCAGTCCTGCATCGGGCTCCCCACAGGGAGCCTGCTTCTCCCTCTGCCTATGTCTCTGCCTCTCTCTGTGTCTCTCATGAATAAACAAATAAAATCTTAAGAAAGAAGAAGGAAAGAGAAGGAAAGGAAGGGAAGAAAGAAAGGAAAGAAGAAAGAAAAGAAAGAAAAGAAAGGAAGAAGGAAGGCAGGAAGGCAGGCAGGAAGGAAGGAAGGAAGGAAGGAAGGAAGGAAGGAAGGAAAAAGAAAGGAAGAAAGGAAGAAAGAAAAAGAAAGAAAGAAAAGAAAAGAAAAAAGAAGAGAAGAGAAAAAAGAAAAGAAAAGAGAAAAGAAAAAAGAAAGAAAAGAAAAGAAAGAAAAGAAAAGAAAAGAAAAGAAAAGAAAAGAAAAGAAAAAAAGAAAAAAGAAAAGAAAAGAAAAAAAAGAAAAAGAAAAGAAAGAAAAGAAAAGAAAAGAAAAGAAAAGAAAAGAAAAGAAAAGAAAAGAAAAGAAAAGAAAAGAAAAGAAAAAAGAAAACCAAGCAAGCAAGCTAGCTGTCAGGTTCAGGCATTGTTGGCACGTAGCTTCCATGGTCAAATGGTCTGTTGTTTAGATTCAGCCGAAGCAACTTCAAGCATCTGTTAAGCTTCTACAATGTGCGGTGCCCAGAAGTAGGCGTTGAAGTGAAACACAGGTGTAGGAAGGCAAAAAGGCCCAGTAACTGCTTCACTACCGGGTCATTTTCTGCTAATTGCCCTCCAGTGATGGGAATGAGAAGTACTGCAAAACAGAGAGCCTCATGTTGAGTTTGTCCTCAAACAGAAAAGGAGGAAGTGCTTTGTTAGGACAAGTTCTGTGTTAAGGTGCAGAAGGCTGAAGCCACAGCACAGCACAATGAATATTTAGGAAGTCAGTGGTAAACAGACTATATACTTCGACTCTGTCTGAATGAGGGCTTTTGCTAGAAAACGTTTCCTAAACAGTCAGACTTTGTTTTTCTAAATTTTCAACAGTTATGATTTCAGCTTCATTCTGCCACCACTCCACTAGTAAACTGGGCAAGGTAAACGGCTTAAGCTCGGAGGATTCTTTACAGTTGGAAACAGCACACAGTGAAGGAAACACTGTGTATCCTAAGGCAAGTCCTTTAAGATCTATGAGTTTCAGTTTGCTGACCATTAAAATATGGGTAATGAAAAAACCTACTTAATTTACCAAACTTTAGAAAGAATCCAGCTAGCACCAAAAACCATGCCATAAATGAATTTTAAAATTTATTTTATTGGGTCACTTTAGCATCTGATGTTGGCTGAGGTCATGATCTCCAGGTCATGGGATTGGGACAGGCATGGGCCTGGTATGCCAACCACCCACCACCCACCCCCTGCTCAGTGGGGAGCCTGCTTCTCCCTTTCCCTCTGCCCTCCCCCTGCTTGTGCTTTCTCTCTCTCTCAAATAAATAAATACAATCTTTATAAAAATTTTTAAAAATAAGTAAATTAAATTTATTTTATTATGAATATTTCCAGTAACTGCATAATTGCAATGTAATGAAAAATCATGTTTCTTTATGTCCATAATGTTTCCACAGAAATTGATATTCACACCAAAAATGCATTTCCTATTAACATATTAGTAATGCAGAAAACTTACTTTTTCCATCTTTGCAAGATATCTTTTTCTATCTATCAATGCAGGCTACTGTATATCTTGCTTTGTTGATATTATTCATTACATTTATTATCAGTTTCATGGTGATATTTAAGTGAAGAGCATTTCACAGATGTAATTTTATAATTTCATCATTTTTTACAATGGCAAACTAGTGGAAAGACCTTTTCATGGAGAGAAATAATTCTCCAATTCAAAGTTTTCCTGGTCTAGTATCAGTTAGGCTATTCATCTGTATTCAGTTATACTTCAATTCATTTCACTAGAATTTTATCTTTTATTATTTATAGTCCTGTGTCATCTGGTGGCAGGCCTGAGTATATGAAAGATTAGTGTAAATTGAATTTTATGAATCAATTTAGATTGTAAGTGCTGTAGATTACCTCATAATTCACTTCATAAACTTATTTCTTAATTCATCTATTTGCAAGCTCAAAAATTGTTATACTGGTTTTCTTAAAAGGGATTTGGTGGGGTGCAAAGGTGAAATTGATAGGAAGAACACATCAGTGCTTGGTTCTCTTTGGACAGCACATTCCTTTTTTAGCAAAACTTGTAAAGTCTGAAAAAGCATGTTGTCAGTATTAACCACTTTGGGGCAAAACAACTTACCATTTTAATCAGTAATATCAATGACATAAGCTTTTACAGTAGGTACTGAAATTTTAGATTCAAACGTTATTTTTTTTGGTGTGTGGTTTTTTTTTTTGTTTTTTTGTTTTGTTTTGTTTTTTTTGGTGTACCTGGTAAGTGCAGTAGGTACTGAAATTTTAGATTCAAACATTATGTTTTTTGGTGTGAATATCTGTGTAATACTCATCTTTCTATTTCTGTGCAAGGAAAGTAGGATCCATTTTGCAGATATCACACCATAGGAAAAATTACTTTCATAGAACAAACAGGTGATCCACTGAAACATGAATTAGTAAAAATTGAGCGTTTTCTAAGTCAGGCAGGCTACTATATATCTTGCTTTTTTGACATTATTCATTACATTTATTATCAGTTTCATGGTGAAATTTAATACACAGAATAAAAATAGACTAATCAGAATAAAGGGGGAATGGATCTTTCAAATAAATACAAGACTCTTAGGTTATTGAATGAGGAGTAAATGAATGGCATATTGTATTTAGATGATGCCTCACATTTTCAAATCACCTTTTTATTTAAACTTTGCTTGAAAGATCACAAAAGATTTCTGTAACTTATGAGACTATCTATATGAAACTATCTTCCCATAAGGAAACCTCATTAAAATATGACTTGTAAACATAATGCTAATAGGGTTATACTAACATCCAATTCAGTTGGGAAATTGCCAATTTAAAATGTAATTAATGAAACATAAGCTATAATACTGGATATGATAATGCCAATGATTTGAGTAATTAAAAGAGTATTTGCAAGTAGTTACTGAAGAATGTCTGTATTTCAATAAGATTGATCAGAGAAGTACTTTTGCTGATAAGACTATTCTAGTTCATTATAATTACATGAATTACAAAGTATAATATACAAAGTGATATATCCTGCTATATTTATTTCAACCCTTTACTTACCAAATGCTATCACCTGAAATTGACTCTGTCTCTTAAGTAATTATTCCTAATGCAAAAAAAGGCACTAATCAACAAACACAGGTATTCTATGTTGCCATTTCCCCCAATAGTAATTAATCTATTTAATTCTGTTCTATAAAAGGGTCTATTATCAATTTGATCTAATGTAGATCAACTACTGCCACTACTACCAAGACAAAATGCCTCCCTGGTGAGATAATGAAGTCAAATTAGTAAGAAATTAAACCCAAGACTCTTTAGGACTGGCTTTCTCACTGCCGCATTCCCCAGACCCTGTGTAAAAAAAACAGGCTTTTATTTTTATGTATTAAAATATATTTTTGTATATATAATTACATAAAGTTTTAACTAATAAAAGAAGTTTTAAACACTTAAGTGTACTTTTCCTTATTCACTCTGATTTTTCTTCCGTTAGTATTTTGAGGAAAATATAGGTGTTTCTGCAAATAGTTTAGGTCATAAAGTCTAACATAAGACTATACACTTTAAAAAAAGATATTATTATGATACATGAAAATATGTTCAACTTCACTCATCATTGTCGGGTTTAATCTGATCGGTAGTGAAATGAAATAGAGAGGCCAGGCGAAAGTTGGTCGAGACAGGCTTTTAATGGGACATGCTCTCGGGGGAGGTTCTGAGGCCACAGGGAAGTGAGAGAGCGGGGGAAGTGGGGGAGGAGGGTGGGGAAGTCACACGCAGAGGAGAGCAAGTGGGCTTTTTAAGGGGGGAGGGGTAAGGGGTTGTGAGTCTGTACAGGGTGATAGGTATTAGGCATAGTACTGGTGAAACCGGTCTGGGGCAATAACTGCCCATGCCCTTATATGGGGCCTGGGTTAAGTACAGTTCAGGTTTCCTGCATAGGTCCAGTCTCCCCCTGATGACATGTCCTCGGGAGATCTGCTGGTAATGGGAAAGTTCTGAGGTGGGGGCAACAAGGTGGAGAGTCCGCTGCCGTTTTGTTGGTGCTTCCCGATCCCCCTTGATCCCACTGGCCCAACAATCATCAGGGAAATACCAAATCAAAACCACAATGAGAAACCACCTCACACCAATTAGAATGGCTAAAATTAACAAGCCAGGAAACAACAAACTATTGGCAAGGATGCAGAGAAAGGGGAACCCTCTTACACTCCTGGTGGGGATACAAGCTGGTACAGCTGCTCTGGAAAACAGTATGGAGGTTCCACAACAAGTTAAAAATATAGCTACCCTATAACCCGGCAATTCTACTACTAGGTATTTACCCAAAGGATACAAACATTGTGATCTGAAGGGGCACCTACACCGCACTGCTTATAGTAGCAATGTCCACAATAGCCAAACTATGGAAAGATCCAGATGTCATCGACAGATGAATGGATAAAGAAGATGTGATACACACACACACAATAGAATATTACTCAGCCACCAAAAAGATGAAATTTTACCATTTACATCAATGTGGATGGAACTGGAGGGTATTATGCTGAGTGACATAAGTCAATCAGAGAAAGACAATTATCATATGATCTCACTCATATGTGGAATTTAAGAAATAAAACAGAGGAGCAGAGGGGAAGGGATGGGAAAATAAAATAAGGTGAATTCAGAGAGGGAGACACCATAAGAGACTTAACAAACAGGGTTGCTGGAGGGGAGATAGATAGAGGGGAGTGGTAACCAGGTGATGGGCATTAAAGGGGTTCATGTGATGTAATGAGCACTGGGTATCATTGCAACTGATGAATTACTGGTCTCTACAACTAAAACTAATGATATACTATATGTTAACTAATTGAATTTAAGTAAAATAAGTTAATAAAAATGCACTATTACAATTAGAAACTAAATACCCCTTTATCATTATCATTTTTTGTCTCTTTATTTAGGTAAATTATAAAACCTTGTCCAGAATTTTTTTTATCTTTTTCCCTGCAGTGGACAATGGTGAACTCCAATTCGATGTGAGATAAAGTAAAATAAAGTTACCCTTTAAAATCATTTTGAAATAGACACCTGCTATTCTTGGATATATTTGCAAATGCTTAGATTATTAATTTTTGCTTATTTTTCCATGAGAAGATTTATAGCACCTAGGGCAGTACTGAGGTAGGAAATTGAAGGACCGCATAAAAATCTGTTTTTGGCTCCTTTTCTGTCTTCTATTCTTGCTGGTAGCTGCACCTCCACTTTACGCATGCCTCAGAATGCAAATTGTATATGTCCTCCTTGTAAGAGGCTTGGAGTTAAAGGTTGCTTTATAATAAAGAACTTCTGTGATTTGGTTCTTCTAAGGAAGAACCAAATGAGAATGACCAGACGAAGCTACCACATGCATATCCAAGACCACTGACACTAGACAAAGCCAAGACCCTCTGGCTTGAAGGAATAACACCTGTTCCTCATCTTTGTTCTAACCAGTTCCTAGATGCCTAAGGGGACATGCACACCAGATCACAGTCCTCAGTAAAAACCCCAGGCCCTGAGCAAAGATGAGACTTTCTCTCCTTTCCTTTCTGAGTCTCACAGACACTCTGTACTGCATTCTTTCTATACCTTCAATAAACTCAGCTTTTGCCTTCTGGCTCACTTGATTTCCATCCTGTGTGTAGACAGGGAACATCTTGGCTGGTCCTGCAGGAGCCCCTCTGGGTCCTCAGACCTGGCCTGCCTGCATTAGTACTTCTCAGACTTCTCTTAGTTACAAGTAAAATAAACTTAAATTAGTTCACTGAGACAATAAAGGAGTTTGAGTATACTTAAAGGGGGTGGGGAGCAGGAATCCAGCTCTCAGGAATGATTGGTACATGAAACAACAAAAAATAGACATAAGAACAATCAGAAATCTCTCATTCTCACTCTCATTTTTTTCCGTTGACTTTTTCTTTCAGAATCACTTTTTCCAATACAGCTATAACTATTGACATATAGGCTCAATTTTTGCCATGAGAAAGTTAAAGGCTTTCCATTCTAACTCCACTAAAAAGAAAATCTCATAGGTAGATTCAGATGGTCCAGGCACAAGTCTCTACCCCTCCCTCTCTGGAACACTTACTATAACTGTAGAGGAAGGGTGTCCTGTGATCAGCCCAACTTAATCAAGTACTTGCCTCTTGAACAACTGTAATCAGAGAAGAATGGACCCAAAGTACCTGTAAGACCAAATTTGGGGTAAGGATGTGAAATACAGTAAAAATATGGCAAGATTATACCAAAGCAACCACACCTATTTGTGTCAATTACTGTACTGCATGTGAGGAAATATTTGACCTTGAGAAGGTAGTCATGAAGGAATGATTGGACATCACTGTCTTGCTGCTTTACTCCCTATTCTTGCTGACTTAAGCAATTCAATACCAGCTACTTTCCAAAAACATTTTTTTGGTGAAAGGTGTTATCTTTACTGGCTCAGAGAGCAATAAACAAAGAAAACACCAGTATGATAGATTCTCTTAATTTTGGTAACTTCCATTTATCATCTAAAAATTCCAAAGCTGACTTCGACACATGCATGTTAAGAGCATAAATTAACCTGAAATAAACACATATAACAAACAGTTATATAAAAAATTTTGAAAAAGCCAAGATTTAGAGTTAGTGTTACATATGAGTTTGGAAAAATCAATAGTATGGCTTTCCAAGAAAATGGAAAGTGAGAACGTATTTCAGAAAGCAGGAAAAAGTCAAATGAGCAAAACTGATTTTTCAGAAGGAGTAGGATGAAGTTTTTGGAAGTGTGAGATTGCATGAGCGCTTACAAAAAGTTTTCAAATCATTCCTTATACTTTATACTTTTCTTGCCTCTGTTTCATTTTCATAGATAATTGCCAATATTCTCGCATACTTGTAAAATAATTTTGGTAGTCAGGAAAACCTTCACAAAAATTTTTTTTCTCATTCAAGGCAAACAGTGGATTGAACTACTTGGCCCTTTGGAGTTAGATGACTTGCTTTGGGCTTTGAATTGAGTTGGTGCAATATGTTATCATTTTCAGGTGGAAATTTTTTTTAAGTAGGCTCTACACCCAGCATGGAGCCCACTGCTGGGCTTGAACTCACGACCCTGAGATCAAGACCTGAGCTGAGATCAAGAGTCAGCTGCTTAGTTGACTGAGCCACCCAGGTGCCCTCAGGTGGAACTTCAAAGGACCAATGTACCATTTGCCCCACTCACCTTCTCATACCCTCTGTCACAGGGACTGGCAACTTCCCAGATGGTAAGCAGCTGCTATGTCATTCCGATAATCTGTGAGGGTGACACAGAGGACAGCTAATGCAGCTGATGCATAGCAAGAACAAGGAATAGTCCTTTGTTTTAAAACATGGAGACTCAGGGTTGCTTGTTATGGCAGCATAATAATCCCATCCTGACCCATATAATAATTACATAAAAATATGTATTTATAATGTTGGCATTTGACAGTACAGCAGTAATAGATAATAAATATTTAAAAATGAAAACTCAAGAATGTATATTGTTACTGTTAGATTTACTGGTTGTATTTTCTTTGTAATTTTCCAAATGTTTCAAACTGTCATTAACATCTGGGTGCTTAGTAATCATAAAATAAATTATACTTATGTTAAAGAAGAAAAATATATTAAAAATAAGTAAGCCTCATAATTTTAAATAATAAATGATTACATTGGGACCTTTTGGCAGACCTTCTAACTCATTTTATCTGTATTATCATTAATGTTTTCTTCAGATATACTCTATTTCATAATGCATGTGGATATTTATATATGTTTATATAAAAGTCATTTTCTGTATTTTGAAATATATTTAATGCACTATACGTATTTTTTAATGCAGGTGGTAGTGCACAAGTAATATTTATAACCAAGTATTTCTGTTTACCTTTTACTGCAACATCACATTTATACACACTGCAATTATTTATTTTTATGTGGTATGAGGAAGAGTTATTTATAAATGGAAAACTTGTCTTCTGTTACCTTTTTTATTTGTCTTACAGATATCAAAATGTACATTGGAATCAAGGATCAGTGGAAATACAACTTCTCATCATAACAACCAGCATTTTTGAGCACCAGTTTGGGGCTGAAAACTAGGAGGAAAGTACATTGCATTTTAAATGACCTTTACTCATTTTCAAAAGTTGTTCAAAGTTTAAGATGGAATGGTGTTTAGTGCTGATGCAAACAACAATAATATTCAGGGGTGAACTTGCTCTCAATATTTAAAAACATTTATCAAAACTGTTCCAGGATAATCATTCTGCATTCCTTTAGTCATTTCTCAAAAGGCATCAACTCTTTGCCATATCCAACTACTTGCCCGAAAGCTTCCTATGTTGCACTTCCCCCACCAATGAAGTTCTAATGTTACCTGGTCACGGAAGCCAATCTTGACCTCCCAGGTAGGTGATATATGTCCTACTCAGTATGTATGTGTATATATCATGACACATGGATTTAACGATTTGTCTAACTTTCCATCCTCAGATTATAAAGTTCATAATAATTGGGACTAAGTTTACAACCTTAATTGTAAATCTAGACCTTAATACAGAGTTGGGCAAGTGATCAAGCTTAATACAAAGACTATGAGGGATGGCTGAATGCTCATATTCCATTATACTTCCCACGGCCTCATAGTTCTATCCTCCAAGAGTAAATGGGGCTTTTTTCATGATTTCCATGCTTGGAAATATTAGGTCTATCAAAAAAAAATACACTTTAAAAAATCATTTTACCTTTGTAGTTATTTATGATTACCTAGATTTAAATTAAGCATATCCATATACCAAATATGTAAAAATACATTCTAAGTTAGCAATTGTCCTATACAATCTCCACAATTGTGCCAAATGCAAGACAGTGCAGCTTCCTTGTGGCTATTTTACACCAGGCTTTTGGAAATAGTGACTTGAGTTGAACCCTAATATCCTAAGGAGATGTGATAATTTTATTTTATTTTTATTTTTTAAAGATTTTTATTTATTTATTCATGAGAGACAGAGAGAGGCAGAGACATAGGCAGATGAAGGAGAAGCAGGCTCCGTGCAAGGAGCCCAATGTGGGACTCGATCCCAGAACTCTGTTCAACCACTAAGCCACTCAGGCATCCCAGATGTGATAATTTTAACATGTAAACATATATCCTGTCCTGGGAAGATGCCTAGAGGTTTGAAATTTCCCCCAAAAAAATTATAAATGAAAATTTAATAAAGAAATCCATAGAAAAATGTAAAATCTGAGTTATTAAAAAGTAATAGGACAGTGTGTGTATGTGGGTATGTTTATATTAGAATTTTGTTTATGTTCAGAAAGGAAAATTTACCAAAAAATGTGACAGCATTTTGCTGTGAGATATAAAAACAGAACACAAGACTTTTTTTTTAAGTTTTTATTTAAATTCCAGTTAATTAACATACATTGTAGTATTAGTTTCAGGTGTACAACACAGTGATTCAACACTTTAATATAACACCCAGTGCTCTCCTTAATGTTTAATATAACATTAAATGTACTCCTTAGTTTTTTAAGATTTTATTTATTTATTCATGAGAGACACAGAGAGAGAGAGAGAAAGGCAGAGGCACAGGCAGAGGGAGAAGCAGGCTCCATGCAGGGAGCCCGATGTGGGACTCGATCCTAGGACTCCAGGATCAGGCCCTGGGCTGAAGGCGGCGCTAAACCGCTGAGCCACCCGGGCTGCCCTAAATGTCCTCCTTAATCCCCATCACCTATTCAACCCATCCCCACACAAGCCTCTCCTTATCAGTTTGTTCTCTATAGGTAAGAGTCTGTTTCTTGGTTTGCCTCCCTTGTTTTGTTTCTTAAATTCTACATATGAGTGAGATCATATGGTATTTGTCTTTCTCTGACTGGCTTATTTCACTTAGCATACTACTCTATAGTTCTATATACATCATTGCAATGGCAAGATTTCATTCTTTTGTATGGCTGAGTAATATTCCTCTGTGTGTGTGTGTATGTGTGTATGTGTGCATGCGCACACACATGCACATGCACGCACGCACATATGTACCACTCATTTATTCATTCGTCAGCTGATGGACATTCAGGCTCTTTCCATTGTTTGGCTATTATTGATAATGTTGCTATAAACATCTGAGTGCATGCATCCCTTTAAATTAGTATTTTTGCATTCTTTGAGTAATACTTAGCGCAATTGCTAAATTGTTTGGTAGTTCTATTTTTAGCTTTTTGAGGATACACCACAGTGTTTTCCACAGTGCCTGCACCAGCTTGCATTCCCACCAACAGTGCATGAGAGTTCCTTTTTCTCCACATCCTCACCAACACATATTGTTTCTTGTGGTGTTGACTTTAGCCATTCTGACAGGTGTGAGGTGACATTATAGGTTAGATTTGCATTTCCTGGACGATGAGTGATGTTGAACATCTTTTCATGTGTCTGTTGGCCATCTGGATGTCTTCTTTAGAAAAATGTCTATTCATGACTTCTGCCCATTTTTTAATAGTATAATATAAAATACTCATTTTTTGGGTGTTGAGCTGTAAAAGTTCTTTGTATATTTTGGATACAAATCCTTTATCAGATATGTCACTTACAAATTTTCTCCTATTCTGCAGGATGCCTTTTAGTTTATTATTTCCTTCACTGTGCATAAGCTTTTTTTTTTTTTTATGAAGTCTCAATGGTTTATTTTTGCCTTTGTTTCCCTTGACTCAGAAGATATATTGAAAAAGAAGTTGCTAGGGCTGATGTCAAAGAGTTTGCTCCCTATGCTCTTCTCTAGTATTTTTATGGTTTCAGGTCTCACATTTAGATCTTTAATCCATTTCTAATTTATTTTTGTATATAGTATAAGAAAGGGGTCCAGTTTCATTCTTTTGCATGTTGCCGTCCAGTTTTCCCAACACCATTTGTTGAAGATACTTTTTCCCACTGGATATTCTTTCCTGCTTTGTGATTAATTGACCATATAATTGTGGGGTAATTTCTGGGTTTTCAATTCAGTTCCATTGATCTACATGTCTATTTTTGTGCCAGTACCAAACTGTCTTGATTACTAGAGCTTTGTAATATAACTTCAAGTCCAGAATCGTGATGCCTCCAGCTTTAGTTTTCTTTTTCAAGGTTGCTTTGGCAATTTGCAGTATTTTGTAGTTCCATATAAATTCTAGGATTGCTCAAGCTCTGTGAAAAATGCTGTTAGTAATTTTGATAGGGATTGCATCAAATGTGGAGAATGCTTGGGGCAGTATAGACATTTTAACAATATTTGTTCTTCCAATCCATGAGCATGGACTGCTTTTCCATTTCTTTTTGTCCTCTTCAATTTCCTTCTCAGGTGTTCTATAGTTTTCAGAATACAGGTCTTTCACCTTTTTGGCTAGGTTTATTCCTAGGTATCTTATTGTTTTGGGTACAATTGTAAATGAGATCGATTCCTTAATTTCTCTTTCTGCTGCTTCATTATTGGTGTATAGAAACACAACAGATTTCTGCATATTGATTTTGTATCCCATGACTTTACTGAGTTTGCATATCAATTCCAGAAATTTTTTGGTGGAGTCTTTCAGATTTTCTATCTAGAGTATTTTGTCATCTGCAAATAGTGAAAGTTTCACTTCTTCTTTGCCAATTTGGATGCCTTTTATTTCTTTTTGTCGTCTGATTGCTGAGGCTAGGACTTCAGTATTATGTTAAGTAATAGTGGTGAGAGTGGACATCTCTGTCTTTTTCCTGACCATAGAGGAAAAGTCTCAATTTTTCCCCACTGACCATGATATTAGCTGTGGGTTTACAAGATTTCTAATATTAACACTTCCATTTGATCCATTTGGAAGCATTTCAATTAGAAATAAAATGTTGTAAATGGTAAAACAAATTATAAAAGAAAGGCATTAAAGTTTTTTAAGCAACTTGAAATGGATTTGGGTTATGTGAGTTTTTGGATAAAGACTAATGCCAGTTTTTTAAGAATATGATGTCATTATTTTATCAGAACTGCTCTATTGAGTAATTTCCTAGCCTAGAAAATGAAAAAATACAATTTCTAGTTGTTATTAACAGGATTTTTTTAAACATGCCCTTACAGGGGAAAGCAGCTGCCACTATGTGTTTTCAGAAATAAATACTGGAAGAGTAAGGTAAAAGAAAGTAAATATATTCCAACCTTAGAAATATGCATACTCCAACCCCTAGTTGGGTTAAAATGCCAACAAAGATATAAAAAGGGATAAAACATTTCCCCATTCCATACAATAAATTTATCTGGAATTTCTGAAGTCATACTGAACAAAAATGAATATACAGATGTAGAAATAAATACAAAAATATCATTTGAATAACCTATTTATCTAATAGAATAATAAGTTGACATACTTTTTTTAATTCTAAGAAGAAAACATTAAAGAATTATCTAGCAACCAAGAAAGGTGAAAAAAAAAGATTAAAAATAGGGATGCTTGGGTGGCTCAGTGGTTGATCGTCTACCTTCAGCTCAGGGTGTGATCCCGGATTCCCAGGATCGAGTCCCACATCAGGCTCCTTACATGGAGCCTGCTTCTCCCTCTGCCTGTGTCTCTGCCTCTCTTTCTGTGTCTCTCATGAATAAATAAATAAATTCTTTTTTAAAAAGATTAAAAGTAATGTTCAAATTGGATTTAAAAAATAATTGTTTTCATAATGTAAGATGACCTTTTTACTCTTTAGTTAATACAAAATTATTTCTATGGGTTTTTGTACACTAGGGGCTCTAGCACACTTTTAAAACATATTTAAAAGGGTGTTTGATTTATTTCTTCTTATTATTTAATAATTAAAAGCATTTAATCATTAATTTTCTTCTGTAAACAGTTTGGATTGGACCATGTATATTTTGATACATGGAATTTTATGTTCATCTTCCTACAAATCACACAATTTTGAATTCTAATTTCAACTAATGATTGTTTAGAAAAGTAGTATCTCCTATTTCCAATGAACTTCTTAGTTTCTTATTTTGTTTGCTTAAACTTTAGCAGTTTTTTTTTAAGTTTATTTATCTAAGAGAGAGCATGCAAACAGAGGGAGAGAGAGAGAAAGAGAATCCTCAAGCAGACTCCTCACTTAGCACAGCATGGACCCCAACTTGGGGCTTGACCCCAGGACCCCAAGATCATGACCTAAGCCAAAATCAAGAGTCATACTCTTAACTGACTGAGCCATCCAGGTGCCCCACTTTAGGGTTATTTTCAAGTTGTCTTGTTTCACTGTCATGAAATGTAGCATATACCTTTTAAAATTTATTATAATTTTTATTATGGTTCAGTGTATCATCAATTTATTAACATTTTTCTAAGATTAAGAAGGTGCATTTCATTGGTCTTGTACATCACATCTGAGATATATATATATATATATATATATATATATATATATATACTCAGAGCTATATCTCCGATTCTCTAAATTTTATTCTATTTGATTCATCAACAACTGAAGTACAGAAAGAAATTTCCTATTACTCTGTGATTCTGTCACTCTTCAAAACCTATTTCTAATAGTGGATATCCCATGAGATCAACAAATGCTCACTGATTTTAATCACTCTGTATAAAAATTAATTTCAAGATGGAAATTTTTTTAGTCAATTTTATGTCCAAGGGCTACCTCTTGGATAATGAAGTCTGGTCACCGGATGTGAACCCCACTAGACTATATCCAATGTGAAAGAGTAATTCCCCAAATCAGAGCAGTGTTTGGAAGAAAGAATGGATACAGAGAGCAAACACACAAACAGCAACTATATATGGCCCCAATAGGATCCAATATCCAAAATACTCCCTTCTGTTCTTTGGGAAAGGAGGTAAGAAATTCCTTAAAGTACTAGTTATTACCTAGGGAAAGCATACATGACACATTTTCTTAGAGGCATAATATTATGGCAAAATTTATCAGAAACAAAATACTTTGTAACAAACATGATACTATTTTTAAAATTCAAAATTTACATAAAATTTTGAGATAAAATCTTTCAAAAGCATTTCCATTCTCATCATCAGTGACTGAGACCTGAGAGCAAGCTCTGAGACCTCCTGAGTAGGAGTTCCTTCTCCCCTGCTTTGCCTTTTACAGATAATTCTTTTTCCCACAAGGGAGGCATTGGGCCAATTATATAGTCCTGAGAGTCAAAGAATTCCTCTGAGTTTTGACTTCAGTCTTATCCCTGGGCATTTCCACCCAAATTCTATCCCGTTTTTTTATATCCAGATTCCTCTTAGTTCTGCCATTTGCAATGACAACTCACTTTTGCCTTTGTTTTTGCAGTGCCTCTGATTCCACCCAGCTCTGCCCCTACACCAGGCCAAAGTCTCAGAGTGTTGTACCACAGTCTGGCTCTAACACTCTGGGATTCCTGTCATCTAAGACAGGGTATCAGACATAAATATCCAAGAATACCTACATCTTCTTGAATGTATCCACATTTCATACTTAATATCTATTTTTGCAGTAAAGAGGGATATAACTTCACTATTGTAACTTGTGCCTTCCTTTAAAAAGCATAAGACCAATCCCAAACCTCTTGGTACGTCTCTTTTGGGCAAAGCTGTGTGTACCTTTCATGATTTATGGACTTTGATCACATATCCCTTCATCTTTCATCTTACATGAATTTTAATACTTATCTATTCTCTTCAGGGAAATGCTCCAAACTTCTAAAAAGCAAGGCAGAGGCCATCAATTCTTATGTCAGTTGAAATGGTATTTTTCTTCTCAATGTTTGTTTTAGTTTCTATAGTTCTTAAGTCCAGTTGCACCTATAAACTTTGAATGGGGAAAAAAATGGGAGAGGATGTCATGTGGAACCAGATAGATTTGCAATAAACTTCCAGCTTGGGCTCTTACTGGCATACATGTAACAAATGTCCTTAATCAAGTTGCTTAACTTCACTCTGATAAATTTGGGCCAGAACTTTATTTAATACCTGGTGTACCTATGCTCTGATTCTAACTAGGGGATCATGATGACACTTTGGAAGCCCAGATATCAATTTCAGCTGAGACCCTCTGTCCCACAGTCCTTGAAATATCTGAGTTTTCCTTGCCCAAGTGTAAGAGTTACCCACGTAAATGACTAAGTATCTGCTATAATAATATCAGCAGCACACCTCCAGATTACCCACAATGATGCACCTATTTCAGGTCCAGAGATTTGTGTGCTGGCCATCTATTGGGGATTATGATCTCCAGATCCTTTATCACCTATAAGGAAGTGAAGGAAGAGGGATTTGTAGACAAAGGGAGAAAATGAACTAAGAATGTTTGCCATAGACCCTGAGCCAATCCCATAAACAACAGGGTATAACCTCAACCATGGCACCTCCCCTCCACTGAAGGTAAGTTCCAGAGAGGGTCTTAACCCAAGATATTTGGTGCCAGGAGTTGTCCAAGGAAGCAAACCCAGCTGTGAGTCATTGGCAGTTAATATTTTGGAAGATGGGGAAGGTCCTGAAATGGAGGTCTTGGCAGCATACAGCATCCGTTCCACTCAGTGAAGTTAAAACAAGAGCTCCTACACTATATGCAGAACCATTATTCTCTAACAATCTTGAGGATTTCAATTCAGCTTAGCACACCAATCTCCTCTCAGCCTTTCTAGGTGCTCTCTCATCAACTCTAAGATTCTTCCTTGAAATTTTGCATCATAGCATTCTCACATACTCCAAAGGCTTCCAGAGATGTTTATAGATGTATAAACATTGATTGATGTCACATAGACTTGTTTTCCAGAAGGTTTCTTTACTAAGTAAAATGAGTTAATTGAGAAACATACCAAAAAAAAAAAAAAAAAAAGAAACATACCAAAAATGAGGGAGACTTTCCAGCCTCACATAACCTACACCAATGATGCTTTTGCAGAGCTACCTATTATAATTATTATCACTGAACAATGGCTGATAATCTCAAACCATCTTGAAGATATTTTCACAGTGTATATTTAGCTTACAAAATAGATGGGGTGCAGTCAGCAAGAGGAAGAAAAAAATAAGTCTCTCATTAGGATAATCAGGCAGTTAGGGGAGGACCTTGACATATGGATAATGTTTTTAGAAAGTTTCAGAGGCCCAGTTATATGGCAGTTGCAATTAGCATCTAACAAGGAATTAAATTTGTTTATACATGCTTCGGGGGAAAGAAAGATTATAGAGGATATTTTCAAGGCACCAAGTGTGATGGGAATTAAAGAAATATTGAATGACATCCTAAAAAATAACTTTTCTGGAATTGATACTCAGGTCTATATGACTGGCCATGCTGAGAGAGAAGTGAGCTAATAGGTTTCAGGGTGATTTTCTATCCAAACAAGCTTGGAGTCGCTAAAGCAATCAACAAGACTTCTGAGCTGATTCAATATTATAAGAAAAAATTACAATGTGCAATATATGCTCATGTGGGAACTCTTAAACATCATCTCTGTGATTGTCAAGTGATGAAGCCATAATCACAATGCTGGCATCCACAGACTTCCTGACTCCGAGGTTTCTGTGAATCCAATATTCTCATTAATTGTATTCCTTTCAGAGATCAAGAACTAGAAAAAAAAAATGTCCTTTTATGCATACTGGCAAGATAGGCTGTCCTAATGAGAATCTATACTGATTCTTGACTTCATAACAGGATTGACATTCTCCCATTGGATTTATAAGGGGAAGGGAATGATTTACTCCCACCACACAGGTAGTACCTGGGAAAGACAAAGCCCAGGCACACTAAATCCTGCAATAGTTGATTAAATACAAGGAGACTCATTCTGGCCCTGGCCAGAGATCTAACAACTTAATGTTTCACATGGAATCCATCTGTGTTGGAGGTGGCTGACTACATTTGTGATGCTAGCTTATATGGATTTGATTATACTCAGGACAACACCGAAGATTTCTTGTTCACTATAGACAATAGAAAGCTGCATATTCATTTTTGCTGAATAACAACAGCTTTAAATTAGGTGGAAAACATATGACGTAAAGAGGAGTTACACAGATAAGCAATTATTTTATTCATCGTAGTATTGAAAATAGCCCAGAGCACACTTTTTATTTCCTTTCCTCTGTCATTAACGTTTTTATTTTTAAATAGAATAATACAGAGTTTGATTTTCCCTTTGTGCTTTGGGTCTAAGCAACAAAAAATGAAACATAGACATTGCTTGGACCCTGATTACTGCACAGTATACCCCCCTCAATTTTCGTACCTGCCTCCAACCAGACTGTGCTATGAGAACTATAAGCCCCCTAGCTCAAGATGCTATGCACTGTGGCAGAAAGCCAACCACAGAATATTTTGTATTAAGGTGGAGCAGGAACTGAGTTTGGAAGACAAACTTCCATGGGCATATTTCAGGAAACTTCCAACTATAAAATATTAAGAGGTATATTATTATCTGAAAAGATGACAGGTAGATAAACTCCCTTACAGAAAATCTGGAGAAAAATATTACTATCCAGCCCTTAATGATGTAGATCACACTGTATCAGATTCTTATGTCAAGATATTATTTTCTACTGTTAATTCTCCAATATCTCAGATTGTTTTCTTTTTTTTTTTTCAGATTGTTTTCATATATAACGTAGTAACACATATATAATAGTGTTGGTAACCACATGGTGGTGCTTGCTTTAAATATTTGAGATGGACTATTAATATAATGCCCACTAAAGGTATACTCTTTTCCTATTCTCTTTCTGTCTCTTGGGTCTTGTCTCTGCGATTCAGGTAAGCTGGAGATATTTGGATTCCTGAAAATCTGAGGATGAGAGCAACCAAAAAGCCATGGGAACACACACAGGAAGAACTTTATTTCTTCCGTGAAGAATTTGGAACTTCTCTGGATGGAAGGTGGGGCACAATACATCAATATTTAATTCTGGTTTCTGTGCTGAAAAATTAGTATGCCTGTCTGGAATGACAATTTTAACTGCCCAATTCTACATTTGGTCAACTTTTATGAAAGTAGATCAAGGATCTGAGAAAATAAAAGCTATTTGTCTTCTTTCCACAGAGACCACCAATCCTATAATGTCTTATTTTCTTTTCTTCAACCCTTTGCTATGTCACTTCTGCCTTAGTTCAGCTTAGATTCTTTACTCCATGATATATGATACTATCTTATGAATACCTTTAAGTCTTTTTCCCAATTATTCTCCTATTACAGCTGGCTGATAAACCCATAACCTGGATCAATCTCTTGTTAGTTTTTTCCAAGATTATATCTAAAATCCTGAACAAAGCTCAGGACAATCACACAAATTTGCAAATTGGTACCAGTTTAAGTTCATGGTTTTGAGACTCAGATCACCTCTCTATGAAGTCCAGCAGTTAGAAATTCAGGACTTTGCAATGCTGGGAAAAAAAAAATATTCTTGTGTTACAAGCAATAAAATGTAAGATTGGGGGGAAAAAGCCACTGAGGAAAAATCTCCAATAAAATTTTTCAATTGGATAAAATTAGTGCAAAGGTAAGAATAAAGGATTATCCATTCCTCAGGGGCCTGACACCTGCATTTTAGCTCTCATTAAGTTGAGAGAGAAAAAGATATGCAGAGAAGAAAGCAAAGATATAGAGCATATCTGGAGATCTTACTTTGAAAGGAACTCTAGAGGTAATAATTGGCATATGGAACTGACTTCAATCAAGTAAAAATGAAGCTTAATAAATTTTGACAGAGTTATACTAAAAGCTTAAACAAAAAGTCATGTGACTGTTCAAGATTTAAAATAACCCTTGAGCATCCAACTTTCAATGAGCAGGTGGCAGAATGAGAAAGAAGTATATCTCCCAAGGAGGGCATATTTCATGACAGCAATTTAGATGTAAACAAGAGAAATAACAAAAAAGAAGCACCTCTCCATAGAAAGCCAGAGGCTAGGCTAGAGAAAACAATGTGTAAGGGAACTCCTTTAGCAATCACATCAGGGCTTGATTAAAGAATATCCCCCACCACTAGGTCAGAGCATCCTCACAATGTCTATCATCAGGATTTCAGAGTTGTTACAGACCAATGACTACTGTGTATTTAATATTAACCCCATTTCTGAATAAAAGTACTTGCACTTAACCAAAATTCATGCTACCATCATAAATTATGTTTTAAGGGCTTGGATTCTTGTTTTAAGATTTTATTTATTCCAGGGCAGCCAGGTGGCTCAGCGGTTTAGTGCTGCCTTCAGCCCAGGGTGTGATCCTGGAGACCTGGGATAGAGTCCCATGTCGGGCTCCCTGCATGGAGCCTGCTTCTCCCTCTGCCTGTGTCTCTGCCCCTCTCTCTCTCTCTCTCTCTCTCTGTGTGTGTGTGTGTCTCATGAATAAATAAATAAAATCTTAAAAAAAAAAAAAAGATTTTATTTATTCCAGAGAGAGAGAGAGGAGAAGGAGGAGCAGAGAGAGAGGGACAAGCAGACTCCGTGATGAATTCAGAGGCTGACACAGGGCTCAATCCCAGGACCCTGAGATCATGACTTGAACCAAAACCAAGAGTCAGACACTTACCCAACTTAGCCACCCAGGCACCACAAAGGTTTGGAATTTTTTTTATCATAGTTCCCTGGACCAAGAAGAGCTATAACTGAATCTAACAGATTTTCAAATAAGACTACTTTGCATCCCCAGAGATCTTGGACTAAGACTATGACGCTATGACTGCATAAGACATGTTGGGTTTTCTTAGCTAAGAAGGGGATTACTATGCTCTGTGTTTGAAAAGAAATGTGAACTAAAGTTCTGATATCAAGAGAGTTCAACCATGGTAGACATTATTAGTACTTACAATATTTGGTTTGCCTCTCTTTCCAGGCAAGTGAAAGATAACACTTCCCAATGTTAATTTTCCTTAAACTTAGATGGGGCTAATTGATTAGTTCTGCCCAGTGGTCTGCAAGTGGAAGTGAGATGCTAATTCTGGGCAGAAAGGAAACAGGTATAAGCTTTCCATGTCCCTTATTTTCCTGTGGCAGAAAACATAGAGGTCTCATTGTAAGGTCCTAGAACCAAGAGATTGGAACAGTCAAAATCAAAGAGTCAGAGCATGTAAAAAAGTTAACCTGGGGAGTTACACGCAGCAAACTGGGAAAGTATGAAAAATAAACTTTATTTTTTTTTAAAGATTTTATTTATTTATTCATGAGAGACACAGAATGAGAGACAGAGGCAGAGACATAGGCAGAGGCAAAAGCAGGCTCCATGCCTGATGTAGGACTCAATCTGGGGACTCCAGGATCACGCCCTGGGCTGAAGGCAGGCGCTAAACCACTGAGCCACCCAGAGATCCGGAGAAACAAACTTTCATCGTGATAGATGTATTAGACATTGAGACATTTCTAATCCACAGAATAACTTAGCCCATTCAGACTAGATCTTAATGCAATCATGCACATTTAATTTAAAATCTAAATTGCCATTCAACACTATTTTCCTTCAGCATTTTGGGGATGTAATCCCATTGTATTTTGAGATCTATTATTACTGATAAGAAGTGTGCTGATAATTTAAAATGTATTCTTATACATAATCTTTCTCCTAGCTTTTATAATAATTGTATATTTTAATATCATGCCATTTTACCATGATTTCTCTGGGTGAGATTTGCTTTCATTTTTTCCCTGTTTGAAACTCAAAGAATTTCTTTAATTTGAGAACTCATGCTTCTCTTCAACTTTAGAAAATTATTAGCCAAGACCACTCAAAATATTGCCTACTAGATATATATGGGCTCTCATTGTGGTTTCCATATCCCTTAAATAATATATTGTTTTAAGATTTTATTTTATCTATTCATGAGAGACACAGAGAGAAAGAGAGGCAGAGACACAGGCAGAGGGAGAAGTAGGCCCCATGCAGGGAGTCTGCCATGGGACTTGATCTTGGGTCCCCAGGATCATGCCCTGGGCTGAAGCAGTGCTAAACCGCTGAGCTGCCCCTTTAAATAATATTTTAATGTTTTTCATCACTTTCTCTCCCAATGGTACCTTCTAAGTGATCTCCTCACACTTGTTGTCCAGTTCATGAATTCCCTTTCCATCTGTTTCTGGTTTACTATTCAGGCTTTGTATTCAGAATGTTTTTTATATGGAGACTTTTTTGTAGAGAGACCTTTTCAAACTTTCTAATTCTTTTTATACATTTTTGGTCTCTCCCATATGACTTCTGTTCTTTATCTCTTTGAATAGTTTAAGAAAACTTACTGTAAACCTTCTTTCACACTTCTCTTATTTCTAGTTCTAAGCATCTAAATTCTTCTACTTACTGGATCTGGGACTCTATCCCACAATGGTTCATTCTGTATTATTTGAACATTTGCACTATGAGCTTCTGTTCATCCTGTCATTCTGTATTCTTTTGGGGGGAATCAAATATGCTCTGGACTATGGAAATGTCTGACATAGCAGTTTCTTGCACAATATTGCAAGTCTCAGGTATTTTATAGCTCTTAATTTATTGACCCCTTCATATGCATATGACCCAATTCTGGTGTTTTCATTTTTCAAGGGTATTTTTCACCCACAGACAAACTAATGGTGAACTTTCTTGCTGCTTCCTAGAGGCAGTGAACAGAGATTTTCTGGTATTCTTTTCAGGGATGGGGAAGCCCTTGCTGGTTCTGGCTTTAAGCAAGAAGCTTAGTAGTAGTTTCCTAAGTATATGAGACCTATGGCCACTAAACATTTCTCCTTCTCTGTGCATCTAAAACCCAAAACCAAGCTGTTAAGATCTCAGTGTATTTTCAGTAACCCCATGGCGATGTTGGCAGAAGCCCTTGCTCACAGCTCTGATATTGCATGATTTCTTCATTTTTGTTCATGGTGATTTCTCTTGCTTGGTTTTGAGCATGTCCCTTCCAAATATTCTTCAGTTTATTTTAGCCAGCATTTGCTTGTATGTAGAGCTGTTTATATCTTAATTGACATATTTCTTATGAAATCTAAAATTTAATCTTCATGACATTTTAATTGGCATTAAACTAGAAATATAAAACATAAAATAGATATCTATAACACCAAAGAGTATGTCACGTTTACTATATATTTACTAGATACTTCTTATACACTCTCAATATTCCAATAAGGTTTTGAGGTTTAATTTATGCAAAAATATGAACATCTGTCATTGTTTATTCCTGAGACTTTTTTTAAACTATAGTTTCTACCCATTTACTGGTGAAATATAAATACCGGTATTGTGTTAGTAAACTCTCCATTATTAGATATAAATATTAACTCATAAGAGGCCACTGTATTAGTCTAATGGGAAGAAGAGATGTCTTGAAACAGAGCAGTAACCATGGGAATGAAAACAAATCTCAGATTTAAGAGATATTTTAAAATTACAATTGACAAAATTACAATTGAAAATTACAATTACAATTGATGGACAGCCGTGAGGAGTGAAGACAGAGGTAATGAGGATAACATCCATATTTGTACCTTGATGGTGGAAGGAGGTGCCACTGATTGAGAGGGAGCAGATGTGGAAAGAAGATGGGAAATTTGGTTTGTGGTAAACTTTTACCAAAAACTCTTTTTATTAAACAATTTATTGCACCACTGCAATAGGTATTTTGGAGGAAGGCACAGCCTCATGGAAACATATGAGCCACTGGAGAGGCTCAGAGTGACTAGAGAGGGAAGAGATGAAAAACTAATAACAAGACCAGGATCTAGACAAGATATCTAAATCTCCTCTCCCAGAGGTGTTGTAAGAAGGTCAAGAGCAGCTTCTTTGTATGCAGCAGAAAGAAATACTAAGATAACATTTAGAACACCCTATTTCTGTCTCTAGTCCATCATAACTAACACAGTCTTCAGTGATAAAAAAAATAAAATAAAATTTATCTTTCTGTATTGAAAACTTGCAAAGCAAAGGCTTCATAAAATGTCCAGTTCCTTGAAATGTTCTAAATGGATTTGACAGTAGAGAAACATTTCTTTCTCAGTAGATTTCCAGCATCTTTATGCTAGAGTCATCAGCACAGTCATTAGCATCTTAATTTAGCTGTGGGTGCTTTGTGTGATGGAGTGCATTTTGAAACGTTTTTTGGTGGACGGTCTGGCTGTGATAGAGTGTTGAGAGATAGCCTGAGGCACTTCTTGTCCAACATTCTGCATGTCCCTAACGAGAGAAGAATGATTTCATTGCCAGACAAATATGTGTGAGAGACTAATAAGGCTGTTAGAGCTATTATCAGAGCAAATGTACCACCTAAGCGACAGCATGACTAAAGTGTAGACTGCATTCTCCTCTGCCTCTGCCTGCAAACATGAATTCATATGTAGGCATATTCTGTCAATCTTCTTACAGAAACCATTATGGAATTTAGGATTTCAAACTTCAGAGTTGGCTTCTTTCCAGACTGGAGAGTATATAAAGTTGCACCAAAAATGAACTCACAGAAACACAGTTCCATAATGGGAGAAAGAAAAGCCATATTGCTGTATTTATTTGTAGTTATTGCTTTATTGCCTTTCCCTACCTTCAAAAAAAAAAAAAAAAGATCCATAGCTTCATGGACCTCATAATCATCTCTGTTCTAATAGAAAGATAAGCCAGGTGGAAAAAAAAAAAGAAAAAGAAAAGAAAAATCTCCCAATATAGCTTCCTTTATGGAATGTAAGAATTCTGGAAAAGATAAGAATGTCTTAGTTAATTAGTTAATTAATTCTACAAACATATATTGATGCCCTACTACTAATGAGCCTCTGGTATCCCTGGATGAACAAAAATGAGGACTGCATCTCCAGGCAAGCTTAGGGATGTATGGCCAGCCATTAACCAAAGGCAGTCAGCCTCTTCTCTGTTTTTCCCACATCGTTTCTTATTTTCCATTATTCTTCTCTCCCTTCAGTCATACCCTCAAAGTCTCCTCTCAGAAATCCCTGACAATGTTCAATGAAGTGCTTAAATGGCCTATTTAAAACAAATAGGACAAGAGAATGTTCCTTGTGTAAAAATAGTATAAATTTAAACAAAAAGGCTACAATAGTATACACAGTGAAACCTCAAGCAAAACAAGAATGGCTGATATCAGTGGTTTTTTTAAAAAAAAAAAAATTTATTTATTTATTTATTTATTTATTTATTTATTTATTTGAGAGAGAGAGAGAGAAAGTGCATGCACATGGGGTTAGGAGAGAAGGGCAGAGGGAGAGAGAATCTAAAGCAGACTCCGAGCTGAGCCAGGAGCGCATCAAGCCTAACATGGGACTCCATCTCACATCTGAGAGATCACGACATAAGCCGAAACCTAGAGTCCAATGCTTAACCAGCTGAGCCACCCAGGTGCCCCAATATCAATATTTTTAATGTTTTAAAAGTCCTCATTTATTCTTTCCAATCCATTTCACAGGCAGCTGAGTAAATTTTAAAAAATGTAATTCTAATCATGCCATCTCCCCCATGAAAACCTTCCAACAGTGTTTTGATGATCTTAAGATAAAAATCAAATCCTTAAAATAGCCTTCTAAGCTTTGTATGGCCATCTAGTGCTCCTCTCCTTTTAGTTCATTAAGGATCAACAAGCTTGGCTTTCTTTTAGGTATTAAAGACTGGTTCTTTCCACATCAGGAGATTCTAAGTTTCCTTTGCCTGCAATGGTTCACCTACCCCTCTGGTGTCCTCAAGTCACTCCTCTGCACACAAACATACATATACACACTCTCTCTTTATCAGTTTACCTTTCAGGTCTCCATTCAAAGAATCAGTTCCTCCGAGAAATAGAGAATTTCCCTTCTCCTTCTCCATTATTCTCTCATACTGTCATGTTTCCACTCACCCTATAAGACTTTTCATATATGGTTACTGTGTTTATTCATGCAATTACTATTTAATTTCTCGCTCCTCTCTGTACTATAACCTCCATAGGGATGGGACCATGTTTGTTTTGTTCAATACCGAATGTCTAGCATGCAGCCTGGTACATGATAGATACTCTGTAAGTATTTACTGAATGAATCAATGAACGGCTAGAATATTAAGATGAATAAAAATGAGAACATAAACATGTTCATCATAAAACATAATTTCTGAAATTAGATTCAAATTAGTTCTGAGTTTCTTGGCAAATAAAATAAAAGGAAGAAACTGATCAATTGGGATCAACTATATAAGGCAAATCAAACCATTTCTTCAAGGCAACAAAACCTTTCCTATCAAAAAATGTAGAAAACTCTCTCAAAGTGATAACATCCCTTCACAGTACTGAGCACAGTTTACAATTATACGTGTGTATTACTCTTGTATAGGTGTGTCCTACATTAGACCACAAACTTCCCAAAGGCACAGACTTTGTCTGTTTTGTTCACAATAATATTCCGGCACATGACATGCTGCTTGAAATACCAGGAAGTGCTACTAGTAAGTCCTCCTTTATTAATTCACTTATCCTTTCGTTCAACAAACGTTTACTAAGCCATTATTATCTATGCAGCACTGTCCAAGATATTAAAGAAATACCGTGACTAAATGATGGAAACAGAATACCTGGTTATTTTTTAGAATGGAAGTTTCTCCACCTGGGTGGCTCAGTGGTTGAGCATCTGCCTTCAGCTCAGGTCCTGATCCCGGGGTCCTGGGATCAAGTCCCATATGGGGTCCCCAGCATGGAGCCTGCTTCTCCCTCTGCCTATGTCTCTGCCTCTCTCTCTGTGTCTCTCGTGAATAAATAAAAAAAATTTTAAAAAGAAGTATAATGAAAAGTTTTCCATGTAGTTCACTTTTTAAAGGCTTACCATGTTTCAATACTAAATGTGGAGTAACTACAGGAAGACGGAAAGTGTAGGCCCCTTAGTACCACTTCTCCCTGCTGAGCTTCTGGCAGAACTTGGAGAAACATACACTCCGGTCTGGATTTGCTGATGATGGCAAGCAGTGCTATTCCCTTGGTGCTCCCTCTTCTATAATGTTCTGCAGGACAAGGCTGGTCACCAAATTTTCTTTTCTTTAGAGCAGAAGACAGTGGAAAGTCAATTCAGTGCTTTCAGTATCCTAATTCCAGGTAGCTATTATCATGTGAAGTCCTTTACAGTTAGTTGCTATATAGAAATACATAGAAGGGTAATGAGGTAACCAAAAACAAAATCCTGATTCTGGGATACAGCTCCTCAGGGTGAACTACAGGTAGGCCATTCTACTTTAAATTCCCTGAAGTGGGATACACTGATCATCTAAAGAAATGAGTGATCCAATCCCTTCTCCTTCAAGGGCATGGTTTGAGGCACAAAGATTAGTAGAAGCAATTGAGGATAACTCCCTCATGTTTCCTGTGGGTTATCTGCATGCATAAGGATGTCCAGCAGAAGGACCCCACTTCATAATTCCTCTGCATCTTATGAAATCTAGATATGAACACCAGCGAGCCTCTTGAAGTTCTGGAGAGATCACTCCACTTGTACATGAAGTTGAAAACAGATAAATTCAGTCTTAACCATGAGGCAAAACGGGATGGCTGTTTTCTGTTAAACAGATACATTCCTACTACAGCTGTACCTCTGTTAAAGTCACTTAATCACTCTAGACATCATTTTCATTTCCATGAAATGGAGACCAAAACAACTGTCTTGTCTATTCCAGAGTTTTCTAAGGATAAAGTGATGCAGGGTATGTTAAAATGTTTCCTGACATTTCAGAGGTGGGAAGGATATTTGGTTAAGCTCCCCAACTTTGATGAGCCAAAAATACTCAATCTTTTCCAGGCACATTTTTCCATGTTCTTCCATTCAGTTTTCCTCTGGGATGTATGTGGAGTTTTTGAGTTGAACATTAAAGGAAGGTTTGCACCTTCTACTCTCATCAGTGTTTATCACCAGAAATACATTTTAAATACACAGCATATTCCTCTCTTGCCTAGAAATATATATACTTAACTCTCCCTGGATGAAGATATTAGAAAATTTCTATGTAATTTTTAAATTAGTTCAAGTTCATTTTAGCTCCAATTATCATCACAATGTAAAATCTATTTGGACATTTTAGAAAATATAGAATAAGGAAGGCAAGCTTGCCTTCTTGCTTGCTTGCTTGCTTTCATTTTGCAAAGCAAGAAAGAATATCAAATCAGAAAAACCAAAATAATTTCAAAAACAAAACATAAAATTGCACATCCTTCTTTCAGTGAAATAGTCCAAATGAGAGAATCAAATTGCCATTACTTTCATTTAAAAAGCTCAGCAATATCTAAAACGAACAAGTCACAAAAGTTTGTTTTTGTATCATTTATCTCAGATTTCTCTTTTCAGGAACATTTTTGAAAGCAGAAATATTGTCAGTGATAACTTCCTTTTAAAGGGCCCAAAATGGAGTCACTTGTGCTATGCTCCATGTGAGCAAGCCCTAACTGCAATTTCAACCTCTCCCAGGAATATCATCTCAAACCAATCAATCTGGAATCTCCTAGTAATCTGCCTGATAGACCCTGTGTGTCCCTCAAAGAAAAAGGAGGTAATCTGCTCTTTCCTTCTCCCTGGCCACTTCAGCCTATAAAAGTCTCCCACTTTGGTCAGCTCTTTGGAGCTCCTTTCTATCTGCTATAATGGGATACCACCTGATTCATGAATCACCGAATAAATCCAGTGAGATCTTTAAAGTTTCCTCAGTTGAATTTTGTTTTTAACAACTTCATCTCATGTTCTAGAAAAATAGAGCAGAAAATTCCCCACCCCTAGTGCATTGGGTGTAGAATTGCATAAATTATTTAAACAAATCACAGCATCTCTGCTTGCACTGACTTTTGAATGATTCTCTTTGATATGAGTTACTTCCCTATAGTGGGCACTCAGCTCTAATCTTCACTGCCCTTTATTTCTCAGACTTTTCTACTTTACAGCCTATATCATAGAATTATCAAAGCCCTAGTTGATTTCTTGACTGAGAGACTGGGGAGGCTTATATCAAATCTTGTTTTCAGTGACTTTACCCAACCAAGAAAGTTGGTGCCATTCATTCACTGAATCAATCATTCAAAAACATTTATTGATCCCTTTGTGTACTAGAATAGTGTTAAACATACGAGATAAAGACGTTAAAGGCTACATTCTTGCAACAAGGATGTCACTACTCAGTTGGTGCAGATAATTAAGGAGACAATTACTATACAGACATACAAAACAATCAGAGAGAGAGAGACAAACACAGATTACTACAGAAGCACAGATAAAGGGTTTCTAACTCAGATATGCTCTGACTTGGAAGCTGTTGGCCTGGGGAAGCTATAGGCAAGTGAACTAGAAGGATGGCATCTTATATGATTGGTTTACTTCAATAATAATTATATTTTATAGTATGTCTGCTTAAAAATAGTTTTCAAAACCCTTTTGGTAACTTACAATTGTAGGCTTGCATGCTAAATTAAGTAATATATTTTCATTAAATATCTAGGTCATTTCTAACTAAGATTAAACACTGAAATATTAATTACTAAGTACAAATTTAAGTTTATATACCTTAACTTATTATTTTACTTGGTACAGAAAGGCTAGATATTTGAGGCCATTAATAAACATGTTTTTTGCCACAATAAGTAACTGTACATAAGGAAGCAAATCCTTATAAAAATCATGAGATGGTACATTCATAAGATTTGCCAATCTGTTACAAAATGCTGGCATGTGACACATAGTTCATAATTATATATGTGTTAGCTTTATCTATAAAATAAAAGTTATTAATAGTTAAAACTTATAATCAATGTATGTAAATGAAACTCTAAGGGCAAAGGAAAATAACTGTGTGCAAAGCATGCAAGGTACATAGGATGTGTTATTGTTAAGGAAAAAGAAGTGTAGTTTTATCATGAAGTAAATCAACTGGTTGTTCCAGAATGACAAAGAAAAAGAACAAAGCTAAAAAGGATAAGGAAAGTTGTAGAAGCTTTGAAGAAAAAGAACTCAATCTAACAGTTAAAGTTGTCTAAGATTTTGTTTTTTTAAAATGAGCTTTAGTATCAATAGCGTACTGATGCAAAACTAGTGTTTAGTTTTCTCTCTGTTAAAATGACAACAATTTCTTGAATTATTGGTCTGCTCTTAATAAGAGGTTATAAATTATTTTCTTTACCATTTTTTAAAAAGATTTTATTTAATTTATTCATGAGAGACACAGAGAGAAGCAGAGACATAGGCAGAGGGAGAAGCAAGTTTGCTGCAGAGAGCCAGATGTGGGACTTAATCCCAGGACCCTGGGATCATTCCCTGAGCCAAAGGCAGACACTCAACCACTGAGCCACCTGGGCATTCCCTTTACCATTTTTTTTTCTAAGTAGGCTTCATGCTCAGCGTGGGGCTTAAATTCATGACTGAGATCAAGACTCATATACTCTATCAACTGAGCCAGCCAGGCACCCCTCTTTACCTTCTGAATAATCCAATTAAAAAGCAAAATTTAATGGAGTAAATTTGAAGATCTAACTGACTTTATTAAGCAATTCACGAACTGAGTAGCATCCCATCCAGCAAACAGAGGGGAGCTCCAAGGAGTTGTAAAAAACAAAAGGTTTTCATAGGAAGGAAAGTGTTAGTTAGCAAGGAAGGACTGTTCCTCGCAAGATCATCTTCCTTTGCAGAGAAAGGGGGTGGAAGGTCTTACTAGGTGGATTACCTCATCTTCCTTTGGGGGATTGAAAGACCCATGTGACAGATTACCTCACTGATGCTTATCAGAAAATTCCTGATTGACAAGATAAAATATATTTCTAGAGTGGTAAAAACTATAATTAGGTTAGGTTGTAAGTCCCAGTATGGTGACTTGGCCTGACCCAAGTGACACCTTTTGGGCCTGTCAATTCTCTACACTATTAAGGATATAAGGACTCTGTGTTCTTATTTTTTTTTTTTTTAAGATTTTTATTTATTCATGAGAGACACAGAGAGAGAGAGAGAGAGAGAGAGAGAGAGGCAGAGACACAGGCAGAGGGAGAAGCAAGCTCCATGCAGGGAGCCCGACATGGGACTGGATCCTGGGTCTCCAGGATCACACCCTGGACTGAAGGCGGCGCCAAACCGCTGAGCCACCTGGGCTACCCAGAACTCTGTGTTCTATCAAAATAATTTCCTGTGATTTAATGTTGAGTTTACCATGTCCTTGATTATTTAAAAGAACCTAGTCTTCTTAGTTTTAAAAGAGCTAAGGATTTTTTTTTTTACAATTTTGTTATCTCCCATATAATTTTTTTATTGTCACTTCAGTTAAATGGCAGCCAAGCATTGTTTCTCAATGATCCATGATCAGATTTAACCAGCTAGTCAAACCTCCTGACAACATAATATTTTGCCTTCCTCAAATCTAACCCTAAACAATATCTTTTACACCTAAAACTGTATGTGAGATTTCCCAAAGCGCCCTTAGAAAGTCACTATGGATCTCTCACCTCCTAAAAAGAAAGATACAAAAAATGATTAGGTTTTTTTTTGGTCTGTTGCATTACATGGGAATTGTAAAATAAAAAAAATTAAAAAAAGATGCTTAACCTTCCCCAGGTTATGTCTATATGGGTAAATGTTAATATAAACAATTTTTAAATTACATGAAATTTCTAGAAATGTGTCAATACCCTTGATTAATGTCCATGATATGTCCTGGCACTATGCCTGATACCAAGTGAAGGATGTAAAGGCCAAGAGCAGACTGCCCCAAGATGGACCACTTTGGCGCGAACATTATTTTGAGTTAAAAGCAAACACCAGAAAATTCAGAAAAAGTTATTTATTTCCCCTTCAACTGCCTAAATTTACCCTGGAAATGAGAGCTTGGTACTAGAAGAGAGAGCTATTAATACAGCTTACTCTTTACCTAAGAAACTTATCTGCATAACAGTAGGCAATCCTTGTTTTCCAAACATCCTCTCTCACCCTCCTAATTTTTTCTCCATTTCATATCTCCAGACTTCCATCCCTGCCTTTAGTTCAGGCTGCAACATAAGCCTCATGTTGCCAGACTGTCTTCAAAATTTCATGTCTATGTGGATTCTCCATATGTATGCAACTAAATCTGATTTAATCCTGTTAGTCTGTCTCATGTCAATTTTTGCTTTGTCCAGATAGAAAGACCTTGAAGGGTAGATTAAATTTCTTCCTTCCCAAAAAAAGGTTCAGAACAAATATCCCCAAAATACCCCCACATTAGCATGTGGAACCTGTAGTCTTAAGAGAAGTTTCTGCCCCTCCCTAACTACCAAGACGAATCCAAATTTAGGATCTTTCCCAGAATAAGAGTTATTACCACAGATAAATATTGTCTAATTGACCCATTTATATGGCAGGGCAAACATCTAATTACCAATCATCTACACTGTGAATTGCCGCCTACCTCCTTTGAAGCTTTAGCTCGGGATGGCATGTATATCTTAGGTGTGTGAGATTCCCATAGTACAAAATTAAATCTGATTTTCTCCTGTTAATCAATCTCACGTCAATTTAATTCTTAGACCAGCCAGAACAAACTGATGGGTTCATGAGTTTGCTAATCCAAGATTAAGAACAAGAAATTATTCCACAGGACTGTATGAATTTATGAAGGATGATTATGGGTTTTATTTGGAATATTAGTGATGCTTTCATGTTCTAGTTCCTGGATGTAAGGAATCCTTTTCTCTTTTTCCTTAAAATAAATATCGTAAAAATCATAAAAATATGATTTTATGTATGAATTTATGAAGGATGATTATGGGTTTTATTTGGAATATTAGTGATGCTTTCATGTTCTAGTTCCTGGATGTAAGGAATCCTTTTCTCTTTTTCCTTAAAATAAATATCGTAAAAATCATAAAAATATTTAATAGATTAGCTTTTGTAAACAGAAATGAAACATTCATCTTTTTTTTTCCCTGCTTAATCTTCTTCAGGATTCAGAAACTTTTGTGTATTCTCATTTTCATGGGAATATAATTATTTGCATAGGTTCAATAAAAATCTGTCCTCCTTGTAACAGAACATAATTAAAAATATTGATTATGTAACCAAGACTTTGACTATAATGTCATATTTGAGAATGATGTGCACAGAATAACATATGACCAGACAGTTTTAAGGAATTAAGGTCAATTTTAAGGGGCCAATGCTTACAAAGCCCTCTTGGGAAAACCAGTCTTATGCCTGGTTTATACCTTTCCAGCCTTATAGGTAAGTAAGGAAAGTTACTCCTGGAAGGCCCAGAAAATAGGATATGTTGGAGAGCTCAAAAAGAAAGGAATTCATCCAAATCTATAAGTACTGCAAGCAAAATCTGGTGACAAGTTACTGGCTCAGCTTCCTAGACTGAAGAGGCTTTGAAAAGTCCAATCTACAAATCCTTATAGAAACTTCCAACAAAGCAAACTTTAAAAGGTTTATATGGGTAATTACCATTCTTGCTGCACCTATGTAGATAATCAGGTCAAATCTAATAAGACCTAATTTCTTTTATGATTGAAAAGAATATTACTTTGGGGCACCTGGGTAGCTCAGTTGGTTGAGCATCTGCTTTTGGCTTGGTAGTGGTGTTGGGGTCCTGGGATGGATCCCCACATGGGGCTCCCTACTCAGCAGGGGAGCCTGCTTCTTCCTCTCTCTCTGCCCCTCCCCTCTGCTCATGCACTCTCTCTCTCTCTCAAATAAATAAAACAAATTTTAAAATAATAATGATTTTACTCTGATTATCATGGATCAAAAGTGAGGTGACTATAGAGAGAAATTTTATGTTTCAAGAGAAAACTATACCACAGCCTAGTGAGTTATCAAATTCTAGTCCTGTTCATTGTCTCTGAGTTATTTTTCACCTCTTTATAAACTTCATGATATTGTCACCACCTGTAAAGTATATGAGATCCTGTCATCTCACACAATTTGTCAGCACTTACAAAATTTAAAATCTTTGCAGTTTCCATCAACATTTGACTAAAACCCTCCAAACAAACATTTCCAGTTTTTCCCCTACAGTCTTGACTTGGGAGTCACTGAGAATTAAAACCTGATTGCCCAGATTCCTACTGACCTACACATTGTGTTCTAGCTGCCCTTTCCCCCGAGGATTTGAAGAATTCCCATAAGTTAAAGCCAGATGACTTGATATTAACTTCAAAGGGCTCATTATTCAGCAGACCATCTATCAGCACCTTCATACCTCAAGGTGCAGCTATATGGCTGCCAAGAAAGTTCTTCAGAAATCCTGCATCTTCCATACTCTTCTAGAAAATAACTCTGGCTGTGGTGAATCCCACCAAAAATCTCTCTGATGTCTACACCATCACCAAAACATTCCAACGGCAAACTAGAAAAATCTGCCATATTGCCATTGCCATCCTCATTGCACCACATCTACAGACATGTCACGCAATTTTTGCTTTGACAGAGGCTACCAAGATCTATCAAGAAGAATCTAATAGTTATAATAGACCAAATGGATTAAGCCTTCATAGCAATCTGAACAACCTCAGATAAGTTATCCTCCCTTGGCCTCAGTCTACTGACCCTTTCAAACATGGATGTTACCATGGGATTTTTGTAAAGATTTTTTAAAAATCACCAGTGTTTGTAAGACCTAGCTCATCGCCCAAAGCATCTGACAATCTAATTTATAATGTTATAGGTCAAGATATCAGAAACTTCTTTTAAGAGATTGCACTTAATCTGCAGTTACTCTTCATCATTAAATTTCGGATATAAACTCCCTGAGATGATGCCTCCCATTGGTCCAGACAGCGCCCCCTGCAGGCACCACTTTGGCAGTTTATAAGTAGACAATACTCTGGAGCCGCTGAAGAGAGACAGACTAGAAATGTGGAGAGTGAGAAGCACCAGAAGAGCTAACATTAAAAAGCAGGGATTTACAAGCTTTCACAACCCAACAAGAGCCTCTCCCCAGATTCGTAGCTCCCGAAGGCCTAGCTCCACTTCAGGCAGCCAAGCCTGCCGTCTTCTATCCAGAACAGCATCTGGAGCCATCCTCCCTGGAAGCTGCTCTCTCTGGTCTCATTCTCTTTTAATCCATGTATTGTTTTAGGCCAACAACCTACCACTCTATTTTATGAAACAGTTTCAGTAAATTCAATCTTTTGGAGGAGGTGTCATTTTCTAAAATTAACTCTCTCCCTTTATTAATACTTCTTTCACATTGGGAAATGTGAACAGTAAGTGCCCTTTTCGCTGGTTTCATTCATCTGTTAAGTATCGAGGGGCCAGTACTTCAATCAATACATGCAGTCTTTCAGAATTAAATTGCCCTGTTAGGAAGCCAGAGAAAATGTCTTCATGTGATGAAACACATTGTGTTTCTCTCAGTTTCCTTTGTTCAATTGTTTTGAAACAAATACACATTTTTTGCCTAATTTAACTACCACCTGTGAATGTTTGTAATCATCCTCAGGCATCACTATGTAGGAGGAGGAGGAGAGTATTTCTTATTTCTAAAAATAGTATTGTGATCTGACAGCATTTTAAAAAAATTATTTTGGTAAATTGAATCATATTAAGTGTAGAAGAGGCTCAGACTGTTTAAATAACATCTGTGATGACTGATTGGATTAAGGGAATAATCCGTCTTCTCAAAACTCAGATCATTGTTTACCTCAGGGGAGGGTGAGCTATGAAACTATTCATGGTCACCTACCCCACCAAGTTTGGCATCTGATTTCCCCCACACCCATGGAGAATCAGAAATAGTCCGAGGGCTGGGGGAACAAAGGGAAAGAGGTTAAAATTATTAAAACATAGAAGATTGGAAAGAGGGTCTTTCATATAAACCTGTGACAATAATGTGCCATGAACTCAACCTCCACAAATACATTCACATTATAAAATACATTCCAATAATAATGGAATTGACCTTCCTTACTGAGGCCCTGTATTACCTCATATAATATCTAAAACATATATTAACAGTTCAAAGTATGGCTCAAGAGCCCCTAGCATCCTCAGGACCCTTTCAGGGACTCTGCAAAGTCAAAACCAATTTCACAATGATGCTAAGAAGTTCCATGTCTTTGGCATTTGGATTGATGGTGTAAAATTTATCATGGGAAAACTCATGACCCCTAAGCATGAATCAAGGCAATGTCACCAAAAGAAAAATATATCAATAATCACTGTAGTCTTCACAGCCATGAACTTGCATGTAAGAAAATAAATAAATATATACATACATATGTACATTCTTAAATAAATAAAAAAGCCAGCCAGCCTCACTTAAGATTGTTTTTAATGAAGTAGTAAAATTTATTAATTTTATTAAATTTTACCTCTTAACTGCTCTTCTTAATATTCTATATGATTAAATGGAAAGTACACACAAAGCCCATCTGCTGAGACTGAAGCATTATAATTGTCTCGAATAAAGATGTGTGATTATCTGAGTTGTAAGCTGCACTTGCCACTTTTCTCATGGAACACAATTTTTTCTTGAAAGAGTACTAACAGACAAACAGTGGTTTTCAGACTTAGGTATTTGGCAGATATTTTCTTGAAAATGAACAAAGTAAACCTGTCACTTCAAGAAAACAACTAACAATATTTGTGACCACTGATAAAATTTGAACTTTCAAATGAAAATTTGAATTTTGAAGACTTCTATCTACCACCAAGAGCTTGACAACTTTCCAATACTTGGAGATTTTTCTGATACAATATGTGGTGAGTTAACAAATGTGATTTTTGTTTACATCCTGTGATAAAATGTGTCAACACTTAGAAGACCTATATAACTCAGTAAATCAATATTTTCTAAATGATCCATACACAACGCATAAAATTATATGTGGGTGAAAGGTCTATTCAAAGTACAAAGCAGACCAGTGGGTTTTAATATTACACAGTACAGAATGTTCACTGAAATGGTTTAAAATTCCAGATTGCAACAAACCTTTTATAAACTACCACTTGCTGAGTTTAGGTGAATATCAAAGGAGGATATCCACAATTATTAAAGAAGGCTATAAGAATAGTCTTCCCTTTTCCAACTATGAATCTGTGTAAGACCACATTTTCTTCATGAACAACAACACATAGCAATAGATCAAATACAGAGGGTATATATAACAATCCAGCTGTCTTAAGGACACTAAAGAGTTTAGCAAAATATGAAATATTGCCACCTTCTAAAGTCTTTTTAAAATGTAGTCATTTAATTAAAAATGCTATTTATGTTAAAATATAATGGGTTTATTATTGCTACTTTATTTCTTTTTAATTTATTAAAAAGGAATTATCTTTTTTATTTATTCATGAGAGACACAGAGAGAGAGGCTGAGACATAGGCAAAGGGAGAAAGAAGCAGGCTCCCTCTGGGGAGCCTGATGTGGGACTCGATCTTGGGACCCCGAGATCATGCCCTCAACAGTGGAGCCACCCAGGCATCTTTATTATTGCTACTTTAAAATAAATAAATATTATAGAAATATTTCTCAGCAATTAATTTCTAATACAGTAAATGTCGATAGATACATAACTCATATAAATATAAAACTTCTTGAAAACGTCATTAGTTTTTTTTTTTTAAGATTTTATTTATTTGAAAGAGAGAGAAAACATGAGGTGGTGAGGGTGGGCAAAAGGAGAGGGGGGAGGAGATTCCCTGCTGAGCAGGGAGTAGCTGCAGGACTCAATCCTGGGACTCCAGAATCCTGACCTGAGGTGAAGGGGCATGCTTAACCTACTGAGCCACCCAGGTGAACCCTGAAATATTCAGTAATTTTTAAAAGCTAAAGGAGTTTTGAGTTCAAAATGTTTGAGAGCTGCTGCTTTAGATATATCATTTCATTTTAATTTATTCATTCCTTAAGATATTACACTATTTGTATTTTCAAATGAGCTACCTGAGATTCAAAGAGACTCAGCAACTTGCTGAAGGTCACTCAGCCAAATGGTAAGTGCCAATGTTTATATAATTAGTCATTGAATATAAGTATATAATAGATAAATTGCCTATAAATAGGCAAACTGCCTATAGTTAGTCATTGAATATAAGTATATAATAGATAAATTTGCCTATAAATAGGCAAACTGCAAGGTAGGGCAAAACAGGATAAAAAAAATAGGACACTAAGCATCCTCATAGTTGATCAAGAAATGAAAACACAGGAAACAGGTTTATAAAATACATACTTTTGTTACCGGCTCCACGGAAACATTGGCATGCCCTAAAATTCTATCAGGAATCCTGTTATCACTCAGAGGGATATCCAACATCATGCTAGCTTTTGTGAAGGCTATAGTGCATTTGGCTGGAACATGCCTGCATTGGTTACCTATTTAGAGCTTTTAAATGCAATAGCAGATGGCTGAACAGGTTTGTCACCAAATAACTTAGATCCTTGGGATGATAAGTAGCCCATCTGGCCTTCTCCAGTAAATGCCTAAGAGGAGAAAGAAGTGTGGCAGGGCTTAGATTCACTGAACACCTGTAGCCTGTATGGTGTCACCCGCATTACAACTCATGGAATCTTCAGGACAGTCCCTAAAAAGTAAGAGATTTCCTCATTTTTAAAACAGGACCAAGATTAAGCCTTCAAAAGATCCTCTGAGGAGGAAAATGAGTGAGTGCAAAATAGGTCCTCCCCTCAGAACAGTGGGTCCTATTTAGAGACCAATTTTGAGAGTGAGAGGTAAAAGGGAAAATTAACAGATCAGTTAGCAGAACTACAACAATCAAAGCCTGATTACCCACATGGCCATCTTCACAAAGATCTGGTTTAAATGATATCCTAAATTTTGCAGCTAGATATTTTCAGTTGTTAAAAGTATAGAGCAACAGAGACCAAGATTTAGGCCTGCAGAGCAACAGAGACCAAGATTTAGGCCCGCGTTGACAATGAGAGTCATTTTTAAGATAAAGATATTACCTTTAAAGATTATTAGCATTCTACTATGCTCACCTCCCTACTCTCACTTGAGATGAATATTTCATGTATTAAATCTGCATAATTCATAATTCTAGATTTCTCTATTTTTCTGACAGCTAGCTAACTAAATATTGTAAGGGGAACTAAAAGTTTAAGTATTTGAGTGTGTGTTGTCTAAAATATCCTAATTATAGGTGTATAAGTTACAACATTTGTGTGTTTCTATGTTATAACAATCTGTGCATTAAGGATGACACAAACAAATAATTGTGTTTCTTTTCATGGGATTGTAGTAAAGACAAGGATGGGTGCCTTTTCATATATAGAAGACAATCAGACCACTTTTTCCTCTATTCCTGGGCAAGAGGATAGATCTTTACCTGATTTCAGGATAAACTTGCAATCCTACTCTTAATGCTATCACCACCTACCACCTAATGACACAGGAAAGCTGGATACACCAGCAAGTTACAGCCAGTCTTGTGACCTTCAACAACATGCAGCGTTCATTCCTGTGAGGCCACAAAACAAGTTCCAGGAAAGGATTCTTATTAGAGGAGGAGCCATAAAATACATTGGTTAGAAGTGTTGAGATCGGTCCTACATCATTTGTGCGCTGTAAGTGCCCTAGAAAGATTTTATGTGAGACATTTTATAAAATGTTAAGTAGGATTAATTTGACAAATAGGACAAAATGAGCTAATTAACAAAGGAACAGTGCAGCTTACCTGGTGATGATGGGCTTGAGATGACTCACTTTGTCTTCAACTTTTCCATCTTATTCTTACAGTGTTTCTGCTGAGGGTGCTTCTGTAAGTCCCCTGTTCCCTGTCATGTTTTATACCCTTTAAGATCTATCACAAGAGTTGTTTTTCACACAGCAGTAATCACAAGTGAGTCTTCCTCAGGATGAAGGCTGCTGAGTGTTTTTGTGGGTCAATCAAATGTTGCTGGTGTAACGAACATTTGTGTTTATGTCTTATCTCTTTTGTACAAAGGAGCCTCCTCTCTGCTGCCTTTCAGTTTCCATAGTGAGGGACCTCTGTTGATGGAGGACTGTTGGAGGAATGACTGGGTGATTGATGAATGTGACATGAAACTGAAGTTAGGTCAGCTAACTTTAGGAAGCATACATTATGGTCTGTTTGTGCAAGCCTTCTGTTGTACAGAAGTTGGTTGCATCACTCCTCAAGAATTCCCTGTGCTTTTTTTAAGGTTGTCTGTGATTGGATAAACCTACCTAATTCTGGGATCCAACTTCAAAAAGACCACTAGTGTCATACAACTAAGTCATGTTTTCCAAAAGCCCTATTAGTAACAAGTTGGTGTTTTGATCTCATTTTCCATAATCCCTTTGTCTCTGATTGACTAAAGAAAGGAGCTGTTATGATTGGTCCTTCGAATGCCCTAGTTCAGGACCATGAGAAATAGAGTAGAGTTTGTGTAGTAAAATAATACCTGATTGAAGATTGAAGCACCTTCTGTGGCCCATAAGAAGAGTGCTTCTATATTTGAAACAAAAGAGAAACACTTGGTTTCAGCAGCCTATATTGTGTCATACACAGAGACAGTTTTGTTTTGCTTATTTTTATTTTTAGCTGATATGTTCTGATTAGGCAGCTTTAAGACTTAGGTTTCAGGGAGTGATTATCACATGGCACTTCAACCTTGTTGGGTCATCAAAGTTTATGACAGTTTCAGCCGTAGGTAAGTGGCTTTTTTATAAAGGCTGAGCTGCAAGCACCAGGCCATAGCAACATAATCAGACACCTTCCATGAGGGACTCAGGAGGAGGCTATCGTAGTCTAACCTTGAATTTCACAAGAGTTTCCTGGCCTCATATTGAATGCAATGTTGTGTTGAGTAACCCTCCTAAAGCATCAATGAATGGGTGAAATTATTTTATTTTACTTTTTTGCAGACAGATCTGTCATATAGTGGAGTTCTACAGAGCATGAGTTAGGGTTTAGCTAATGTTAGAGTACTATGTCTGGGTAGACAGTAAGGGATTGGTCCTCAGCCCTAAATTCCATTCTTCACTCAGGAATCAAAAGAAAACTATAGAGCAACTAATCTTAAATTCACAAAACTTGCCCACAGGCCCAAGAGCCACCCCACCATTCAGTTTTAAACCAGATTTAGATTTTAGATTCAAATTGGGTTTCATCCATAGAAAAGGAGTAGATTTTGTTAAGTACTAACTAAAAAGACATGGGACCCTCATTATAAAGAAAATATAGCAACTTCTTGGAGTACTTCAGTCTTTCTATTAGAATAGGAACAATTGAATAATGAAAATCAAATAAAGGCATTCAGGTTAAGCAGCAGCAAGAAAAAGAGTTATTTATGAGTATGGTTGAAATACTAAAGTAAATAGATGTGGAAGAAATAAAAACTTAAAGATAAGAATAGATGGGCATAAAATGCAAGAGTCTAACTGTTCTTTTTTTTAAAAAAATTATTTATTTATTTGAGAGAGAGAGAGCATGTTCAGGAGGAGGGGCAGAGAGAAAGGAAAAAACAGACTCCCCACTGAATAGGGAGTCTGATGAGAGGCTCACTTAACCCCAGAACCCCAAGATCATGATCTGAGCCAAATGCAGACACCTAACCAACTGAGCCACTGAGGCGCCCCTACCTGCTCTTAAAGTATTAAGAAAAGGGGTTCAGTGGTTCTAAAACATTACTGACACTGGAATTATTGGGGAACTGCACCCAAGACCAAATCAATCACAATCTCTGGAGGTGGGATCTGGCATCAGTGTTTTAAAACCTCTTAGGTGGTGCCAACATGTAAACAAGTTTCAGAAGCAATGTTTAAACAGGGGACTATTTAATTGTTTCAGTTCTTACTAAGTTAGAAAAATTGTTAGGCACAGAATGAAATCTAGCAGAGGAAAAGAGAGGAAAGATATCATAGAATACTGAAATGACTACTGCAGAGGGAGCCAGGATCCAGAAAACTATTGAGAAGCACCCCGTGAAAGTCATAGAAAGATAATCCATGAAATCAGCAGTATAAAATACTGAAAGTATTCCTGAGTGAAAGATTGCTCCAGAAAGTAGAGTGATAGGATTGAGATCATGAACAAATGTTTATGGGGTTAGGATACTAAAGATGGACCATATTCAATATTAAATGGAAGCCATGAAGGGCAATAATGTGTAGCATAAAGACCTGGTTTAGATACTGATCTGACAGGAAAGCACAACCTGGTGGGATTGCATTAACCCAGAAAAATGAAGGCAAAAGGATGTTAATAAAATTGGGAGACAGACCCAGAATTCACTGGTTTCATATCTCTTGCTTAGGAGACCCTAAATATACGATCTAGAAGATCATGTCAGAAAGATTTTTTGATAACATATCCCATGCTAAGAGAATTAATCTAGTTGGTAAATATAGAATAATCAACTGAATATGCAGTTTCTGTAGAGGCCTCTTTTAGGCAAACAAGCTTGAGCAATGGAATGTAGATAGGGCCCACAGCAACCCCCTGGCTGAATACAGAGAGGTCCATCAGGCAACCCACCTCAAAATATCCACAGGCCCTAACTGACAAATGGGCTACTTACAACTAGGCAACAGTTACCCAAAAAAGGGAGAACTGCATACGTCCCCATACCTCCTCACCTTCTGTCTTTAGTTTGGTTTTGTTTTGTTTTGTTTTTTAAAGACTTATTTATTTATTTTAGAGAAAGAGAGAGACAGAGAGAGCATAAGCAGAAGGGGCAGAGGAAGAGGTAGAGAATCCCAAGCAGACTCCAGGCTAAGTGTGAACCCAAGGCAGGGCTCAATCTCATGACGATGCAGTCATGACCACAAGATCACAACCTGAGCCAAAATCAAGAGCTGGACACTTAACCAACTGTGCCACCCAGGCATCTCTCACCTTCCCTCTTTAAAAACAGCCCCCACCCACTGCATCATCACAGACAGTCCCTGCTTTGCTGTCCTGCCCACAGCTTCCTTGCTTCCTAAGTAAACTTCTATCTCTTTTGTTCTGCCTTAGGTGAATCCTTTCACCACCAGCACTGCTGGCTTCCACACAATCATTATCCCACATTTCAGGGCCCCCATCAATTGGACAGACACCAGTTTCCTTCTTTAGAATCAGCTCTGCAGAAAGCATAACCTGAGATGTGCTTTGCTACACTTAAGATTTTCAAGGGCTATCCTCTTTGCAGGGCATCGGGAAATTGTAACTTAAGCCACATTTTTCCATCAGTTCTATCATACCAACACCGATATTTTGATCTTACCTTTGTGCCAATTTTGTTTCTCCCAATTGGTTCAGAATTCGGTTTGGGAAAGGTTTATTAAATGCTGACCTCCTGGAAAACCTTGATATTCTCTAGTTTTTACAAGATCATAATTTCTGGTAGAGACCCTTATACTTGTATTGGCAATAGTGCCTAACATGCCTTATACACTATAGTACCTCCACAAATGATATGTGATGTGAGGAATCATGTTGATTTCTCCTAACCTTTTCGCCCTGACTTAAGAATGAGAGTCTTCATACATTCATCACTGACACGCATCTCCTACACATCTAAGTATAGAGCTTTTTTAGAGAAGAGAGAATGAGCTCAACACTCCCTCTCTAACTGGCACTAGTTTTTCCTTAAGCTCTAGCAACAATTGATGGTGGCTTATGTTCAGAAGGAATCACCTCTCTTTAAGTGCTAAGGTCAGAGTAAGGCCAAGGAAAGTAATACAGAGCAAGAATCAGGCCTTAGAGCTCAGCCTGACATTCAGCCCATTTCACCAGCAATGAAACCAGTGGAATTTGGGGCAGAATTCATAGCTAAATATAAAAAGCTTATGTCCAAAATGTATCTTCTGGACAACTTCTCTTCAGTCACACAGTGACTGAACTTGATATATTTGAGATTCCAAAATGAGATATCCCTTCATGTCTTCTCTTTAGAGCTAGTTTATATATTCGCATTTTTATATCCAAACCTTACCTCTCTACCCAATTCCCACAATAATTAGGGCTACAGATTCTTTCTGTAGCATATAAATGACTTAACGTTGTTGTAACAGGGCTGGGAGCACGCAATAAAGAATCCATGGATAGTATCTCAGGGTCATCCAAACCTCATTTTTTAGAAGGATGGATGTTGTGAAAGAAATTTAAGAGAAGAGATCTTTATATGCAGATCAGTTAAAATCCAGTGTGTAATTAAATTACACCCGTTGAGGATAGTCCTGTACGTCATTTCTTTAGGCACTGGACAAGAACATTAAGAAGCATTTAGTATGTCAATTCTAATTCCAGAGAAGGTACCAATCTCTCTTCCATTTTACTCTGCCTGGAATCTTTTCACTCTGCAATACCCATCCCTGAATGAAATGGAAACATCATCCCATGAGACCTATGCTCAGATTATCTGTTTGTCATATATATTCTCCATTCTGAGGCCCAAGGACTTTTTCCTGAATTTAATTGGATCAAATCAACCTGAATTTCAAAGATGTCCAAAAAATCCCCACTCATTCTATTTCTCCTATATGCAAATAAATTTCCTCGTGGCTTTTTAGAATTCCAGCTTTCTGCCTGTTTCAGTCACAAAAGCCTCCTTACTCTGCTTTAGCCTAGGCTCAGAGTCAACCTAGAGCCGCCAAATCCTTTGGTATTCAGCACACAGATCACTTCCATTTAATGACAAGTTTTATTCCTGAATTTTAATGGGGCCTATTCTCATTTTTAATTGCTTTTAAAAATGAGATCATTTTGAAGGAATCTACACATATTTGACACAACCATAAATATTTTAAAAAGAAAAATCTCATGCTGGAGAACCATGAAAGACTCCTCAGCTAGAATAAACAGGAGAGAGCAGTTGCAGGATTAAATTTGCATTATTTCACATCAGTTTGGGGCAATTAATATGTTAAACTCTAGTTAACATCAAAAGCACAGGATATGTTAAACTTGTCTCTTCAATTATTAAATGACTAAAATGATTTAATTACAAATTCTCTATTTTCTCTTACTACAGAAACATACTTCCGCTGTGTCCTACCATTCCTCTTTGGCCACTGAATTTTGAAGTTCCCTCCCCTCCAATGATACTGAGTAACAATAGACCCTATAAACAGCTTCATTCTATTATGATCAGAATCCATACAGCTCTATGCAACTGATCCTTAGCTTTCGCTGTTGTCATCTAGCACTTTGTACCGTAAAAGAAGTTAAGGGAAAGACATCTTCACTAAGAGAACTGAAAGAAAGAGGAACTTCAGAGGAGTGCACTGGGGCCTCTCAGATTTCACCGCAATGATCTTTCCTCTCCCTTGTACTTTTGTGTTGGAAAAAACTTAGCAAGACTAACAAAGGCGAGGGATGTTGGGGTGATCGGGCAAATGTAAACAGAGAAATTTGCATTTAAAAGATGATCCCTTCTCACAATACGTTAGATGCATGAATGGCCTTGGAGAACTTTCATTTCTGCGTGGCAACCCCACTCTACCTGAAAAGTGTGGCTCTGTGGCTCCTGTGGCAGTGAGTCACTTCCATACTTAGGGAAGCAGAGATACTATTAAGTTTGATAAGTCCTATATTTACCTTGAAAGTTGTTCCATTCTTTCACATTTTTTTGTCCCTATATTTTTAATTGTGAAAAGCACAGAAAGCACCATTAAAAAAAAAATCACCTTTACCTATCTGCTGGGAACATAAACACTATAATATTTTTGCTTCAGTTTCTAAAATAAATAAAACATTGCAGATGCAGCTGGAGTTCCAACTGAAAATGGCCCAAGTTGATTTCTCTCCATCTGTCTCCAGGAGCAACTGCTAACACTATTTAAACTGAGTGTTCTCTCTCTCCGTGTTTTCACATTTAAACTACGTATTATATATCCAGGAGCATATTACGAGTTTATCAAATTGATGTGAATGGTAACATGTAATGTGCCTTGTGTTACTTACTACTTGCTTTCATTCTCGATGATGCTTTTAAATTCTATCCATAGTACCACATATTGATCCCATTCGTTTTTAACTACACCACTGAAGTATACCATTGTATAAATACACTGCAGTCTGTCCTTCCACCCAACTGATAGTTATTGAACTTGTTTCTGATTGTTCAAGTAGGCTTAATTGTAATTATGATGTATTATAACTTATTTTAGACCCCTCACTGTCTATTTCCTAGGAGTAGCATCTATATTTTAATCTCATGTCACTTTTATTTTTTTAAGATTTATTTATTTATTTTAGTTGGGGAGGGGTAGAGGGAGAGGGAGAGAGAGAGAAGGAATCCTCAAGCAGACTTCCTGCCTAGCACAGAGACTGACATGGAGGGAGACATATGCCCTCAAGAACTTCATACGTTTTGAAATCTTCAGTGGAGGTTTTTTTTTTCCCTCAGGGGAGACAACCTCAGAGACAAGTTCCATATTTACCTCCCCTGGGTCTTCAGCATTCTGCCACAGGTTTTAGTTTTAGCTCACTATTCTGGCTTGAATTCCTCTGGGGGTCTGAAAATTTGGGATTTCTCTTCTTTTGAGGTTAGTTCTATCTTCATGTTACCTGTGGCTGTGTATTTCACTAAGCATTTCTGTGTTTGGGAGAGTTGTAGGAGTGTATCCCCCTCCTCTACTTTGTAGTGAATACTTTCAAATATTTCCTCAGAGCTCTATAAGCCCTACAACCAATCTCTGTGCCCTCAAAACACTGCTCATAAAATAAAAGGAAGAGAATTCATGTTGTCACAAGTGCAATTTGTAGAAATTTCATTTCCCCATTTTATCTATTTGAATATTGTCTTACTTATTTATGCAATTTATTTTTCCTTTGAAAAGGATGTGTTGCAAGGATGAAACACATCAAAAGGTAAAACTCAGGATTCTAGAAGATGTGTATGGTTTTATTTACAAATTTAATTAACATGAACATTTTATTTGAAAAAATTAAAGAAGTATTGCTTTCTGACCTTATTTCATCTATAGATAAATTTTTTTTGTATTGTTCTTCTGCAAAGATTGTGTTCTTTCATGGAACCCAAAATAGTCTTTGTAAACAGCCTGCAGAAATATAAATCTTGTGATCAAATTTCAAGGAGTGAGTTGAAGTGAAATATGTAACAAGTAGGAGGTTTGGGACTTTTTACCTTAGAGTTCTAAGGAATGAATATAACATATTCAACAATATAAGCCCAGAAAAGAGTACAAATCTACTTATCTTGTAGGTGTTATTTCTTGATAATTGCCCTTAAAATTGGACAAGAAGAAAAATATACTGGGTGTTTGTTTGTTTTCCCCAACAATAAGTAACATTCATGAATTATCTTATTTCAATCCAAGGACAGATAATATTAGCTATTTATCAGTTTTGACTTAGATTTCAAAACCACAGGATTAAGAAATCTATTTTAAATTAAGGAAAATTTTAAGCTTCCATATTAAGTTGGCATCTATTATACACTTTTTCTAAGCTCAAAAAAAATTCTATGTTTTTGGACCCTCTTGCAAAACTTACAACACAGAATTGGGAAACAACATTCATTTAAAAATACTCAATTGCCTCACTGAGGAACCAGAAATTTAGAGACATTATTTAAGTGACAGAGTCCTGATTTGGACCTAATTTATCAAATTCCAAGCTCTGTGTACTTTTCACTTTTACTGTTTTTCCCACATTACAGATTTTCGTGGTCTGGCATATATTAATGAAAAGGTCTCTGTCCTAGAAGTCAAGAGATTTATGTTCAAGCTTGGACACTACCACTCCTATTCTTCCCATTTCGGATGTGTTAATAAGAAATAATAAGGAAGCCTTGATAGTTGTCAGCTGGGAACTGACCTGACAGCTAGACTGTGGTATTCTCCAGTTAAATATAAACAATGTCACAGAGCACCAACAACAGCAGAGGTCACTCTGGGAATACGACAGAGTGAGAAAAAGACAAGATCACTTTGTAATCATGTCCAATTCTATACAAAGATAAGAACAATATGCAAACCATAGAAATATCCAAACATCCCCCTCTCTTAGCTATCATGAATGCCAGATGTTTTTTAAATCAATACATCTGTACCCCCTGCATCTGAGATAAAAACTATTGATCTCAAGCACAGAATGGCTCCCATTCCCTGATAGTACCCATGCATGGCAAACTCCTGCCTCCTGGACCCCTCCTTCCAGTCACCTAACAGCCAAACTATAACAAACCTTCCTATACCATCTTCATCTGATATTCACACTTGCCCAAGGGGTCCACTTATCACATCTAGTAAAAAACACAATTTCTCATGACTTCTAGTGTCCCTGATAGCATTTGAATAGTGAGCATCAACACTAATACATCACATATTTCACTGGAATTTTACAGGTTACCCATTTGCAAAAAGAGGAAACTGGATGAACAGCATCAACCTAATTCTTCAAGGGTCCTTCCAGTTCTGTTATGCCATATTCTAAAAGTTTACTACCTCTGCCCCTATCTTCTGGTTTTATATATTATTCACCAAATTCCTGAGACACCACAATAATGATTGTTTCTACTTTTCACACAAAAAAAGATTTACAATAATTAGCACAAGCACTGAGCCAGAAGGCAATTCTCCAGTGGTCTCAGAATGATTAAGAGTAGAGTAATGCTGTTAAATAATCTATACAACTCTGAATGTAAAAGTACAAGAAACCCAATTCACACTGTAAATAATCCCATAATCATATATGCAGTCTTTATAAGCCTTTCCTTCCTCTCAGGTTTTAACCGTTTTATAGAAATTGAAGCATGGAAGAACATTTTTTTGGCATGACAGTTTAGAAATTAGGTTAAAAGCAATTGAGTGATTAAGAATTCACTCACTCATGATTAAGAATTCACATGTAGTGTAATGTTGAAGTCAGTAAAGCACAGGCAATTTTATATTTCTGATACAGGATGTGTAAGTGATGCATCATAATAATCATCTGGTTTAGAAACCTTCTTCCAACTTTTGTTGAGATGTGGCTGAGTGAATCTGCCTAATGACAAAAGTAAAACCATTTAGTAACAAGTGGTGTCTTTTAAGCAAGGGAAAATAATCCAAGATTGGAGGAGTACCTTACCAGCTACAAAGTATTCTTCCTGTGGAATTTGGGGCAAGAGGGAGTTTTATAAGTGTATGTTCTCATTCATTTGGGGAACATAAATAATAGTGAAAGGGAATATAAGGGAAGGGAGAAGAAATGTGTGGGAAATATCAGAAAGGGAGACAGAACATAAAGACTCCTAACTCTGGGAAACGAACTAGGGGTGGTGGAAGGGGAGGAGGGCGGGGGTGGGGGTGAATGGGTGACGGGCACTGAGGGGGGCACTTGACAGGATGAGCACTGGGTGTTATTCTGTATGTTGGTAAATTGAACATCAATAAAAAATTAATTTATTAAAAAAAATTTTTTTAATTAAAAAATAAAAATAAAAATAAATAAAAAATAAAAAATAAAGAGGGAGTTTTATAGAGCATTAAAAGCAGCAACACAGAAACAAAGCATGATTGGCTAACAAGGCATGATTTCCTTACAAGGCTAGCAGGACTTGTTTTCTAGGGTAAGGTGAGCTGGCTAAAGCAGAGTTGGAGGACTGGGGTTTTGTGCTAGGTCTCCTTGACAGGAGACCCACTAGTGCAGCCTGGTTTAAGCTTAGATTTGTAATGTGGGCCTGGCCCCAGGGCGGCCTCCACTTTTTTGAGTCCTGACACATAAATGAACAGTATCAGATCATTTGGATTTACTAAGTTTTGATGAGAGAATGATGACTCTCTCTGTAATTGGGAGAAACTTATTTAGATTTCAATGAAGAAAGAAAGGTATAAGAGGAAATGTTGTTAGCAGAAAGGTCCACAGAGAATAAGTAAAGGTAAACTGACTGCCAGACTAAAGAAAAATATGAACAAGGAGAGAGCAGCAACATCATCAAAAGAAAATACTTGCAAAGAGAACAACCTGTAGAGAGGCAGGTCTTACTAATGATAAAGGGCTATGAATTAGATGCCCTTTTTGAATTGTGGAAGCAAAGATATGCTTTGGAAAATTGCTAGAGCAGCTATGAAAAAACCTTGGTAATCAGCAATGATAGAATAAAGAATTTCCAGAAAGCAAATATTTCCTCATATTAAAGAATATTTTAAATGTAAAATTCAATTATTCTGCCAAATGCACCCATTACTGATGGTTTGAAGGGTGACTTCCTGTATTTAAAAAAAAAAAAAATGTGCATTTTGTGAGCAACTGTGGGACAGTTTAATCAGACCAAGTAATAATCCCAGAGCCACCCACTCCTATGCAGAGCACTTCCTCTCCCTCGTCCTCAATAAAACAATTCTTAAGTAGCCTGACTGCCACCCATCAGCTACCTGAAGAATTATTCAGGAAGTGGTCTTTTACAGAAATCACCTAGGACTACCTAAGAGACTACCAACAGAATGTACTAACTCCTCACTACGTTCTAAGTTCTATAACTTTATCAACTTAGAGTTTTAGAAATCATATATATTTAGCCTAGCCCCCTAAAAGGAGCTCATTAAACTTCAGTCACTACTACACCTTCTCCTTTTACTTATGAATATTTGAAAGTACATATTATGGAGAAATTTCCCAGTTACTCAATATCCTTAACATGAGAATCAACATAGTATTTTCCTCTGGGAATTTCTAATGCTAGGTCTTCAAATTTACTCATCTTTTCTTCTGCAATGTCTAATCTGTAATTAATCCATCCTGTGTAGTTTTCATTTTAGATAACGTATATTGCATCTCAAACAGTTCAATTTAAATCTTTTTTAGATCTTCCATATCTCCCTTCAACTTCCTCCTGCTTTTTTCTTCCTTCCTGAGCATATATATTCATTATAAATATTTTAATGTCCTTGTCTACTGATTCTGTGATTCTTGCCATTTATAGGTCTATTTCTATTGACTCCTTTTTCTTCTGTTATGGATAAATTTTTCTTATCCCTTTAAATACCTGGTAATTTTTTATTGGATTCCAAACATATATTTACATTGTTGGATTGGAGTGGTTTTGATTTGTTGTTGTTATTATTTGCATAACTTTAAATATTTGAGGGCTCTGTTCAGGAGTACAGTTATATTACTTACTTGGAATCAATGTGATTCTTTTGAGGTCGATTATAATTTTGTTAGAGTGAGTCCAAAATGCCTTTAGTCTAAAATTCTACCCTACTATGGAGGCAATACTCTTCTAAGCACTCTACTCAATACTTTGTGTTAGATCATCTTTCATTCTGGCTGGTGGAAAAACAAACTATGCAAGAGCAAACTTATAAGTTGATGTCAGAGTATACAGAATAAATAGTATGTTCTAGTAGGGAAAAGTAGAGAGGGTTAAGCCTAGGCAATATATAGAGATATAGATGAATACACCAATTCACATGTATCCATAAATGATGACAAGGTTGGAGAATTATGAAGACCGAATGGGAGTCTCTAACACCAAGAATCTTTCCAATAATCAAATATCTGCTAATGTTCTACCCTCTGCTTTAGAAATATTTCTACCCATTCTAAATATCAAATAATAAGGTTGAAACCTTTTGGTCCATGGTAAGAAAACTCAAGCGTGCTAATTCTCACTCTGAAACAGATGAGAAAGTCTTAAAAATCTCTACAAGACCAGCCAAGTAACAGAAGTGGAACAAAGCAAAATAAAATGAAACAACAAAAAACCCAACAATACTTGGAAAATAATTGAGGACTAAAACTTAAGTATTCTAGCTCCTAATCTAGCACTCTGGAATGTACTTTGGGATGCATGGTGGCCACAAACCTTACAATACAGGTAGAGTATTGCAGGGTATTTTAAAAACCAAAACATCCAAATCCCCTGAGAATACTTTCTGATGAGAATTAGCATATCTGACATTTGGGCTACACTCTTGTTTTCGAGGACCTCCACCTGATGTGATCACCAAAAAGGAAACAACAACAACAACAAAAACAACAAAATAAAACAAAAAATTCTCTTTGGTAGCTGGAGCAGTTATAATTTTTCCTGTTTAACAGATGAGGAAATCGTGACTCAGAGAAGTTCATTAAGTGCTAAGATGTCTCAGCAAGTAGACTGGACTAGAACTAGCCTTCTGACATTGTGTTCTTGGCTCATGTAATGTCTCTGTCACACTATTTGAAATGCCTACCAGTAGACCAAGGTGAATACAGCACAAAGATTCTTGGCCCCCTGGTCATTCCAGAGTTTCTTTTTCCTAAGATATTCATTTGATGCTTCTTGAAATAATAGAAAATGTTTTTTCAGATCCAGGTTCAAAGCCTGGATACTTCCAAGTTAGTGTTTTTTTTTTTTTTGAAATAGTCATCAGATTTGATTTGAGGGGCACCTGGGTGACTCAGTGGTTGAACTTCTGCCTTTGGCTCAGGTTGTGATTCCAGGGTCCCGGGATCGAGTCCCTTGTTGGGTTACCTGTGGGGAGCCTGCTTCTCCCTCTACCTATGTCTCTGCCTCTCTCTGTGTGTCTCTCATGAATAAACAAATAAAATCTTAAAAAAAAAAAAAAAAGATTTGATTTGAGAAGCATGGTGACTTAACTGGCAAGGAGATTCTCAAGTCCAGACACAAAGATTAGATGTAACACTTGGCACAGTTCTCCATGTGCATCTCCACAATGAGGTCAGTTGAGGAGGCATGAGAATTCCTATGATACTAAGTCAATGTTAGCAGTATAACAAAAAAAAAAATCTTAAAATTATAGTGACTTACAACAACATTCATTTGTTTTCTTATAGACCTGAGAGTAGCCTGGGCAAGTTCCACTTCACAGTGCAGGTCAGGTTCAGGTCAGCTCCACTCATCTTTTGTTTTCCTTGGACCAACAGCTACCTGGGATCTGTTCTTCTGGAAACAATGACATAGTGTGAGAGACAGGAGAAGAACCACACAATGTCTTCTTAAGCCTCTTCTCAGAACTGAACATTGTCGCAAACCAAAGGGATGGGGAAAGATACCCACAACCTTCATTTGGTAAGATGTTCTGCAGTCTCAAGACAAAAGCTGTGAATGTGTGATGGTAATTCATGGAAGGAGTGAAAAAAATGATCATATTAATCCAATCAACCTCACTATTTTATGTTTTATTTTGTAAAACAACTTTGTAGTAATGATGACTATCAGGGCCAAAAAGGAAACAAGCCATTGGGACCATAGAAATACTGCCTTGAGTCCTGCTGCTACCTCTACTTAGGAACAACGAGAATTAATTTTTAAGCCTGCAGAACTCACTAGTGACTGGGTATCATATGTACTATGATTGTGTCATTTCCTCAATTAGAGTTACTTTGTACTAAAATCTCTACTGGAATCTTAAGGAAAATTATACAGTACAAATAATGGTGAATTTCTGGTAAAAGCAACTTGGAAAAAGCACATCTAATAAAATTTAACATTCATATTAAAATAAAATCACCTATGAAGTCTGAGCCTGAATGTAAACTACTCTCCTATATTTTCCAAAACAAAGAACACACTCAGTCTTGGGTGCTTTATATTCACATCCATCAACTCATTGCTCCTCAGAACAAATTACCATATTATCTACTCCCACACAACCACCACCTAGGGAACAGACCAGCCCCCAGATTCACACAAACATGCAAGAGAATTCAAACACACACAAAAAAAAAAAAAAAATGGAAGAAAGGAGAGCCCTTGAATCCGAACTTCTTCTAATTAAATTGGACCAATTTCACCTTCTGCTTAAAAAATAACTACAACAAGAATCTAAAAATTGATAATCAATTTTTTTATTTCTAAATAATGAAGTGAGGGATCTTGATGTCTTGTTGACTCGAGGATGTTGACGCTAAAAATCATTCTTCCACATTGGGTATCAGAACTACTATAAATAGACACAATGTGCCCACATCCCTTAATTCCTATAATCCATGCCCATGTGTCTTATATTAACTCTGCCTCTAGGAAGAAAACTTCTGCTCAACAAACATCATTGACATATCATGTTGCCACATAAAGTATCTAACCTTTGTCCCCTGAAAATTATTCCTACAGCCATAGCCCTGGTACAGGCCTCAATATCTCACTGTCTGCATTAACTCCTCCCTCCTCCTCCTCCTCTTCCTCCTCCTCCTCCTGCCTCTTTCCCCCTTCTTCTGCTCCCCTTCCCCCCCACCCCCGCAGCTTCCTCCTCCTCTTCCCCCCACCTTCCTTCTCCCTTCCTTCTCCTCTACCCTCCTCCTTCTTCTCCCTCTTGCCTCCTCCTCCTCCCTTCCCCTTCTCCCTCCTCTTCTAAGTCTGAGTCACCTCTCTCACTGCCTGCTACTGCTGGGCCAATGCATCCATGAGACGCTTTGCAGCAAAGCTCATCCTCCTTGGAGATTCCACAGCATAACCTGCACTGCATAACAGTTTCCCCATTACGGCAGTGAATCCAGGGCATCAGATTGTGGCAAAAGGGCCTGTACAACTCTTTTCCACATCCATTTCTTGTTCCTAGAATCATAAGGTGATTTCAGATACCTCAGTTCCAGACATCACTACTGATAACAGTTATGGTTGAAGCACTTAATCCAGAAGTGGGTCTGCCCACAAGTGCAAAATATTTAGAAAGTCAAAAATAATCCCCCCAAGTTTTCACAGGCAGGTCGCTCAAGGCACATGTGGGAGACAGAATAGAAGGAAGCAGGTAAAGTATGTGCTTCTGAGTCTGGTGACTTGGGTTCAAGTCCAGGCCCTGCCACTGCCTCACTGTGTGAAACTGGGGGAGTGGCTGGACCGCTTGGTCCCCAGTTCGGTCATCTATAAAATGAGGTATTGTTTTTATATGAGATCTTTCATAAGATTTAAATGAGATCACTCCCAAAAAATGCTTTTAAGCACATGGCTTGGTACATAAATGCCGACAAATGCTTATTACTACATTTTTGCTGTTGTATGCAAATTCTCCACAAAACAATATTCCTTAAATTATCTTGTCTTTTCCTTCTAGAAGCAGACACATTAGATTCATAGTGGGTAAAAAGAGTGCCTAGAATGTAGATTAGTGCCTATCACATGGTCAACAAGTGACTGCTCCCCATTGATTTTTCCTTTCCTTCCTGTGCCATCAATTCACAATTTCCCATACTAAAAGAGAGGGAAAGAGATGTTAACAATCCAAAATGTTTTGATAATCCAAAAATAATGCATACTCAGCTTCTAGAAGTGCATTTCATATACTTTATTAGAAGAATATGTTCAATGTTCACAAAACTTGAATCAAAGTGATTTTTTCACTCAACCAATAGATGTTAATTAAGACTATGCCCTATGCTTCTCCCTCTGCCTGTGTCTCTGCCTCTCTCTCTCTCTCTACGATAAATAAATAAAATCTTAAAAAAAAAGGTGGGGGGGATCCCTGGGTGGCTCAGCAGTTTAGCATCTGCCTTCAGCCCAGGGCATGATCCTGGAGACCCGGGATTGAGTCCCACATCAGGCTCCCTACATGGAGCCTGCTTCTCCCTCTCCCTCTGCCTGTGTCTCTGCCTCTCTCTTTCTCTCTCTCTCTCATAAATAAATAAAATCTTAAAAAAAAAAAAAAAAAGACTATGCCCTAGACCAGCCACTGCACTGTGTCTTCAGTACAGGGGAGAACACTGATCTCTGCCCTCATGGAGCTTAAATTCTAATGGTGGCAAGGAGGCCATTTCATGGCTTTTGCAGGCCTGCGCACTTTTGTGTGCCTCTTTCTCCATTAAAAAAAAAGATTAAAAATTATATTTTATGGCTGTGTTAACATAAAGATGAATTATTAACATTATATATCAAAACATTTCTTTGACCTAGAAATCCATTTTTTGTCTTTTGATTTTAAAAGAACTTAAAACATTTTTTGTGGATCTCTCAGAGTATTTTGAGCCCTAAGGACTACACCTGATGGAAAAGATAGTGACAGTAAAGTGAAGGTGGGAATAAAATATTCCAAGCGGCTTTTGAGATTTTTTTTTTGCTGAACCATTTGAAAGAAAGATGCAGACACTATGATATTTGGCTTCAAAATACTTCAGCAGGCATCTTCTAAACAAGCACATTTTCCTATGTATCTACAGTATCATTATCATACCTCAGAAAATTAACATTAATTCATGAAAGTACAGTATTTCAGCCTATATTATAGTTTCTCAGTTCCATATCATATAAATTTTGTATTTTATATTGATACTTCTACCTTGAACCAAAATTATATTACCAGATTTATTCATTCACATTATTTGCCACATTTGTCTTTAGATAACATCTGTGTTAAAATTTACTCTCTCATTTTTAAGGGTTAAAATGTGTATTTTGCTGAACTGCTAGTGATGCTTTTTTGAGACACAAAGTTCTCTATCTTATATTCTTTAATTGTTATCCTTTGATAATTCTTTTCTTTCTCCCCAAAATCCTTAGCCCATACTTCTTTTCAGGAGTGTTTTCATGCATCCAGTTGCCTAGACTAAAATATTTAAAAAGAGAATTGTCATATTTCATTTGCTGGATGTCATTTTATAAAGTGCATATGATATTTACTAAAGTTAGCAGGCAGATCTAATCATGCATCTTATCTATACCATACTGTCTTATCTACAGTGTAACCTTCAGAATAGACAGCAAATAAACTCAGAGCAAAACTTCCATATAAATGTGTGATTTATTTAATTTCTCACAACCTGGTGAAGGCAGGTTAGGAGATTAGCTAAAGTTGTTATCAGGCTAAAGATACAGGCTTAAATATCAATCCTTATACATCTACTCTACCTTACATCTTCTATGCTACTGTTCCAGCTGAAAACAGAGCTGGTAATAATACTGCTATATGATTAAATGAGATAACCTGTGTAAAGCATCTAACATATAAACTTTACACAATGTTTCCCACCCCCTTCCTTATCTCTTCCTTAATGTTCCACTAAGAGATCATCTCCAAGGATAATTCCCACAAGGAGAGCTATGCCTCCCCTAAAACTTTCATTCCTTCCACATAGAGAGGCCCACCTTGGGGTCTCATCAACAAGTAGCAAAATATAAGTAACAAGAGATAATTATAGAGACAGATATGTGCTTTATTTGAAACATATGAAACAAAATCATCAACATTTTCAGTAATGAAAAACATTTAATCAAGATTTCATTTGCTAAAGCAGGCAAGTGGGGCGCCTGGGTGGCTCAGCGGTTGAGTGTCTGCCTTTGGCTCAGGGCATGATCCTGGGATCCTGGATCGAGTCCTGCATCAGGCTCCCTGTGGGGAGCCTGCTTCTCCCTCTCCCTATGTCTCTGTCTCTCTCTCTCTCTCTCTGTGTCTCTCATGAATAAATAAATAAATAAATCTTTAAAAAAAAAAAAAAGTAAAGCAGGCAAGTAATACTTCAATCATCCAGAACAATGAAGAAGGAGAGTTGCAGTATGTGAATAAATGTCTTATCCTGACTAATTCAATCTAATGTATATAATACAGCAACATCTAAAAATATATGCTTCCACTTCTGACAAGATGGGAGTAGATACATTTTCCCCTACTCTCCCTGCTAAGTACAATTAAAAACTCTGGACATTATATATACAACAATTCAAGAAGACTCTGAAAGGTGGAAAGAAGAAGGACCAATTAAGGACAACAAAACTTGAGGGAGAACACGGTGGTGAGTTCCCTGGGTTTTCTTTTTGCCTTCAATATCCCCAACTGAAGAAGCTGGCACCCAGAAACATCAACAAGCATTAAAAAAATTAATTAGACTGGTCTCTCTGCCAAAGGAACAGATTAGGAGCAGACTAAGAATTTCAGATAATAATCACTCCAACACAGCTAAATACCAGGAGAAAAAAAAAAATCTATGGCTCACCCCCAGTCACATGTGCAGCAAAGAATAGGTGGAGAGCTCACAATTCCCCCCTTGGGAGCTGCAACAAGAGACTCCAACACTCTACCAAGGTGGTGTCAAAGAAGGTCAAGTAGGGAACTGGGACTTTCATCTCTGCTGCCAACAAATGAGGCCACTGCCTCTACCATCAAGCCCATCCCTGAATTTTAACATCTGAAACTCAAATAATGTAATCTACCATATTAACAGACTAAAGAAGAAAAAAAACACCTATTCATATCACTGATACAGAAAGAATTGATAAAATTCAATACCCATTAATGATTTAAAAAAAGAAACAAAAAACTTTCAGGAAAGTAGGAATAGAGGGGTACTTCTTCAACTTGATAAAGAGCAACTTGAAGAAAACCTGCAACTAACATTATACTTCACAATGAACAAGTGAATCTTTTCCTCCTAGAACTGAGAACAGTTCAAGGATGTCTACTCTTACTTAACCAACATTGTGTTGGAAGTTCTAGCCAGTGCACCAAGGCAAGAAAAAGAAGTAGATCAGAAAGATCAGAAAGAAATAAGAAAAGTACAGATCAGAAAGAAATAATAAAAGTGTCTTCAGATGACAAGACTGTCTACATAGAACATGTAAAGGAATCCATGAGGAAAAAAAATCATGGACAAATAAATGAGTTCAGCAAGGTTACAAAATACAAGGAAAATACACAAAATTCAATTATATTTCTGTATACTGGCAATGAGTATGTAGACACCAAAATTAAAAATTCAATACCATTCCCAATTGCTCAAAAAATGAAATATCTATATGTAAACCTAACAAAACACATGATGCAGTTGCTGAAAATTGTACAACCCTGATGGAAGAAAGATCTAAATAAATCAAGAGAAGAGTGTCTCAGTGGGTCAGTCCATGGAGCATATGACTCTTGATCCTGGAGTTATGGGTTCAAGCCCCACTTTGAGTGTAGAGATTACTTTAAAATAAAATCTTATAACAATGGCCACTTTCTTTAATCTCTTTCTTATAAAGGAAAATGCAATAATTGATTAATCTTTGTACTAATGTCATGCTTAGAATAAAGCTCATCACTCTTGGGAAATATATAAATAAAATTTTATATACACACACACACACATACACGCCTAAATAAAAAGACATACTGTATTCATGGATTGGAAGACTATGCATTGACAACTCTCAACAAACCAACATATAGGTTTAATACAATTCCTACAAAATCTCAGCGATATCTTTTGTAGATATAAACAAGCTTATTCTAAGATTTATATAGAATGGCAAAGGAACTAAAAGAGTAAAATAATAAGTATGAAGAATCTGTTTACTGAATTTCAAGACTTATTGTTTAGCTCTAATAGTTAAGACTGTGATGATACCAGAGGAATAAACACACAGACTGATCAATCAAAACAGAGAATCCAGAAGTAGATTCATACAAATATGCCCAACTGATTTTTTCAAGATTTTACTTTATTTATTTATTTATTTATTTGAGAAAGAGATAGTGAAAGAGAGCATGAGCAGGGGCATCAGGAAGAAGCAGGTTCCCCTCTGACCAGGGACCCCATGTGGGGGGCTCAATCCCAGGACCCTGAGATCATGACCCAAGCCAAAGGCAGATGTTTAATCAACTGAGCCACCCAGGTACGCCCCCACACACATTTTTTTTTACAAAGCTACAAAAGCAACTCAATGGACTAAAGATTGCCTTTTAAGAAACAGTGCTCAAGCAATTGAACATTTATCAGCAAAAACAAGAAGAAATATACAATATGAATTCAAAATGCATCAGAGACTTACATGCAAACTGTAAAACTATAACATTTTTAGAAAGAAAAAAAAAACAGGAGAAAATATTTGGAAGGTAGCTCTAAAAATGAGTTCTCAGATTTGACTCCAAAGTATAATCCATAAAAGGAAACTTGATAAATTGGGCTTCATCCACATTATAAAACTTTAGCTCTATGAAAGACCCTGTCAAGAGAAAAGACAAGCCACAAACTGTGAGGAAATATTTGCAAACCACTTATCTGATAAAGGACAAATATATTATGAACTCTCAAATTTCTTTTTTTTTTTTTTTGAACTCTCAAATTTCAACAGAAAAACAATCCAATTTAGAAGACGCACAAAAGACATAAACAGACTCCACCACAGAAGATATACAGAGGGCAGATCAGTACATGAAAAGATGTTCCACTATCGTTAGCCAATAGGGAGATGAAATTAAAACCAAGACGAATTATCACTACATGTCTATCAAAATAGCTAAAATTAAAAAAAAATAGTGACGATATTAAATATAGGTGAGGATGTAGGAAAACTGAATCATTCATACATTGCTGGTGTGCATGTAAAGTTGTACAGTCTCCCTGGAAAACAGTTTGGCAGTTTTGAAAAAAATACACAAACTTTCAAATACAGCAGCAACAGCACTCGTCTCCCAGAGAAATGAAGACTAAGGCTCACACAAAAATAAGTACATGAATGCTTATTACAGCTTTGTTTGTCATGGCAAAAACTGGAAACAACCTAGATGTCCTTTAATGGGTGAATGGTTAAAGAGATTTGCTCATCCCTATCATGGAATACTACACAGAAATAAAAAGGAACTATTGATAAATACAACAAACTGAATGAATGACAGAGAACTGTGCTGAGCAGGAAAAAAATAACCCCCAGAAGTTGCATACTGTGTGATTCCATTTACGTAACATTCTTAAAGTGACAAAATTATAGGAATGGAGAATAGCTTAGTGGTTGCTAGAAGTTAAGGAAGGAGTCGCTGTGGAAGGGAAGTCGTTAAGGAGTAACACATGGCATCCCTGTGATAATGGAAATGTTCTGTACCTTAACTGTATTCAACGTCCTTAGCCTGGTTAAGATACTGTCCTATAGTTTTGGGGAAAGGGCATCTGAGATCTCTCTAGACTACCTCTTACAAATGCATGGCAATCTGTAATTACCTTGAATTTAAAAGTTTCATTCCACACCCACATAATATGCATAGTTTGCCAAGAAGTCATGCCTCTCTATTCCTTATAACTCAGATGGTAATTAAGCTTGTGACCCTGAGCAGGGGCTCAAGGCTTCCCACCTAGGCTGCAATGTCCAAACTCATCAGCTTTCTGCCTGACAAACATTACTGTGAACTAATGCTACTGGAAATATAGGGAGTCTTGATTATCTGCAGAGCTCATTAAAAAGTACTTGTCAGCGGATGTGGCTATGTGGGTGGCTATTGTGATTTGATGCCATGTTTTGCTATGAGCTCCTGAACCAAATCAATTTCTCAACACTTTTTTCCTGCATCAGCTCCCATTCTAGCCCGGAACAGTGGCTGTCAACCATAGCTGAACATTACAATTGCCTGGAGAGTAACTGATTCAATCAGTTAGGGCTAGGATTCCAGCATTATTTAGAAGCTCACCAGGAGATCCACATGCAACCAGAGTTGAGAGCAAACAGGTCCAAACTAAACAGGCAAAAACCCACCTTCACATTGAAAAGAAAATGACCAATACTTCCAGTTTAAAAATTACAGCCAATACTGGTAAGGATGAGGAAGACCTCTATTCTCATTTCTTGCTGAAAAGAGAATAAAATAATTCCCTTCCAGAGGAGACACCAATGACCTGGGGTGAGCCAGAGGGAGGACTCAGAGATTGTTCTCCAGGCCTCCCCAGTCTCAGGGAGGACCAAAGTCAGCATTTACATGTGTGCTAAATTAGAAGCTTGACCCTCAGGCAGTGGGTTTTGAAGTATGAATGGGCCTTTTTCAGGGGAAAAACTCAGATGTGGGCATTTTGGTCTGTTACCTCAAAACCGAGCCCTGGGAAGAGAGCCACAGCAAGTCCTCATCCTCCTGAGCCCATTAAGAACTGTTCCTTGGTCTTATGGGTCTCAAGAACACCAAGACCCATTCACTTTTGGGGCTGGGTACTTGGGAGACCACTTCTCAGGTGGAAATCTTAAAAGTTGGAACACTAGATGTTGGATCCAAGCTGTTCACTCTTCCGGGAGAACCTGGAAGTTGTGAGTTGCTTCCCCATTGTATGTCACTGTGCTAGGGGTGGGGTTTATGGCAAAAGTGTATCTCAGCCTTTCCTACCCATTTCAGTGTGGGTATTTTCTTATTTACCCCATTTGTAGTTATTGCTCAGCTATTTTCTGGATTTCTTCTAGAGAGAATGTTCCATGTGTAGCTGTAGATTAAGTGTACCAGTGGGAGGAGGTGAGTTCAGTAGCCTCCCATGTTGCCATCTTGACCAGACATCTCCCCTTTTCATTTCTTAAAATCAGTAGTGTGGATCTCTGACCTTAAAACAAGTGGTACTTGGCCAGCTCTGCTGGCATTAGAACTCCTAGGATCTTTCTTTATTAATTCTCATAACTGCATGTGAATCTACAATTATCTCAAAAAATTCAATTAAGAAATGCATGGCTAGTAACAGAGTTCATTCATCAAGGCTGATCACCCTAACAGAATCATATATCAACTGTACAATGAAATTTATGCTATACCTCTTACACAGTTCACTCCATCTAACTTATTTTGCAGTACATTTCATTTTTGGGCTATTCATTTATGTGAAACTTTATTTTATTTCTTCAGCTATTGATTTTTGGTGTTTCTCTTCCCAAGTATGACTAGCTTTTTTGTTGTTTATTGCTAGTGATACTTGTATCTCCTTGCTATTATCATTTCATCACGAAAGAATTTTAAAATTTGCAATAAAATAGCTTTCCAAATAAGGAAAAAAGTGAATATAGCTTATTAGAAATAGACATGACGGGGCACCTGGATGGCTCAGTGGGTTAAGTATCTGCCTTCAGCTTAGGTCATGATCTCAGGGTCCTGGGATCAAGCCCAATGTCTAGCTCCCTGCTTAGCAGGGAGCCTGCTTCTCCCTCTCCCTCTGCTGCTACCCCTGCTTGTGCTAACTCTCTTTCTCTTGTCAAATAAATAAAATCTTAAAAAAAAAATAGGTATGAAAATTCTTGCCCAGGGGATATGTGGTCATTCATTTTAACAGTGCCAAGCACTAGCCTATGTACTAAAGATACAGTAGTAAGTTATCTAAACAGGTAAATAAGTATATAATGTTACCCAATACTAATAAATATCATAAAGAATACTGCATCTGGATAATTATTGATAGAGAATGATGGTGACTCTAAGTAGATAGGGTGGTAGTCCAAACAGCTTGTCTGAAGAGATGACATACAAGCAGAGATTTATATTACACTGGAGACAATATATGGTATTAGCTCATAGTCATCAAGACAAAACCAATGCTGGCTCTTCTGAGACAAATGCTTATTAATTCTTGATTCCCAAAAGAATTAATAGAGAAATGGGTTATCAGCCAAACTTCTTTGTCTTTCAATCCAAAGGCTGAGACATTTGGTTACAAAATGAAAAGGCACCAAATACTTAATACCCTCTTACTTCATTGTCCTTTCTTTTGATATTTTTTAAAAGCTTTTCTAGCTCTAAGAGAAAAAAAAACACCATTTTAATGAGCATTGCAATTAATAGATTCAATCCTCGGAAACTAACACCCTTTGAGCTGCTGTGATGTTGACCTTTTCCTGATTTGAGGTCAATAAAGTTATGGTGTTTGTGTCTCCCAGGGAAAATCCCTGCATGTAAAATCATTTGACTCACTCTGGCTTCCCCAAATCCTCCTCAGAAGCTCAATCTGGAGATCAGAGTCGGCTACTCCTTTTCAATTAATTCTCTTTCAGACTTGATCATTGTCCTTGTCTTCATTTATGTCAAATAGTGCTCCCTGTGGAGACAGGCAGCTGGTTATTCTGAGCTCACTCAGATAATCCTTATTAAAATAACCACTTCCCTTGCACAAATCCATCTATCAATCACCTTCACCTTGACAGGCCCATCAGCCTCATGCCTGCTGCCATTTCTGGGTAGGCCTCCTCCCCACCCACCTTGAAACACCGCACCAGTAGCTTCAGGACAGTTTTGTGAGGTGCAAACTGCATGGGGAGGTTTTGAGCTATTTGCTTCTTTAAAAGTTTAATTCAATTTAGGAAATGGTAACTGAACAAATATTATAGCTTCTGGAAAAACAGGTATGGGATCCTAGAATCCCATGTTAAATGAGAATAATGACTTTGCCTAAAAGGTTTCGTTGGAGACAAATTTCCTCTCAGGGAAATTTGGATAAGGAAGATTATTGCTAGAGCTGTGACTATTGCTACCACAACTATAATCACCAGCCAGCGTGTTGGGGGAATTTTAGACTTAGGAAGAGCTACAGATACCCTGAAAGTGAAACATCTAGATGTAATAAGTAGGCCATGCCAACTGGTACAACTTTGCCCCACTGGGGAATGTAACCCTGGAGAATTCTACTTTGGAAATTGGAAAGTCTATGAAATTTGGTTACCAAGTCAGTAAAAATTTCAACATTTGCTCGTTTCCTAAATAAGGTTCCTTCTGACCAACTGTGACTAAACAGTCTATAGATAGAGATCCCAGGCTGTAGTAGGGGTGGTGTCTGTTCTCTTGATTTTCTCCAATCTATCATCCATACCCTAGCCTCCGGCACATCACTCTGTAGCATAAATGTGTTTTTGTCATCTTGTTTTGATAATCATTCAATGGTTTCCATTGCAATAAATAGCAAGTTTAGAATCTCTAATGTGGCTTATGAAGCCTAAATAATTTCTCTTTCCAGCTTCCTCTCTCATCATTGTCAATATGTAGCTATCTTGTGTATAAATGGCACATTTTTCCATGAAGTTGGGTTTTTTCACCTCAGATTATTCGTTCTGCCCAGTTCCTTCACCCCTTCACTAAATTAACTCCTTTCTATCCTTCATATTGCAATTTAGATTTTACTTTCTCTGGAACACCTTCTTTAGCCCTTAAATTACATTGCAAATCTCTCCAACATGCTCCCACAGAATCTCTTACTTATTCCATAAATGGTACTTACAACACTGTGTAATTATTACTAATTTATCCATACTCCCTCACCAATCTGTAAATTTCTTGTGGGAAGATATGCATCTTGTCTTTCTTGACATTCACAGAACAAAACAGGATCTCTTTAACATGAATGTTAACATTCATGAATCATATGAATGTTAACATACATGAATGTATGAAAAGAGCCTTGTCACCAAGAGGCAGGAAATCTGCATTCAAGTCAATGCCTCACTATTTAACCTTGATTATAAGCAAACCATAAACTCCCTGTAGAGGAAAATATAGAAGTAGAAACATGATCCTCTGTCTGCATAAACCAGGTGGTTTGACTGGACAATGCTTCTATGGTCCTGTCAACACTACAATCAATAGCTTCATATGCAAAAAAAAAAAAAAAAAAAAAAATAACTTCATATGCAAGATTGCAAAGTACATTGTGTTGCTCTAAAAATACATGCAAGACGAGCATCCAGGTGCACTCTGAAGAAGAGGAAATATGAACAGTCTCTATAAACGCACAGATTCAAAAAAACCTCTCTTCTAATTGTTATGGTAAGGAGGGAATAACTCAAAGGTGTAGTATAGAAACATGAACACTTGGCCAGCGTATGCCCCAGCTCAGCTCTCTAAAATTCAAGTGTCATTAAACGCTTGCCTTAATTAGGCAGGACTATGACCTTTATTGACTGGAATTTATTTATTAATTTTTAGCATGGCTTTCAGTTGTCATTCTGGCTGTTAATTGGGCCCCTGTCCCTAAGTGAAAAATGTTCACATGTGCAGAATTTGAGCATTTTCCAGCACTAACCTCCATTTCGCCTCCATCATGTTCAGGCAAGGGCAGGATCCTCTCTGTTTTAGCAGAGCCTTGACCGTGTTTTAGCTGGCATGCAAATGTAGAGTGTGATCCATCATGTTTTATTTAATAGAGTCGCTGAGAGAAGGGAAAAAGGAAATTGTTGTGAATTAAATGTCCTTGTCGTTTCAGGCAAGAAGATAAAAGTTCTGATTGATTGCCGAGATGGCTGAAAATGGAAGTATTAACGCAAAACAATGATTTTGTTATGTTTCTATTCTCTGGAGTGTTGCAAATGGCAGAGAACATTTTATTCTGGAAACAGATTGAGAAGGAATTTCTCCCTTGCCAGAACACACAGATTTGGTGAAATCAGGAAGAAGAAGGTAAAAAAACAAACAAAAAAAAAAAAAACAAGAAATAGAGCCTTGGGATCTACATCCCAATCCTGGCCCTGGTATGTTCCCTTGGTGGCCTTGGACAAGTCATTCACTGCCCTAACTTCAAATTCCTTAAGCTTTGAAGATTTGGCTAGATATGAGATCTAAGATCTCTTCACTGCCTATACTGCCATACAATTCTTTCTCCTAAATTAATCCAAGCAATAATTCTTAAGTAGATGCCATCCCCTGGAGGATGCCACTGACCTACTCTGCCTACTAGAACCTTAAATAAAATTATCAGGAGAGATTCCATCAAGTAATGCCATTTCTTATCAGAAAGGGAGACAGAACATAGACTCCTAACTCTGGGAAACGAACTAGGGGTGGTGGAAGGGGAGGAGGGCAGGGGGTGGGGGTGACTGGGTGACGGGCACTGAGGGGGGCACTTGACAGGATGAGCACTGGGTGTTGTTCTGTATGTTGGTAAATTGAACATCAATAAAAAATAAATTTATTTAAAAAATAAATAAATAATTTAAAAAGTTATGCCATTTCTTTTCAACAATATATAAAGAAACTATTCCACTAAGAATGTGATTGTAACAAAAGAAAATATAAGGCTTTAAATGACCCCACTCAATGAATTAAACTTGACAATTTACCAGAGTTAACCTAAGGACAATTACAAACACAATGAACCACATGTAATAAGCAGTATGTTTTTGGTGTTAGCTTCTACTTCCTCCTCACTTAAAAAAGGGGGAACATCCTTAGTTGAGTCAGATAATGAAAACAGCTCTGTCATGGTCTGCTCCAGATCCTCCTTTTTCCCCCATTTCCTGAATCTGCAACTTTCCCTGATTCTATGAATCTCTGGGTTCATACTGTTCCATTTGCCATGTTCACAGACAGAGGCGTTGGCTCATTGATAGGTCCAGCAGTTAAAAACCCTCAGAGAACATTCCCAGCACTTGGCTACAACTGGCCAAGGTTCAGAGTTTAAGGTGAATGTCTTTATCTACTACGTTTCTTTATCTTCCTCAGAAACTACTATTCAGACTTGGGCATTGCTGAAAACTAACAGGGGTTTGATTTTCTTTTCTGCAGAGCACCCGGATGCTTACCCCAGATGGTTACCTCAGATGGTTACCCCAGAAATGGCTCCTGTCATCTCACTCTGTGGTTCCTGCTCTAGTGTGTGTGTGTGAGAGAGAGAGAGACAGAGACAGAGACAGAGACAGAGATCCATAGAGAGAGACAGAGATATGAGCACAGAGAAAGCTGTTAAGAAACAACTACCAGACTCTCTAGCTCAAAACAGAGTGTGTCTGATCTCGGACTGTGCAACATTATCCACTGGATCAAAACTCGAATTCAATATAACACAGATTTTTTTTAAAGATTTTGTTTATTTATTCATGAGAGACAGAGAGGGTGGGGGACGGGGGGCAGAGACACAGGCAGAGGGAGAAGCAGGCTCCATGCAGGGAGCCCGACCTGGGACTCGATCCCGGGACTCCAGGATCACGCCCTGGGCCAAAGGCAGGCACCAAACTGCTGAGCCACCCAGGGATCCCCGACACAGATTTTTAAATAGAATTTAGGTATTAGTCTTCAAACAAACACCATACCCCTTTCAGAACTCACTCCAACAAAGACGGGCACTTTTAAAGTGTTCACAAAATGTTCTTTTAGTTTACATGGGCTTCAGGCTCTTTTTTGTTAAATATCTGATTCTTAAAACACTAGCACAGCTTACATCCGGCAAAACTTGAAGGATAATTCTGTCCGGATCACAAGAGATATGGACTTGACTATCGCTTTTGCTCAAAACAATTACTTCATAACTTATATGATGCAATATCCATGCTTAACACCAGACCTCCCAGCAAGCACTGGTTTTCACTACCGCTTTCATGGCTTTATTTTATTCAAAAGTTGTTTCTGAACGCAGGAAGTCAAGTATAGAGTGATGAAATCTGGTGTTATGGGTGGAATTGATGAAGTCAAATCTCTGCACTTGGTCAAATGGCTTTCAGATAACAACAATCTGATCATTCTCTCAGGCCACCGGGGCATAGCCACACACTCGGTGTGAGGGATTCCCTAGCAGAGAAAATTAACAAATGCAACTCGAATGAACTTCACTTCTTAGAGTATAGAGTTAATGAGCCTGAAACGTGTGAGATTAATTTAGGAGCGTGAGCTCGGGCGGGCTCCAAAGCAACACACTGCATCCCAAACATGAGGGAATCTAGGTCGTTTGTCATAAGGAGGAGCGGGAGCAAGAGAATCAATAGTCCGTATACACCCATCATCCTTGGATGAAAGGCAGCTAAAAATGCACAGGGAGAGTTTCAAAAGATATCACAGCTAGATGCTTTATAGAAATGGGTGAAGCATTTCCAGATGTACTGAGTGAGTTTGGAGGACACGCATAGATTTATATTAGTAAATTTATATTTGTATCTATATTACAGTCTTTATATGAGACTCTTTATAGTTAGCCTTCAATACCCTCATCGTTCCACAATTCAGCCTGCAAGTCCATTATCCTGTCCTGCTACTTTAAAAATATTTAAAAGGGGAGACATATTTTAAATAAAATATTTCAAAGGGAAAATAAAGATAAAAACATAATTATGAAGAAAATGCAATCCTACCTAAATCTCTTAGAAGAAACTTCTAATTCTTTGGCCAGTCTCTCAAGTCAGACTATGGGCTGAATGATATTGACTTTGATGATCCTGAAGCCAAATGTTACTGTTTCAACTTGGATGAATAATGTAACCTTTCTGTGCTTCAGTTTCTTCCACTGAAAAAAATTGAAATAAAAATAGCACCTACCTCATAGAGTCAGTTTACTGTGTGCCTGGGACTTGATGCATTTGTTTGTTTAAATATTTGACTTGTTTATTCATTAGAGACACAGAGACACAGGCAGAGGGAGAAGCAGGCTTTCCACAGGGAGCCCAAAGAGGGACTTGATCCCACGACCCTAGGATCATGACATGAGCCAAAGGCAGAAGCTCAACCACTGAGCCACTCAGGTGTCCTGCATCTGTTTTTATTATTTCAAAATATGTATTATTTTCAAAATGGAATGAAGTTAGATCTCTTCTTTATGCCATACCAAAAAATAATGATGATTAAAGGATTTAAATAATAATGAAGACCCCAAAAAATTCCCTCACAAAGTATACAAAGTTTCAGTTACATAAGAATGAGTCCTAGAAATCTACTGCACAGCATATGGCCTGAAGTTAACAATACTGTACTACAGATTCAAAAATTGCTATAGGTAGGGGCACCTGAGTGGCTCAGTGAGCTATGCAACCAACTCTTGATCTCAGCTCAGGTCTTGATAAATAAATAAAATCTTTTAAAAAAGAAATACATGTTTCTTTTTTAAATGCTCACCTGACTCATAATCAAAGTCATAAAAATTAAAACAACATTGAGATTAGTAACATGTGGTTGTGTCAATGTGAATGTGAATGTGAATCTGGTCTGGGGGATGGGAAACTGGATTTAAGAATGAGGAAATGAAACAGAAAATATTGAGAATGGGATCAATGGTGAAAAACTAAAGGGAAGAGGGAGAAAAGTTTGGTACATCCAAACTGGAGACAGCCTAGACAGCCTTTGGATCTTGGCATGAAATGAATCTGGGTCTGAATCTTCTCTCTGATTATCACTGTTACATACCCTTGGCAAGTTACTGGCTTTCGTGATTCCTAGCTTCTTCATCTATAATGTAAAATACAGACATGAGATTGAGCAAAAGACTATACTTGGTTTGGTCAACCCCATCCCACCTACACCCAGCTTCCAGGGTTAGTAAAACCATTTTTACTGATTTATGCAATTCTCCCTGCAGCTGCTGGTCATGCAGAAACCATCCGGTCCTTGAAGAGCAGGCCAGGCCTCCTTGATCCTCATGCTCCATCAATAAAACTGTCAGCAAGGAAAAAAAAGAAAAACGAAAACAAAAAAAAAACCAGCAGACTCCTGAGGTTAAAAGCAAAATGGACATGAAGAGACTTTCAGATCTTGGTCCGAGCTGTCTGTGCCAGCAACCAGGGAACAATCCCTTCCTGACCAAGGAGTGAAGCAAATGCAGTCAATTTTGCTAACCACTTTTTTTCCTAGGGAGTGCAGTATGGATGATACCCACATTTGGTCCATGGTTATCTTATGTAGTTTGCTTTTCAGTGGTGGCTTTGTATTTGATTTTTTTAAAATTTGGTCACTCTTTATGTAGTTTATGTGCATTTATGAAGTGTAAAGGAATAGTCCCTCCTGCTGCCATAGCATTCTGAAACCCTCTCCATTATTCCAGACATGGAAAGAACATCGTGACAGTAAATAATAAATATGTTCATCAGAGTAAATAAAATGTTTCATAGGAATAAGAGGAAAATATATAGTATGAAAGAAAGAAAGAGGGTGGGAGAGAGAAAGCAAGAGAGAGAGGAAGGTGGGGGAGAAAAAGGATAAAGAGGAACAGTAGGAGAAAGAGCAACTGGTGGTTAGGAGAGAGAGGGGGTTTTTCCGTCGAAGACTGCCACCTGGTGGAAGCGTAGCTGCACCTGTTCTCTGGCCTCTGCTAGTCCTGGAAGGCGGCCAGAGCAATCAGAGGCCGCTGACCTGCAAGCCTTCAAAGCTAAATGAAAAGCAGATGAATAAATGTCGGTGCGTCAGTAGATTCTAAATCTTGACAACACTGAAGCCTTATTTAATTTGATCCCTGTGCATCAGAGACTTTAAACTGCCATTAGTCAGGCATGCTGCCACTCTCTTCTCCATTGTAGAAGGCTAGCACTGTTTATGGGGCATAAACCAGCTATATTTCATGTGAGCAAGTAAAAGGAAACAAAATCTCTCGCGATAAAATAAAGAATAAACATAAACCCTATTGCTTTATCCTGCATAAGCCTTCCTGGACCTCTTTTCAACCCATTTTAGACAGGTTTCTCAAAAAGAAATCATATATATGTATTTGAAATTTTTGAATAAATGAAATGACCGCTAACATTTTCTCAATGATCAAAAGTGGCTTGACTAGAGGTTATTTTATCCAGTAAAAAGATAGTAATGTTAAAAGAAAGAAAATATGTTCGTATTTAATGTTTTTCTCTCTGTTCTATCAAACAGAAGTGAAATCGGGTGCATAAAGAATTTATCCTTAACTCAATGCCTCCATACTACTTTGCTGACTTGAACAACGATTACTATACTATATGACAAAAACCTATTTAAATTCCAAAAGCAACTTTGTATTTCTAAGCCTTTGTATTACCTTTTTATGAGATAGAGAAAAAAAAAAAAGCAAATAAGATTTGTCTTTTATTTTTTGCTCCTCAAAAAAAAAATCTTAGAAGCTCTCATACTCTCTTTAATCACAGTTTCTACCTCTAGGCTCCAAATTCAGTTCTCATTTACAGATTTCTAAGGTTTGCATAATTTTTAAGGCACAATACTATATTTTTCTGTCCTGTGAGTTGAATAGTCTGAATTCAGCTATTTTTTGGAACAGAGATTTAATGACCATCCAGATTCTTGCAAAGAGAACAGGTAAACAGATCCAAGAGAATACTTGCTCTGCTATGCTAATGTTAAGGAAAAGTTAATTGAATAAAATCAGAACATATGACCCACTAAAATAAAAAGCAAAAGCTAATGGTATGATTTTCGTTTGAGTACCCAATCTAAAAATTTTCATACAAAAAAAAATAGCTTCAGTGTATATGGTATTTATCATTCATTTAGATGATTCACTTACTTTGTTAAATAAAGACAAAATTTATTGAGCAGACAATAAAGAAATAGTCTGAGAAACAGAAAAATAACCAGGAAAGTAAAATTTCATGATACTCAATGGTGTAGAGTTTCAAAAAAGAAATAAATGCAACTAATAAGTCCAGTAAAACAGTCTTGAAAAATGCCCATTAGGTATTGCAATTAAGGAGTTACTGGATCTTTGGGAGAACAGTCTCAGTAGAGTGATGAGGACAGAGCACAGTAGATCAGGGAAGAAGTTGGAATAGTAGAAGTAGAGATGGCAATATTACTCTTTCAAAAAATGAACAAAATAGGAAGCAAAAAAAAGGAGAGAGAGAGAAAAGGAAAATCAGGGTCAAATGAGGAATATTTTGGGGATAGAAGTATGTCCAAAGTTAAGTATGTCCAGAGTTCAGTTAAGCTACTCCATGGTATTGCTGTCTCAGCATCCATTTGCTTGGCCAAGTGGCATGGGGACTTCACCCCTCATGCAAGCCCAGAATGACAAGCAAATGTGAGTTCATGATGTGACTTCCCCAACAGCCCTTATGTTCAATAGTCTCTCCTGCCTCCCAGCACCTATATACCTTTGTATCCCTTAGATAAGAATCCCCAAAGAGCATACAAAACCTCTCTCTTATGCTTTAATAGACCAATACATTTCTGTCAGAGAACTCCAAAGCACTCCACCCATAGACTCCAACAAAAGCATGTGCCCCAGATCCTGCTTCTCTCTGTCAGCCCTCTGCCTTGGCCTCCTATGTGGCCCTTCAAGTCATGGAGAGATAGCTGTGGCTATATATATGTGTTTAGATGCAGGAGACAGAAGCATTTCTGATGGCTTCAATGAGGTAGAAACTCAGGCAGCTATTGAAACCAAGGGAAATATGAGGATTGGCTGGAGATCTAGCCTAAAGAAAGTAGTGAAGATTTGGAACGGAAAAAAATACTGACTAAGGGTAGTCCCCTGCATATAAGAGAAAGGAAGGTAAATTGTCCCATGGATCCCAAATTGGGTATTTTCTTGGGTAGATGTAGGAGAAAAAAATTTGAGTAATTTATTTTCTGTATCCAAAATGAGCCCCAGTGATTACTTACTGAATAAAGTCTTGGCAACTAGTACTTTATGGCTGATCTTTAAGTCCAAGTACACATACCACCTGCCCTCAGAATATTAACAATCAAATACCGTGAATTTGCATCTGATGCTAAGCCTCATCCCAATTCCACCATTATTATTCTTCTGTTCTAAAAAAACAAACAATAAAAAGACATGCAGGAGATCCCTGGGTGGCACAGCGGTTTGGCGCCTGCCTTTGGCCCAGGGCGCGATCCTGGAGACCCGAGATCGAGTCCCATGTCGGGCTCCCGGTGCATGGAGCCTGCTTCTTCCTCTGCCTGTGTCTCTGCCTCTCTCTCTCTCTCTCTCTCTCTGTGACTATCATAAATTTAAAAAAAATAAAATACAATAAAAATAACAAGACACACAGGGCAATTTTTTCTTCCTTTCTTCCCCAAAATGTTTTAAGATTCTTTCTGTCCCTAATTTGCCATTTGCAGCTGCCCTGACTCCTCTTAAATTTCTAAAATAATATACTGTCTTTACAATATTAGCATATTCCATACATCAAGAATATTTCAGGGATCCCTGGGTGGCGCAGCGGTTTGGCGCCTGCCTTTGGCCCAGGGCGCGATCCTGGAGACCCGGGATCGAATCCCACATCGGGCTCCCGGTGCATGGAGCCTGCTTCTCCCTCTGCCTATGTCTCTGCCTCTCTCTCTTTCTCTCTCTGTGACTATCATAAATAAATTTTTTTAAAAAAATTTAAAAAAGAATATTTCATCTGTATTTGCATATTTGATTATCACACAGGGGACAGATTGCTAAAGACTGGAGATTTTTAAGCGGCAAAGGTTTTTTAGATACAACTCCCAAATCACAAACCATAAAAGTCAAAGTTGACAAATGTGACTACATCAAAATTAATAAATACTGTACTGCAAAAACAATGCTAAGAAGGGAAAAGACAAGCCACATATGAGAAGAAATATTTTGAAATCATATACGTGGCAAAGGACAGAATTTTCAACAAGTAGCACAGAAACTACTGGGCATACATATCCAAGAAAAAAAAAACCTTGGAACTATACTTCATATCATATAAAAAAATTAACTCAAAATGGATCGCAGATCTAAATGTAAAGCCTAAAAACTACAAAACTTCTAGAAAAAGACATAAGATAAAATCTCTGAGACCCTGGGTTTGGCAAATATTTCTTAGACACAACATCAGAAACATGACACATAAAAGGATGAGTTAGTAAGTTAGACTTCAAATCTAAAACTTCTACCCTTGGGATGCCTGGGTGGCACAGGCAGTTAAGTGTCTGACTTTTGATCATGATTTCAGGGTCAAGAGTCAAGCCCCACATGGAGCCCCACACTCAGCAGGGTGCCTGCTTAAGACTCTCTCTCTCTCTCTCTGTGCCTTCCCCTAATTCTCTCTCTCTCTCAAATCTTTTTATAAATAAATAAACTTTTTTATAAATAAATAAATGAAATTTTGACCCTTCAGAAAACAATGTAAAAAGAATGAAAAGTTAAGTCATTAGATGAAATTTTTGCAAAGCATATACCATATAAGCAAAGAACTTATATGTATAAAATATAAAGAACTATCAAATCAAACAAGAAAATATTCCAATTTTTTAAATGAGCAAAAGAGTAGAACATATACTTTACCAAAAATAGACAGCTAGGTAGTCAGACAGACAGACAAATAAACACATGACAAGGTGTTCAACATCATTATTTATTAAGGAAATGCAAGTTAAAACCACAATGAGATACTATATTACACCCCTATTTATTTGTAGAATAGCTACAAATAAAAAGCCTGACCATACAAAGCACTGGAGAAAATGTGGAGGAACTACATCCATACCCCACTGGTAGGAAAGTAAAATGGTGCAACTACTTTGGAAAATAGTTTGCTATTTTCTTAAAAAGCTAAATATAGGGGATCCCTGGGTGGCTCAGCGGTTTAGTACCTGCCTTTGGCCCAGGGGCGTGATCCTGGAGACCCAGAATCGAGTCCCACGTCAGGCTCCCTGCATGGAGCCTGCTTCTCCTTCCGCCTGTGTCTCTGCCCCCTCTCTCTCTCTTTCTATGTCCATCATGAATAAATAAATAAAATCTTAAAAAAAAAAAAGAAGCTAAATATACCTACCATATGATCCAGCCATTCCATTCCTAGGTATCTGCCCAAGAGAAATTAAAGCATATGTCCACACCAAAAAACTTGTACAAGAATATGTATAGCAGTTTTATTTGTGAAAATCTGGAAGTGACTCAAATATCCACCAGCGGGTGAATAAATAAACAAATCATGGTACACCCATCCAATGGAATACTACTCGGTGATAAAGTATAATAAACAACATGCAAAAACACTGATGAATGTTTTCAAATTTTTGAAACATTTTTGAGTGTTTTCATTCAAAACAAATATGCTAGGTGAAAGAAGCCAACCAACATAGAGTAGATGCTATATGATTACACTTAAGAAAATTCTAGAGAGTGCAAACTGATCAATAGTGACAAAAAGGAAATCAGCGATTGGGAGAGATGAGGATGATGTAGAACAGAAGAGACAGAGCACAAAGGCATTTATAGAAACTTTTAGGGATGATGGATATTTTCATTTGCTTGATTGTGGTCATTGGTTCACAGGTATATTCATATGTCAAAACTTTCCAAATGGTATATTTTAAACATATAAGGTTATATTTGTTAATTATACCTCAATAGGTTATTGAAAAGAGTTCCATAGCCACATACTGTTTCCTCCATTTAAAAATGTATAAGCAAATAATATAATGAATACCCATGTACGAATCACCCAGCTTAAAAATAAATTATTAAAAAATATTTGAAGCCCATAAATATACCTCTTACACGTGTTAGAAGATCTCACCACCTCTTTACTAAGGAGGATCTACAGGTAACTCATAATTCTACATTTGCCCTGTGTGAGGAAATAAGTACAACAAATGATATGTAGAATAGGGGTTTCATCATTCCCCAGAAATTCTTTTGCCATCTTCACATGACATCAAGTTCAAGGACCTTCTGTGTGTAGTGGTAAATAGAGAGCTCCTTTACCTAACCACACAGGCCTCCCGTCTCCTGAAAAGGAACATGTTTGAATTAGCTCCAGCACTGCACAGCCTCGGCACTGCTATACACTAAGCAAGTGAGGGGGGCAGAGATGCCTCTGAGCAAGCTCAAATGTGTGCATGGCCTCTTTTTACTTTCCAGCTGACTGACAACTGTGAGACAGTCTCTTTAGATCTGCTTTATTACTCTGGGCTGTCCCTCTTTTCATGTATTATATAATCCCTGTTGGAAATGGCCATGTGTCTCCTAGAAAAGAAAAAGTTCAGCCCGTCAGCAGTACAGTGGGAAGTAAATGCACTCACAAGTTCCAATGTTATCTTAGCAACTGCTTTCCCAGACATTTTGCAATAGACAAGAATAAAAGCCTTTCTCCGCAATGATATGACCCCAAAACATCAAAGAATTAGTGTCAGGCCAAAATGGGAAGAACACACTCCGCCTCAAGATTAATCTCTGAAAGAAAAATAAGCAAGTAGATTTATGAGTAATTATGCCCTTCATAGAAAATCTCAGAATGTGAAACTCTCCAAGAGTTCAGAGACCATCGTGTTCAAGACTCTTGCTCTAAAAACCAGGAACCGAGGCCATGACTTTTATTGTGCTCTACTTTAAAAATGTTCTAAATCTCTAAAAGGCCACCAGAGTATGTCCATATTTATCATATCTTTTAGTGCCTTGCTAATGGCTTTTCAAAACTTTCCAACTGCAGAACAATGAGCTTCAAGATAAAGACAATGGGTTGCTCTCAATCAGTGGGACTAAAGTGAGCAATCTATAAAAACTAATTACATTGGGGACACCTGGGTGGCTCAGTGGTTGAGCCTTCACTCAGGTCATGATCCCAAGGTCCCGGGATTCGGTCTTACATCAGGCTCCCTTCATGGAGTCTGCTCCTCCCTCTGCCTGTGTCTCGGTCTCTCTCTCTGTGTGTCTCTCACGAAGAAATAAATAAAATCTTTAAAAGAAAGAAAAAGAAACTAATTATATTGTATCTACGAAAGGATGAACCAGCAATTGATCCTGATTTAAGTTTTCCCAGTTTTCCTGGGCAAGAAAAAGGATGAGTTGCCCCCACTTCTGCCAACTAGCAGCACACAAATAATCCAGTTACGGATTACCAATGGCTTCTTTAGGGTTTCTAGCCCTCAAACTCCTTGCTTCCAACAGGTCAGAAAAGCTGACATGCAGTTGGTTATGAGGGTCTAATGGGATCGATTGTAAATGTGATAAATAACCCCTTGATAAGCCTTATAAACCATAGAGTGATCTTTCAAAAGTAAATGTGTAATTGTGACTCTCCCTTAAAAATCTTAATACTATCAGTATTTCAGGATGCAATTCATTCTCTATTTCTCTATACAATGCCCTTTGTAATCTGTATCTTCCCTTTCTAGCCTCATTTTCAACCTTTGCCATTACCACTCTCCATCCTACCCCTGCACTCTGAAATCCAAGCCAAATGTTTGAAATTCTCTAAGCAAACCTTATTCATGCTTTCATGACTTGGCTCATTGGGTCTCCCTTCCTTAAATGTGTCCCTCCTCTGCCTTGATGAATGCTCACTCACTCATCTACAGTAAGAAGCTTCCTGAAGATCCTCACCTGGGGGGCACCTAGGTGGTTAAGCGAGTTGGTTTAGGCTCAGGTCATGATCTCAGGGTCCTGGGATCAAGCCCGGCGAAGGAGTCTGCTTGTCCCTCTCCCTCTGCCCACACCCCACTCATGCTCTCTCTGTCTCAAATAAATAAATGAATTCTTTAAAAATATATATATATCCTCACTTGGTATTCGTCTGTGTGTAAATCTCTCCCCTTCAGCATAGACTGAACCTAATGACTTGTTTCTGGTGAATAAAACATGCAAAAAGTGATGGCAGGTCCCTTTGAAGATCAGACTACAAAGACTGTGACTTTGGTCTTACTCATAGCCTCTTGCTGGCTCTTCTTGCTAGCTTACTCTCATGAAATGTCTGCCACATGGGAGATGTCCTATGCAGAGATCTACAAAACAGGAACCTGAGGGCAGCTTTCAGGCAACAGCCAGTGAATAACTGAGGCCCTCATCCAAGAGCCTGGGAAGAACTGAGTATTTCTAACAACTATGTGAGTGAGCATGGAAGCAGATCCTTCCCCAAATGGCCAAGCTGACTGCAGCCCAGCCAACATGCAGAGGGCAGCCCCACAAAGAACCCTGAGCAAGGACCACCCCATCACATCATCCCCAGACCCTCTGATACACAGAAACTGTGATAAATGTCTGAAACCACCAATTGTGGGAGTAGGCAGTTTACACATTATCTCTTGACACTCAATTCCTAAGACCATTAGACAAGGAAGATTTAACTTCTCTCTCTTTCTAACTGCTGCCTCTGTCATAGACTTGCATGTGCTTCTCTTTCTCTTTAAGATTAGAAATAGGTCTTTTCATCTTTTTAATCCTGAGATCCCAGCATAAGGCCTGCCACATGAAAAGGCTCAATAAATGTTTGTAAATAGAGTGAATTAAATTATGACCCAGTTTCAGAATTGAAATTTAAAACAAAATTTAAAAGTCAAATGTGTTTTCTTTCAAATATAGGGAAATATTCCAGGAGTTGTCAGGATAGCAAAAAAAAAAAAAAAAAAGAAAAGAAAAAAATTCTATGAGACAATTCTTGCTGACCATAACACTATCCAGTGTGAGGGATGTTTGAGACAACTCTTCCTGGCTGAGGGAGAAACTCAGTTAAAATGGAAGTCACTCAAGCTAAACATCCTCAGAGATATGAATCACACTCACTTAAGACAAGGAAGAAGTACCTACTAACCTACTTTCTCTTCATAACTGCTTAAAAGGGGTCCCTTCCAGAAGTCAGAAACCAGAGGGGCAGCAGGTTAATAAGCCCTTCCTCCAGAACAATGGCACATTGCAGGAGTCTAACACTCCAGTTAGATTTTCAGAAGGGAATTACAAAATATTTATCAGTGACTGTATATTGTATCTGTCTGCTATGTTGGTTTCACATTTTGAAAAATACTAAAATCCATAAAATCAAAAGCCTCTGGATTTGCTTCCAGGAAACAGAGTGTGTGAAGATTACAGGCCACTCTATTGCTCATGGGTCTCTTTTAGCTATAGAGAGGCCGAAAAGATTAGAAAAGATGGAAAAGCCAGCTAATTTTCCAAGGCCAGCTGCAAGGAAGAAAATAAAAATAATCAACTTCACTCTTCAAGTTATTTTATCTCCCCATTGTTACCACACCAATCCTATGCCACAAAGTTAACAGCGTTTTTGTGATGTTATAGTTTCAGAATCCAAGGTGCTGGGGAATTAAGTAATTTGTCTTAGGTTACACAGCTGGTAAACAATGGGATGGTGACTTAGAGCCAGCAAAGGCTTCAATCCTATATTCATTGCTCTTTATACTGTATATAACATGCTGACCTAGACCATAATTCAGTTGTCCTTTATTTTAACAAGCATTGATGAGCACCATCCATGTGCCAGGATCTTTGCCAAGGGATGCAGCATGCAATGTGGTGCTGGGATGGTACAGTTGGGAGATCCAGCACCCACAATGAATCTCCTGCCAGTAGCAGCCCTTATATTAGAGGGGTTTTTTTTCAGCTGATAGTTTTTCTGACATTATCTAAAAATTTTAACCCATATCCCTGTTCCAAGAGAACTAATATTCTAGCACAAACAAGACTTATTTTGTCAAGTGTAGGAATGGCAAGTAACAGAATACTTGAGTTAATGATGCTTCCAACAATAAGGTCTATTCAGTAACTTATTTCAAGGTACAAGCTGTGCCCAAAACAATATGCTCACACACTTCTCTACATGAAACACAACACTGGGTAGCCTGGGATTTTTAAGTCTAAGTGATATCAATATGAAAGTTTGAAAATTCAGTTAAGCATCCAAAGGCTCCTAACTGTATAGATGCTGAGTAATCATATGTCAATCCCTCCCCAACCCCATTACATAAATGCAACACTATATATTCAATAAACAGCACCTGGCGATTTAGTGTACTAGATGCTGTAGTTAGTGCCCTTCACATATTATCTGAACTAATCGCTTCATCAGCCCTGTGAAATAGATGTTAATGTATCCAAGATGTAATTATATATATTTGGCACCTACTATGTGTCAGACCCTGTGCTAAACATTTAACATGTGTTTTCTCATTCATTCGTTCGTTCGTTCATTAGCTATTTATTGAGAGTTTATTATAATCCAGGGGTGGGGTAAATCCTAGGATACAATAGCAAGCAAATGGAATAGACAGGGCATTGTCCTCATTGAGCTTGCTTTCCAGGTGGATGGAGACAGCAATAAATAAGAAAATAAATAATCACAAGATAACTACAGATTATGATAGTATGGAGATGAAAATAATTAAACGAAGAGAGAAAAGTGCCTGAAGAGGGGGATTCTACTTTGGAAAGCATGATCAGGGAAGGCTCCCTGGGATGGTAACATGCAAGCTGAGACCTGAGGAGCATGAAGGAGACAGCCATGGAAATACTGGAAAAGGTCCTAGGTAGAGAGGGCAAATGCAAAGGTCCTGAGGTAGGAAATAGCCTGGCTTCCTAGATGAGCAGAAAAGACACCAGAGGTAGGATAGTCCAAGGTGAGTCTAGAAAGATAGGTGGGAATTGAATGATGCCTTGCACTTCATGGCAAAGAATTTTGATTCTGTTTTAAACCTACACAGAAGCATTGAACGTTTTCAGCAGAGGCATGGTGTGATCTGATTTGTAATTTTTAAAGATGATTCTGGTTGCTGTGTGGGGAATGAACACTTGTGATAAGCAAGAGTGGAACCAGGGAAACCAGTGAGGAGGTGTTTGGTGCCATTCAGATCACAGGTGGTAGAGGCTTGGTCCAGGGAGGTAGCAGTGGGTATGGAGAAAAGTGGACAGACTTAAGATATGCTATTGTGGTGGAACCAACAGAGCTCACAGAACTGACTGTGAGAAGTGATCACATGGGGCTGGCAAATTTATTGCCCATTTATTACCCCTTCAGACAGATTAAAAAAAAAACTGAAATGTAAAATTACTGTCAATTATGGTTGCCCCTTGAACAATACAAGTTTGAACTGCATGGGTCCACTTATATGCAGATTTTTGTCAATTAATATCCTGAAAAATTTTTTGAAAATTTGCAACCATTTGAAAACAATTTTTCTCCCTACTTTAAGAATACAGTGTAAAATACATACACGAAATACATGTTAAGCAACTGTTTATGTTATCAGCAGGCTTCTAGTCAACAGCAGGCTATTAGTAGTTAAGTTTTTGGAGCGTCAAAAGTTATGCGCAGATTAGGGTCAGTGCCCCTAACCCCCACGTTGTTCACAGGTCAACTATATATCTCAATAAAACTGACGCCTGGTGTTGCGGAGGCAGGGGGGATTACTGGCAAGAGCTAGAGCCCTGGGAATCACAGCAGGTATGCTTGACCTTAACCACTCCATGGCTTCACATTTATCCCTCCTCCTTATCCAAAATTTCCCCAGGAAAACTCAGATTTGTCCTATCTTCCCTTCCTTGACCTTCTGGGTTTTCACCAGGACTGCCATATGCAGTCACGTAATTTGTCCCCTGCACAACTAGGGGAAGGCGGGGACATAGAGTACTCTGAAGGTTTTAAAGACAGGTTTACAAATTCAATAATATTCCTCCCCTCAAAGTGTTTACTTCCCTTATTCTTGAGTGTGGACTGGACTTAGTAATGTGCTTCTGATAATAGAACATATAAAGGAAATAGTATGTCACTTCTGAGATTAGGTTGTAAAAAGACTACAGCTTCTGTCCATTCATATCCTCATTCATATTCTATCTATCTATCTATCCATCTATCTTTCCCTTCCTCCTTCCTTTCCTTATCAGTGACGCTGAGTTAAACCAGCTGCTGTGTCATAAGGACACTTAGCAGTATAGACAGGCCCACGTGGCACAGAAGCAAGGCTTGCCAGCAACCATGTGAGTGAGCTTGGAAATAGATTTTCTGAGGCCAGCCAACAGTCACCATCAATGAGCTTAGGAGTGGATCTTACCTCAGTCCAGCCTTGAGATATGACTCTGGCCCCAAATGGCTTGAATATAACCGCTTGAGAGACTCAGATGTCTGACCCACAGAAACTGTGATGTAATAATTTTTTGTTGCTTTAAGCTGCTAAATTTGGGGTGATTTGCTACATAGCAATAGGTAACTAATACAACGGTAATGTGAATGGTTCCTGGAGTTATGCAGCCTGACATCACTGTTACTACGCTTCACTGCTTCTCTATTACTGGTTTGGGGCTTTTCAATCTAATTAAACCTTAATTGCTTTCCCAGATAGGACCCCCATTCTCTGTCTACTGCCTTCACATCCCACCATCCATAGGTGAAAAGGTGCTCCATCTTCATCCACTGCAGACTCAAGGGGTTGTTCCTGGTTAGACCTGCTCCTTTGCTTGGATTAAACAACATAGATCCAAGTTTTCAACTTTAATATTTTTGCATACTCCTAATATAAGATATTGATTGTCAAACAATATTCAAAGGAATAACAGTATCAGATCCCGGAGGAGTTTTACACACATACAGATTCTGAGCCCCAACAGTAGTGGTGGGGTCCAGGAACCTACATTCTTAAGAGCTCCTGGGTAATTCTGATATATAGCCAAGTTTTGTAAACTCTGGCTTAGTGTTTGTCTCTGACATGCTATGCAAGCATGGCTTATAATTGGAACTAGAAACTACATTTCCTGTGTCCTCTTCAGACTTCTCGCACATATGCAATGTAAGTTTACATTTTTCCTCTATGCATTTTCTCAAAGGCAATAACCGAATGATATTTGCTGAATGTCTGCAAAGATGCGGCCATAAATATATATTGAATTTACATATGAAAAATTTTGTACTTTTAGGGAAGTGGGATTCAACTTAATGGAAGTTAGTACTTTGAACATATAAATTTATTTTCTGTGATCTCACTTTGGCAATAACTAATTTAATTGGTATCTTCTCTGACTGTGGAAAATGTGAAGAGCGTCTCAATAAATTAATAAATGACATTTTTGGGTTTATCAGTGATCGAGGCTGCAAAACTAATAGCTAAAGAAAATACAGCAAAAGCAAAACTAGACCCATTTATTCTGTTAAAGTTAAATTCAGGGAAACAGGGTCGTCAGCAAAATGCCAGAGCCAAAGATGCTACTGGAAAAGGAATCTGGTAGGAATAAAGGAGACCGCAGTTTTCTAATTAACACTGCAACGAATACTAAAAATGACCTTAAAGCAAAGCTTAAAAGGTATTTTAATGAGTTTTTGGCAAGGACTGCTGATGAGCCCTTTTTCATAAGTGTGGAGAAATGTCTTAAAATTAACCAAGGCTTATGATCATCATATTGGAATCATATTTCAGGGAAATAAAACCCTTTGCTGGAAGTTAAACAAAAGGCCCAGTAGGAATACTAATCAAGCTGGTATCTTATTCTAATAACTCTGACAAGAGGCAGATTTCTGAAGTCTAACTATTATGCTATTGTCTCCTTTTAACCTCCTAGAAAGTGTCACTGATTTTAAATACACACACACACACACACACACACACACACACACATTTCTTTACTCCACATTTATCTATTTATCTATTTCACTGTCCTTCCCTTTCTTACCAGTTTTTCAGATTCTTTCTCAGTCCATTAGGTTAAGATTTATACAATCATCTCCCACATTTTTTAAAGGCTTCACTTGCACATGACCTCTAGTTTAACATAGTATCCGCTACCAACTTTCTAAGAAAATATCTCTGGAGGTGGACCCCAACAACCTACATTTTAGTTCATAATCCAACAAACTGGCTCAATTCCCATAGTCATTTATAAGTTTTGAGTCTAGAATCGCTCAGTCACTCCTGCAGTGGCCCCTACCCCTTGCTTTGTGTTGTAGAGAGGGATCTGCTACCTTGTCTTTCTTCAGCCCTGTTCCATCTGCTTCTTATTCATTCCAGAAATTACTGAAATATTGTTTCACTCTACCCTCTTTCAGCATCAACATGGAGTTCTCCCTATTGTTATACTTATCCTCTCATTTTAGAGTAAAAGTCAAAAAAACCTGTAGGCTCAGAATAAGCCCACAAGAGTTGACGTGTTTATTACCAACAATAAATTAATAATAAGTTAATAAAGATAAAATAAGAATTGATAAGTGTTTATTGATAAGTGTCCCTTCTCTCTAAAACAGTAACATAGATTTTAGGTTCCTTCAGGATCACTTAGCAGTTGGTCTGGGAAATCTAGATTGATGTTCACAGTTGCCATGGGGGGAAAAAACATACCATCCATCTCAGTTTGGTTGGGGAAAAGCTGGCTTGCAATCATCTGTAATAAGACATGCTCTGTCTTCTGGGGAAACTTTAAGATTAACAGCAAGAATGTAAGTAGGAGTTTTTATTTTAGAGCTAGATAAAAGTTATATAAGTTATTTAAGAATAAAAATATGATTAGTCATCAAGAAACTAAAGGTATTTTTAGGCATCTGATCCACAACAATAATCTATGCACCCAAGGCAAGACATTCTCTAGCTCAACAGCTGCGCCAAGAGGGGAGTAAAAGATTAAAGGAATACCTCCTTTAGAATTCCTTAAAGAATTCCACCATCAGTCTGGGGTCTCAGTCTAGACTCTAGATTGAAGCAAATGACGTGCACAGGCAGAGACAATGCCAAACCCGTATCAGCACCTTGCAACTATAAGTATGGTCCTTGAACCAGTAGCATCCTGGAGGCTTGTTAGAAATGTAGACTCACATACCCCACACTAGACATTTACTGAACCACAATCTCCTTTTTAACAAGATCCTCAGGTGATGTGTATGCCCCTTAAAGTTTGAGAAGCTCTGCCCTGGAGGAATCTACTCAAACCAAAGGTTATAGAAAAGTGGGACATTGGGTCACTAACTTCTCTAGATTTACATCCTCCTGTTTGATCCTCCTGCCCCACTTTTCCTGGGCCATAAGGGTTGCTAATAGAGGTAGGGATATTGGGTGATTCCCAAAACCAAATTAAGCAGTAAGATTCCCAAATTCAAGCAGGACCACACAAGTTTGGCAAGGTGTCCTGAATTCTAAGCTAACATTAAAGAAAAGACACAGACCTCTGAGAGTCTTATATTAGTCAAGACTCTTGGAGCTGCAGTAGCAGAAAACCCAACTTAAAAAAAAGAAAAGAAAATCTATCAGTTCATGTAACTGAAAAGTCCAGATGTTGATCAATTCCAGGCACAGCTGGGTTTGTATATTTAAACAATGTGTAGAAAACTGCCTACCTCTTGTGAACATCTGCTTCTCTCTGTGTTGGCTTCTTTCTCTGGAAGGCTTGTGCCTTATCACAGCTCCCAGTTCCAGGTCTATCCCTTCTCAACTATACAGCCACACAAAAAGAGAAGTTTCTGTCCCAGTAGTTTCCTAAAACTCTAGACTGAGTTTTATTGGCTGTTTGTTCCAGTTTGGATCACATGCTCATTTCTGAACTAATCATAGTACACAAGTGGATGTGATCTTCCGAGTCGGAAGCCCACTCTCTCAGCCAAGGGTGAAGTCAACCTCATCTTCAGTACACAGACTGAGAGTGTGAAAGAGGTGTTACCCGAAGATAGTTGGGGAGATAATGGCAGAGGAGGGGGAGATTGATGCTAGGTGTAAAAAAAAAAAAAAAGCAACTGTTCACTAAGGACCATCAGCTGAATTAACAACCACTCTCTTTTATACAGAGACGATCTCTCCAGAAGTGACAATGTGGCCACTTATTGCAGTAGAGTTGTAGGGCAAGGAAGTGGATTTCCAATGTGTTTTCCTTGCCATTTTGGGGGTGTTCATTGTTCCATTTTAGTATCTACAACATAATAAATTCAATTTATATTCAAAACTATGTTGATTGGTAGCACTGTTTGCTTGCTGTGTCAAAGTGTCAAGGTTTGACCCAACCACCTGACTTAAGAAAAGTGAAAATCATTAGCCAGTGAAAATACAGAAGACAAGTCACTGTAATGATAACAGTGCTCTAGGCAAGGCTTGAACATGTGCAGATTTTGTCATAATTAGTGTCCAGTGCAACCTCCTATGAACTAACATGGAAGGTCTTAGACCTGGTCAAAGTTCCCAGTGATCTCTAATGCCTCTGGGAAGTGTAACTTTGCCTCAAGAAAACGCTGATCTCTCTCTGTGTCTGAAAAATCAAGATACAGAACTGTGGGTCGCCTTTGGAGATGTTCAATTTTGTTCTCCACTACTCAACTCTCAAGTGAATTATTCTGTACAAATCTACTTTAATTATGTATTAATTTCAATGCTATTACATGCAGTACACAACTGCTGCTCATTAAAAATTAATCTGGATTCTATCGGTTTTATTTAGTATTCATTATAAGGCAACATTCACTTTTTTTTGAAAAGGCCTCCAGATAAATGTGCTGCTCTTCATAACCAAGTAGTGATTTGCCAGAAATAGAAATACCTTAATAAGAATTCTGCTACCTTTTCCCTTCCCTCCTCTCTTGAGCAGCTTCATTGACAGTCATCAACAAGGAATGGGCAGAAGAAGGAGCTGGCAATGACTGATTAAGGGCAACACTGGAGGACTCTACTGTTCTAGGTTGTTGTTGGAGCTGGAACACCAAAGTCCTATTCTCATTTTGCTATTAAAAGGAATTCTTTTATGTCCATGTCTTCAACAGCCCTACTCTCGAGATTCTGCAGCAGGGATGCCTTTGTTTAGATGTTGACCAGAAGCCCCACAGCTTTAAATCTCCACATCTATTACAGTACTTTTCCATGCAGATAGATGCAGAGCAAAATACTAATGCTTAAATTATGCGTGGGAAGAATCACATAGGATTGCAAATAATAATAATAATAAAGTCTTAAGCAGTTTTCTTCTGAATCTGAAAATAACAGTTAACTTTTATGTAGATCTTACTATGTGCCAGGTATTAAACACATCTTATTTAATTCCAAGGTAAATACTGCAGTTACTTCTCACATGAATTTTGCATTGCTTTGAAAATACCTTAAAAGGATTCATACACATGTTTACAATTAATGAGCAATATTTTAGCAAAGAAGAAACAAAACCTTAACCTTGAACGCACCACGCCAAATAATTTATAGAGAAAATAAATTTTTACAGTACAGTTGTGGTCTCTTGACAGTATCAAATCAACATATCAAAAAAGAGTTGAGTAATCTTAATATAGGAATTGATGCTGCACTTGGTGCTATTTCATGAAAATGTTGGCTTCAAACTAGAATTGACACAAAGAGAAGTTTTACAAAATAATGTTTTGTGGTTGCTTCTCAGTGAGCTACACCTGAAGAGTTTCCCATCCTACTTTTTCTTTGACTTTCTCATTGGCTCTAGTTAACATACAAATAGAAGTAAATAATGTGTCAAGCCAATGTATTAATTAGGCTGTTGATGCAGAAACCAACTTCAGCCAACAAAAGTAAAAAATAACATGGTGGAGGGTAGGGGATGTGATACAGGGACATTATATAAACCAAAGTCAGGGAGCATCCAAGCTTGAGGAAGTGATGGAAACAGGAATGAGAAGTGGGTCAGGAACCTTTTTTTGTTTTTCATCTGTGACACTTTCTACTCTCTTTGCAGACCAGCCTTCTCTGTTTCTCACCCAGATGACAAAAATGGCCACTCACAGCTCCCACGTCTAATGTTACACATTGGCCAAATAAAACTATGCTTTCTCCCTCTTTCTCAGGTCCAATTTCAAATTCTCAAGATAATAATCTGAAAGGACCACCTGGAGTCAGATATTCACCTCTGGACTATTCAACTGGGGGGTGGGGTCAAAAAGAACAAAATGACTATAGGAACCTTCAACATGGATTAGAAAATAGATGCCAAAGAAGAGTGATTGTGAAATGGGCAGAAGCCCTAAAGGATGTTGTTAGTCTGGGTTCTACAGTGAAACAGAAACAACAGAATATTGTTCTAGATGGGATAGGACAAGGAGGAAAGGAAGGAAGGAAGGAAGGAAGGAAGGAAGGAAGGAAGGAAGGAAGGAAAGAAGGAAGAAGGGGAATTAGCTCACAAAATTACAGAGGCTGACAAGTTCCAAGATCTGAAGTCAGTAAGCTGAAGACCAAGAAAAGCCAATGGCATAGTTGCAGTCTGAGGGCAGGAGAAGACAGATGTCCCAGTTCAACAGTTAAGCAAGTTCCCTCTTACTCAACCTTTTCATTCTATTCAAGTCTTCAACTGATTGGATGAGGCCCACTCACATTAGGAAAAGCAATCTGGTTTACTCAGTCTACCAACTCAAATGTTAATCTCTTCTAGATTCACCCTTATAGACACATTCAGGATAGTGTTTGGCCAAATATCTGGGCTCCCTGTGGCCCAGACAACTTGATACATAAAATTAATCATCACAGGTGTCCTATACTTATAGACAACACAATCCCTTCTGGCATCTGACCATAGAGACAAAACTAGAATATTCATCTGATATTTTAATTTCTTTTGACAATATAAACATGTCATAATAAAGTTTTGTAAATAAAAAATTAAATTCTATCTACTTGGAAGGAAAGTAGAATGCCAAGAGAGTGCTTTGACCCAAAAAAGTGTAATCCAATTAATCACAAATTCCTTTCAAAAAAGACATTGGTGCAACTATTCCTATACCATTTTCCTTATCAAAAATGAGGAAGTAATGATGAGGGAATTCTTCAGTTCAGATATTTTAAATTTATTCAAAGATTTTAGACTTTTTATGTCATCATATGCTTTTTGCTTAAAGATATAGGCATTCTCTGATTCCAAGTTAAAACTGACATCAATTAACCTAAGACTTAACACAGTTGTGAATGTGTTGACTTTGTACAGTTATTAAGCTGAAGCAGAGGCTAATAAAAAAACACAATGTTTTAATTCACTAATGTAAAGATAACTTATTAGTCTGTGGTTTGCATTATTAAACAAGTTTGAAAGGTTAAATACTCATGCTCTAAATCATAGGATAAAGGTTACTCTCATCCGTCTCTTTGTTGCAGAAAGAAAATGTGTTAAGAAGAGGAAATATAAACAATTTTTGAATACTTAGACTTTTAAATAATCACATTTATCATTTATTCACCAAATACTTGAATACCTACTACATAGTAGAGCTGGTCCTAAGTTTAAGAGAATCACTGCAAATGTAAAGTGTATATTTTCTATTCTTGAGCTATTTGATTCTACAAAACATTTTTGCCATTTAAATAGTCTTGTCTTTGGGGCACTGGGGTGGCTCAGTCAGTTAAGAGTCTGCCTTCAGCTCAAGTCATGATCCCAGGGTCCTGGGATCGAGCCCCACATCGGGCTCCCTGCTCAGTGGGGAGTCTGCTTCCCCCTCTCCCTGCCATTCCCTCTCCTTGTGTGCTCTCTCTCTCTCTCTCTATCAAATAAAAACATAAAATCTTTAAAGTAATTATAAAAACAAATAATTAGTCTTGTCCTTAAAACATATCTTTAAAAAATATTCTTTTATCTTTTTCATTTTTAAAGAGGGAGAGTGGGGGATAAAGGCTGAGGGGACAGGGAGAGAGACAGACAGACAGAACCTTAAGCAGGCTCCATGTCCAGTATGGTGCCCAATATGGGGCTTGATTCCACAACCCTGAGCCAAAATTAAGAGTTGAAAAAAATTAAAAAATTAAAAATTAAAAATTAATTAAAAATTTTAAAAATAAAAAAATAAAATCAAGAGTTGGATGCTTAACTGAGTTTTTTAGGGGGGGCACCCAGGCCCCCTTAAAAAATATTCTTTTATAGATAGGTCAATCTTTTTAATATTGTGCATTTACATACACAGAATTATTCTGAGGAAATCAGGTTATACTTTACTTTTGAGATTCAGGAAAAATAAAGAGAATAGATAAAGCAAATAGGGCAAAATGTAAACAACTAGAAGAACTGGAATAAAGAGTATAGGGGAGTTCTTTATACCATTCTTACAACTTTTCCAAGTTATATTTAAATTTATATAAAAATTTAAAGTTGCTAAAAATGAAGAAAAGAATTATCCAGCAACTCAACTCCTAGGTATATATCAAAAGAAAGTCAGATCACTATCTCAAGAGATATCTACACTCACACATCCATTGCAGCATTATTTAAAATAGCTAAGACATGAGCAGTGTCATCTGACATGTGTCACTGATAAACAGATTAATTAATGTAATAGATAGAAATACACCCACAAACACATAGAGACACACATACACAATACAATATTATACAGCCATCACAGGGATCCCTGGGTGGCACAGCGGTTTGGAGCCTGCCTTTGGCCCAGGGCCCGATCCTGGAGACCCGGGATTGAATCCCACGTCGGGCTCCCGGTACATGGAGCCTGCTTCTCCCTCGGCCTGTGTCTCTGCCTCTCTCTCTCTCTCTCTCTCTCTCTCTCTCTCTGTGACTATCATAAATAAATAAAAATTGAAAAAAAATACTTTTTTATACAGCCATCACAAAGGGAATTCTGCCTCTAGTTACAACATGGATGGGCCTTGAGGCCATTGTGCCACGTGAGATAAGTCAGACAAATAAAGTAAAATACTATGTGATCTCAATTTTATGTAGAATCTCTAAAAACTGAATCACAGAAACAGAAGAGATTGATCATTTCCATGGTTGTCTAGGGATTTGGAGGAGGTGGATGGATCAAGGTGGTCAAAAGGTACACAAAAGGTACATACCTGTAGATATAAGAGAAATAAGTTCTGGGGATATAATGTAGAGCATGGTGACTATAGTTAATAATACTGTATGGTACAATTCGAAGTAGTTAAGAGAGTAAATCACAACAAAAAATATGATTATGTGAGGTGATGGATGTTAAGTAAACTTATTATGGTGATCATTTTGCAATTTACATACATATCAAATGATCATATCATATATCTTAAAGTAATGCAATGGTATATGTCAGTTACATCTCAATAATACTGGGACACCAGGAAAAGTTGCTAAAGTTGGTGGCAAGCTGATAAACTATCTACAAAGTCAGTTTATATAAATAGGAGGTAGGCTGACAGCAGGAAAATACTAACTGGTTTAGTGAAATTATGGTGGATCACTTTCGCTGAACGTAACTTTTACCTTTTTGCTCAGTGAGAAATGTATGGAAGGAACAGCTAACTTGTTTGGAGCTGTGGTCCCCCAGAATGCTCTGATTCATTTACAAATTCAGAAAGTCATAAATGAGCTTTCCAGCTATGATCCGTGGCTCAGGTTGACTTCACCTTTTCCTCGGAGTGTCACTTCATCAAGTGGGTCTCCCAGGGGGGTGGCAATGAATCCATCATTGAGGAAGACAATCAAGTAGGATCAAAAACACATTCCAAAAAAAAAAAAAACAAAAAACAAAAACAAAACACATTCCAACTACAAGTTATTTAAATAAAACTAAGTTGATGAAGAAAAAACGAAAGAAGATTACACTATTTTCACTTTATCGTATACAGGGTGGGAGGATTAATTAGCTTGTTTTTATAAAGTGTTTTAAAGATAAATGGTGCTGTTAACTTGCCAAAACTCATTTCTATTATGTTTATTTGCTGTGCCCTACATAAATACTTAATGATTACCCTGGGAAAGTAACTCTTGTTTAATCCATCATCCTTTTCTTATTAGTAGATCGTACCCAATAGCCAAATTTTTCCCCTGAACATATTATTTTTAAAAATGCCTCCAAGATAGTTTCCTATCAACTAAGCAATAATCCACAAATAAGCTATTAATTTTTTATCACTCTTAGCAATGAGAAACATGTAATATGGTGGAACCTCTATGTTGGACCCCCTTCAAGGTAAAATAGGAGCTGATTTTCCTCAGCACCACTGTGGTCACAATCAGATCAGTCACTGCAAAGGTAAGCTTGTTAATAAAGAAGAAACAATAAAGAAGGTTCTGATTCACTTGATTGTTTTTTTCTTTTTTTTTAAGATTTTATTTATTTATTCATGAGACACAGAGAGAGAGATGCAGAGACATAGGCAGAGGGAGAAGCAGGCTCCCTGTGGGGAGCCTGATGCAGGACTCCATCCCAGAACCCCAGGATCACGACCTGATCCAAAGGCAGATGCTCAACCACTGAGCCACTCAGGTACCCCAAGATTGAGGCACCTCAATCTTGATTTATTTTAAGATTTATTTATTTGAGAGAAAGAGAGAGCACAAGTGGAGAGAGGGACCGAGGAAGAGGGACAAGCAGACTCTCCTCCCTGCTGAGCGGGGAAGCCCTACAAGGGGCTGGACCCAAGGACCCTAGGATCATAACCTGAGCCCTTTTAAGTAGACACTTAACCACCTGAGCCACCTAGGTGCCCCTGAATTTTTAATTCTTAAGTGAGATTAGCACAGGCCCCAGGCTCTGGCCACAGTGCAGAGCCCTGCTGCATTGGAGGATCCCTGGCTGGCTTTCCTCTTGATCTGCATATCCCTGGACCTCTTTCTGTAGCCTTGGCAGATGAGCATCTTGGCCTTCCACTGCAGCAAGAACAGACCCATGTGCATACATAGTACCTGGCAATGGAAGGCGGAATGGCAGAAAGCCAGTGGATAATCCCTGGCAAGTAAGATTGGCAGAAAAACAGCAGGAAGTGAGCAAGGGGATGATGATTAGGAGAAATACCACGTACACAGTTACCCTTCACAGACCACGGGATTACCGTGTCTGTCACACTTGCCAGTGAACATGCTAATAGGGAAGTGGCAAAGTTTTAGTATGTTCTCATGTGTTACTAGGAAAACTGTGTGTACCATATACCAAATCTGAGTCCAAATAATTCAAAACCACTGACCCAAGGAACATGCAGCTAATTAGAAATCACTGGAAAATGTCCTTCCCAAAATGAAGGGAGTTATGCTTTCTCCCTACCATAGTTGTCTCTATTGCCTCAACCAAACCAGAAAATCTGACCCAACTGCTCCCTAGAGAATTCCTCACAGCCACAAGTGGTGGAATCAAAGTTATCATTGCTTTCCCCACCCTGGGACTTGCCCTCTTTCCAAGCTGTGTGTGACCTGAAACTCACCCTTGGGAAAACAGGCCTTTTTGGGCAATTTTGTGCCTTGAATCAGGTTCCCACAGAGGGTGGGAGAGGTACAGAAGATAAGCCCCACAGTCCACAGACCAAGGGGAATTAGAACCTGGGCTCCACCATGTAAGAGTTGTGTGACTTCCATGTTCATCAACATTTCTGAGGCTGTTTGCTCACTCTGAAAATGAGGGAAATGGTATTCTTATGAGTAAATGCCAGCTATTACCATATTATTTCTTCCTAAAATGTAGTCAATTATATTTTCACATAGATAGTGAATTTAGGGGGTCCTTGGATGGCTCAGAGGTTTTGTGCCCCCCTTCAGCCCAGGGCGTGGTCCTGGAAGCCTGGGATCAAGTCCCACATCGGGCTCCTTGCATGGAGCCCGCTTCTCCCTCTCCCTCTGCCTGTGTCTCTGCCTCTCTCTCTCCCTCTCTCTCTCTCTCATGAATAAATAAAATCTTTTAAAAAAAAGATAATGAATTTAATGTGAATGAAAAAAAATGCTAACCTTTAAGTGTATACACCTATCCATACAATTATATATCACTCTGTCCTTTGTATCATGATTAAAATTTAAGTGATGCTGTTTGGGTTTTTTTGGGGGGGGAGGGGTTGTTGTTGTTTTAGGTTTTGTTTTTTTTCTAGTGATGCCTTCTCTGAGAATCTAAAGATGTTTCTTATTTGTGGCCATTTCCAGTTATACATTTTTCTTTTTCAAAACCTATCCTCGTGAGCTTAACTTGTCAATTTCAGGGTTTTTTTTTTTTAATGATTTTATTTATTTATTCATGAGAGACAAAGAGAGAGAGACAGAGACAGAGACATAAGCAGAGGGAAAAGCAGGTTCCCCACAGGGCGTCTGATGCAGGACTCGATCCCAAGACCCCAGGATCATGACCTGAGCCAAAGGCAGACACTTAACCACTGAGCCACCCAGGTGCCCCAGCAATTTCAGTTTTGACAATGAAACTCTTGGGCATTCAGGACTGCTGTGTATGGTTATACACTGGTTATGTACTGACAGCCTTAGGAAACATCATTCACATAGATCATAAGGGCATGTCTAAAAATACTACACTTCCTTAAATGAATCACATATTGCTAAAACAAATCTGCTCTTCCTGAAAGCTACCAGATCTGGTGTAGATAAATGTTCAACCTCCTGGGATCAATGTCTGTATGATGTGTAATTTGGTTAGACCAACCGCTCTTCACTTTGAAGATTTTGACTTACTCAAGAACATAGGGTGAGCTTAATGAAACATTGTTTATAATCATAAATGTGATTATTGTACACTGCTGAAAGAGACAACAAGGAAGATGCATGGACTTTATTACAGTTTTAGAGACACATTTGTTCTATTGGATGTTCTCCTGTTGAGTGACCAATGAATAGCCCAAAGCAACCTTACAATCCCATCTTTGCTTTCTAAACTATGCATAACATGATTCAAAGTTCAATCCACCTGACAGAAATATTTCCTACAAAGTAATGTTAAATCCCTATTCTCACGAAGCTATTTTTCACTAGACCATGCTTAATTAATCATAAAATATTACTCATTGCAATCAATTTTGGAGGGAATTGTAAGCATATTTTTATAGAAACAGAACAGAATGACAGTTGCCAGAAGCTGTAAGCAAGAAGAAATGAAGAGATGTAGGTCAAAAGGTACAAATTTTGGTGACTATATTCAAAAATATGGTATTGTTTACTTAAAAGTTCCTGAGAGTAGATTTTAAATGTTCTCACCACACAAAAAAAAAATATGAAGAATTAAATTCATATTTAATGAGGTGATTGTGTGTCAATCATTTTGATCTTGGTAATTATTCCACAGTGTGTATGCATATCAAATCATCACATTGTTTACTTTAAACATACAATTATATTTGTCAATTATTCCTCAATAAAACTGAGAAAAAATATTTCTATCACTCAGTTGATATTTACTGTATACATACAATGGGCCAGACCCTGGCTATGACTTCAAGAAATGCAGTCTAGTAGAAGAAACAGAATCACAAATGAGAGAAAGAAGTGATAAACAAGCAAGTAAATAAACATAATGTCTTATGTTTAAATAAGTATGCAAAATGAGCTTTGGCTTAAGAAAAGGTGATGCAACCATCTGAGGAAAAACAAAAACAAAAACAAAAACCTGGGATGCCTGGTTGGCTCAGCAGTTGAGCATTTACTTTCGGCCCAGGGCATGATCCTGGAGTCCAGGGATCGAGTCCCACATCGAGCTCCCTGCATGGAGCCTGCTTCTCCCTCTGCCTGTGTCTCTGCCTCTCTCTCTCTCTCTCTCTCTCTCTGTGTGTGTGTGTGTGTGTGTCTCATGAATAAATAAATAAAATCTTAAAAAGAAAAAAAACCTGAGTTATAGCAAGCAGCTGTATAGCTCAGCTGAGAAGATATTCTCTCTTGAAAATATTTTCTTGATATTAAAATGCATTTCTGGTACCTAATATTTTAAATGTCATCATACTGAGGAAGACCAGGCACTCAGCTTCCAAAAGTTGGCCAACCACTGAGTGGATGCCAAACAGAACTTTACTCAATATCTTGCACCCACCAAGGAAGATAATCTTAACAACCCCGGGCTAGATCCAAACCTTGTGACAAGTGTGTGCATGGCAAATTTAAATATAGCCCCAGTGATGCACTTTCTGCTTTTCACAGGCAGTGTTTAAAAAGAATCAAAAGGACATGGTGAATATTTTTTGGAAAAAGGCACTGCCATTTTTATAAGCCTTCTAAAACCAGGAGAAACATATTTAATTTGGAAATAATGCATGCATATTAGTATCTAAAATTTTCATGTACCTTAGGAATTGAACTACAAAATTCTGGTGTAAGTTGAGGAAAGACACGAGGCTAAAATCAGTAACCCTCTCAGGTCCAGAGCAGTAAATGTGACCAAAAATGTTCAAAGAAAACACAGCGCAAAACTAAATTGAATGAAAAGGAACTTAAAACACTGTCAAAATGCAAAAGTAAGTCCTCTTGTTCTCTCATTTTGCAGTTAATTTATCCCATTACAACCTTCTGACCTTTCATTTACTATCAATTTCACTGTCAGGACTTCAGTTTTTCTTTTAGTATTCCTCCAGTTGTATACATATGAACCTGAAGGCATAGTTGACCTCCAGAGCAAACAAAAGCAAAAATAAAAAAAACTTAAAGTGATGCATGCCTGGCACCCTATAATTCCCCCTGAGATTTAGAAGTGCCTGTGTTTGACTAATCCTTCCCTGGGCTATTGTTCGAGTAACAAACAGCAACATCAAGACATTAAAGGATGAGACTGTAAGATGATGCATCTTTGCTTTAAGATTCAACATTGTGTAAGTTTGGCAAATCACTTAACCTTTTTTAAGCCTGTAAAATGTGTATTACCACAGTAATACTTAATTTCAAGGGCTGTGAAATCAAATATAGCATATAAAAAATCATAGCAGATAGTACAACAGCAGTGGTAGTGCAATATAATCATTATTATCGTAATAATTACTTAACTATTTTGCTTACAAAACAATTCTGAATTCTCTTATATTTCATAGCAATTTCTTGTTCAAATATCCAAGGAATTTTTCTCAGACATAGCTTACTTTGCCCAAATCCAAACCTTAAAAAATATCATTCTCTCCTCATGACCAGTTTAGTTTCTAACAGTATATAATATTCTAAACCTGATATTTCTTATTCCTGCTCTTAAGTGTATTAACCTCAGTAAGGATCATGAAATGCAAGTGACAACATACAGATTTATAGCCTGCAGAGATATGTAGTTTTTAAATTTATTACTCAGGAAGAATTTTTTGCCCTGATGAAGTGAAGAAGAAGGAAAAAAAGATGTCAAAACCCACAAACACCAGACCATCTCTGAGGGGCAGGGTCACCATTCACCCAGAGCCATGTTGACACTGCTGTCTTTTCAGAACAGCTCAGTAGGACAGATTGTTCTGTAAGAGTAAGGACCTCTGGCTCAGGATCCTGGCTCAGGTGATGGCTTTCCTACATTGACAATATTGATAACTGAGTGAGTGATAGGGAATTCTGTTTTAATCGTAAAGATAATGACACCCTGGCTGGTTCTTCCCAGGAGCTTTCTAAAATGTGGAATGAATGCAGCATAATATCTAGAGCACTAAAATGAGGCAGAGAAGGAGAAACCCTTGCACAGGTAGCACCAAATTGTGGAATCAAAGTTTACAGAATCCATTATGTCTCAGAAGACATAAGTTTCTCAGTCACAATGAGAAGAAACAAGATTCCCAAGGAAATCAGATAGTCCCAACTTCTCTGAATAGTGTTTTGAGGAATGACTAACACACAATATGTATTTGGGAAATAACTAAAATTCCTGGACCAAGGCTTATTACTTCATTATCCACTCCATTTTACTATCTAGATTCTCAACCCAGAGAAACTGGAGAAGACCAGAAAGTCAGAGAGAGCAAAACTCTGTTTAATTGCAGGATACTATGCTCTGTGGAAGTTTGAAAGCCTGAGTCCTTACTGGAAGTACAATCTGCCTGTCCTTTAGAGCAACACACTCCCACTGGGGACAGCTTTCTTTCTGTCTTGGCAAATGAATTTAACCCAAAGAAATGCATTTGCTTACTACCCTCTTAGCCAAACAGATTGTTGGTGTGCTTTGGCATTCTGAAATAGTAACCCTCATTATTTACTCTGTTGTTATCCACAAACTTTGACATCTTCCTGTGAGTAGCATTATACATGTAATTCATCAAAGCTTCAGTTCCAACATAAATTCCTCAAACACACCTCGCTTGTGAAGTATCCTCACTGGCTTTCTTCTGTTATATCCCTTCGAGTTAACTTCCAGCTGACAGACCAAGATTTTTTTCTTTTCTGTAATCATTAATCTTCACTGAAAAGCTGTTCAAATGCCTTCCAACAGCTTCAGGGGCAGAGCCTCCTGCTGGCACTAGTAACTCTCATAAATATTATTGGGATTGTGCATGTACATCAGGGAGAGATTTTTAACCCAAGAGAACATGAAAGGAACACCAGCAGGCTCATTCTGAGTGAGTCTGAGTTCTGCAGCTGAGCACAGTAGAGAATGTGTGCAGGAAATTAGCCAGCAATTGAAAGGGCAAACAGGTGTTCCACGCAGGCTCTGCTTCTAGTGAACAGAGAATGTCACACTTTATTGTATATTATCATTACTTATTATCACACCTTATCTCCTCTGGAAATGACAAACTCCATGCAAGAAGCATCTTTGTATTATTAATGAAGCATTTGGCAGATGGGCATTCAGATGTTTGTTAAACAGACAAATTGGATGAGTGGATAAATGGGTGGATAGATGGGTTAAGGCTTGTGAAGTAAAGCTTATCTATTATTCACATATCAAAAAAAAAAAAATAGTCCCCAGTAACAACTTACTCCCCAACAGCAAATGACCAAAATATTCCAACTTTTTTTTAAAAGAACTATCATATGATTTATGTTGTATGTGTGTGCACACACACGGGGGGTTATTTTTCAGAGCCACTTATGTAATTTTTCTGGCTGTTTTGGAAATTAAAAACATGACTGTGCTTTGAAAAAAAATCTTGATGTTAGTTGTCTGAGCATTTGCTAAAGCCTTAGGAGCATTTTCTAAAGAAATATTGCCTGTAGAAATTAGTGAGGGAATTAGTGACAGGGAAAAAGAAATATTTTTAACAAATTGGGTCAAAAGGAACCTATAATATACTCCTTAAAAATTATATTTAAATTAATCTCCAGAACATTTATATAAGAGCTTCAGAAGGGATAAAGCTCTTGTGAAGAGATTATGAATTTAAGTTCTGGAATTAAGTTTGCCACATTTAAGTATTCTAGTGAGAATAATATTCTAACAGAGTGCCAGAGTGTTTCTTCTATTTTATTATTTCAATTTTACTCCTGCAAGTTGGCCAAGTGAGCTTGCTGGACTGTAATGATTTTCTATAAATTTACATTGTGATAAGCAACTCTGAGCACTGCTTAAAACCCTATGCAAATTCTGGCCTTTGCCCCAGACATTGGAACTATTTGACAAAAAATTTAAAACAGCTCTGATTAATATGTTAAAAGCTATAATTGAAAAGGTGATAGACATCCAAAGTCAGAGGGGCAATTTCATCAGAAAGATGCTAGAAAGAGAAAACAGTAATAATGATAAAGAATGTCTTCAACTGGGGAACCCTGGGTGGTGCGGCGGTTTAGCGCCTGCCTTTGGCCCAGGGCACGATCCTGGAGACCCGGGATCAAATCCCACGTCGGGCTCCCGGTGCATGGAGCCTGCTTCTCCCTCTGCCTACGTCTCTACCTCTCTCTCTCTCTCTGTGACTATCATAAATAAATAAAAAATTTAAAAAAAAAGAATGTCTTCAACTGTTCATCAGTACACTGAATACAGCTGAGGAAAGAATAAGTACACTTGAAGAAATGTCAATAGCAACTATCCAAATTGAAATCTAGCAAGAAAAAAAATAAATGAAAAAAATTAAAAATAGAACATCCAAGAGCTGTGGAACAATATTTCAGAGGATGACAGAGAGGGAAAGGGTCAAACAATATATACTTAAGGGATCCCTTGGTGACGCAGCGGTTTAGTGCCTGCCTTTGGCCCAGGGCGCAATCCTGGAGACCCAGGATCGAATCCCACATCGGGCTCCCGGTGCATGGAGCCTGCTTCTCCCTCTGCCTGTGTCTCTGCCTCTCTCTCTCTCTCTCTCTCTCTGTGACTATCATAAATAAATAAAAATTTTAAAAATATATATATATATATACTTAAAAAATAATGGCTAAGAAAAATAAATAAATAAATAAATAAATAAATAAATAAATAAATAATGGCTAAGAGTTTTCCAAATTAATGATAGTCATGACATAACACATCCAAGAAGTCCAGAGAACAATAAGTATGATTAAAAAAAATATCTAGGCCTATTATATTCAAACTACTAAGAACAAAGACAATGAAAATTCTTGAAGACAGCAGATACAAAGGAAACATTATATGCAGAGGAAGAAAAACAAAAATTATAGCAAACATCATCAGAAACATCTAAACTAAAAGACAATACCATTAAAGTAGTAAAAGAAAAACTACCAACCCAGAATTCTATATCTGGCAAAAATATCACTCCAAAAGGAAGGAAAAATAAATACTTTTCAGACAAAAACTGAGAAAATTTATTGTCAGTGTACCTACTCTACAGAAAATGTTAAAGTGCTTCAGGCAGAAATAAAACATTGGACTGAAAAATGAACCCACAAAAAAAAAACCAAGAATTTTAAAAATGGAATAAATAAAGGTAAAATTAATCTTTCCTTACTTCTAATTACTCTAAAAAATAGTAGCACTGCCTTCTGTGTTTATAACATATGAAAAAGTAAAAGGACACAAAGGATGGAAAAGATGGATTGAGAATCTACAGTTGGAAGGTTCTTACTCCACACATAAAGTAGTATAGTATCATTTGATGATATTATTAAACATGTACATTATAAACCCTAGGTTAACAACTAAAAGATATTTTCAAAGAGGTATAAATAAGTCAATGGAAGAGATAAAACAGAATCATAAAAATTCTCCAGGTAGAAAAAGTGGGAGAACTAAGAACAGATAAAAGAAATGAAAAATAGCCAGAAAAATAATCTATTTTAATCCAACCACATCAATAATAACATTAAATGTGGCTAATGTAAGGAAAACAGTTACAGTACAACAATTTTCAGATTGGGTAAAAAAGCAAGACCTAAATATATGCTGTATTTAAGAAATCTACTTGGAGTTTAAAGACATATGTAGACAAAAAGGAAAAGGATAGAAAAAGATAAACCATGAAAACATTATACAATTGAAAGCTGGAGTAACTATATTAATAACATATGAAGTAAACTTCAAAAAAAATAAGATATGGGATGAAATATGACACTATATAGAAGGCCAATCCTCCAAGAATGAATAATAATTTATGTATGCACCAAACAGCAGAGCTTTAACTATACATGCAAAAAACTGATGAAACTAAAAGAGGAAATAACAAACCCTCAGAAATGGATAGAATAACATCAAAGTCATTAAAATTACAGAAGACCTAAACAATCTTATTACCAACTAAACCTAAATAATATATAGAAGCCTCCCCTCAACAACAGCAAAACATACTTTCTTTTTGACTGTACACAGAACGTACACATAGATCATATTATAAGCCTTAAACTTCAACAAATTTAGAAAAACAGAAATCATACAAAACTTCATTATTACCAAATGAGAGTGGAAATTTAGTCTCCCCACTTGGTCTTCAGGGATGGAGACAGCAAGGAACCTTTGTTTTTCCATGATATTCAGTTGGAGTAAGGCGGTTGTTATTGAAAAGTTCTCTGTCTTGTTAAATTGTCGCTTTCCTGGTTCTTTATTCAGAGAGAGCAGGCTTTGAATCTGTGCCCAACCATCTTTCTCAGATGCAACCTTTTTCTTTAGCATCCAATGTGGGATATAGAGGAGGCAAAAAGGAACCTCAGGAAACTCACCACTGTGTCATTCCTTGGGTGCTGAGGTCCCTAAACGGCCTGCTTTTTCTCTCCACCTTTTAGAATACTTTTTCTCATTTTTTAGGATATTATATTATATTATATTATATTATATTATATTATTAATTATAAAAAGAGAGAATAAAGAGACCAAAGTGGAGGTTAGGCTTCTATATTTCATTTAAAATGACAAAAATGTTGACACCAGTAGGTGGATAATTTAAGTAAGCTTAACTGCAATGACTGAAAAGTCCATACAAAGAGATGCGCTCAAAAACACTATACCTGAATCAAAATGAAATCAAAATAAAAAATTATAAAATATGTTCAAGTAACCCACTAAAGGCAGGAAAAAGAAAATAGAAGAAAAGAGAAAAATAGAGAAAAGAAAAAAAAAAACAGAGAAAAACAGAAAACAATGGCAGGCTGAAGCACTGACATCAAAATTGCATTAAATATAAATTATATACAAATATATATAAATATAAATAGTCTAAATACATAATTAAAAACAAGGATTGACAGAAAAGATAAAAAATAAAAATGGCTCAACTCTGTGCTATCTAAAAACTCACTTCAATTGAAACTGACCAAACACGAAATGATAGAAAAAGATATACCGGGCAGCCCCGGTGGCTCGGTGGTTTAGCGCCACCTTTAGTCCAGGGTGTGATCCTGGAGACCTGAGATCGAGTCCCACGTTGGGCTCCTTGCATGAAGCCTGCTTCTCCCTCTGCCTGTGTCTCTGCCTCTCGCTCTCTCTCTCTCTCTCTCTCTCATGAATAAATAAATAAAATCTTTAAAAAAAAGATATAGCAAGCATTAATCAAAGAAAACAAGAGTTCCTACATTAATATCAAAGTAGACTTTGGAGCAAAGAAAATTACGAGGGACAAAAAGGGACACTAGAAGACGCAAAAAGGATCAATCCACCGAAGAGATGCGGCAATCCTAAATATGTATGCACCAAAAAATAGAGCCGCAAAATAAGTGAAACAAGAAGTGGCAGAACTAAAAGGAGAAAGAAGTCCACAATTATAGTGGAAGACTTCAAAATTCTTCTCTCAAAAATTGATGGGACTGCTACAAAGGCCATCAGCAAGGGCAGGGAAGAACTTAACAGTTTAACAGCGTGACATCAACTCACAGGATCTAATTGATATTTATAATACACCACACACACCAACAGCAGAATATATGTTTTTCTCAAGTAAATAAGGACGTAGACGTGCACGGAAGTGTCTGCTACATCCACTACACTTTCTCTATTTGACCAATTTCAAACAGAAAAATAATAACAAATATTTGCTAGTTGGAACCAGTGAAATGATACAATACAATGACATATAAAGATTAATCTAATCATGTCAGACCTACCTACCACTCTGCAACTCCAACCTACATTGTTAAGGACGGTATGAAACATCTGTAATCCAAAGAAAAGAATGAGTGGTGGTGGCAGCCTCTACAGTAGCAAAGAGCAGGAAGGACTCAGTACAGCATACTGATCAAAAGTCTAGACTTCAGCATTCTACATTCTGGAGTCCCTCTTCTTAAATTTACTGGCTGCCCCAGAAATTTACAGATTATCAGAGTCTCTTAGCCTCCTTTTCCTCATCTGTATAATGGGGATAAGAATAGCACCTATTTACAGGCATTCTTTTTGTCTCTCTCAGGAACTGCTTAGTCTCTCACATCTATTTCTCTCTAGATTAGTTATTTTCCTTCCTCTTTAGACTAGAAAGAACAAAATGTCTAGCAAAGTTTTAATATTCTTTTTTTTTAAGATTTTATGTATTTATTCATGAGAGACACAGAGAGGCAGAGACATAGGCAGAGGGAGAAGCAGGCTCCCTGTGGGGAGCCCGACATGGGACTCAATCCCCAGACCCAGATCATGCCCTGAGTGGAAGGCAGACGCTCAACCACTGAGCCACCCAGGCATCCCCAAAGTTTTAATATTCTTAATACATAAACTTCAATAAGAAAAAAATTGAATATGGCAATACTGTCAAAGAACATTAATAGGCAATGCACAAAAGAAATTGAAAGGGCCAAAAAAAAAGTATGAAAGCCTCAGTTTTACTCAAATAACTAAAATAAAAACACAAATGGACCAAAAAATTCACCCTAGTGACCAAAGAATTGAAAATTTAAAGTATATATCATTTTTACTCATAAAATTGGCAAAAATAAAATAAAAGTAGTAAAAATTCAGCATAATTTGTATTTGCTTATACCACTGACAGTGTGAGTTGATACAAACTTTCTACAAGATTTGGCAATACCTATTACAAATCCTTAGATTAGTCATTACCTTTTCTGATATTTCCTTACATCATGTGTACTTATTTTGAAGAGTTATTATGCTGCAGAACACATCAGATATTCACATAAAGATTTATATAAAACCAAGTTTTAGGTATAATCTAGTGAAAAACAAGAAATCTAAATTTGTAAGAGGAATGATGGTGAAATTAATTTTGATATGTGTAAATGATATCATACTAGTCATTAAAATCATGTTTTCTAAAACTATCTAATGATAGGAGTAAAAGAATAAAATGTTAAGACAAAAGCAGAATAGAAACCATACATAGAGTGTATATATGTATATATACATAAAGAAAAAAATCAAAATTATAAAGAATGAGTTACTTCTGGGAGGTGAGATTTTTTCTTTCCTTCTGTTTTTATGTCTCTTACAGTTTTCTTATTTTAAAAAAATACTCATCTGTTCATCTCTCAGTATTTTCCACTAGACTGTGGGCTCTCTGTAGAGGGACTATGCTTTCTTCACAGTGGATCATCCCTCAGAAACCGGCACAGTACTGATACAGAATAGGAACTCCCAAATGTCAAATTAATAAAGCAATTGCTTTAGTAACCAAAGAAACTTCAACAAATTTTATTTTTAGTTATAATTTATTCAGGGAATAACTATTTTTATGTAAATGGCATTATGGTCGATTGAACCTAATTGAGCATTTCTCAGGTATTTTTGGGATTTCACGTAAGTTGAAAATCATAAAAGAAGACAACACTATTTGCATTATAATAAATTAAAAATATTTTTAAAATATTCTTATTTTACATATTAGCTCTTTTTTAATATGCTTATTTTAAATATTAGCTCTCATTCCAAAAAGAACTTGAGGTGGCCTAAATAAAAACATACAATAATAGTAGTTTATATTTCTTGAGTGCTTATTAAAAGTCAGGTTTTCTTCCAACAACCCCATCATTATCCCAATTTCACAAATGAAGAAACCGAGGCACAGTGTTTGGGGAAATACACAAGATCACACACCAATAAACGGGTGAGTTGGGATTGAACTCAGACCTTCTGGCTCCAAAGCCCACACTCTTGGGAGCTGCAGAACTGCCTGGGTGAAGATATTGAGACCATCAGAGTCAGCTTTGTTCTGATTTTTAAAGCCCAAAGTGATTTCTTCATGTTCCATATCCAACCATTAAGTACAATGACCTGAAGCATGAACCACACTGCGGTGGACAATGTTCACATTTTTAGCCCACCCCTCTTTCTACCCTTAACCTCTCTCCTTGTAGCCTCTTCCTCCCAAAACAGTACCTATATCTTCATGTCCTCTCTGCCCTCCACTCTATCCACACTTACAAACATGAAAGGACCTTTCAACTTGCTCGTTCTCAAGTATAAAGTGACTGATGTGACACTCTTACCCCTCCCAAGGAATTTGGATTTTTAAAAAGGAACAGAGACCAAATCTCTCACAGTGAGGGACCCAAGGATTGACAAGGCTGTGAAAAAGACAGTTTGGATATAGAGATTTTCTGGTGCCACTAAAATTATATCCATAAAAGAAACTGGTCTTATGAAAACAGCATATGCTTTGGACTCTACCATTTTCTAGCTTTGTAAACTTAGGAAATGTAATTAATTGGGCCTCTTTTTTTTTTAATTTTTAAAGAACAACACAGTACCTACTTTCTAGGATGTGACAAGATTTAATGATGATGTATATAAATTAGCATCCACAGTCTCTGGTGTAGGGTAAGGCTCCATAAATTATTGGTACTGGTATTTAGTATTCATTTTGGTATTAGTCTAAGTATTAACATTAGTGACATTAACATTAATTAACATTAATGAAAAAGTACTGAAGCTAGCATCAGAAAATCTAGATTTGAACTTTAGCTCCGCCACTTCCTAGCATCGTAAGCCTGCAAATAACTCTAAATCAACCCAGACTCTGTTGGGAGAGGCAATGGACTCAGAACACCCTGGTGTTTTTGCTGGGTATACCAAAAATGCAAAGTTCTTTATGGGGTCCATTTCTCAAATTGTTTTTGCAGCAACAACCTTGAAGGATAAGGCAATGATCTCACTCAAAGAGCAGGTTTCCTGAGTGCTCGCTATAAAAACAATAAATTCCTCTTTTGTAACACAATCCAGCGCATGGGCAGCATCCATGTAGGCCCATCTATGTCACCCTCTGGGACTAGGAGGGCATGGTGCAGTGGAGCTGACACCATGCTCATGCTGTTTGTGGTGCTACCATGGTCTCCAACCTAGGGTTTTTATGTCTCCTGCTAGCATCCAAAGAACAGAAACAGGCTCGCTTGTGTATTTACACATATGGTAAAATCTCAGAGCCTTCACAAATCATGATAGACTCTTAGTTTTCTCATTTACCGTAGAAGAAGAGCACCACCTGCCCTATCTCCCTCCCAAAGAACTATTGGAACAGCTGAACAAAATATATATTCGTGCACATTGTCAATTTTTATATAAGATGAGAGACTAGTAGAACACAAGTGACTGCAGATCATAAGGAGAGCCTTGTGTCATAGCGATGAGAGACTCTCAAAATATAGTTAACACTCTGTTGTTAATTACAAGTGAGCAAGTGTCTGTAATTTTTAGGCTCTATCTTAAAAGCACTTCTGTGGTTTTGGTATCAAGAGATACCAGATACCAAGAACAATGGCATGTGAATGATGCACTCCTTTGCGCGCATGCAGATGAACCTTCTGGTAACTCACAAACTGAAACAAAGACAAAAGTCTCCAGAACATCAGCTTTCCTTGTTGAGATTACATCGTCTCTTCTTATTGTAGTTTTGACGTAATGACTTACATATTCATTTTTCATTTACTTAAATGATCTTTATACTATGGGGATTCAACACTAGTTTCCATATGTACTTGGTCTTTTTCTTCTGGACTAAAAACCATGGGGATGCACAGAGAAAAGCCAGATTTTCCCTGCTCCTCCTACCTCACATACATCAAGGTCAAAGGAAAAAAAAAAAAAATCTGCTCTGAAACTTACTGACAACTACAAAGAACTAATGGAAACCCATGGCCTCTGAGTGGCGCAAATGCTAGTTCTTGAATCTATCAAGTGATTACTGGATCCGCAATGACCCATAAGCTGAAATCTTCAAATGGCCAGATGGGCCCTGCCCAAATTCAGGAAATGACTGAAGGTCATTCAAAATCACCATAACTAGTACCCTTGACATTTACCAAACCATAAACCAAGCCTGGCCCTTATGAAAAGTGATTAAGTGAAAATCCTTTAACATGGCTTTAATATTTCATAAGAAGCCTCTAAATCAAGGGCAGCCTTTTGTTTCAACAGTAAACCAAAATCGTCAGAAATCCATATGCATGCAAGCATGATGAATGTTTTATTAATAGCAAGTGGCCCAAATTGAGATCCAAACACATCTATCTGCAAATGTCAGATGAAATAGTGGGAGGCCCAAAGGAAGTAATTTGCATGAATCAGTTTGTCAGTGAGTGGGGTTTGGGGAGGTTGTTTTGTTTTTGTTTTTTTTGGTTTTGACTAATGAAAGAAGGTTATGGGTGGCACTTAAAAAACTGAGTCGTGGTCAAGAGGATATAGTGCACACTTGTCCCCTTTGCCACTGGCCCCATAAGCACGGGCAGAAGCAGCTTGTGAGGCTCTGGGAAATAACAGAGCATAGAGACTGTAGCTTTGATTCCCAGCGACAGAATGAAACCTCGAAGCATACAGTCTCCCTGGCAATCAGAAATTGTGTTCAATAGCTTTTGCTGCTGTTACACTAACACTTTAACCATGTGTCTGGTCTATTTGCTCTGGCTCAGTGAACCTAGACAATAGACTTTAATGTGAAAAACAGGTAAACAGCTCAGCATTACTAACTGAACACTATAACAGTTTCTTCAGGGTTTGAGGGGATTCTTTGCAACCTGCATTTTCTCACAATGGTAGCCAATCAAGACAATGGAGGAGATGAAGGAAGAAAGGAAAGAAGAGAATGAGAAATGGAGCAGATTCTCAGAACTCAAATTCTCAAAGTACCATTTTTCAGCTGGTTTTCATAAAAAGAGCCTCGTTTTTTCCATTTCTGTTTTTTTCTTTAATTTTTTAAACATTGATACAACCCTGCATGGTTTTCTTTTGATATAATTTATCTCTTCATAACTGCAACAGTGCCTCCACTGCTTCAAGTGTGGATCACTACACCTCAGACACACAGTCACATCCATCTTTCTCTTAGGTCCTTTAAGGCCTCTGGCACCAATCCAGGACCCCTCACCCACCCAAGAGACATTCACACTCTCAGAAGTGAAGAAGGAAAACAAAAAAAAAAGAAGTGAAGAAGGCAAGGTCACGCCACTCAGCCTCTGGGCCCTCAGAGAATATGGAACATTCTACAGCAACCTGCAGTCTGATCAAGCTGCTTGGCCCTTGTAACACAGGAACCAGGAGTCCTCGAAAACACTCAGCACCATAGTAGGTTAGTTTGGAACAAAGAGGGCAAAGACTGTCCACGACAAACTGCAGAGAGGAAGGAGACAATTGGATATCATTAGGGCAGGTACTGCTTTGTTCTCCACTGGAACTTTCAGTATGATGCATGTACATTCCATTTAGGCCCAGTCATAAAACTTGTAGCAGGGCTGCCTTAGTGATCAGAAGTTTGTAGGCATGGACTTGTTGCTTTAATTATATTTTGTCATTGTTATCATTCATATATTACACTCAATATAACCCCAACCTATACCATGAGCCACCATTCCCAGGCCTCATCAACCTGAACATTTATTCAAGACTATGAGATCTGGTAAAAATCCTCAGGTTCAGTTTCCACCAGCAGAACCACTTCCAGGCAGATGTCATTCATCCCTTCTTAGTGAGGGAGCTTGTAGATGTGTTCTCACATGCTCCTGAATAGTGATCCTCCTGACCACCTCCTTGAATCCTCCATTCCCTTTGGCACTCAGAGAATGCAATGCTTGATGCCATTGGTGGAGTATCTTTTCCACCAAAGTTGAGTAAAAGTGACCGATGTTCTCTGTACTTTGTCCCTGCCATGGATCCCTGTATTCTGCTTTATCAACTTTTATGCCACACTCTTAAAAAATCTAAATAGGACAGTCTTTGTCCTACGTTTATATCTTGTTTTAATTAAGTCTCCACCCTGCGTCCCACATTTCAGTATTCTACTTCCCTTGAGCAGCAGGGGTCATAAAATATGTCAAATAAAATCAGAGAAGCTAGGTTCAAGTCTGGGCCCTGCCACTTTCCAGGTGAGTGATATTGGGCAATCATTTCTCTCTATCGCAAAGCACTCACCTATATGGTGTAACTATCTTACCTCGAAGGCAGTTGTCAGATTTATCTGTTACATTGTCAAATTCCTGCAGACCCTGTAGAAATCCTCTTATCTAATGCATCTGGGACTAGAAATTCATAGATTAACCCCAAAAAGCCAGAAATATGGAGAAATCTTATGAATTAATAATACATACTGTGGTAAGCAGAACAATTGGCCTCCCAAAGATGTTCACGTCCGGATTCCCAGAAGTTGTGACTAGTGACTATGTTGTTATGTGACAAAGAGAAATTAAGATGGCAGATGGCATCAAGGTTGTTAATCAGGTGATCTTAACATAGGAAGATTATCTTGGATTATCCCAGTAGACCCAATGGAATCACAGGGGTCCTTAAAAGTAGGAATAGGAGACAAAGAGGGACAACCAGACAGGAGAAAGCATGAGAAGGATTCAGCCTCACATTGCTGTCTTTGAAGATGGAGTCCAGGGGTAGAGGACTCCCCTAAAATATGTAAAAGGCAAGGAAATGGATTCTCCCCCGATCCTTAATTTCAACCCAGTGAGACCCATTTTGGACTTCTCACCTACAAACCTTCAAGATGATACATTTGTGCTGTTCCAAGCCACTATGTTGTGTACGTTGTAACAACGGCAAAAGAAAACTAATGCACACTTATTAAACATTTTGGATTAAAACAAGTAATTGTTCATTCACCTGCCAATCTTTTGATTCTTGGCTACAATTTCCAGTTCAATTTCTTAAAATGAAGCAGATATTTGCTGAAAGACTGTATCCAAATATAAAAATAATTCTTACAATTCATTAAGGTTATGAAAAACAAACCAACAAAAAATAGGCATAAAAACCTGAATATTTCACAAAAGAAGTTATAGGAATAACCAGTGAGCATATGATAAGATGCTCAACATCATTAGTCATCCGAAAAATGCAAATTAAAATCACGAGATACCACTGCATATACCACTAGAGTAACTGAAATTTAAAATACCAAGTATTATCGATGATTAGACTTTCAATTATGCAGCTTTTTTTTAGTTTAAAAAAAATTTTAAAGTAAGCTCTAGGCCCAACATGGGGCTTGAACTCACGACCCCAGGATCCAGAGTAACAATGCTCCACAACTGAGCCAGCCAGGCACCCCTATGCAGCATTTGAAATAAAATACTTTGTTAACTATTTTTGGAAGTTTCAGAAATGGTTCTGCTGAGTCTACAACTTATTACAGAAGCAAACTAATGGATTTTCCAAGAGAAATTTTATATATATTTTATGATTAAGGTTATTTTTTAAGATGTATATTCAAAGAAAAATAGATGAGTGTGAGATTTCTTCCCCAAAATAGTGATTCAGACGACAAAGAAGCAACATCAGTAGAGTCTCAAGGAAAGAATATTGAGACCCATAATTACTGTTCATGTGAAAGGGGAACAAAATAAAGCTTTAAAGAAATACTAGTGAGCCATGTAACATGCAGGAAGAGGAGGAGGAAGGTGGGGAGGGGGAGACAGAAGAAAGGAACAGAGGAGAGAGGAATGAATGAAGGAAGAAGTGAGGGAGGAAGGGAAAGAAGGCACATTGCTTTGACTGTGTTTAATAAAGCAAGACATATATCAAAAATAATCCTTGAGGGGGGCACCTGAGTGGCTCAGTGGTTGAGCGTCTGCCTTCAGATCAGATCATGAATACCAGGGTCCTGGGATCAAGACCCTCATCAGGCTCCTGCAGGAAACCTGCTTCTCCCTCTGCCTATGTCTCTGCCTCTCCCTGTGTGTCTCTCATGAATAAATAAATAAATAAATAATTTTTTAAAAATCCTTGAGAAAAGGAAATATGGCAAACAATAATGTGGCTCTAAAATACTACATATGTTTTAATATCTTTGGATGTAATGAACGATGTGATAGGAGAAAGAAAAAGCACACTAAAGTTCTCAAGCTTTTACTCTCTGCCATATGAGAAATGTTTTAAAACTTTCAAAAATTGAGGACTCTCATGCAACTATGGTCATGTCATATGGACTCTCATGTCATATGGTCATTAACAATATGTAGTTCTGATTAAAGATAGCACAATAAAGTGATTTCTCTCAAGTCACATGGACCAGACCTGGTCCAGACCTGGTCCCTATGCCCATCCCTGGACTAATTTGCAAAGACCAATCACGAGGCATCCTGGGTTGAGAGTGAGGCACTCCCACCCCTTCCTCTTGTGAAGAACAAGAGGGTTTTACAAGCCACACATCATGGTTCTGTTTTCAGGAAAGAAAAGATGGAAGGACTGGCTATCGAGAAACCAGGGGTTAGTGTCAATGTCGTCCCTTGTGTGACATGATGTTCAGTGAGGTTCTTTACGTCCAACAAGAGAACTTGTTGGCCTCGTTCTGTGAGTCCTCGAATGTCAAGAGCTGCTTTCCCCCTTTTCCATAGATTTGCCCAGAGGGTGGGTTTGAGGTGAGAGCTAATTCTCATGCCATTATTTGTACCTAAAACTCTTGGTGCTTTACATGCCTAATAAGAGGTGCAAATGTGGCAAGATTTCAGCAACAACTATTTTTAAGGAAATATGTGTTTGTATGTAAACTAACGAAACAGTTATTTTTCTCTGCTGAGGAAATAATGACCCCCTTCCACTCCTCAATTCCTCTGGAGAATTTCTAGGGCATTTCTGCTTGCAATAAACACATAGGGTTTTATTTACTTGATCATCCCTAATACTTACAAATATTGATTTATATCAGTGGGTTTATTTAACCAGCAAACAAAAAAGAGCTTCCCCAAATGAGCATTTCTAAGCCAAGTTTCTGGCCAGAGGGAATATGTTTCCCTTTCAGTTAAAATTCTCTCCAAACAAGATATTATCAGGGGAAGGCTAAGAAACAGCATGTGCCACTCAGCTCATTGTGGCTTTATATCAAGCTTCAGCTGGAACCAGGGCTGAGTTACACAACACGGAAACCAATGGAAACAAAAGTTTCCACTCCCACTGGAAGGAGTAGCTTCCAGGTCTCAGTGGGCAACAAGAGAAAAGAGTACTTTTGGGAAACAGAAAAGGAGGCTTTTTCTAACCGATTTACCTTCAGAGTGCTGCCATTCTGACTTCTCTCCCCACTTTAACCTTCTTGGCTCAAGGAGAGAAAAATAAGATGAATAAACTGGCAATCGTTAAATCAGAATCCAAAAAAAAAGAAAAATCACCTTTTTGGTAACTATCTTCTACAATCTCCTAAGTTGGACACAAAAGACAGCTGGAGACAAGCTAATGTGTCTCTGAGGAGCTGGAGAGCCCAGGAGTAGGGACAGAGCTGGATCTCAACTGTGCTTACTCACCCCAAAGTACAGAGATGGCCAGAGTGCAAAGTTCACTTGCCTGAGGATGTGTCCTGGACACAGATCACTCTCCACAGATATCCATCCTTTTCCCATTCTTTGATGCCTGGACTTCTTATCCAACCATGGTCAGTTGGTCAAAGAGGCCCTTCCTTCTGGTTTCTAGGACATTATTCCATGCCAGAAGCTTCCAGGAAAAACTTTAGAAGCAAGACCCTGTCTTGTTCATCCAACTTTGCCTTCCCAACAGGAATACCCAATGACCCATTTACACCTCCAGGTCTAATGCAGCAGGGACAGAATGTACAGCAGCAGCATCAAATCTCAAGATGAAAGCATGTGACTCTTGATCTCAGGGTCATGAGATCAAACTCCACATTGGGCCTAGAGTTTACTCTAAAAAAAACAAAAAAATGTCACAAATTTCAAGGTGGTGCCTTACTCAGATCCTGTCACCCATGCACTGAGGATGTGCCCTGGGTCAGGTGGTAGACCTCTACCCTAGTCACAGCTTCCCTTTCTGTCCCCTCTGCTCCATCCCTTGCCCTGTGTGGGGGCCAAGGGCAGCCATCCCAAGGGACACTTTGGCATAAAGATTATTTTGAGTTAAAAGCAATCAAAAGCCAACAAATTCAGGAGAAGCTCTTTACCTTCCCTTCAACTGCCAAAAAAAGAATTTAGATGGAAGACCTGCCTCAGGAAGAGAACCATCACCATAGACAACTATATTATAATATGAACTAGGTACAGTAGACAGAGAGGAACCTAGTGAGGCCCATTTGAGTCCTCCATGCCCCATTGTTTCTGCGTGGCCCACCAAACACTTATTTACCTTTTACTCTTTTTCATCTTCCTGTGAATTGTACTCCTTTCCTTTGAAGTCTCAGGCCCCTACCCCCTTCTCCTTATTTCAGAATGACATATAGATCTCATTTTGCCTGTCTTTCTAATTTCACGTCTGTGTGGATTCCTCATATGTACAAAATTAAATTTTATTTTGTCCTGTTAATCTGTTCCATGTTAATCTGATTCTTAGTCAAGCTAGAAGGACCTTGAAAGGCAGAGTAAATTCTTCCTCCCAACATCCAGAGTGTGGAGCCAGGCTCTGGGACATGACTTCTTCCTTATGCTCCCACTGCTCCTTCACAGCCTCTGCTTCACAAACTTCAAACTCACGATGCAATATAATCATGTCACTATTGAACAAGGATATGGAGTACGCGTAACAAGAAATACTTTGCTGAGTAACAAGTCTGAGCCCAGTTTCTACTCAATGCTGTGTCTGTGGTCCTTGAGAAACAAGGAGTACATATACATGAAATCAAATGCCTGCCTGGAAAACATTCACATGTCAATCACTTGATTCATCAGCTGCACATTATAAATGTCATATTATACATTAAAGTTTTTAAAACGTGAACCTTCTAATGTGGAGATTCTCACACCCTTTGCTGAGTGGTAAATCACGGTTCCAAGGAGCTTGCACATCCTCTCCCTTCCCCTCTTCCCAGGATGGCCTTGAGGGTTCCTCATTTGCCCTTCAGCAGTGATGAATGGAGTGTTGTGCTAATGCCGGGCACCACCATTATTCATGTCCCTATCCTCACCATGCCTTTAATTGCAGTATTCTGGAAGTAGAAGCAAAAACCGTATTACAGAGGAAACTTTCATCTTCCTGATTATAATACCTGACGAAAGGCAGGCTTCTCTATTAATCTTGGGTACCTGCCACCCGAGCGGGATCCATTCACTCACCATACTTGTACAGGGCCCACATCCAGACAGCATCACACAGAAACAGAATATGCAGCTCTTGGGATCTATAACTTCAGCCAGAAGAAGCTGAGCTGAGAATCATATCACTCTACAGCCACATCCTTAATCGGCCTATTATAGGCATAAATTAGAAATTTCACTGGAGAGAATCTGTACCCCAGAATTCCTGACCGCCAGGACTCAGATGAGCTCTGCTGAATAAAAAATTTTCCAGCATGTTCTAGCTCTCTCATTGCAGCCTATTAGAATCCAATTCACGCTTATTCAGAAATGTCCTGGATTTGTCAGTCATCTTTTTCCTCCTTTCTAGTTCTTAAAGCAATATCCAAAAGAGGGTATTCAGTTACACAAATCATATCTAAAGGATATTGGCCAAAGATTTATTGTTCCATATGTGTAATAACAGTGATTTTTGTCATAATTAACAAAGAGGCAGAACAAATGACAAGCCCATCAGAGCACAATAAAAGCATCAATTTGGGTTACAAGACAGTCCATTACTATAGTTGATCATGGTTTCTATTAAGTCTTAGAGCTACAAAGGTTGTAACTTTGCCATCTGCTACTTCATTGAATGGTTTATAGGAAAACCTCTGGCCTGAAGAAAAACTGCCATGCAGCTGCAGTCTGCTTTCCAAATTAAGACAAGTCAAGGATCCAATCCAAACTGCAGGAAAAAGGTAAATGACTTTATTCGTGGTGGAGTGCCCACAAAGCCTGGAACTCACAACTGTAAAAATCTTGGCCATGATTTAGTTTGAATTTGCTGTCTACTGGGCCTTGTCCTAGCCATGGTGGGGGAGGGGGTACCTAAGTAAAGGAAATACAGTGAGACCTGGCCCATTAGCCAGCTGGGAACTCTTTACTACTGTCCTATCTACAGATGAACACAGCAGACCTCCCTCCAGGTTGCCCACACTGGAAGCCACCACCCAACCTTTCTAGAGATGCATAGATAATAGGAGAGGAGGGTAAAGGCAGGGTCTTTGCTCTTCCATCTGCCCTCACTCCCCAGAACCTTCTGTTTCTTAGTCCACAGCAGAGCCTTCCCTGGCCAGAGACCTAAGACTCTCAGGGCACAGTCAGAAGAGAGTCACAGGGCTGTCTCTAGATTATATGCAGACAATGTCTCTAAACATAAGGCAACTTCAAGGTTTCTTTAAGTGGCTAAGGTTTTACTAAGGAGTCTTTGTAGCTCTAAGACTGAACAGAAAACACAATCAATTACAAACTTCAAATGATCAGTTAAAAAGGGGAGTCAGAGTCATAGAGCAGAGAATTACTTATTTGCAGCATCAGAAATGGATCACTTTCTGATAACAAGCCCCCTTTCCCACGAGCCAAGGATGAATCTCTTCCTTTGTTATCTGGGACAAAATTGGTTATGCCACCACATCGTGGGGCACAGAAGGAGGCAGAAGAGGTGCCAATTAGGGGAAAGTGCCAATTATGAACACTTGGAACAGTAGCTTCTTATTCTATCCCGCACTCTCCTTTTCTATAGAGGCTATAGGGTGGAGGGGAAAGGGATGTAGGGAAAGACAGAGAAAAGAAGTTAAAAAACTTTTAGAGGGTTTCTATTCCTCCTCCTCCAAGAATCTCACAATCTAGTCAAGGAGATAGACAAAAATTGCAATAACTGAAAAACAGCATATCACATTTCACAACAGAAGTGTTGCGTAGGCACCAAGGAGGGAGTGGTAAACTGGTGAATGCTGTCAGGTGAAAGCAGAGAAGGCTTCATAGGAAAGGTGATGATCAAATTGACTCCTGAAGAATGAATAAGAATTTCCAGATACCTTAGGGGGTCAAGCCATTGAACCTCAGGGGTCAACCACCTGCTTTGCTTAGGGAGTGGTTCTTGAACTTCAGCCTGCAAGTTTATTAAAGCACAGATGGCTGGCCTCCCCCAGCAGAGTCTGATTGACTAGGTCTGGAGTGGGCTCACTAATTTGCATTTCTAAACAAGCTCACAAGTGATATTAACACTGAAAACTGGGCCTTAGGTGCAGGGTGAGAAGCAGAAGTAGAGCAAGATGGGTGGGAAATAGGGTGTGGATCATAAGGCACCTGGGGTCCATGAAAGACCATTCACTGTCTGAAAGTAAGGACCCATTGACAAGTGTTAAGCCACAGAGTGCAATAACTGTATTTGTGTTTTCAAAGGTCAACTTGGTGGACGTGTACAGGGAAAGGGTAGCTATAACTCAGTTATACTCAGGAAATGATGAAGTTAGAACAAAAGCCCTGGGGAGTGATAGGAAAGTCTAGGAAGGATGTGAGGTTACTTACGTGAAAATGAGAACAAAAGCCTGGTCTCCAGAGCTATCTTCTCAAAGGGGGAAATAAATCAACTGTCTCCTTTGCCTCCTGAAATTGTTATTTGTTCTCATCCCTTATTAAAACACGCATGATGTATCTTCTAGGAAAGGACACACAGATTTTAGTATCATTTACTTAACTACCATAGTTTGTTACTTCTTTTTTCCAAGAAAAAAAGGAAAAATCCTTATTTAGCGAAGTCAGAGTATCCCTGTGGGCCTTTCATATGCACCTCTGTTACCTACAAAGCCCTGGGTTACAGAGTGTATGGGAGTTGAAAAGGCTAGGGTTGGGGGAGCCTGTGTGTTCATAGTTTGGGCAGAAGCTGACCAGAGAAGGTTGGAGTAATGCAGACTAACCATATAGAGGAGGCAAGAGATGGCAGGAACACCAAAGGTCGGTGCACCTACAGGGAATAAAATAAGGATTTCTGGGAAGCCCCAGAAATATGTGGTAAGTGACTGAATTTCTTCTAGAATATGTTTGATGAGGGAAATATAAAAAAAAATAGCAGTAATATTAAAGAAGCTAACATTTAAGGACACCTGGGTAGCTGAGTTGGTTAGGTATCTGACTCTTGATTTCAGCTCAGGTCATGATGTCAGGGTTGTGAAATCAAGCCCCATGTTGGGCTCCACTCTGGGCATGGAGCCCGCTTAATATTCTCTCTCTTCCTCTCACCTCTGTGCCCTCCTTCTCCATCTTAAAAGAAAGTGAACATTTATTGATGCTTACTATCTGAGCTGGGGTTTCCCCTAAAGCAGAGCCTGATACAAAGGCTCACCTGCTGGTGGTTTGGGAGTTGGGACCTGAGAGATCAGGAGTGTGGCACATGGAAGTAGCTTGGAAGCAGGGAAAGCCAAGCCCAGATGCAGATAGAACTGAACACTGCCATGGAACACCACTCAGGACCTCCTGAGAAGCTTTCTAAAAGGCTTCTCAGAACCATCCATCCAGGGAAGAAAGGGGGTGTGGTTCAGTCCCTGGCCACCATCCCCCAGCCACCATTGTAGGGGCTGGCCTACAAGACATTATTAAACCCCTTGCACTACCAAGGTACACAGATGGGAGCATCTACTGCAACCATCAGAGAAACCGGGGCAGGAAGTGAAAATGGGAAGGAGCTGCCAGGCTGTACCTGCACCAAGTGGGTGGGGCCTGTGCAGAGCCAGTCACCACATGTCAGCATCAGAGGTGCGGCTGAGAGCCTATGCGATGGTATGTGAGTGTCCAGTACACTGATGGGCCAGGTCCCAAGAACCATGCCTTCTTTTATTTAATCCATATGACAACCCTATAAGGCAGGCAGTGCTATCCCCACCATACAGGTGAAGAAATGAGGGTTAGGGGCCCAAGATAAGACAGCTAGGAAGTGACCGAGGTAGAACTCAAATTGACTTCTTCTGGCTTCAAAGTCCATGTTTATCCATAATATTAGGCTGTACCTAACACATTCAACTAAATGGTAACTCAGAAAGTCAGTTTAGGAAGCCATATCAACAATGTTTTTTTTTTTTTTAAGATTTTATTTATTTATTCATGAGAGACACAGGGAGAGAGAGAAGTAGGCTCCATGCAGGGAGCTCAACGCGAGACTCAATCCCGGGTCTCCAGGATCACGCCCTGGGCTGAAGGCAGCACTAAACTGCTGAGCCACCCAGGCTGCCCCATATCAACAATGTTTAAAATGCTTATTAATTTTATTTATACCCTAGAAATCTGACTTAAGGAAATAATCAGAAATACAAAGAATGAAGTTTATCCCAAACTTATTTATAATGGGATAGATACATGTGTGTATATATGTATATGTATATATGAGTATCATACAATTATTTAAAATGACTGAAAAAATATAATAAAGAGAAAAATATAGCTGATAGAACATGTGGCATGAGCTTAAGAAAATAAATAAAAATATAAATACATAGAAAAAAAGACTGAAAGGAAAAGTCAAACGTTAAAGTAGATAGCAAGATAACACTCATTTTAAAATGTTTTTCTAAAAAATAAAAATAAAAAAATAAAATGTTTTTCTTTCTACTTCTCAATATTTTTAAATATTCCACACAAAAAAACCTCTATTACTTTTATGATCAATGACATTTTTTTTATTTCAATAAGCAGTGCGGGGGGGAAAAAAAAAAAAAGCAGTGCGGGGAGTAACTGTTACCCATCAATGGCTTACCACCGGTGCCCTAGGTCACCTTCCAGGACCAGCTGGGTTGGGTGGTCTGCCCACACAGCAACCCTGCTGTCACCGAGGAAGGGTCCTTTGTGGCTGCGAGTTTTTGTGTGCTTTACAAAAAAAATCTCCTTCGAAACATTCTGCTTTGAGTCTAGAGTTGTGTCCCTATTCCTGGACTCCAGAGACATGTCTGCCACCCCAAGGAGGGTGCCACCACAGACTGGACACTGCTATGTCTTGCTCTTGCACCTGAGCAAGAATGCTTGCATCTGAGCTCTTAACTGGGGGCAGCCCTGTTGCAGGTCTAGTCCACTGAAATGAGCTTTCTATCCTAAGTGAGGATGGACCTGTTTCTATGGCATTCTCTGAAGTCCCAGGAGTCCCCCTGGTGCCAAAAGAAGATGGGAATGTGGGAGGGGAGATGGGCAGGGGATCTGCACCTTCCCACCCTTTATTAACACCTCCAGTACTAGTTCTCCGTGAACACTCTGGCCTGCCCAATCTCCTCCACCCTCAATGGAGAGATTCTTACATCAATAGGATTTCCCACTTCAGAGTCTGTCAATTAAGTCCCTCCCTTTTATTTGCTTTTTTTTTTTTTTTTTTTTTTTTTTTTGGGACAGAGGTGCCTCTTGCTACATCTCTCTCATAATTGCTATGCAGTTACTTCTATGATCATTTTGGTTTTGGAGTCTGGTTTTTAATTTAAAAATTTTTTGTTTATTTCTTTATTCATGAGAGACACAGAGAGAGAGAGAGAGAAAGGCAGAGACATAGGCAGAGGGAGAAGGAGACTCCCCGTGGAAAGCCCAATGAAAGACTTGATCCTAGGACCCCAGGATCATGCCCCAAGCCAAAGGAAGACAGACACACAACCTCTGAGCTACCCAGGCATCCCTTTATTTTCATTTTTTATGTAAATTCAATTTAGTTAACATATAGTGTATTATTAGTTTTGGGGATAGAGTTTAGTGATTCATCAGTTGCATATAATACCCAGTGCTCATTACATCAAGTGCCCTCTTTAATGCCCATCACCCAGTTACCTCTTACCCCCACTCGCCTCCCCTCCAGCAATGCTCAGTTTGTTTCCTATAGTTAAGAGTCTCTTAAGGTTTGCCTCCCTCTCTGTTTTCATCTTACTTTATTTTTCCTTCCCTTCCCCTAAGTTCATCTGTTTTGTTTCTTAAATTCCACATATGAGTGAAATCATATGGTATTTGCCTTTCGCTGACCTATTTTGCTTAGTGTAATACACTCTAGCTCTATCCATATCACTGCAAATGGCAAGATTTTATTCCCTCTGCTTACCTTCTGGAAATAATTCCTGAAGACCCAAAACGAGAAGACTATTATACTGAGAATGGTCATGGCCCAGTGCTTCACAGTGATGTCTCAAAAAGCCACATGGTTCCCTTCTGTCCTTTAATAAATAGTCTGGGCTATTTCAGGGAAAAGAGAGTTGCTTGGTCGGGTGCCCAATGGAGAAGACAAGGCTGTAAATTCTGGCTATCACCTGAAGCACATCTGTAGTTCTATCTTGCTCTACATTACCAGACATCAAAAAGATACTTTGACAAGGGAATAATTTGGAAGAAACCTTGAAACCAATCATTTGCTGGTTTAGTGAACGTATAGTGTATTTTAAACAGCATTTCTGTGTCTAGAGGGTTTCACGCATTATGAGGCTCATGTCCCCAACGGAGATGTGAGATCAGACCACCCAGCATCACATGACACAATGGTAAAGGTTTCAAAATAGCTTTGCAGAGCCCTGGTTTGTATCACTTGCCAATTTCCAGGGTGTAAATACTTCTAGTAAGGCTAATTTTCAAGTGACCATTAGTTTAAAAACTGGCCTCTAAAAATCCTTGAGACTTAATAGCCACTCTCCTAATTTGATTTGAGCCGCTTCAATATATTACGGGACAGGCACGTGACTTAGACTCCCTAAACAGATGCACCTTCATGAAATGAGCTTTGAAGGGAGAAATGAGGGATCCCTGGGTGGCGCAGCAGTTTGGCACCTGCCTTTGGCCCAGGGCGCAATCCTGGAGACCTGGGATCGAATCCCACGTCGGGCTCCCGGTGCATGGAGCCTGCTTCTCCCTCTGCCTATGTTTCTGCCCCTCTCTCTCTCTCTCTCTCTCTGTGTGTGACTATCATAAATAAATAAAAATTCAAAAAAAAATGAAGGGAGAAATGATAGGAAGCAGTGTCCTCATGGAATCTATCTTTTTACAATGTGGCAGAGGAAATGCCCTGTTTTGGAGTGTGGGAGCCTGGTTCTAGTGATCAGTCTGAGCCCCAGTGGTGTGAGTTCTGTGTCTGTTCCCACAGCAATGGTCATAGGATCATCCCTGGAGCAGACCTGTGGATCATTTGAGCATGTCCCTCACTTCAGGGCCTCCTGGCTCACCTACAGGCTCTGTGAACGTCTTCATCTCTTTTAATAAATCCCTTTTATGTTTTGACAGAATGGAGTGAATTATCTTATCTGCAAATAAGAGCCCTAGCCAATTCTGTTTGAGGCAGAGATAGACACTTGGAAGCAGAATTAAATCTTGCTTCCATTACATCTGGCTATAGAGCTGATAATTTTTCCTATTGGAGTTTATTCAGGTTTCATGCAAGCCCATTTGCTCCCACTGATAGCAGTGGTGGACAGAAACAACTTCCAGCTTGGATTGTTCTGCAGCTCCAGATGCAAGAAGGGGGCAGCTTTACCATGCAATGATGCATCTCATAAGAAAGCTCCCAGAGAGCCTTGGGGAGATGAGGAATTCCCTCCACCTCAGCAGAGCCAGCTCTCACCTCCACCAGAAGTACTGTGAGCAACACAGGAACCTTCATTCAGATTGTCCGCTATACATATTGTGATAACTTCTCCCAAAAAAATGGAATCCTCAAGCCTTACCTTAGATATTATTCTAGCACTTTCTGGACCTCTCATCTCCAAGGGACCTGCAATACTTGCTAAAAATTATATCTGCCTTGCCAGACTTCCTAAAGGCCATGAATTTACACTTTCAATTTGTTCTTCAGATTTTTGAGAACCAAACTTATTGATGATCAGTATTACGAAAAAGGGCAATAGCCCGTCAAAAAAAAAAAAAAAGAAAAGAAAAGAAAAGAAAGAAAGAAGGAAAAGATAGAGGGAGGAAATGAAGTGTGCTATAAGGAAGCTGCCTAATACACACATAAGGACCTACCAGAAAGCCTTGGGCTTGTAGACAGTCTTGGAGAGTTTTATGGGAGCTGGTGTCCTCATTAGCTAGTGAGGACTAGCCTGTGACACACAGATGGTAGCAGTAATTGTGACCCCACTCAGAGTTTGCAGCCTGAAGAGTCACAAACCACGTTTGTATGGTAAAATGGCTTCAGTTCTCACTACAGAGGACAGACTCTGTCATTGCCATCTGATCCTTTTGCTGTCTTCATTAAAAACCAGATGCAAGAACACCTTCGAGGGTTTCTGCCTAAAGGAGTGGACCTGGGGTACTCAGTGAAGCAGCCCTGGCTCAATGCCACCTCTACTGTCTTGCTTTCTCAGGTTTCACAGGAACTAAAGCCCTTCCCTTGAAGCAGGGCAGATCTACCTGGGCTCAGCTCCTAACTCTATCGCCCAAGCTCCACAACCTTGGGCAAGTTAATAGACATCTCTGAACTTCAGTTTTTCACATGTAAGAAAAAAAATGAACATTCTTAACTCACAGGAACAGTATGCGGATTAAATGAAAATAGCACTTAGCAAAGGTCCTGGTAAAAGTAAACAATAAACAATAACAACTTGGACCATCACAAAAGCCCAACATCTCTTCCTAAATTATTTATTCATTAATTCCTCTATACACAAGTGCCTTCAACAAGTATTTCTGAGTTCCGTGCTTTTGTGGATATACATATCAACAGGACATGGAGAGATGGGAGGTGTGTGTATTTGTTATCAGGCCTGTGCTCACTTCCTTTGCAAAAGCAGAATCTGGAAGATGTAGCACCACCGAGGGAAGTTTGCATTCAGAGAGACATCTACTGCAGTCAGGCCTAGGGGATCCAGGGAAGCAAGCTATCTCTTCTGTGTTCTTTACCTTTTCACTCCAACGAGCAAGAACAGGTTTCTTTTCAAAGGGGAATAAATGGGATGCAGAAAGTTTTTTCTTCCATTTACAGCTTCTCTCCCATTCCTCTGCCGTCTGTACACTGACGGCCTGACTCTCTGTGTCTCTCTGTATTGTGCTATCTTGAGACCCTGTCTATAACAGAGAGAAGTAAATCAAGTCCACATTCAAAAGCCACACTGAAGAGTAAAACAAACTCAGGTAAAAGACTGTGCCTATTCTGATGAATGAGGCCTGCCAGTCCCATTACCTAAGCTAAGACTGAACGATGCCTTACATAGAGTATAGTTTCTGGCTTGCCCCCAGTGCCTCTTAGGCTGGCTTTTTTCGTGTATTTTTGACATTTATTCATAGAAATAAATGGGTTGGTCTTTCTGATTTCCCTTTCAGTGACTAACCAAGACAGGAAAAAATATAAATACATAATTTCCAAGCCCTCAAGCCACTGGTTGCATCTGCCAAGAATGATAAGAAATGAACGGACTCTATTCTTTGGCCAATATTTGTCAGGTCTTATATACCTAGCTACAAGCTCCCTGCCCTCAAATTTCATAGACTAGAGCAGGGTTTCCTGAGACTGGCACTACCCACATTTAAGGAGGGATTAATTCTTTGTTATGGAGAGCTGTCCCTGGCATTGTAGGATTTTGGTAATATCTATAGCTTCTACTCACTGAGGCCAATAGCACTCAAGTTTTGCCAACCAAAACTATTTCCAAACATTGCCAAATGTCTCCTGGGGGACAAAATCCCCCCTGGTTGAGAACCACTGAAACAGAGACATGTAAATGAAGACCTATAATGAAATGGGAAGGCGGTGAAAGGTAGAAATGTGTCAAGTGCTACAGAAAGAAAAACTTCCACCAGGGAGAATGAGGAAAACAGAGGAGATGACAACTGAACTCGAATTAGAGCTTTTGCTGTCAGATAGAACTCCTTACTCTGAACTCAAATTAGCCTTCTTTTTCTTAAGATTTATTTATTTATTTGAAAGAGAGAGAGACAGAGATCACGCAAGTGTGGGAGGGGCAGATAGAGAGAATCTCCAGCAGACTCCCTGCTGAGCACGGGACCCAACTCAGGGCTTTGACCCACAACCCTGAGATCATGACCTGCTGAAATCAAGAGCTGGATACCTAGTCAACTGAGCCACCCAGGAGCCCCTCAAATTAGCCTTCTGACACAACCATCTGGTCTAGATTCTCTCATTTAATCCTTTGAAATTAATGAGTGCAAAAACTATTTCGCAACTTGCATGATATTGTCTCAATTCACTACTTTGGACTCTGGTCTTGAAAGAGAATGGGGGAAATTTTCAATGCTTGAGCTTCAGCCACTGTCCATGAAGGGGAGGACAACACAGAGCACAGGTCGTAGGAGAAAACCTGAGAAGGCAAGATTGTATCATCAATCAGGAAGCATAAGCATCCACCAAGGAAAGTCTGAACAAGAACTTTAATAGTCTGATACATTTTTTACTATGAAACAAAACAAAAGTGAGCCGTAGCTATTGAGTTTTTTGAAATGCCATGAGTTTAAGCTACTGAATTCAACACTTACTCAGAAACCCTATGCATGTGACCAGTGGTGTTTGCAGTGATGTTCCCTTTGCTCTCCTTCCAAGTTTAAATTGTTTGCTCTTCTTCAAGAGGTTAAGAGAAGTTCCAGATGGAAACAGCAGGTGCTCAGACACTCACTGCCAGAGGCCATTCATGACAGGCAGCCAAACGGTATCATTGTCCCACATATGCAAAGTTGTGTGGGTACACAGGAACCCATTTAACCGACTTTTAATGCTGATAAATGTACAAAGTAAAAATGAAGGGACTGGAGGGAGATACTTCAAGAACAATGGAATAAGAACCTCCAAAGATCCTTTCCTCCAAAAATGCAGTGAGAACATTGGCAAAAAAACACACGTCAAATTCACTTTTTCAGAACTCTATAAATTAAAGGCTTGCAATGATCCAAGAAGCATTTATCCAAGTGGTGAGCTCATGGTATTTGATCTTGTCCCATTACCATCTTGTTTTGAGTCAGAAAGTTTGCACCATTATTTGTCGAATAAGTGGATGCAATTTGCTCTGGTTGATTAAGTATCAAATGGTTTACAATATGGCTGAAAATATGCATTAACAGCAAAGAAACAATTTCACAATCCATAAACCTAGCTTTGTCAGTTAAGGTTTTTACCAGTAAGTGAATTAACAGTAATTTTTCTTGTGGCCTAATGGAGTACACATAGATCTTAAGAGATGACTTTAATAAGAAGAGAATCTGACAGCTTGAGGATCACACCACATATACTGAGTTTTTTGTAAGCTCTTGATATGTGATCATCACTAGCTTCAGTAGAAAATGTGTCCGTGGGCTTTCAACTGGGCCTCTGCTACTGAGCTTAGAATTATAAAATAAGAGTTGCAGGGGAGGCAACAAATAACCCTTCACTATAACTACTATTCCTGCTGGTATGTAACCCCTGCCCCAGAATTAAAAAGAAAAAGTTAAATTGCCTACAACTGTTAGTGAGTGTCTCAGGACTTTTCACACCTTTTTTTTTCTCCAATTCTTTGTCAAGAGTGTAAGTCCCTCTTGCATTATCTGTGACTATATTGGTTGCCATGGTTTTCTAGCTTTCACTACTTTTGGAAATAAACAACCCATTAGATTTATGTCATTGCTAATTTGTCTCTTCGTGTAACACAGTTAGGTGATTTGTAGCCTAGAAATCGGGACTAGTTATCCTGAGTCTCCCTTAGTGAAAAGTTGACACCAGAATGTTTTAACAAAAATATATAACAACCTAACTTCTATTTAGGAGATCCATGCTCAAGAAAAGGTAAGCATTGTTTCTAATTAGTGTATCAACTTTGCTTTCTTCTAGTATTACTAGAGATAGCTTATTTTGTTAACCCTTTATACGTTTTCTCTATTATCTTATGTCCAGGCCCCTTTGTTCATAGACAATGTAAAAATTAAAATTAGCCTACATTAAGACAATGGAGGAGTAGGGGGACCCTAAGCTTATCTTATCCCTCAAACACAGTTAGATAGTTACCAAGTCATTCTGAACACCCAAGAAATCCATCAGGGTTCTGAGAGAACAAAATCTATAGTCTATAAGTTGAAGGTATGTAGAATAGACATGGAGGAGATATAACTCTAGATACCATGGTGGGGAGGGAGCCTGCTTACGGAGGCTATCACAAAGTATTATATTATATGGAGCTCAAAATCTGAACTTTTAGAAGCCTGCTAGTGTGGGGGACATGCCTGTCTTAAAGGTGCTCAGGCAGCGAAGCAGAATGGAATCTCTGCTCAGGCAGCGAAGCAGAGTGACAGCATGGTCTTGGATCCCCTGGGTTGCAAGAACAGGTGGTGCCAACACACTGCACTGTTGCAGGCATCGGAGTGGGGAAGCCTACTGGGAGCAGTGGGTCTTGGTGCCAGCTTTCTGTTCTGTTTTGCCATAAACTGCGAATCACTACATGGTAGTGCAACCGCTTTCCTGGGACAGGCCCAAATATGGCAAAAGCACAGGGAAACCCTCCCCTGGAGGAACAAAGTGGGTCTGCACCTATTGGAGTCCCTAAAATTGGAGTTTGGAAACTCAGTCAGGTGCCTGAGATAAAAAAGCTCAGACACAGGAAGGGAGAATGAAAGGCTCAGATAGAAATTGGGGACACTAGAGGGGTGATTGATTGCTCTTCTGTGAGGGCTCACTGAAGAGCAGGGAGCACAAACCTCTAGCTCCTGGGCTAAAGAGCAGGGTACCACCATATTCATCCCACTCATCAGTACTGAAGGCCTTCAGAGAACAAAACAATGCCACCTAGTAGAAGGCAGAGCCACTTACACCAAGCCCTGCCCCCTGTGCCCTGGAGGCACATTTCCACTGAAACAAGTCAGCCTGAGACTCAGCACAGGAGGCCCTTGCCCCAGAAAAATCCCACAAGCAACTCGGTCCCACCAAGTCTACTGATCAGAGTGTTGCAAAGCTTTGGCTCTAGGAGAAATAGGGTCTAGCTTCCTTTTTACTTTTATTCTTCATTTTGTTATTATTTTTTCATTTATTTTATTTTTTAATTCCTGTTTTAAATTTTTTAATAATTCTTTTAAATTTGTACTTTTATATACTTGTTTTCTTTGTGTGTGTGTGTGTGTGTGTGTTTGTATTTTGGGACCTAGACTCTTAACAAGCAGATGAAAACACACTCAGGATCTAGGTGGTTTTTTTGGTCTTTTGGTTTTTTTTCTTTGTTTTGGTTTTTGTTCTTTCTTCTTTTCATTTCTGGACAAATGATGAGATGGAGAAATTCACCCCAAAAGAAAGAAGAGGAAGTAGAACTCACAGCCAGGGATTTAATCAATACAAATACAAGTAAGATGTCCGAATTAAAATCTAAAACAACAATTATAAGGATACTAGCTGGGCTTGAAAAAAAGCATAGAAGACACTAAAAAATCCCTTATTGCAGAGATAAAAGAACTAAAATCTAGTCAGGATGAAATAAAAAAAAAACCTATAACCAACATGCAAACACATATGGAAACCAAAAAAAAAAAAGGGGGGGATGGATAAAGTGGAGGAGCGAATCAGTGATACAGAAGATAAAATTAGAAAATAATGAAGCTAAAAAGTGAAAGAAATATAATGGATCATAAAGGTAGACTTAGGGAACTCAGTGACTTATTAAGATACGATAACATTTATATCATAGGAGTCCCAGAAGATGAAGAGACAGAAAAGGAGGTAGAAGGTTTACTCAAACAAATTATAGTTGAAAACTTCCCTAATCTGGAGAAGGACACAGACATCAAAATCCAAAAGCCCAGAAAATTCCCATTAAATTTAACAAAAGCCGACCATCACCAAGGCATATCATAGTCAAATTCACAAAATACACACACAAGGAAAGAATCCTTAAAGTAGCAAGGGAAAAAAAGTTCTTAACCTACAAAGGAAGACAGATCAGATTCATAACAGATCTGTCCACCAAAACCTGGCAGACCAGAAGACAGTGGCAGGATATATTCAACGCGCTGCATGGGAAAAAATATGCAGCCAAGAATACTTTATCCAGCAAGGCTGCCATTCAGAATAGAAGAAGAGATAAAGAGTTACCCGGAAAAACAAAAACTAAAGGCATTCATGACCACTAAACCATCCCTACAATAAATTTTAAGAGGAACTCTTTGAGGGGAGGAAAAAAGACCTGAAGCAACAAAGTCTAGAAAGGACCAGAGAATATCAGAGAAATACCAACTCTATAGGTAATACAATGGCACTAAATTCATATCTTTCAATAATTACTCTGAATGTAAATGGATTAAAGGCTCCAATCAAAAGACATAAGGTATCAGAAATGGATTAAAAAAAAAAAGATCCATCTATAAGCTGTCTATAAAAAAACTCATTTTAGACTTAAAATATCTGCAGACTGAAAGTGAGGGAATGGAGAACCATCTACCATGCTAAAGGATGTCAAAAGAAAGCTGGAGTAGCCATACTTATATCAGACAAACTAGATTTTAAACCAAAGACTGTAACAAGAGAAATAAGGACATTGTATCATAATTAAGGGGTCTATCCATTAAGAAGATGTAACAATTGTAAATATTTATGCCCCCCAACTTGGGAGCACCTAAATATATAAATTAATAATAAACATAAAGAAATTCACTGAAATAATAACAATAATTGTACGAGAACTTAACACCCCACTTAGAGCAATGAAAGCTGTAAAATCATCTAAGCAGAAAATCAACAAGGAAACAATGGCTTCGAATGACACACTGGACCAGATGGACTTCACAGATATATTCAGAACATTTCATCCTAAAGCAACAGAATATATATTCTTTTCAAGCGCACATGGGATATTCTCCAGAATACATCACACACTGGGTCACAAATCAGCCCTTGACAAGTACAAAAAGATCAAGATCATATTTTCAAACCACAACACTATAAAACTTGAAGTCAACCACAAGAAAAAATTTGGAAAGTCCACAAATACGTGAAGGATAAAGAATATTCTACTAGAGAATGAATGGGTTAATCAGGAAATTAAGGAAGAAATAAAAAAAATACATGGAAGCAAATAAAAATGAAAAATAAGTCTAAAACCTTTAGGATGCAGCAAAAGTAGTCCTAAGAAGGAAGTATACTGCAACACTGGGCTACCTCAAGAAGCAAGAAAAGTCTCAAATACACCATCTAATCTTACACCTAAATATATCTAGAAAAGGAGCTAGAAAAGGAACCGTAAACAAAGCTTAAAGCCAGTAGAAGAAGGGAAATAATAAAGATTAGAGCAGAAATAAATGATATAGTAACAAACAAACAAACAACAACAACAACAAAAACAGTAGAAAGGATTAATGCAACGAAGAGCTGGTTCTTTGAAAGAATTAATAAAATTGATAAAACTCTAGCCAGAGTTGTCAAAAAGAAAAGAGAAAGGACCCAAATAGATAAAATCATGAATGAAAAAGGATCACAACCAACACCACAGAAATACAAACAATTCTAAGAGAATACTGTGAAAAATGATATGCCAACAAACTGGGCAACCTAGAAGAAAAGAACAAATTCCTAGAAACTTACAAACTACCAAAACTGAAACAAGGAAGAAATAGAAAATCTGAACATACTCATAACTAGCAAAGCAATTAAATCAGTAATCGAAAATCTCCCAACAGGGATGCCTGGGTGGCTCAGCAGTTGAGCATCTGCCTTTGGATCAGGGCTGATCCCGGAGTCCGGGGATCAAGTTCTGCATCAGGCTCTTTGCCTGGAGCCTGCTTCTCCTCCCTATTCCTATGTCCCTGTCTCTCTCTGTGTCTCTCTCATGAATAAATAAAATCTTTAAGAAAAATCCACTGTCTTTAAAAAAAAATCTCCCAAAAAACAAAAGTCCAGGGCCAGATGACCCCCTAAGGGAATCCTACTAGACATTTAAAGAAGAGTTAATACTTATTCTTCTCAAACTGTTCCAAAAAATAAAAGGAAGAAAACTTCCAAACCCATTCTATCAAGCCAGTATTAACTTGATTGCAAAACAAAAGACCTTACTAAAAAGGAGAATTATAGGTCAATATCCCTGATGAACATAGATGCAAAAATTCTCAATAAAATGCTAGCAAATCAAATTCAACCATACATTAAAAGAATTATTCACCACAATCGAGTGGGATTTATTCCTGGGCCACAGGCGTGGTTCAAAATTTGCAAATTAATCATAATATACCATATTATTAAAATAAAGGATAAGAACCATATGATCCTGTCAATAGATGCTGAAAAAGCATTTGAAGAAACACAGCATCCTTTTTTGATAAAAACCCTCAACAAAGTAGGGATAGATGGAACACACCTCAACATTATACAGGCCATATACAAAAGACTCACAGCTAATATCATCCTCAATGGGGAAAAATTGAGAGCCTTTCCCCTATGGTTAGGAACAAGACAAAGATGTCCACTCTCATCATCACTATTACTATTTAACATAGTACTGGTAGTCTTAGCCTCGGCAATCAGACAACAAAAAGAAGTAAAGTTATCCAAATCATCAAGGAAGAAGTCAAACTTCCACTATTTGCAGATGACATGATACTCTATATAGAAAACCCGAAGGACTCCACCAAAAAATTGCTAGAACTAATACATGAATTCAGCAAAGTTGCAGAATATAAAATCAATGTGCAGAAATCTGTTGCATTTCTATATACCAATACTGAAGCAGCAAAAAAAAAAAAAAAATCAAGGAATTGATCCCATTTGCAATTGCACCAAAAACAATAAGATATGTAGGAATAAAATTGACCAAAGAGGTAAAATATCTGTACTCTGAAAACGATAGAACACTAAAGAAAGAAATTGAAGAGGATACAAATAAATGGAAAAGCATTCCATGGTCATGGATTAGAAAACATTGTTAAAATGTCTATACTACCCAAAGCAATCTACACATTTAATGCAATCCCCATCAAAATACCACCAGCATTCTTCACAGAGCTAGAACAAACAATCCTAAAATGTGTACGGAACCCCAAAGACCCCAAATAACCAAAGCAATTCTGAAATATCAGTATATCTACACACAAAAAAAGACAGTCTCTTCAATAAATGGTGTTGAGAAAACTGGACAGCCACATGCAGAAGAATGAAGCTGGACCACTTTCGTATATCACACAAAAATAAATTCAAAATAGATGAAAGACCTAAATGTGAGACAGAAAACTACCAAAATCCTAGAGGAGAACACAGGCAGCAACCTTTTGACCTGGACCGTAGCAAATTATTACTAGATATATCCCATAGGCAAGGGAAACAAAAGTAAAAATGAACTATTGGGACCTCATCAAGATAAAAAGCTTTGGGACGCCTGGGTGACTCAGTAGTTGAGCGTCTGCCTTCGGCTCAAGGCATGATCCCGGAGCCCTGGGATGGAGTCCCACATCGGGCTCCCTGCATGGAGCCTGCTTCTCCCTCTGCTGATGTTTCTGCCTCTCTCTCTCTCTCTCTGTGTCTATCATGAATAAATAAATGAATCTTAAAAAAAAAAAGATAAAAAGCTTCTGTACAGCAAAAGAAATAACCAACAAAACTAAAAGGCAGCCTACAGAATGGGAGGAGATATTTGCAAATGACATATCAGAAAAAGGGTTAGCATCCAAAATCAATAAGAGCTCATCAAACTCATCACCCAAAAAGCAAATAATCTAGTTAAAGAATGCTCAGAAGACATTGACAGACATTTTTCCAGAGAAGACATCCAGATGGCTAACAGACACATGAAAAAATGCTCTACATCGCTCATCATTAGGGAAATATGAATCAAAACCACAATGACATACTGCCTCACATCTGTCAGAATGGCTAAAGTCAACAACACAAGAAACAATAGGTGTTGGTGAGGATACAGAAAAAGGGGAACCCTCTTGCAAACTGGTCTAGCCACTCTGGAAAATAGTATGGAGGCTCCTCAAAACGTTAAAAATAGGGAAGCCCAGGTGGCTCAGCAGTTTGGTGCCGCCTTCCACCCAGGGCATGATCCTGGAGGCCTGGGATCCAGTCCCGCGTTAGGCTCCCTGCAAGGAGCCTGCTTCTCCCTCTGCCTGTGTCTCTACCTCTCTCTCTCTCTGTGTCTCTCATGAATAAATAAGATCTTTTTTAAAAAATGTTAAAAATAGAACCACCCTATGATCCAGCAATTTTACTACCACGGATTTACCGAAAGGATACAAAAATATAGACTCAAAGGGATATATGCACCCTGATATTTATAGCAGCATTATCAACAATAGCTAAGCTATAGAGAGCCCAAATGTCCATTGACTGATGAATCAATAAAGAAGATGTGATACACACACACACACGTGTGTGTGCATGCACACACAATAGAATACTACTTGGCCATCAAAAAGAATGAAATCTTACCATTTGCAATGATTTGTTTTTTGTTTTTGTTGTTAAGATTTTATTTATTTATTCATGAGTGACAGAGAGAGAGGCAGAGACACAGGCAGAGGGAGAAGCAGGCTCCATGCAGGGAGCCCGATGTGGGACTTGATCCCAGGTCTCCAGGATCACACCCTGGGCTGCAGGCAGCGCTAAACCGCTGCGCCACCGGGGCTGCTCCATTTGCAATGATTTGGATGGAACTAGAGTGCATTATGCTAAAGGAATAAGTCAGTCAGAGAAAGACAAATACCATATGGCTTCACTCATATGCGGAATTTTTTTTTAACTTTTTATTTATTCATGAGAAACACAGAGAGAGAGAGACGCAGAGACACAGGCAGAGGGAGAAGCAGGCCCCATGCAGGGAGCCCAACGTGGGACTCGATCCCGGGACTCCAAGATCGTGGCCTGGGCCAAAGCAGGCGCCAAACCGCTGAGCCACCCAGGGATCCCCTCATATGCGGAATTTAAAAAACAAAACTGATGAACATGGGGAGGGGGAAAAGAGAGGGAAACAAACCATAAAAGACTCTTACTGATAGAGAACAAACTGATGGAGGGAAGTGGGTGGGGATGGGGAATAAAGAGGGTACTTGTGAGGAGCACTAGGTGCAATATAGAAGTGATGAATCACTGAATTCTACTTCTGAAACCAATATGGCATTGTATGTTAACTAACTAGAATTTAAATAAAAATTTAAAGAAAAAGAAGCTCTTAGAAAAAAAAAAAAAGAAGAAGAACCTCTTGTGTCAGGAAGGAGGGACTAAGACCAAATATTGTAACATAAAACATACTTATCATCCCTATCACTCAAGAAATTACAAGTTTTAGGTACTATACACCAGGAGCTAGGAACAAAGACCTAATATATTATTCTTATTACTTCACAGTATTACAGAGGCACATCAATTTCTTCAAGCCACAGAGATCATCAGTCTAGAATCTGGTGGGTGTACGTCTCCCAGATGACCTGAAATCCACCCAGTCCAGGACCCAAAGAGAGCTCAGTATGAAAGAATATGGTTTTGTACCCACCAGCAAGAAAGCAAGTTGGGCAAAAATATAATCTCCAAGAGGCCAAGTCCTATATCCTGCCAAAATTATCTTAGAAGCTCCTAAATCAAGACCATATTACCTTTTGGTGTCGTGAAGAACTTCTGCTCAAAACCTTGACATTGGGACTTCCTATACATCCACTCCAACCCACCCACACCACCCTTGATGTGTAATCCTAACTTTAGACCTTAAACCCTGACTTATTCATCCCTGTACTGTCAGCATGTACCAACCACAGTGCCTAGGGCCTAGGAAATTCTCAGTTGTGTTCAAACAAGTGGAACTATAAAGTTATTTGTTAAATGAGCTATGTACACCCAAGCCTGAAATCATAACAACTTGGATGCAGAATGAGATATTTGAAGGAATATTAGTCAGTGTGCCCATCCCAGGCTAAACCCCGCCAGTCTGACAAAAAGAATAGCAGTTCTGAGCAGAATGGCCAAGAATCGGAACCTTCAGGGAAGTCAGAGATAGCTAGGCCACTGGCCAATCTGGATAGAGTTCAAGAGTCAGCATCACACATTATGATTTTTTGCCCTCCCTATCGGTATGGGATGTAGACTTAATTTCCACTGTCCCCTGAATCCATTTATTCTTTAATTCAACATTCAGCCAGCCCATGTGCAAAACCCCATCTGAAAGATACAGAGATAACTAAGGCCTTTCAGGGCCTGTAGACATGCTTCGGAGATGCACGCAGATAGCCATCATACAAAACCACATGGGCAGGGGTTATAAGTGAGAGATAAATGAAGTTCTCCTTGATAAGAAATCTATTAATAACTATCTTCCAACTTGGTCTTTATGAGAGGAGTTTCTTCTTACTATGACTTCCTAAGTATATGTCCCCAGGAGAAAGGAATTATGAGGGCTGCTCAGACTGGTCCCACTGCTTAGAATCTTGGTCCCTTCCCAGTTAACTCTATTCATCTTTAGATCTCAACTTACAAGTCATTTATGCCATATCTTCTTTGATTCTCCTAAGATCCCTGCTACATGCTCCAAGACACATGAGGTTTTCCTTATCGGACATTTACTACATCATATCCTAATTATGTGCTTAATTTTCTGTCATCTCTGCTCAGGGCTTGGTGCACAGTAGGCGTGCAGTGAATGTTTTATATGGATTTATCCATCAGTCAACACAGAGCACGCTTAAAGAGCCTCAGCCAAAATCAAAGTGGAAAAACGATGAGTAGCCAAACTGCTCATCAACCTACCTGGACATGAAAATGGATTAATGCAAATTTTTAACACCAGATATAGAACTCAAGGCTTACAGGCCCTGCCCCTCATGTATGGAAAAGGGGTTGACTGGTACTTGCAATAAGTCATAGATAATTTGAAACCCCAAATTATCCAATATTTTTTGTATTCCTAGTTACCATTAGTTTCCCACCACCACAGTACCTTTTAATAGAACCACTAATAAATTAGGAGGAGAAACCATGCCCTGACTTGTCTCTGCTCCCTCTTCTACCTCCCATCTTCTAGGATGCTAGAGAGAGAGAGAGAGAGAGAGGCAGTAGCCAGAAGAAGAATGAGGAATAAAGAGCAAATCATCCCTGTGCTTTAGCTCTTAGTTGTTGCAGTCAGTTTTTTCACAAAGGATCAGAGTCCTGCCCAAGGTCTGAACAACCTGGGGTGCCAGGATTCAGGGTTCTATATCCCCAGTCCTCTGCTCAGGACGCTTCTCCATCAAGGCTGCCTCTCCACCTAAGATCCAGGCTGCCGGGGGATGCAGAGTCCAACATCCATCGGCATCACTGAGCATCCTATACCTGGACAGCCGCTGACCGTGACCCCAAGCAGCCAAATTACCACTGGGATGCAAAAAACAACCTGGGCTGTACTTCTCAATGGAAATGCTCCCGTTTGATCTGTATCAGGGCACAGTGCTTTTTCTACAAGCCTGTCACTGCATGTGATGCCTCTATTACATACACAGCCTCTGGCAACACGGACAAGGCTGAATCTTTGCCCAAAATCAAAACGTGCCAGAGCAGATCAAAATATGAAGCAGTGCTTAAGCTGAGGTGGAGCGCAATTCCCAGGCACAGACGTCTAACTCTTAACTCTTTCTCTGCCTCTCTCCTAAATTTCCGATGGGACTGTGGATACCACAGCACCGCCCTCCTCCTCCTTGCTCCCCAAACCCATCATCACCACCAAAAATCACCCAGATTCCACAACATCGTACAATGCTATTCGTTGGATTCTAGCAGAGAGGCAATGGAAACACAACATGACATCTTCCATTTCCAGACAGAGCCCAGGGAAGGCATTGCTCCGCTGACAAATGCTTGCTTTCAGGCGCTCCCAGCAATCCCCAGGTGGTTCATATGCACACCCAGTTGGAGAGTGCACTTTCTAGTCTAGAGCAGCTGTTCCAAAGCCACCCTCAGAAGGTTGCCTCAGCTAAAAGCCAATTTTTTTATGGCAATGCCCACCGATTAATAAAGCATATGCAAAGAGATAGCCCTCCGAAAAATTAGCCTTCCTATTGCAGATCTTGGGAAGCCTTGCCTCGATCCAAGTCTGCCTGCCATTTTGGCTCCTTAACTGACACAGCTGTAAGCAAATAAGACTTTTGTTAGGAACTTTAGGCGTCTTTGCTAAAGCACAAGTGAGACAATTAGGACTGAGTAACTTCCACCTCTTACCAAGTGCCAACATGCTTCTCTCTCTGAGCTGCAAGGCACCAATGGGGTAGCCAGTAAACCCCAACTACAGTGAATGCACATGGGAGGAAGAGTGAGAACAAGAGTGATGTTACACCTTCCTGAGTCTGTATTTGAGGAGGCATCAGAAAAAAGACTGATAATGAACCTTGTTGGGATTGACTCTGGAAGCTGTTTAAATGTGTTTGAGCATGCCTGGGGAGCACAGTCAGTTAAGCCTCCGATTCTTGATTTCAGCTCAGATCGTGATTTCGGCGTCATGGGATCAAGCCCCGCAGCAGGTTCCACGGAGTCTGCTTGGGTTTCTCTCCTTCTGCCCTGCCCCCTGCTCATGCTTTTGCATGCTCTTTCATGTTCTCTCTCTGTCAAATAAATAAATTTTTTTTTATAAAAAAGAATAACGTGTTCTTTACTACAAAAGGAGTTCATGTTCACTGTAGAAATACAGCCAAGCATGGGAAGAAAAATAAAATAGCAACAATCCACTTTCTAAAAGTAATCACTGTTCAGATTTTAATTCCTTCCTTCTGTGCACACCTGTGTGTGAGTGTGTATGCATGAATTCCTTCCTTCTGTGCACACCTGTATGTGTGTGTGTATGCATGAATTCCTTCCTTCTGTGCACACCTGTGTGTGAGTGTGTATTTTTGGTTGTGAGTACTATGTAGTAACTGGTGTTACTACTCAACAAAAATTACTATGTTAATATTTTTGTACTTTTTTTAAAGACCATATGGATGGGTACTAAAAATAGCTCACGTTTATTGAGCCAGGAAAGTTGTATTATCCCTTGTTAAAAGACAAATTGAGGCTCATTAAACATTTTAAGAGTTTATTTGTGCAAAGAATAGATTATTCAAGTTGAACAGCACCAAACTGCAAGCGGTTGGGAGCGTTCCACCAGCAGGAGCCAAGGGAAAGACTGACAGGCATAGAGAAAAGGCAGAAGCAAAGGAAGGGAATTATCGATTGGCTGAAACTTGAGGCCTAGTTGGCCATTTGTGACAAGCTTAGATTTTGGTTTGCTTGTGGAGGTTATCAAGGCATTAGAGCCACCTCAGTCTATTGGTTTCCTTGTTTAATTAATATAACAGTCTTAATCCTCACAAGGACTCTCTGAGTTGGGTACTATTACATTTTGCCATATTTTTTTAATGAGGATACAGAGATGTAGCAATAAGATAGATGGTGTCTCTTGTCTCTCCTCCTTTCCTTCTCCTCTTCTCCATATACCATCCTCTACCATCCTCACATCAGGAGACAGAAGATGGCCTCCAGTGCTTTCTTGGAGTTTATAAAAGCAGCGAGATGAGGCCATGTGGAAACAGGTCACTGGGCAGATCTTCCAGGATCATCTCTGCCAGAGCAGTTCTGTGAGCAACTCAGACCTCAGACTTCCAGCAACAGCCTCCTGACACTCTCCTGCCCTGCTTCCAGCCAGTGGTGGCCCTAAACTCAATTTAGGGCCATTTCTAAAAAAATAAAATAAAATAAAAAAATAAAATAAAATAAAATTTTGGGCCATTTCTGTACAGTGTTCTTTCCGGCTCTTTAGCTCTTGTTTTTTTGTTTGTTTTGTTTTTTAAGATTTTATTTATTTATTTATTTATTTATTTATCTGAGAGAAAGAGAGCAAGCATGACAGGAGGAGGGGCAGAGGAAGAAGGAGGAGCAGGCTCCCCACTGAGCAGGGAGCCCAGTGCGGGGCTCAGTCCCAGAACCCAAGGATCATGACCTAAGTCTAAAGCAGATGCTTAACTGACTGAGCCACGCAGGCACCCCTTGTTTTGAATGATTTTATCTCTTTTTTTGACTTATTTTTCTTCCATTTCTCTTCTCTTTCACTCTACTTTGATTACTGCTTATGTCTCTGAAAGACAACATTTGTTCTCCTTTCTCCTGTTGCCTTTGTTCACTGCACCCTCTCTTAGCTCACCCTGGTCCCCTCCACCAACTGATGGTTCCTCAGCTTCATTTTCTGTAGATCTCACTCTGGTTAAAAGGTCCCCTTCCTCTCTCCCTTGGTCTAGCATGCTCATTCAAGGCTGCTCATGGCATCTGGAGAAGTCAATGACAACCAAATGGCAGGATCCCTGCTCTATATGATCAAGAGATGGTGGGAAGATATCCCCTGGGTTAGAACCTCTAGCTGCTGCCACACACACACACACACACACACACACACACACACATTCCCCTGACCAAGTGAAAACTGTTTCCCTTAGTTTCAGTTTGCATTCTTCCTCAGTGATTTCTGGCTCTCATTTGTTCAGAAACAACTGAGACCAATGTGATGTTGTGATGATGAAGGTTCTTTCCTAGAGCCCCTCTGACAGCATGTTGCTTCACAACAGGTTAGACCTCACAAATGCAAATAGAAGTAATGTGTGCAGAAAGATTACAATGCACCCTACAGGTACCATCTGGAGTCAGTTCTGCTTAGTTTTCTGACAAAGGCCAAGGTATTCGTGAGACATTTCACTACCTAGAAGCCAGGTTGTTTAATTTCACTTGTCACCAATAACTCAGATTGAGGAGTCAGAGCACTGCAAGCAGTTTGGGGGGAAAGGAGGGCACAGACTAAATGCAATTCATTTTGCTTTCTGGGCTGACTCTCCGGCAAGGCATGAGGGAGCACTTGTTTTTCACTTTGGTTATATTCCCTGACCACTCCAGAGTCTCCAACTCCTCCCTCTCTCTACTCTGTGCCCTGCCCACCCCCCCATTTGCACACGCAAATGCTTATACTCACACACATGAAAATCGACCCCCAAGACCCCAAGGGCCTTCAAAATGTACTCACTGATAGGAACCAAGCACTGCTTTTAACAGGTCTTTTTTGTTATTGTTTTTCATTCTTACCATAATAGAAAATGGAGAAGAGAATTAAAGACAGGTAGAGCTGAGAAGAACAAATCCTTAGGAATCTGCTAAGACCTGAACCCTGAAAATCTCCAAAGAGGCCTGGACAGCAGCCATGGGGATCAGCCCATGATCAACCTGCTTTAAGGTCCTGAGATGTTGGCAGCATCACTCAAAAATAATGAAGAATCCAAGAAAGCAGATTGTGCTGCTGACTGGGTTTGCTTTCTAAAAGTATATCTGATCCTGATCCATCCTCTAATGGTAACTTTAGGGAGCCATTCCATAGACATGGTGTTGCAGTGAACAGTAAAGAGGCTTCCACCCGAATGATGTAAGATCCAAAGCATGTTGCTGCTTCACCTCACAGTCTCTAACTCGAGGCAAAACGATAATGGCCCAATTCTGCTTTGTGTTGAGCTAGGAAAGAATTTGCATGATTTCCTCAAGGATGACAGAAACAAACAGAAGACATCAGGATACAAATATCTCAGTCTTAAGACTGAGAGCACGGGATTAAGACAAAGTCTACAGAGAAATCAGAAGAATCATTGATTTGGGAAGTTCTCAAGCAGGTAGAAGTGAGAGGCCAGGCTTCAAATAGCTCCTGCCAGCTATAAAAATAAGTGAACTGTAAATTCTTCTGACTGTAGGTTTCCTAAAACAGCAGAAAGAGAAGTATTCCTAACATCCTAATACAGGGAAAGTCACTCAAATAAATACTTCTTAAGGGAATTGATGCATTAAGAGGAAGCATTTGCAGACTAAGAGCCACATAATACACAGAGGTTGCATCCTGACAGGATACTCGTTAAAAGAATCCATTTGCGGTTCCAACATTCAGGGTCGGTAATTTCTCAGAAAAAGGTTAATGGAAACAAAACAGAATTCAGGGCACATTCTTCCAATCAGTGTGCCAAAGTATAAGCAAAAGTATACCTTTAGCACAGCCTCAGGCTATAGAAAGCAAAATTATTGCAACATTCTATTTAGTAGAATTTGCAATCAACACAATGGAAAAGCGAGGGAGGAAGGCCAGATGCTGGGGGACATTTGTGTGTGTGATTGGGCAGGTGGACCAAATGACCCTGGTCACCTCCAGAAAGGTTACAGTGATGCCATGTTTGAAGGCAGAGTATGAATGTGAAAAAACCAAATGGTGACTGGATGGAGCTGGAGAAACTTTCTCAAATCACCTTCTAGCCCTTGAAGCTACTCTGAAAAATTTATAGATATGTCACAGACTAACAGATTTGGGAAAGTTGGTGGAAAATGAAGCCATGAAACCTAATGGCTGTGGTCTGTACCTTCCCTCCTGTAAAGAAAGAGAAACCTGATCTGGGCAGCAGTATTCAAGAAAGGTTGGGACATGGGAATCTGGCTTGGCTTTCAGGGTATAAAGTAGCAGTGTCCTCTGGAAAATCACAGTGAAGGTACCAACAGAGCAAGAGATGGATCAAGGTAGAGACAATGCAAAGAGAAAGTCTGTAACACCAACAGGATATAGGGACCTTGTGCCCAGAGATTTGGAACAGGATGAGTAAGCAAATATGAGGCTGGAGGGAACCCTTCCAGAAGCTGACCTAGGTCAAATAACTTTTGAAAAAGACACCACTGCACTGAAGAGGTCGCAGAGATATCCATACAAGTCAGCTACAGCAGGAAATTTGTGTCCTTTGGCTGAGGGTGGTACACAATTCAAACTGTCCAAAAATAGCTTTCGGGCAAGGCCTCACCAGCTTCTAGACTCAGGGCTAAATGTTGTATGTGTAGCATGCTATGTAATCTCCAAGCCAGCCCTCCATTCTCACCAAACCCTTCAGTTAGAGAAATAACATTTATGGAAGATTGATGGACTTCTGAACTGTGTCCTTCTGTTCAACTAGATGATCAGAAAGCTATACTGAATGCCCTGCCTGTAAGGACTGTCTTAGGGTACATGGTACTCACTCTTGCCCTTCCACCTCAAACTCTTTTAATTAAAAAGGACTATGGTATGACCCATCAGCTGACACTGCAAAAGTAGTCATGCGAAAAGTTTCATTGGCTTAATGTAGGAATATCATCTATTACATCACACAGGCTTCTTCTCTTCATGAGTCCCCAAGAGATATACTCCTGACCTTAGCATTAAGAATTACTATAGCTCTCCTAGCACATGGCATGTTTCTACATTATAGACACTGGATCATTCAACTGATCCTGTTTGCCTACTTACATGGGCTGCTAGGAAGCTCCAGGCCAGATTTGTGGCCCAATTCAAGGCATGCGGTTACTCCAACTTCATTCCATTTTTTCTTGCTCCACTTTTTAACTATAGTTATCCTTGTCATTTTTATCCTATAAAATTATATACATTTTTTAAAACTCTGTTTGTACAAGATCAGGTATAAATACATATGTACATACATTCATATGTGCAGATCTAAAAGCGTTACGGCCAAATTGCAAAAATAGTGCAGGGACTAAGAGTTTCATGTACATATAATTGAAATTAGTGAAATTCCTGTCCCCTGTTAAAATTACTTCTTATTAAAATGTATGAGTAACCCAGTTTTCCTGCTTCACATTTTTATTGAGAAAATCCATTTTCAACTTGCCAGAGACCTGAATTTCTTTAGTCATCACAGAAGAGCCAAGCCTTCTGATTTATATGGAACAACTTCCCCATCTATTGGCACAATTCAATATTGCAAACAATACCTTGAAATCAAATGCTCCCTTATTACTCTCTGCAGATTTTTTTGCCTTCATTAAGTCTTTCAAAAAGTTTCCACTGTCAGTAATTAAATACATCTCCCCTGCATTTAGCTCTTTGCCTTCTGGAGTTAATAAACCTATAGAAATTAAATTCATGGCATTATTACTGGGCTGAGAGGCTTCCTAGATCATAATCTTCACCTCCAAAAGGAAGTCAAGCCAAATTTTCCAAAACAAAATATAGAGGAATGAAGAAATATTACACACAGACTTAATCTAAACCCATTTAGGATGTGATAATCATTTTAAGATCATGTTTAAGGATTGAGTGAAGTGCTGGACATGCCAATATTTTAATCTTCATGTGAAATAGCTTGTAAGGGACAAAACATATGGGCATCCAAAGGGCCAGTTTTAAAAGTATGATATACAAGTCCCACATCGGGCTCCCTGAGTGGAGCCTGCCTCTCCCTCTGCCTGTGTCTCTGCATCTCTCCTTCTGTGTCTCTCATGAATAAATAAGTAAAATCTTTAAAAATAAATAAATAAAAGTATGATCTACTTTTACAAGTGTTTACTCAATTGAGACAGAACCAGTCTCACCATTCCCCACCTACCAACACATCTCTACCTTTGAGTAAGTCATTTCTTCACCTAACAAGGCAATCCCATTTTCTCATAAACAAAATACCCTTAAAATTTTTTAAGCACAAAATGTTCTTAAAATCTCTATGATGTTGCAGGGCACCTGGGTGGCTTGGTCAGTTAAGCATCTGCCTTTGGCTCAGGTCATGATTCCAGAAGCCCTGCTTCCGGCTGCCCACCCAGCAGGGAGTCTGCTTCTTACCACCCCCTGCCCCGCCTTGCTCATGCTCTATCAAATAAGTAAAAATATTTTTTAAAAATCTCTGTGATGTTGCAATCTCTATATGACTCTGTATACCTGCAGTGAATTTATTTCTATGTACATCTCTTATTACCCTACAGATCAGAGCTTAAAATCCAATTTTTCTACTTAGGCAAAGTGTGCAGCTTTGAGCAAGTTACTTTTACCTCTATAATCTTCTTTCCTCGCATACATATGAAAATAATACAAATTACCTTGTAGGACTATTGTAAGGATTAAATAAAATAATTGTTTAAAAAATATCTGGCACTTAGTACACACTCAATAAATGGTAAATTTTAGTAGTAGTTGTAGTTGTCATACAAAGAAGAAAAGGCTTCGTCACACTTTTCCCATAAGTTGCTTGACCATTCAATCCTTCTCAAATTGAATTTCTGGCCTAAATAAACAACTTTAAGAGGACCTAAAAGCAGGGAGGTTCATAACAGCAAGGAATAAGGGACTTAATGATAATTACGAAGGAAGGAAGAAGCAAATGGAAGCAGAATAAAAAATATGAACTAGAACAGAAGTCAACAAAACTGAAAACAGGAAATCAGTAGAGAAAATCAACAAAACCCAGGGACACCTGGGTGGCTTAGTGGTTGAGCATCTGCCTTTGGCTCAGGACATGATCCCAGCATCCGGGATCAAGTCTCACATCAGCCTCCTCCTAGGGAGCCTGCTTCTCCCTCCACGTGGGTCTCTGCCTCTCTCTCTGTGTCTCTTATGAATAAATAAATAAAACTTTAAAAAAAAAGAAAAGAAAAGAAAAGAAAAGAAAAGAAAAGAAAAGAAAAGAAAAAAGAAAATCAACAAAACCCAAAGTTGGCTCTTTGAAAAAAATCAGAAAAGCCTCTAGCCAGGGTAACTAAGCAAAAAAGCGAAAAGACAAATTACTAATATCAGAAATGGAAGAGGGGACACCTCTATAGATCTCATGGATGTTGAAAATATAATAAAGGAATATTATGAACAACCTTTATGCCCATACATTTGATAACCCAGTTAAAATCAACCAATTCCTTGAATGACACAATCTGCCAAAGCTCACACAAAAAGAAACAGATAATCCAAATAGACCTATAGCTATTTCAAAAATTAAATCAGTTATTAATAATCTTCCAAAACTGAAAGCACTAGGTCATATGGGTTCACTGGTAAATTCTACTAAATGTTTGGGAAAAATATTTTAGCAACTCTTACAATCTCTTACAGAAGAGAGAAGCAAAAGAAATACTTCCTAACTCTTTCTATGAGGCCAGGATTATTCTAATACCAAATCAGACAAAGGCATTATGAGAAAACTATGGACCAATATCTCTCATGAACATAGATGCAAAAATCCCCAACAAAATATAAGCAAATAAAATCCAATAATGTTTTTAAAAAATTATACACCTTGACCATGTGGGATTATGGCACATATGCATGGCTCATTCAACATCTGAAAATCAATTAATGTAACACATCACATGATCATATCAATAGATGCAGACAAAGCATTTGACAAAATCTAACACCCATTTATAATAAAAACTTTTAGCAAATTAGGAATAAAGAGATGTTATAAAGATGTTCATAAAGAACATCTACAGGAAAATCTATAGCTCATATCATACTTAATAAAAGCCCTAAGCTTTCCCTCTAAAATTAGGAACATGGCAAGGATGTTCCCCTTTGCCACTGCCTTTAACATCTTGTTGAAATATCTATCTAATTCAATATGACAGGAAAAGGAAACAAAAGTTATACCAATTGGAAAGAAAGAAGTAAAAAAGTAAAAACATCTTTGTTTGTTTGCAGATGGATGATTGTCTATGTAGAAAAATCTAAAAGACAAAAAAAAAATTCCCGAAACTAACAAGCCATTATAACAAGGTTGCATAATACAAAGTTAATATATGAAAATCAATCATTTTCCTATATTCTAGCAATGAAAAATGGAATTTGAAATTAAAAACACATTTCCAGTTACATTAGCACCCCCCAAAATGAAATGCTTAGGTATAAATCTAACAAAATATGGTCCGTATAGAGAAAAACAAGGTCCATATGGAGAAAACTATAAAGTTCTAATGAAAGAAATCAAAGAAGAATAAACAAGTGGAAAGATATTCCATGTTCATGGATAGGACTCAATATTGTCAAGGTGTCAGTTCTTCCCAACTTAATCTACAGATGCAACAAAATTCCAATCAAAATCCCAGCAAGTTATTTTGTGGATATCAATAAGCTAAGTTTAAAGTATACGTGAGAGGCAAAAGACTAAGAATTGGCAATTCAACCTTAAAGGAAATGAACTAAGTCAGAAGACTGACTACCTGACTTAAAACTTACCATGAAGCTGTGGTCATCAAGATGCTGTGGTATTAGTGAATGAATAGACAAATAGTTGATGAAACACAATAAAGAGCCCAGAAACAGATCCACATACAAATAGTCAACTGATCTTTGACAAAAGAGCAAAGGCAATATAATGGAGCAAAGACAGTCTTTTCAACAACTGGTGCTAGACCCCAATGTTTATAGCAGCAATGTCCACAATAGCCAAACTGTGGAAGGAGCCTCGGTGTCCATCGAAAGATGAATGGATAAAGAAGATGTGGTTTATGTATACAATGGAATATTACTCAGCCATTAGAAACGACAAATACCCACCATTTGCTTCAACGTGGATGGAACTGGAGGGTATTATGCTGAGTGAAGTAAGTCAACCGGAGAAGGACAAACATTATATGTTCTCATTCATTTGGGGAATATAAATAATAGTGAAAGGGAATATAAGAGAAGGGAGAAGAAATGTGTGGGAAATCTCAGAAAGGGAGACAGAACATAAAGACTCCTAACTCTGGGAAACGAACTAGGGGTGGTGGAAGGGGAGGAGGGCGGGGCGTGGGGGTGAATGGGTGACAGGCACTGAGGGGGGCACTTGACGGGATGAGCACTGGGTGTTATTCTGTATGTTGGTAGATTGAACACCAATAAAAAATAAATTTATTAAAAAAAAACAACTGGTGCTAGAAAAAGTGGATGTCCATATGCAAAGAAATGAATGTAGACACAAACTTTATACCCTTCACAAAAATTAACTCAAAATGGGTCACAGACCTAAATGTAAAATCAAAACTATAAAACTCCTAGAAGATAACATAGGAGAAAACCTAGACGACCTTCGGTATGACAATGACTTTTTCGATACAAAACCAAAGGCCGGGCGCAAGCCTGGAGACCCAGGATTGAATCCCACATCGGGCTCTCAGTGCATGGAGCCTGCTTCTCCCTCTGCCTATGTCTCTGCCTCTCTCTCTCTCTCTGTGTGTGACTATCATAAATAAATAAAAAATTAAAAAAACAAAACAAAACAAAACCAAAGGCCTGGGATGCCTGGGTGGCTCAGCGGTTAAGCTTCTGCCTTTGGCTCAGGGTGTGATCCTGAGATCCTGGGATCGAGTCCTGCATCAGGCTCCTTGTATACAGCCTGCTTCTCCTCCCTCTGCCAGTGTCTCAGCTTCTCTTTCTGTGTATCTCATAAATAAATAAATAAAATATTTAAAACAAAACAAAAAGCCAAAGTCCTGATGAATGAAATAAAGAATTGATAAGCTGAACTTTATTACAATCAAAAACTTCTACTCTGTAAAAGACAATCTCAAGAGAATGAGAATATAAGCACAAACTAGGAGAAAATATTTGCAAAAGACAGTTGATAAAGAGTTGTTATTTAAAATTTACAAAGAAGACTTAAAACTCCACGATAAGAAAATAAACAATCTGATTAAAAATGGGCAAAAGACCTGAAAGACACTTCACCAAAGAAGATAACAAATGACAAGTAAGCACATGAACAGATATTCAACATCATATGTCACTGGGGAATTGCAAATTTACACAATAATGAGATACCAATACATTCCTATTAAAATGACTAAAATCAAGGACAGCATTTTGTGCTGGCTCCAAATGCCAGAGAGGATATGGAGCAAGAAAAACTCTCATTTGGAGCACCAGGGTGGCTCAGTAGGTTAAGCATCTGCCTTCTGCTCAGGTCATGGTCCCAAGGTCTGGGAATGGAGCCTCACATCTGGCCTCCTGCTCCCTCCATCTTGCTCTTGTGCTCATACTCTCTCTCTCTCAAACAAATAAATAAAATCTCTAAAAAAAAAGAAAAAAGAAAAAATAACTCTCATTCATTCCTGATGAGAATGCAAAATGGTACACTTTGGAAGACAGTTTGTAATTTCTTACAAAATTAAACATATATTATCATGAAATCCAACACTTGCACTCCTTGGCATTTGCCCAAATGGACTGAAAACACATCCACATGAAAATCTGCACACAGATGCTTAAGGCAGCTTTATTCATAATTGCCAAAACTTAGGAGCAACCAACTTGTCCTTTAATAGGTGAATGATTAATTAAACTGTGGCACAGTAATGGAAAGTTACTCAGCACTAAAAAGAAATGAGCTATCAAGCCATGAAAAGATATGGAGGAATTTTAAATGCATATTACTTAGTGAAAGAGGCTGATCTCAAAAGGCTGCATGATTCCAATTACATAAATTCAGAGAAAGGCCAAACTATGGAGGCAATGAAAGGATCAGTGGTTGTCAGGGATTGGGGGGGCGGATGAACTGGGGGGCACAGAGGATTTTTCATTTGCCTTTCCATACAAATTTTAGAATCAGCTTACTGATTTCTATGACAAATTCCTGCTGGATTTGATAGGTATTGCACTGAATCTACAGTTCAATTTGAACAGAACTGACATCTTAACAATATTGAGACTTCAAATCCATGAATACTGTAGAGTTATCCATTTACTTAACTCTTACTCTGATTTTGTTCATCAGTGTTTTGCAGTTTTCAGCATTTAGATCCCATGCATATTCTTTGAGATTTATACCCAAGTTGTTACTGTAAATAGTACTGATCTTTACTTTCAATTTCCAATTGTTCATTGCTAATATGTAAAAATACAACTGAATTTTATATATTGGTCTTGTATCCTAAAATCCTGCTAAAAGATTACTAATAATCTTTTTGTAAATTCTTTGAGATTTTCTACATAGTTGCTTATATCAGCTGCAAACAAATTATAGCTTTATCTAACTTTCAAGTTTGCACACCTTTTATCTTTTTTCCTGATTTATTTCACTGGTTTGGACCCAGAACAAAATTGAATAGGAGTGATGACAGTGGACATCCTTGGACACAGTGGACAGCCTTGCCTTGTTTCTGAGCTAACAGGGGAAGTACTCAGTCTTTCACCATTAAGAATGATGTTAGCTGTAAGTTTATTTATTTTTTTTTTAATTTTTTTATTTATTTATGATAGTCACACAGAGAGAGAGAGAGAGGCAGAGACACAGGCAGAGGGAGAAGCAGGCTCCATGCACCGGGAGCCTGACATGGGATTCGATCCCGGGTCTCCAGGATCACGCCCTGGGCCAAAGGCAGGCGCCAAACCGCTGCGCCACCCAGGGATCCCTAGCTGTAAGTTTATATCAAGGATGCCCTTTATCTAAGGTTGAGGAAGTTTCCCTTCTGCTCCTAATTTGCTGAAGTTTTTATTATGAATGGATGCTGAATTTTGTCAGGCATTTCTTCTCCATCTATTAAGGTTGATAATAGTTTTTCTTAGTCTGTTGATACAATGAATTATATGGTTGATTTTCAAATGTTATATTGCTTTCCTGAGATAAATCTCTTTTTCATGATAAACTAGTCGTTTTATATGTTGATAGATTAGATTGGCTATTACTTTGTTAAGGATTTGCCTATTCTATACATTTCATATCAATGGAATCATACAATATGTGGTCTTTGTGATTCTTTCATTTAGAATAATGTTTTCAAGATTTGCCCGTGGTGTAGCATGTGTCAGTACTTCATTCTTTTTTATTGCTGAAGAATATTCCATTATATGGATACATTACTTTTTGTTTACATATCATCAGTCAACGGACATTTGGATTGTTTCTACTGTTGGCTATTATAAATAATGCTTCTATGAATGTTCACTGTGAAAATTTGTATATGGATAAATGTTTTCATTTATCCTGGGTATATACCTAGAACTACAATTGCTGGGTCATATATTAACTCTATGTCTAAGAGTTTGAAAAACATCCAAACTGTTTTTAAAGTGGCTGTACTATTTTACATTTCCATCAGCAATGTTTGAGGGGATACATCTTATGAGGGGAACCAATTTCTCCACTTTTTATTATCTATATTTTCTTACTGTGTTTAGTTTTTTAAATGTTTCTACTTTAAACAGCATATATTTTTGTATAGCTCACATCTCTCTAGGAGAAATCTTTTAGATGGTCTGTTTAATTATAGCGATGTCAATAAAGCCAGAATCAGTTAATGAAATATCATGAAATTCAAATGTAAACTGTCTACAACCTATGTTAAATAAATAAAATTTTCTACTCCAAAATATTTTCTATAAATAGTTTCAAGAGTAAAGATCACTGTGTCACTGGAGAACATACTGCTGATGAACTGGCCTGATCTAAATTCATGAAGACAGAAAAAAGAAATGATTCAAGAAAAATGTGGCCAGAACTTTATTGTCCAACTTCACTGTATTCATATTTTGTTCTCAAAGGACTAAGCCATTTTTTCCACCTTTAATGAGGTATCATTGACAAATCAGAATCATATATACTTAAGGTATATAATATAATGATTTGATATATGTAAATATTGAGAAATATTACCAACATTAAGCTAATTAACAATCTCATTCATCACCTCACATCGTTACTTGTGTGTGGTGAGAACACCTAACATCTACTCTCTTAGCAAATGCAATTGTAAAACATTGATGACAGAAACTAAAGATGATAAAACAAAAGGATTTATGGATTGGAAGAATTAATATTGTTAAGATGTCCATACTACTGAAAGTGATCTACAGATTCAGTGCAATCCGGGCAGCCCTGGTGGTGCAGCGGTTTAGTGCTGCCTGCAGCCCGGGGTGTGATCCTGGGGACGTGGGGGTCCCACGTTGGGCTCCATGCATGGGGCCTGCTTCTCCCTCTGTCTGCTTCTCCCTCTGCCTGTGTCTCTGCTTCTCTCTCACTCTCTGTGTCTATCATGAATAAATAAAATAAAATCTTTTAAAAAAAGTACAGATTCAGTGCAATCGCTACCAAAATTCCAATGGCATTTTTCACAGAAATAGAAAAAGGCATCCTAAAATTCATATGAAACCACAAAAAAACTCCAAATAGCCAAAGCAATCTTGAAAAAAAAACAACAAAGTTGGAGGTATTAAACTTCCTCATTTCAAACTACATGACAAATCTAGAGTAACTAAAACAGTATAATACTGGCTAACATTTTACATTTTAAAAATGTCAAATTTTCAGTTTTTTCATCTCAACAGCATATGACTATCTCAGTGCTTTTTACTTTCAGACCATCCATGTCAACAATTTTTTTCTCCAGATCCCTGCTATTGAAATGTGTACCCTCTGGTTTCTTTCTTTTTTTTTTTCTTAAGATTTATTTATTTATTCATGAGAGACACAGACTGAGAGAGAGAGGCAGAAACATAGGCAGAGGGAGAAACAGGCTCCTCGCGGGGAGCCCGATGCAGGACTTGATCTCGGATCCTGGGATCACAACCTGAGCCGAAGGCAACTGCTGAGCCACCCAGGCATCCCTGACCTCTGGTTTCAACTGTAATTTTGATGAAGGCTAAATCAGGAATATTTTGGTCTTAAATTGTATTTATAAATTAATATTCAATAACTATAAATTTTTAATGAGCATCAATTTCTCCCATTAACAAAAAAATTATTGATAATATCCAGCATTCTGAAGGATCCTGAAAGAATAACCAGAAATTTAAACTAATAGAAGTTTTCTTTTTTTATTTTTTTTAAGATTTTATTTATTTATTCATGAAAGACAGAGAGAGAGGCAGAAACACACTCAGAGGGAGAAGCAGGCTCCATGCAGGGAGCCCAATGTGGGACTCGATCCCGAGACTCCACGATCACATCCTGAGCCAAAGGCAGAAGCTCAACCACTGAGCCACCCAGGTGTCCCTAATATAACTTTTCTGAAGGACAATTTGGAAACATATTTTAAAAGATTTAAAATATGCAAACTCTTTGATCTAGTAATTCTTCTTGTAGGAATTTATGCTAAGGAAATAATTATTTAGTCAAATAATATCTAATTATTAATATTATTGACTAAATAAATAGATATTTAGTCAAAGTTTTATATATAAAAATGTTCATCTGTTAATAATGGAAAAGAAAAATTTTAAATAGCTAAAATGCGAGATGATCAAGGGTTAAAAAATACAATCTATTTGTGTGATATAATATTATGAAACAATACAAAAGCCATGTTTTTTTAAAGATTTATTTATTTATTTATTCATGATAGACATAGAAAAGATTGAGAGAGGCAGAGTCACAGGAGGAGGGAGAAGCAGGCTCCATGCCGGGAGCAGGACGCGGGACTCGATCCCGGTACTCCAGGATCGCACCCTGGGCCAAAAGCAGGTGCTAAACCGCTGAGCCACCCAGGGATCCCCAAAAGCCATGTTTTCAATTAACTTTCAATGGCTTGAGAAAAGTTTCTAATGTTATGTCTTGGAAAAAAATGCAACATATAAAAGTAGCTACTGTGAGCTACCCACTTATTGAGATAAGAAACTAAACATTAACAATGATAAGTCATCCATGGGGGATATGATGGGCAGTTTTTAACGGAGTGGGTATGGGTGTGGGTGTGAATGTATGTGTGTGCGTGTTCGCACACACCCGGATATATTTTCAAAGTTTTTTGCAGTGAAAATGTTTTAGTTTTATAATGATGATGAAAGTGATGTACAGAAGTGTTCTTAATTTCACTTCTGTTAAAAACCACTTTTTTATTTTACTGCATAGCGATAAATGTCTCCTTCAAGAATATCTCATTTTGCTTTCTCCAAAAGTTGCAAAAGCAACTTAGATAATGAGCAGTTTATTTGCAGTAATAACATATTGGCACTACTTAGGGAACTAGCTCACAGAACTTTTCCCTATGGCAAAACAAAAATGTCATACACGGAGGCATTACAGTGTTTATGCTAACTCTGGCATTTTACACGCTTGAGCTCATTATTATTCTCATTAATTTTGTGATTGTTAATAGTACTGCTATTTATATGATGACTTAACCTTTACAAATTTATATCAAAGATTTTAAAACTCAATGGAGAATGTGTCTAGAATATAAGAGGATATATCTCTGAGTGATTTTCCCCAGTGGGAAACATATTTTGATCCTTAATATATTTAAATAATTGGGATGCCTAGCTAAAGAAAAGTTAAGAAACACTATTTTATCAGTGAAGGTATAAAAAAAATCACAATGACTAATTGGCTTTCATAAAAATATGTACAAATGTCAAAAATACATATGAAATGTAAACAAATGAAAACTAGGGGTATTTTCTAGTTGTTCCCTTTTATGAAGGTAATTTTCAAATAAGCAAGGAATATGAACCTTTAAACAAAAAGCCTTATTTTACTTTATTTTAAAGATTTTGTTTATTTGTTTATTTATTTATTTATTTATTTATTTATTATTTATTTATGAGAGACACACAGAGAGAGGCAGAGACATAGGCAGAGGAAGAAGCAGGCTCCCCATGGAGAGCATGATGTGGGACTCAATCCCAGGACTCTGGGATCACAACCTAAGCCTAAGGCAGACGCTCAACCACTGAGCCACCCAGGTGCCCCCCAAAGGGCCTTATTTTATAACAAAAGCTATCCTGGGCTTAAGTCTGAGCTAGATAAAGTGAAAATTTCAAAAGGATAAAGATATAGAAAATTCTCTATTTTAATTGTTTGGAATGCAGTGAGGACCTCGCTGTTCAGTTTTGCCAACAGATGGTCGACACTGTCTTGTACGGTTACTTTATCCCTGGTCATAGAGTTGTTCTGAGTCAGCTGTGTTTCTGCAGAGGTGTGAGTGTTTTACAGGCATTGTCAAAATCATTATACACGATAAGTATAAAAGCAATAGGAACCATTATATCTTTTATCTTTTTCTACACTTTGAAAGAGTTTATTAAAAAAATATAAATAAATAAATAAATAAATAAATAAATAAATAAATAAATAAAATTAAAGAGTTTATAAAGCATAATAATTCCCTGTTGTTGAGAAGAAGAATTTGATGGCAAAAATCTAAAAGTCGGACAAAATACTGAATCTGTTGATCAGGCTGTGGTAGGAGAAATGCAAAACAGTGCTTCCATACCTATGAGCAGTGGACCCACGGTGATTGTTACCTGTTGCCCCTCAGCTCCTGATCTATCCTTTCTTACTCTGCTCTTTGATACTGGGGCCAGGATTCTCAAGCCACCTTCCTGCTTTATCAGTCAGAATGTATCAATGAGGGCACTAGAGTGAGTCTGAGAAGCTGGAGGGGGATTGAAGGGAGTGGCTCCTCCCTGTCTGTTCCTGTCTACTTGCAGTTCCCATGAGTCTGTTCTGCAATGCTTTCACCCTGACAGCAGCAGTACTTTCCCATAACAGCAACCAAATTCAATTTTTGGTTTTCCCCATATTTGCAAATTCCTGTCTCCCATAGAAACAGGATATATAATAACAGCTGGCTACCCCCTTCAAGATCTGAGCCCCAGGCCCACAGAGCTACCCATTTCAAACTCAGAACCACAGCACCAGTCACAGAATCTCACAGAGGTCCGATTGCCATTTCATGGTATCCCTCCTCTTAATCCCCTCAGGTGAGGGCTGGCTGGTACAGGCTTTCTACTCTTGCTGCCGTTTTGATTCCCTAAAGTTTTCTTTTTACCCTTTCAGCATTTTAATTAAACCTCTACCTAGTGAACAATTCTTTACATTAAATTCCATTGGTTCAAATAGCTGATGTGGTTTGTTTCCAAATTTGACTGTCTTAGTTTGAGGTCTAAAACAAGTTACCACAGGCTACATGCCTTAAACAACATTTATTTCTCACAATTCTGGAGCCTGGAAGTCCAAGATGAAGTCAGAAGGTTTCTGGGGAGGACCCTCTTCTAGGTTGCAGACTGCTGAGACTGCATCCTCATGTGACAGAGAGCTCAAGCTACCTCTCCAGCTCCCCTTCAGGACCTAATGACTTCCCAAAGGCCCCACCTCCAAATACCATCACATTTGGTGGGAAGATCAGGGGATTGTCAACATTTCAACATATGAATTTTGGAAGATACATTCAGTTCAATGCAGACCCTAACTAATACAGAAAAGAATTTGGCACTATCTAGCAAAATGACATGGATTTACCCTTTGACTCATCAAAGATACATGGTTTAGGATTTTCTTCGAAGTGCTACTGTAACAGGAAAGAAGATTGGAAACAAAAATGTCTATCAATGGTACATGTTGGGGCACCTGGGTGGCTCAGCTGTTTAAGGGTCTGCCTTCAGCTCAGGTCACGATCCCAGAACCTGGGATCAAGCCCCATATCGGGCTCCCTGCTCTGCAGGGAGCCTGCTTCTCCCTCTTTCTGCCCCTCCCCTTGCTTGTGCACATTCTCTCTCTCTGTGTGTCAAAATAAATAAAATATTTTTTTAAAAAGGTGTATGCACATAACAATTATAAAATCATAAAAAGGAATGGGAAAGGGTTCTATATACTGCTACAGAGTGATCTCCATGATATGTGGTTAGGCAAAAAAGAAAAAAAATAAACCAACATGGGAGAGAAAATATGCATAGGACACTCCTATTTGTCTACAAAAGAAAAACTAAAACCATATTCACATATTTGCTTTTGTTAAATTAAATTGAAGGATAAACAAAAATATATATAAGGTATCTTGTAGGAGGTAGGAAAGAACAGGATGAAGATTGGGATAGAAGCTAGACTTCTCTGAATATCTTTATAGATTTGACTTTGAAAGGTTCTGGTACCAATTCCAACATGGGGGGGGGGGGGGTGTGTGTGATAGTTGGGGAGAGGGATTCCCACACCAGCAAGCAATTCTCAGACAGCTGGGTATCCCACAATTTAACTCAATTCTGACACTAACTACCTGGAGATAGCATCAAATCTCACAGGTTGAGGGCTGAATCCTACAAGACTGTCCCCCACCACCATTTCAGATGTGAGTCACAAGTTCAGGTTGTCACCTGTGCTTCTCACTGACTAGCTATATAGATTGGAGATTCTAACAACCCCCTCCTTGAGTTCCATTAATTTGCTAGAGCACATAGAACTCAGAGGAACATTTTACTTACTAGATCATTGGTTTATTATAAAAGGATACTAACTCAGTAAGAGCCAGATGGAATAAAGCATAGAACAAATTATGAGGAAAAGGTGCAGAGCTTCCATGCCCTCCCCAGACACACCACTCTGCCCAAATCTCCATATTTCACCAAGTCTGAAGCCCTTCAAACCCTATCCTCTGGGGTTCTATAAAGGCTACATTACATAGGCATGACTGATTAAATCACTGGTGGCAATTAACTCAACCTCCAATCCCTTTCCCATTCCCAGGATTGCAAGTTCCAACCCTAATCATGGGGTTGGCTCCTGTGGCAACCAGCCCCCATCTTTAGATGCTTTGCAAAAGCTTCCTCATTAACATAACAAAAGATTCCTTTATTGCTCTTACCATTCAGTAAATTCCAAGGGTCTTAGGAGCTCTGTGCCAAAAACTGGACAAAAACCAAATACATATTCTGCATCTCAAACCACAATATCACAACTTTGAAACTAAAAATAATTTACATAATTGCAAGTCATACTCATAAATAAACTTAAAATGTTCAAATGATGTATTTTATAAACAAAAACTCCAACCACTGAAAAGTCATTGTTTCTACAAAGACCAACCCCACAGCCATGAGCATCCCTAGGGCACAGATTATGTCTCTAAATACCATTTCCCAATAACAGGAACCAGGTTCTAGGTCTGGAGCAGAAAATACACAAAGTGAAGGAGGAATCTCTTATACCAGACAACAAGGAAGCTATCAAAAGACAATTAGATTATGTCAAAAAAGACTCAGGAGGGACCCCTGGGTGGCTCAGTGGTTGAGCATCTGCCTTTGGCTCAGGACGTGATCCCTGCATGGAGCCTCCTTCTCCCTTGCCTGTGTCTCTGCCTCTCTATGTCTTTCATGAATAAACAAATAAAATCTTAAAAAAAAAAAACTGAAGAGCCAACCTGAAGATATTCTATTAGAACAACTTCATTTCCATGTCCTAATGATTAATGAGTCTAGGAAATGATCATCAATGCCTACTAACATCACAAAAAAGAAAAAAAAAAAACAATACACATACATACACACAAAACAAGAGAGAACCAGATATTATGTGCCTCCTAGTAAAAGTATATAACATCATATTTGAAGCATTCTTGTGCAAAACACACAAGCATAATCTAATCAAGCTTCAAGATACATGTACCTGGGGTACCTGGGTGGCTCAATGGTTGAGTATCTGCCTTTGGCTCAGGTCATGGTCCCAGGGTCCTGAGATCGAGTCTCGCATCAGGCTCCCCACAGGGAGCCTGCTTCTTCTTCTTCTGTCTATGTCTCTGCCTGTGTCTCTATGTCTTTCGTGAATAAATAAATAAAATCTTAAAAAAAAATACATGTACCTATTTGCATGAATAGAAGAGCATATTAAACAACACCAAGGAGATGCAATTTGCAAAATCCAGGTGGTAGAACACTATAGGAACAACAATTATTTCAACAACAAATAAATTGCAAGAAAAAAAGAGAATGTGTATATCTAAATTAATAGAGAAAGGGTAATGAACCCAAACTTTGTTAATATAATAATGATATTGTGGTTGCATTTTTTAAACAAAATATACCTTTCACGAAGATGGTGCTGAAGGCGAAGAAGGAAGCCCCTGCCCCTCCCAAAGCCGAAGCCAAAGTAAAAGCTTCGAAAGCTAATAAAGCAGTGCTGAAAGGCATGCGCGGTCACAAAAAAAAGAAGATCCGTAAGTCACCTACATTCTGACGACCCAAGACCCTGCATCTCCCAAGGCAGCCCAAATATCCTCCAAAGAGCGCCCCCAGGAGAAACAAGCTTGATCACTATGCCATCAAGTTCCCCCTGACTACTGAGTCAGCCATAAAGAAAATAGAAGACAACAACACACTTTTGTTTATTGTGGATGTCAAGGCCATAAGCACCAGATCAAACAGGCTGTGAAGAAGCTCTATGACGTTGATGTGGCCAAGTTCAACACCTTGATCAGGCCTGATGGTGAGAAGAAAGCATATGTTCGACTGGCTCCTGACTATGATGCTTTGGATGTTGCCAACAAAATTAGGATCATCTAAACTGAGTCCAGCCAGCTATAAATTTTTTCACCATAAAAAAATAAATAAAACAAAATATATGATACATGAAATTGTATAAAGTCAGGTATTTGCTTCCAAATTATCAGGTATGGTAAGAATTGGGTACAGATATAGTAAAACCAATATTTTCCAAGACTTTATCATTGGAGTCTGGGTCACTGGTACATAGGAGTTCATTAAATAATTCTTTTAACATTTTCACATGATTACATTTTCCATTTTAAAAAGTCCACTTAAACCCAAAATCATCTGAGTGAAGAACATTTTTGGATGTCATTCTTCGCTAACTTTTTCTATTACTTGCATGATTATTGCACTAGCCAAGTTTCCCATTTCTTCTAGCATTTAATTTTTAGTGTTTTCTATTTAATTCTGTGAACAAAGAATTTATTCATTAGAAATTTTCTTAGAGAATAAAATAAATAAATCCACTCTGAAGAGTGTAAGACTATAGGCAAACCTGACCTTGGGAAGAACAATAATGCCTGACTTAAAAAAAAAAAAAAAAAAAGTGAGAGATTTCTTGGTTACATCTGAAAGAAAGTGAGGGGAGAGAGAAGAAAGAGAGTAAGGGGGAAAAGGAGAAAGACAGCAGATGGCTGTGCAATATGTAATTGAAGCCAAGGAACAATAGTCTATATGAAATTAAAGGCTCGATAATACCATCTAACACCCAGTGAGCATGCACAGTGTGCCACTTTTCTAAGCACGGTGTACACAAATTAGCTCATTCCATTTTCATTACGACCCTGTGAAGTAAGAACTGTTATCACCACCGTTTTCAAAATGAGAAAAATGAGGCATGGAAAGGTTCAATACTTTTTCCATGTTCCATGTTGATACAACTAGTAAAAAGTGGAGTCAGAATTAAAACCCAAAGCCATTATACTTTGGGGCAGGATTGACAAAACTGTCTACAGGCCAAACACAGCCAGTAGCCTATTTTTGTACTTTTTTTTTCCGGCGGGATGGGGAGGGGGGATGCCCTGCTTGGAGCCCTGCAGGCCGGCTGCAGGGATGCACAGAGGCAGCCGCAGACGCCCCCTCGCGGGGAAGCCGGGCCCACCTGCCGCAGAAGGGCCATGTGCCACGCCCGCTGGTAGGTGGCCGTCGGGTGGCCTTCGGAGACGGGAAAACACGAGGCTGCAGCACCCGGGTTGAGCAGGAGGAGGCAGCGGAAAGGCAGGCTCCGCCCCGTGCCGCCAGCCGCCCCGCCCACCGCACCTTTGCCCCGGGTGCAAGGCAGGTAAGGCGCCCGGGCGTAAGCTAGGTACAGGTGACATACAGGTGACACCTTGTCCCCCAGGGCCACCATCAGCGCAGCCCCCCTATACATTTTGAAAGCTAAGAAAAGTTTTTCGGTTTTTAAAAGGTTGTAAACTAAGAAAAGGAAGCAGGACGAGAAGGAGTAATGTATGTGCCCATGAAGAATAAAATATCTGCTATCTAGCCCATTACAGAACAACTAACCAAGCTTTTCTATGATCTGAGCGGTTTCCATGTGGAAAATTGTTAGATGTTGCCAGGAAAATAAATACAGCCTACATGGCGGAGTATGGATTTTTAGAAAACTATGAAGCAGTCACAAAATTCCAAAGCATGAGCAGGTTTTTGGATTGTCACAAATAGAAGGGGCATTTGAACCAAAGTCAACCATATCTCTGAGGGAGGGATGGAAGCTACAACGATACAGATTTTATATATATTGGTCAGAAATTTTCCTCTCACCAATCTTTGTGAGTCTCAAAATTATTTGCATAGAATATTTTATAGTATTCTGTATCAAATTATTTTAACATTTATATTTGTAGTTATATATCTCAATAGATGTTTGCATATTTTACCTCATTTTTTAAATCTGTCAGAGATTTGTATATTTTATTTATTTTTTTAAAGATGCAGTTCTCTCAAATAGCCAATTCTATATATTATATAATTCATTAATATTTTCTTACTCATTTTATATTTTCTTTAGGTTTTTTTTCTAACTTCACTAGTTTCTTTTTCATGCTTTTTTTTTTTCAAGATTTTATTTATTTATTCATGAGAAACACAGGGAGAGAGGTAGAGACATAGGCAGAGGGAGAATCAGGCTCCCACGCAGGGAGCCAGATGTGGGACTTGAACCCAGGACTCCAGGATCACGCCCTGGGCGGAAGGCTGACATTCAACCGCTGAGCCACCCAGAGATCCCCCCCTTTTTTGTTTTAATAACTACAGAACTTAAGGTTATCTATTTTCCACTCTATATAGCTTTGGTTATATCCAAAACATTTCAGGATGGGGAGAAAGAATTGTGAGTTTTTTTAAAAATTTCTTGCTAATAGAGCAATATATTCTCTGTTCACAAAATATTTTTTTACAAATACAAATAAAACAAATATACTATACTATAAAATCAAAGCAAATTCCAATGATTTTAAGACAGAATATATTATGAATGAAATCATATAATCTTATAAATGTGTTGCAAAGTCGTTGCGGATGGGAGGCAGATGTAGAAGTCAGCCATGAATTGATAATTATTGAAGCCAAGTGATATCCATATGGGAGCTCACTACTAGTTCAGTAATTTTGTAACTGGCTGACATTATTCATTATTTTAAATTTTTAAAATAAAGCTTAAAAAGTGACAAAATAAAAATGTTCCAAATTTCCAGCTTGGCAAAATTTGGGGCAGTCACAAGACAACTGATTTTTTTTCCTCAATGTGAAAACAAAATTACACAACTAAATTTGTTTGATTTCAACTAGACAACACAGCATTCCCCACTCCCCCATAAAACCATATATATGCTGTCAAGTATCTATACTGGGATTTTATTCTACTTACAACCTCCTAAGATCCTGTTATTATTTTATAAATACTAGAAAAAGACACAAGACTCCTAAGTCACAGAAAAGAACTTTATTACTCATGACACAGTGAACAGCATGAGCATGTCCCAGATCCCAGGGGGATAATGTGGAAGGACCTGGAAGGATGTACTACATACAATAGGTTTGGATTGCTGCTGAACACAACTTGGGAATCCACTGTTTTTATAATAAGTGGTAAGAAGTCCTGTACTTTGAACCCACATGTACCTGTGACCCAGATTCAACAATTACAAATTTTTGATGATGTGGTTCATCTATGCTCTCACTCAATTCTTCCCCCAACCCAATAACTTTGAAGCAAATATCCGACCTATATATAATTTCAACCCTCAATGTTGTTCACTACAAACATAACCCTGAGAAATGGCATTAGGAAACAAAAGTCAGGAAGGAACTTGCATTCTTGGCATACCCAACAAACATGTGCAGGGATGTTCAGAGCCTGTAGAAGATTGTTTTCCCCACTAATCCACCTTTGTCCCTACCTGTTTGGGCTTCTGGCAAACTGTCACAAAAGTATTTATTTCTGTTGGCCACTCTGATTAATTTAACCAGCACAGGCTAGAAGTAAATCTGTTTAATTTGTCTCACACAGCACTTAATGAAGGCTGCTATCATCAGGACTCCAAACAATGAGATGAAGTTAACCTGCAGTATTGACCTCAAATACGCCTTCCAGGGTCCTGGACCTAGGCAACTGTCCCAGGAGAGACCAGAGGACTTTATTTCAGACAGTCAGGTTGTAGTCTAGTTTAAGGCCCGTTTATTATCCATTTCACTAACCTGCTGATCTTTGGTGACGTCACCAATAATTCCAGGAGGCAGTAGAACTCTATCCCTAATGGAGAGATATTTCATGGCCCATTTCCAGCCATACAGGAGAATATAACCCAAGTAGGCACAGGTAAGTCCTTCAGGATTTGTAATTAAATTGATTTGGATCAGCATCACATTCGTTTGCTTAAGTCACATGGGTAGTGTCCATGAGTGGTTGCGACTTCCTTTCCTAAATATGGCATATCCCTCTCAAGCATCAGAGAAGCATGTGAATTTGTAACAGAATGAAGTGAGGCTGTACTAGTCCATGTGTTTGTACCTGTTTAAAGGGGCTCCATGTTGAGAGCTGCTATTGATGATGCCACAGGCATGACAGAACAATATACGATCACCCAGGTCCACAGATTGTCGGCTGCATTTACTGTTTGACTTGAGTGATGGTGTTGGATCTAGGCGACAAAGAGAATATTTATCACCCCCAACCTTGTACATCTTGAGTCTAAGGTGCCAGGGTTGTTTAATTTCTAAGTCTATAGTCTTCCAAAGGGTAGACCAGATAACAGACCAAATAGCTACATCATTGGTACTAACCCAAGAGTCAGTAAAAAATATGTTTCATCATAGGGCATATTGGTCAGAGTTGTGAAAATGGCCTTGAGTGCTGTGCAGTGAGTGAACAACAATGCCAAATTTTGGTATGGCATATCTAGAGCTACAGACCCCCCAGGTAGACACTAACAGGTTTGACTGTAGCCAAGGCCCAGGTTTGACTGTAAACCAGGCCCCAGCATTAAGGTGAACCTCTGTAACTAAGGGCCTCATTTGGTCCAGTGGCTTTATTTGGGGTGGTATAATGTGAATATAGTTTCCCCACAGCAATAGCTGCCACTTTGTCATATAAACTGAGATGCTGGGATCCCTGGGTGGCTCAGCAGTTTAGCGCCGCCTTCAGCCCAGGGCCTGATCCTGGAGATCTGGGATGGAGTCCCATGTCGGGCTCCCTGCATGGAGCCTGCTTCTCCCTCTGCCTATGTCTCTGCCTCTCTCTCTCTCTCTCTCTCTCTCATGAATAAATAAATAAAATCTTTAAAAATAAAAAAATTTAAAAAATAAACTGAGATGCTGCTGGAGCCAGGCTACTAGGCTAATATCCAATTTCCAAGTGTGGAAAAAATTTCTAATTTGACAAGTGAGGCATATTGGGCCTTTTCCTTATTAGTTGCCAAGCCTGATGTAACCCATGCCAAAATAGGGACATCAGGCTGCAAATTCATGGGTCTTTAAGGGTCAGGCTTTCTTCTTCAACAAGAGTTCCACTACAGATCAAGAGTCACACCTCCCACCTCTCCAACCCCTACCACCCTGACCTCCTCCTGCAACCCCAGCTTTTTAAAAGAGGTGTACTCAGTGGCTGGATCAGCAGGTGGCGATGTTGTACTAGAGAATTCTCTCTCTGGGTTTTGCAATAGTTGGCTTTAACTAAAGCTGTGATTTCCAGTTCTCCACAGATTTTATATTCTTTTTGCTAGACCACCAGGAAGAGGACAGAGATTACCTCTCTACATGCCACAGTCCTTGAATGAAAGAATCCCTTTTGGACTTCATGAGTATTCACAACACAAGCATGTATAACATAAATATCAATTATACATTTGGCAGTGAAGGACAGTAGTACATTGAATGAGCCAAAAAGCCCTATCAGGTCACTTTAATTTTCTTTCTTCACAGAAAATGTTGCCCACACCCCATCAGGTGATTTTTAGATGCTTTCCCCCCTCACAGCAAGGATTCCATCCTTGGCATTACTAACATTTTGGGTTGGATAATTACTCGTTTGGGGAGGTTTCCTGTGTGCTATAAGATGTTTAGCAGCATCCCTGCTTCCACCCACTCAATGCCAGTAGGACACACCCTCCCTCCTCTAGTTGTGATGGCCAAATATATCTCTAGACGCTGTCATATGCCATAGGGTTGGAAGTGGGGATTAAATCACCCTGGTTGAGGACCACTGCCCTGTGGGAACATGGACCAATGGACCAAGAAGTCTAATAGGCATACAAAGGGCTATAGCTGCTGGAAGTCCAGAAGGTGAGGGGATGCAGGTGGTGGGTAGGGGGGATAGGCTTTGGAGGACGGCTTTTTTTTTTAATCCTTTGTCTCTTCAAGCCAGGATCAACATTTCCTTGCACATATTCTTGCAGCTTCCTCCACAGTCATCAGTGCCTTCAGCTACACTTGCATCTAGCACCCAAACCCCTCCACTCACTCAATAGGAGTGTAGCCTGGACACCTGTATATAATAAAGCTTAAACTATCTGAGTTTCTCCCTTCTTGAAGTCCCCCAAGCATACTCAGCTTTCTCCTTAAAGCAGCTAAAGTTGGAGTATGGGGGAAGCAAGGAATCAGGAGGTGCAGAGGGACAGAGCAATCCCTTGCCAATAAGCAACACTTTGCATCAACTTTGTTTTAAGCAGCTGCCAACAGCTTGGGCTCAGCCAAACCAACACTTGTTTTTGATCCACCTATGTTTCTATCTCCATATTGCTGACATCATTTATCTAAACTTTGGGGAACCCTTGACTCAGCAGTTAAAGCCACTTTAAGCCACAAGCTGCCCCACCATCATATAACATCTCTTTCTCTCCTACTCTTTGAGAGTGAGCACAATCAAAACATCATTTGGGGGGATCCCTGGGTGGCTCAGCGATTTAGCGCCTGTCTTTGGCCCAGGGTGCGATCCTAGAGTCCCAGGATCAAGTCTCACGTTGGGCTCCCAGCATGGAGCCTGCTTCTCCCTCCTCCTGTGTCTCTGCCTCTCTCTCTATCTCTCTATATCTATCTTTAAAAAAAAAAAATCATTTGGGTAAATTGTTTCAATCCTGCTTTTTATAACTTACCCTCTAAACATACATTAACAGGGCAGTGGGGGACCCACATTCTGCACCTGGCTCATCACTTGGGTAAAAGCATTTGCTACTACATTCTGGAGAGTCTTCTCTTGCCCACTAACACAGCCCATAGGTCTTCCAGAAAGGTATATCTCTGCCAGCATCCCATCTTGTCACCAAAAGTGTCAGAAACTAAGATTTTACCCTACACATGCTAATAATTTAGCCTGTTACTGTTTCATGGATGTTGGCAGAAGAAACAAGATTCTTAAGTCAGAGATAAAGTACTTTATTACTCACACACCACATGTAACATGAAAATAATGCTGCATCAGTTCTCTGTGGGGACAACAGATAGAGGGTCCAGGTAGATGCTATGCACATGATGAGTCAGCTTTGTAGCTTAGGAAAAATGAGTTTGGGGAATCCAGTGCTTTTATAGTAACTGCAAGACAGGTCAGAAAAAAATACCCAGAATCACGGACAAAGAGAATAAAGGGTGGAAAAGAATGAAAAGAGCATAAACGCATATGTGCTGTAGTAAGGTTTTTTTTAAGGTAGTTAATCTAGGGGCACCTGGCTGGCTCAGTGGTTGAGCGTCTTCCTGCCTTCGACTTGGGTCCTGATCCCAGGGTCTTGGGAGTCTTGTCCTGAATTGGGCTCCCCACGGGGAGCCTGCTTCTTCCTCTGCCTATGTCTCTGCCTCTGTGTGTCTCTCATGAATAAATAAATATTTTTTTTTAAAAAAAAAGGTAGTTAATCTAATGCATGAAAGCAGTCTCCTTATAAACTGGAAATGGAAATGAATCCAATTAGTAACAAATCTCATTTTTCTAACTCACATTTGTTGATGTTAGCAAATAATTTTAAGATTTTTATTCACTTATTCATGAGAGACACAGAGAGACAGAGGCAGAGACAGAGGCAGAGGGAGAAGCAGGCTCCATGCAGAGAGCCCTACGTGGGACTCGATCCTGAGACTCCGGGATTACTCCCTGAGCCAAAGGCAGATGTTCAACCACTGAGCCACCCAGGAGTCCCAGCAAATAATTTTCTTGAAAAAAATTAAATAAGTCAGTAGCAGCAGCCTCAGAATAATATTACTGCTCCTGACTTTTAACATTTCCATCCCCCAGAAGGGGCAGCATTTTTCCTTCCTGCACTAAACTATAGGGCTACATCAGGGATCTTTGTTACTATAATTAGGGAGAAGAAGCCCTGAAAACAAATGAATAAGGCATTCTAAACTATATGGTGTTGTATCAAAGTTCCCTCCTAGATCACTGAAGTTCCTCTTCTTTTCTGCAAAAAATAATTTATAACCTCAGAGCATCTGATGATCTCATATAAAGTTATACTTCATTGCCTGAAGGTTGAAAGCACAAGCTCTGGAATTTAACCAGCCTTTGTTCAAACTCCAGCATCACAATTTGCCAGTTAGGTGACCTGAAGTAAGTTATAAAAATCCTCTGAATCTCAGTTTCCTTATCTGTGAAATGGTAACAGTGTCACGAGCCTCAAACGGTTGTTGTGAAGATTCAATGGGACATTTGATCACATTTGGCTTTTATCACTAGTTACGTTGAGGGGGATGGTGTTTAACCATAAAGCAGATGGCCAGCTGTTCCTGGTTCCTTGGGAAGGCAGCTCAAGGAGTCAGGTACTGAGGAGTAGGCAGTAAGAAAGAGAACACAAAAATTAAGTATATGACAGGTGCAGAAGGGGGGTTGGAAGTCAGATATTTGTGGGGGGGCCAAAATGAGGCTAAGCACTGTCTTTATTATGAATACAGCATATTTTAAAGGAATGGAAAACAGTTATTTCAAACTTCCTCTAGTCTGAGGAAGACATGCTTTCACTGATGAGCCCAGGTATTCTAGAGTTCCCTCAAACAAGAATCTCAGGAAGGATCACGTAATACTTCATTCATTACCAAATAATGTTGCCCCTCCATGCCAGGCTTTAGAACATGGAACGAAGGGTAGTAGAGTAGGGGGCAGGAAGAAAGTCACAGTAAGTTAGAATCAACAAACTTATATTGAACACCTACTATGTTCCAGACTCTGTGTTATGGGTGATGAACAAACTGACATTGTCTTGTCCTCATGGAACATATATTTCAGACACCGGCTCCCTGGTGCCAATCTGTGGACATCCTAGAACAGAATCACCTGTAGTGTTTGGATTCCTCATACTCTGAGCACAGATCCCACCCCTGACCTAATGAATCAACATTCTAGGTGGTGGGAGACACAAGAAGCAGTATTCCTTTTTTTTTTTTTTTTTAAGATTATTTATTCATGAGAGACACACAGAGAGATACAGAGAGAGGCAGAGGGAAAAGCAGGCTCCATGCAGGGAGTCGGACATGGGACTAGATCCTGGGTCTCCAGGATCACGCCCTGGACTGAAGGCAGCGCTAAACTGCTGAGCCACCCAGGCTGCCCAAGAAGCAGTATTCTTTTGGGGCAGAGGGGCAGAGGAAGAAGGAGAGAGAGAGACCCTTAAGCAGGTTCCATACCCAGCATGGAGCCTCACGCAGGGCTTGATCTCAGAACCCTGAGATCATGACCTGAACTGAAATCAAGAGTCACACACTTAACCAGCTGAGCCATTCAGGTGTCCTAGGAGGCAGTGTTCTTAGTAAGTGCCCTCTGGTGATTCCAGGAAAGTTTGGGAACCACCACTGGTGTTTCTCAAAAGGTGGTCAGGCTCTCAAACTCAGTCTCTCCAAGAGAACAGCACATGAAAGCCTGTTTTCAATGGTCCAGGAGATTTGAGAAATATGCTCTCAGACTGCCTTTCTCTGACACCATTTCCTTTTGATTAAATAATATGTGTGCAAGTGCATTATAACTTGAAAAGCAGGATAAAGCTGGTTGGGTACAGTGTTTAGGACCTTTCTATAAACTGAGGAAGTTCAGTTCATACAAGTAACTGCAGTCAGTGTGGAGTAGAATAAAGCATTCCTCAGAGCATAATAGGTCTCTAGCCACATCCTCGTGGTTCTTCTTCCGGCAGCAGTAGCTTCTGGCAGATGAGACTGCTAGAACAGTACACCTGCCTCAACTGAGCGCCCTTCTGCCACTAGCCCCTGGAGTGATCTGCGCTGCCTGAGCAGCTCCACATCTGGATGACTTCTTCTCAGAAGGTATATAAAGTATACATACTCCTCTAGGCCACTTGCAGAGTCTTTTGTGCCATGACAGATATAAGCAGCGATATGGTTCTACACCCCTTATATGTTTAGCTTTCTCAATGCACCATAAGATCCAAATTCAAGAAGTGAAATTCAGAATGAGGAAGCTCGATGGGAAAGAGGAGACAGATTGATGGTATGAGAAGACACTAAATTCCCATTTTATATATTTTTAAAATATTTTATTTATTTATTCATGAGAGACACACACACAGAGAGGCGGGGACATAGGCAGAGGGAGAAGCAGGCTCCCTGAAGGGAGGCGAACGTGGGACTTGATCTCAGGACTCAATCCCAGGACTCAATCCCAGGACACCAGGATCATGCCCTGAGCCAAAGGCAGATCCTCAACCTCTGAGCCACCCAAGCATCCCACTAAATTGCCATTTTATTATTTTTTATTTTTTTAAGATTTTATTTATTCATTCATGAGAGACACAGAGAGAGAGAGAAAGAGAGAGAGAGAGAGAGAGAGAGAGGCAGAGAGAGAAGCAGGCTCCATGCAGGGAACACGACGCAGGACTTGATCCTGGGTCTCCAGGATCACACCCTGGGCCAAAGGTGGCGCTAAACCACTAAGTCACCTGGGCTGCCCTAAATTCCCATTTTAGATGTGAAGAATGGCAGATGCCTTTGGAATATCCAAGTGGTGATACTCCACAAATGGCTGGCAATAAAGCACGTGGAGATCTGAAGAGGGTTAAGACAGCAACAGACACGTAGCAGAATGTGAGAGGTGGCACAGAGTTTGCATAAAGAGAAAATAACTGAAGAAAAACTCAGCAGTATATGAAGTCATATATGTAAAGCAAGAGGAGAAAGAGTGCAGTGAAAGAACCTATGAAAGAGGGATCAAAGACAGAAGAGGTGATCATGAGAGCCACAGGCTCTAAAGCCAAAAGATCGTTAAAATTTCAAGGAAAGACTAGTCACCAGGGTCAAATAACATAGAGCAGTCAGTGAGGACAAGAACAGAAGACAGGCCAGTGGATTTGCAATCTGCAGGTCACTGGTGACTTTCCTGAGGGCAACAGAGCCAAGTGACGTGGGTACTACAGGTATTTCCTGCTCTCCAAAAGCAGAGTGATCCTATGAAACCCAAATGGCAGAAAGCAAAGAAGCAATTACCATTAACTTCAGTGGAAAAACTTTGAAGTGTTCCCAGACCCAAAAAATAACTTCTTTGAGGCTTTTATGATACCTCCTGTGTCCCCTACCACCTAGAATGTTGATTCATTAAGTCAGGAGTGGAATCTCTGCTGAGTCTGAGGAATCTAAACACATCTTGCTAATGGATGCACACCCCCACCCCCTCACTAGCCATGAGGCCTCCTGGGAAGGTGATAAAGCTCTTCCTTGCTTTGAGCTGAGAGCTGTCCCTGTGACTTTCTCCTTTTATTCTAGACTCTTGTCAGCCCTTGGTGACCTCCACTGCTTCTGAGTGGTCTTTCTTAGGTCTTCAGTTGTGAGGTGGAACACTGGGATTCATATGAGCCCTTACTCTCAGCCAGTGTTTACTAATTCCAATTCCCTTTAGAGTTTTGATTTCATCATTTTCTGTCAAGAATTACCAATTACCATATTGTATGTCTGTTATCATTGAATATTATCCCTAACTTCCAAGGGAACTCTATTATTATTTTTCAGAGTTTGTGGTGAATTTCTGGCATGTGGTAGACACTCAAGGAAAGTTTGTTCAATGAATGTGCATAAGAAGAATGAATGAATGTGAATTTAGGAAGTATGTGGGGAAAAAGTCTTCTCATCATCTTTCAGATTTGAATATAATCCTTTATATTTAAAAATTAAATAAAATTGGGATAGCTGCATAACTTGACGAGGAAAGTATAGCCTCGGGATACAGGCATGAGGACTGAACCCCAGCCGTGGGGCATTTCATATCTGCAAAATGCGGTAATATTCTTCACTTCACAGGACAGATGAAAGAGTTGAATTAAATAAGACAGGTAAGGGGATGCCTGGGTGGCTCAGAGGTTGAGCGTCCGCCTTTGGCTCTGGGTGTGATCCCCGGCTCTGGGATCTAATCCCACATTGGGCTCCCTGCATGAAGCCTACTTCTCCCTCTGCCTGTGTCTCTGCCTGTCTCTGCCTCTCTCTCTCTCTCTCTCTGTGTCTCTCATGAATGAATAAATAGGATCCTTAAAAAAAAAAAAAAAAGAAAAAGAAAAAAAGACAGGTAAGGATTCAACCATAGGACCCTACAAGAGGAGCAGAATAGTAACTAACTGGTAGCAGTGAGCACTGGTATTAGCTATTAGCTATTCATCCTATAAGCTTTATTCAAATGCTCTGGATAGAAAAACACCGTACCTTTCCATATAAGTTGGCAGGAAAATCCCACCACCCTTGATCTAGAAAGATCTAATCACTTCTTTCTACTCACATTGGCTTAGGAAGACTGCAACTCGAACCAACCAGTCAAAAGCAGGTATTGTGAAGAAGGCCCACTCAGTGTCAACTCTCATTCATTTCTCTGATTTTCCACCGGAGAACATCCTGCATTATAAAATGTTGTCACACGTTAAAAAAATTTTTTTTTTTTTTTTACATTAGAGACTTTGCATTCATAACCATGGAAACGCCGAAGTCCTATTATGTCAGCGTGATTCCGATGACGCCCATGTGGCACGTTTTGCAAAGAATGAAGGCGGGGTAGGGGTCGGAGGTGGATACGAGGGGACGGAAGGGGGCACAGGGCGGTGGGTAGAGAGAGGGGCATGTGACCGCACGAACCGGAGCAGCCAAAGAATGAAGCTTCTACCTTTAGGGCCAGACTTATATTTTATTTTATTATTATTTTTTAATTGGAGTTCAATTTGCCAATATGTAGCATATCACTCAGTGCTCATCCCATCAAGTGCCCCCCTCAGTGCCCGTCACCCAGAGGCCAGATCATTTTTATTTTTTTTATTTTTTATTTTTATTTTTCCAGATCATTTTTAAAAGCGAAAAAGGACAGCTCGGTGGCTCAGCGGTTTAGCGCCGCCTTCGGCCCGGGGCGGGATCCTGGGGTCCCAGGATCGAGTCCCACATCGGGTTCCCTGCATGGAGCCTGCTCCTCCCTCTGCCTGTGTCTCTGCCTCTCTCCCTCTCTCTCTCTCTCTCTGTGTCTCATGAATAAATACATAAAATCTATATTTAAAAATAAAAAAAGCAAAAAGGAACAACGACCGCATTTGCTCCCCACCCCTTCGGCGCACCTCCTAGCACGAGCCGGGCAGTCACACCCTTCACAGCGGGCAAAAGTCACCCGCGCCCCCCGTGGGCCCGCAGAGCCGAGGGCCGGAGCCGGCGAGCGTCCGCTTCCTGCCGCCGAGCCCTTGGCCGCCGCCTCCCGCCCCCCCCCGCCCCGGCCCAGGCGAGGGCGCTCGGGCCGGGGGGCGGGGGCACCCGGGGCAGACTCCGCCCCGCCTCTCGGCCGCGGCCCCGCCCCGCCCCGCCCCGCCCCTGCCCCGCCCACCGGCCGGCGGCCCCGGGGCCGAGGGGGAGGGGCGCGGAGGCGGCGGCCCCTGCACCCGCGCGGCGACTGGAGCGCGCCCGGCACTCGGCGCCCGCCCGCCCGCCCGCCCGCGAGGCCGCGGCTGTGCCTTCGGGGTGAGTACCCGCCCGGCAGATGCCTTGGCCCGGGGCAGTGGGCGCCGGCCGCCTCCGCGAGCTCCTTCCCCGGCGGCACCGCGGTGCGCGGGGGCCGGGGCCCGGGGCCCGGGGCCGGGAGAGGCCGGGGAAGGCCCCGGGGAGAACCGGGGGCTGCGTCCCGGGCGCTGCCCCCTCCGCCCGGCTGCTGCCTGTGCCGCGCGGGGGCCCGGGCGCAGGGACTGGAAATGGCTCTCCTCGTCCCCCCGCGGTGACCGTGCGTGCCGCCAGAGCCCCCCGAGGTGGGCCTCCCCGAGCCCGCTCCCGGGCTCCCGGGCTCCCGGGCCGCCCCCGCGAGTCCTGACCCCACCGGGCTGCCCCCGCGCGCGCGGGCGGGAGAGGGACACGCGCCCAGAGCCCGCAGGCGGGGAGTCGGCGCCGGTGGTCGGGGGGCCGTGGGGGGCCGTGGGGGGCCGTGGGGGGGTGGGGGGCAGAGATCCCGGAAGGAGCGTGGGCTGCCTTGCCCAAGTCAGCCAGACCTCAGAGTGGCACGTCGTTCTGCAAGCCCGGAACCCTCCTCACAGCCTTTAGGACAGCAGTTCTCAAACTTTTGGGGGGCTCAGCAACCCCTTTGCACGCTTAAAGATTCACATACCAAGGAGCTTTTGTTTATGCGGGTTATATTTATTTTTTTTTTAATTTACGGTATAGGGACCCCTGGGTGGCTCAGCGGTTGAGCGCCTGCCTTCGTCCCACAGAGTCCTGGGATCGAATCCCGCATCGGGCTCCCTGCATGGAGCCTGCTTCTCCCTCTGCCTGTGTCTCTGCCTCTCTCTCTCTGTGTCTCTCGTGAATAAACAAATAAAATCTTTAAAAAAGGAAACTTATATATATGTATATATAAATCAAAATTTTACTATATTTAATCATTTTTTAGATAGCGGACTTATTATATATTAACATTTTACGAAAATATCCATATTTTCCAAAACGGTGTTAGCGAGGAGAGGGGCCTTGTTTTATATTTTTGCGAGTCTCTTTAATGTCAGTTTTAACGGAAGGCAGCTGGATTCTTATATCTGCGTTCAAGCCTTGCAATATCACATCATGTACACACGTCAGAAGTATCCACTGTATACTTCTGGACAGGTGACAGGGAAAAAGGCAAATTGCATCTTGGTATTATTATGAAAGTTGTTTTGACCTTGTGGATATCTAGGGTTCCTGCACCACACTTTGGAAACTACTGGTGTAGGAAATGCTTTGGAGACTTAAGTCATTGGCCCTGCTTCTTGTTTGGGATGCTTGCTCTAAATGGAAACACATACCGCCCTATGCATGGACAATGTTAGCCTCTGGAATTTGGAGCCAAGCTTGATCTTGCCTTGGAAACTATGTACTAGGTCCCCTCCATAAGAGATGATGAGCCCCAGTGGCCTTCTGAAAACTCAGCAAGGCTCACAGATGGCTTCGGTAGTTTCTATGCCCACAGAGTTGATCTATCCGTGCACCCGGATTGCGGCGGCAGTGATGTGGCAAACAGGACCTGTGGGTTCAGAGGAGTAACCAAGAGTACCATGCCAAGTGTGTAGGGTTTTGTGCAAGAGTTACCAAGTAGTCAAAAAGTCATTTCCAAAAGATCATTGCCTTCCTTTCCTACGGGTTCATTGCTGTTTGTACTTGGGTTGCCTTGAGTTTATTGGGCTATTAGGATTCCCCAATCTTGGTGCTCTTTCACTTTCCAGTATTAGAAGTGTGCCACCTGGAATAGCCCTGCCTCAGGCCCTACCAGAAAGCAATGTTCTTCATCCTGGAGTGTGATAAGTGGGATCCCTCACTGGTTTATATTCTTGGCTTCATGCTTTGTTAAAACAAGTTCCAGATAGAAATTACATACATATATATATACCAGAGGAAAATGATTCCCTAACTTGGCCCTCCCTTTTGCTCCTGCATCCACAGAGCCTCTCCTGTCCTGCTGAAGCAGCTTGGGCTGGAGCTGATAGTTGAGAAATATTGCAAACACAGTCATCTGTTGCTGCCCTGGCCACAGATGTGAGAAGGGAATGGGGTGTAACCTTTGCACACCTGCTGTGTTCTTGGAGTAAAGCTCCACTTTGATGGTGGGATCTCATTCCTTTATCCCTTCAGTACATATTTATTGACGGGTCTACCAAGCGCCCAGTTCTGTATTGGATACTGGGGGAAAGTAGTGAGCACAAACAGAAGCAGTCCCTGTCCTTCTGGAGTTTATAGTCTGGTAGCTTAGGTGCCTGCTGGTTAAAGAAGACAGTCCACTGTTGAGTGTTCACGTGAGACCTGGTCCTGTGCAAAGAACACTACCCCTACCAGACATGTTCTTCAAAGCACATGCTGAGAAAGACACAGTCCCAAACCGTGAAGATAATGATAAAATCAACATTTATTGCCATGTGCCTAGCAAAGAACTTCCTATGCCTTCCTTCTTCTGTTTTTCCTTTTACAGAGGAAGTGACTCCCTGGGGGGCAGCCAGACTACTGGAAAGGAGCTCCAGCCTGAGTCCAGTCACTGGGACAGTCTTGGGCAAGACACTTATCTGGGCCTCGGTGTCTTCATCTTTAAAGTAGGTGTTTGAGCCACTGATGTCCAAGGAGTCAGTGGTTTACTGAACAACTTTGCACTAGCATTTGTGTGCCTCTCTTCCCAACTCCATGTTCAATGGCATCACATTTTTTTTAGCTTGAAGTTAACCATTATGAGACTATTCATGCCATGGAAATCAGCAAATGGTGTATAATCCAGGGCTCCCCCACCCCAGAGAGCAAGTGGTTAAACATTTACCACCACATCATTGTTACTGTCAGAGCCAGGGTTTGTATAGTTTACCTTTGAACAACCTGAAGGTTAGGGATACTGACCGCCTGCGCAGTAGAAAATCCAAGTACAACTTTTGATTTCCCCCAGAACTTAACTGCTGATAGCCTACTGCTGATCAGAAGCCTTACCAAAAATATAAACAACTAGTGCATGTTTTGTATATTATATGTGTATGCTGCATTCTTCTAATAAAGCTAGAGAAAATAAAATGTGAAGAAAATCATAAGGAAAATACATTTACTTTACTATACTTTATTGAAAACTATTTTTAGATAGGTGGACCCATGCAGTTCAAACCCCTGTTGTTCAAGGGTCACCTGTTTTTTTTAAAAAATAAACTCTTTAGGTGTGCTGGGGCGGCTCAGTCAGTTAAACCTCTGACTTATATGGTCTCTAGGTCCTGGAATTGGAGTCCTTCCTTGCGCTTCTGGCTCAGCAGGGAGCCTGCTTCTCCCTCTCCCTCTACCCAACCCCCCCACCACTTGTGCACACCTTCTCTCTCAAATAAGTAAATATCTTTAAAAATAATAATAACAAAAAATAAACTCTCTAGCCTGGACAAAGACATTGAATATGGGGTATGTGATTCAATTCCTCCAGAACTTTGGATAGGGAAAAAAGTCTGATTTTTTTACCATATCCTAGAACATGAATCAGCAAACTTTTCTTTAGGCTTTGTGGGCTTACAGTAGTTGCAGCTATTCAGCTCTGCTACTGTAGTGTGAAAACAACCAGAGACAGTATGCAAATGAATGGGCACAGCTGGGTTCCAATAAAACTTTATTTACAAAAACAGGGGCTAGGCCATAGTTTGCAGACCTATCTTAGAATGTCAGAACAGGATCTGGGCTTCTAGGAGGTAATTGCATGGAAAAGGACTTCTATAGAACTTTATCCATAAATACCACAGATTTGATACTTGAAGACGGTTATAGCTAGAAGTGGCAACTGCAAAGTATTTGGAATTGATTGAAAAAGAATCCATAGTAGGTTGTTTAAATAAAGGCCAAGAATGTTCACATGTTGAGGACACAACCATGGATGGTGAGTAGGGGAGGGTATATTTATTCCCAGCTGCCTCTCAGGAGCCATCTCAGACATTATGCTGGGCAGACTAAGTCAGCATGTGAATTTTTGATGTTCTGCAGGAATCAGTGGTGCTTCTATTAGCTATTCTGATTCCAGGGAGATGGGCAAAAGCGTTAAAAAAAAAGGAAATCCTCATTATATGTATTTATATTATATACACTGTACATGTACATTGTATATAGGTATACGTCCATGTTTGTATACCTACATATGTACCTAAGATATGTGGCTGTGTGAGGATTTTTCCATGTATTTAAAATAGCCTTATGAATGTTTGGAAGACAGAGATGCCAAGCTATTACCAGTAGGCAGTTCTAGGCAGTGAAATGGGGTTGAAGAAAGATGGGAATTATTACTTATTACTCTTTGTAATACTGTGTGTTTGCCTACCCTGCAAATTCATGTATTGCTTTTACAACCAAAAATAAAACAAAAAAACGAAAATCCCAACAACCTATACTTCTTAAAGGAAAATAGGATTATTTCTGGTAAGAATGTTACCACCACCCCTTCTCCCCTAATAAATTATTTTAAGTGGCATATCACAATTCTGAACTAGTGTATATACTAGTATATATTAATTCAAAATAATACTGGGAGAAAGGCCAGATCAAACCATTTTATTAAACAACTGAACCACCTGTCCAAGGGTACAAGATTAGTATTCTTTAATAGACTATTATGTGGCCCTTAAACTAGTGTTGTAAAATATTGTTTCATGAAATATCATGAAGTACAGCTTTTACACTTAAAACCGTGTTACCAAAGACTATTTTTCTGTGCCCCTGTTTTTATGGAGAAAGCCTGTGTACACACACACGTGTGCGCATATGGACAAAGGTGAAGGATATGCCAAACACTGAATAGTTTTCTCTTGGTGGTGGGGTACAGTTGGTTTTTTCATTTTCTTCACTTTGCTTATCAGTATTTTCTAGCACGTATTAAACACATATTAAATTTGATAGACTCACTAAATTTGAACACCTATTAAATTTGATAAGACTGAAAACAATCACCCAGTTACTTGTACATGGGGGACAACCCAGTTGCCTTCATTTCTCTTAGACTCAGTTACTCCTGACCCCTGCGTGCTCCCTTTCTCCCAGTGGGAAGGAGAGAAATAAGTATGGGGCAAGAGGCAATGGGGAACCGAAAATGGGCAGGCTGACAGACCGTAGTCACATTGTGCCTTGTCCCCTTCCCTGTGGAGTTGGCTCCAACTTCAGCCCCTCCTCCCTCCAGTTGACCCACAGGTTAGAAAGTTCATAGGATCAGTGCCATTACCTGAGAGGCTATCAGCTGACCATCTTCCTAGATTGAGTGGCCTTCGTTTCTTTTTTAGCTTGGGGGTGGGGGGGGTGGGGCTTGAACTCAAAACCCTGAGATCAAGACCTGGGCTGAGATCAAAAGTCAGACACTTAACCAGCTAAGCCACTCAGGTGCCCCTCTTTTTTAGCTAATTTTAATGGAAAATTTCAGACATACAAAGAAGTAGAGAGTATACACCACCAGCTTCAGCAATTATGAACATTTGGCCAATTGTGTTTCATCTATACCTTTCCCCAAATTCACTTCTTTTTTTCCCTCTTCCAGGAGTTAGCATCTTCTTTTCAACTGTATAAAGTAACAAAAAATTATTCTTTATTGTGTCTTTTTAGTAAAAAGCATGCACTGATGCTGGGGCAAAAATCTTTATATTCTACCCTTATGTTAGCCCAGTTGAACACCTGCACAGCCCTTGCGGACTTGCTTGTTGTCCTGCTTCCCTGCTCTTGCATTCATCCTTCTCTCTGCCTAAGAGTCGAAAGCCATCTGCCCTCATTCCTTCTCCCAATTCTTTCTATAGCCTTTCTCAATTCCCCTGGCGGTAGCTATCTCTTTCCAGATATCTTCCTTTTTTTTTTCTTTAAGATTTTATTTATTCATGAGAGACATAGAGAGAGAAGCAGAGACACAGGCAGAGGGAGAAGCAGGCTCCCTGTGGGAAGCCCAATGTAAAGGCAGGTGCCCAACCACTGAAGCCACTGACTGAGGTGCCCCAGAGATCTTCCTTATGACCCTTATCATACTATAGTTATCTGTGTGCTTATCGTAGTCTCCTTGCTCGATGGTATTGTTCTTATAAAATAAGGAGTGTTTTCCTGATCTCCCTCTCTTCAGTGGTACTTAGCAATGCTCAATGCAGAGAAACACTCAGAAATGTATGCTAAATTAATTTGACTGAAATTCATTGATGAAAATTTTTTATTATAAAAGAAACTCATCACATTAAAAGAAAAATGTTGAGATATAGCCTAGGACCAAGAACATTTTATCTCACCTGCAAAGATTTGATTTGATTTGATTTTTTAACAGATTTTACTTATTTGAGAGAGAGAGCACACACATGAGCAGGGGGAGGAGCAGAGAGAGGGATAAGCAGACTCTACAATGTGGGGCTCCACCCCAGGACCCTGAGATCATGACCTGAATCAAAATCAAGAGTCTGAGGTTTAACCAACTGAGCCACCCAGGCTCCCTCATCTGTAGGGATTTTCAAAGATTTTAAAGAATTGTTGATGAAAAGAATTTTCAATTTGGCCAATATAGAAAGGCAACTTTTTTTGAGTAAAATAATTTGTATTAACGGTCTGTTGTCACTTTTTCATATATATATATGAAGAGCCTGTAGCTCTTCTCTGGTTTTAAAATATTTTTTTACTCCAGTTTTAGAATATCCATTGTATTTTAAAATGTAGATTTACATCTTTAGTAAAAAAATAGGCTACACGTAGGACCCACATGCCCCATGAAGCAAGTTGATATCAATCTCATGAATAATGGTAGCTCACAGGTATAGAGTTCCCAGTGTACACTGCTTTTGCCTATTCCCATGTTTATCACAGCAGCCCTGGTGAGCAGGGCAGGGCAGGGCAGGGCAGGTATTGTTACTTTAAATCTGCAAAGAAGTAAATGTAGGGTTAGGGAGATGGAAGGTATCTTGCCTAAGGCAATAAGTGCTGGACTCTGTTTTAAATGTGAATTGGAAACCAAAGGGCTTTGGGGTTAGATATTGCAAACATGCAAAGATAGGAAACTTTTTCAATAGTGTATGTCTTTGGGAGACAGACCAGGTTGTTGAGGTAAGTATGTATCTTTTAATGCCAAAGAACTACTAAAGTGATCTCATACTTTCTGAACCAATCATCGTCTCTCAGATTCCTTATGTTCTCCCTCAGTCTTTTGTTGTAAGAATTAATCCACCTTCTGATGAATTAGCTAGGCTCTTTTGCATAAATGCTGATGTGGTTCTCTCTCATTGTCTTTTCCTGACTTGAGAACTCTGGGCAAGCCCCTCTCTGGATAATGTAACTTGCCTGATCTCTCGCTCAAACAGATGTGTATGGAAGACTTAATTATTCCTTATCCTCATCATCCTTTTATGACCGTTATTATAAAATTACAAAGCAACATATACCTTGTTCATTAAGGAGGTTTGACAGTCTAAGAGTAGTATCCTCCTACATGATCACCAGGTCTGAATTTTTGGCTGAGAAGAGGAGAGATGAATAAATCATTGCTGACAGTCTGCTATATGCAAGAGCTATGCTAGAAGAGTCACTGAAACAGTTCTGTAGTAGTAGGGAGATAAAGACCAGCCTCAGGATGGTTTTAAGAGTGGTAAGTTTCATAAAAGCCTTATTTGCTACGTGAAGGAATCAGTTCCATTTTTTTTTTTTAAGGAGGCTCCACATCCAGCATGGAACCCAACATGGGGCTTGAACCCCAACCCTGAGATCAAGACCTGAGCAAAGATCAAAAGTTGGACCCTTACCTGACTGAGTCCCCCTGGTGCATGATCAGTTGCATTTTAAAGGCTGGCATTGTCTGTATTACAGACATCAACTAATCCTTTCAAAGTTAACTATCATGCAGATTTTGCCAAAATCAAGGATATTTTAGGAGAAATAGAGGTTGATCCTCTAGTCTTAATATATGTACCTTAGAGTGTGAAGATTGTTTTAATATGAGATTTCAGTTTTTAAATCTATTTGGTTAATTTGGGTTTTTGTATTCCGGGCCTGGGTTTGACTCCAAGGTTGGCCACTTAACCAGCCACAAGCCCTGGGCAGGTTACTGAATGCCTCTAATCCTCAGTCTTCCTACCTGTAAGATGGGATGGTGATGCCTTTCTCATAGGGTCGCTAATGGATCACATGTTAGACAACGTGGCCGAGGTGGCTGGCATCCCAGTGGCACTCAGCACATGTTGCCAGCTTTGTGCTTATGAACTGATTTAGCACTCATGGCATAGTGCCAACGCATTGCTGCCGTTCTTCTGAACTTTCTCAACCTAGCGCTCCCAAGCTCCAGACCCAGCTGCCTGCTGGGCATCTTCATCCCAAAGTCACCATAGCAAAAATCAATATCATGACTCCATTCTCAGTCATTGGCTCTGTCAGTTGGCCCAAATGAGGCATGTAAGGAGCTGTCCTACACCTCTTCTTCATCTCTCATCCTCAGTCCATTGTGCCTTAACTCTCACTGGCATCTATTGCCTCTGACCTTTTTTTCTGACTCGGTGACTGTAATAGCACTATAACCTGCCTCCACAACACCAGTCAGCATCCTCCCCCTGAGTCAGGCACTGTGACTCCCGAGTTTTCTCAGAAAATCAAATCAGGTATTTAAAAGTTCAGCCTAGAATTCATTAATGGTGCCTCCTGTCCTCAGGGTCTATCTGAACCTTGTTGTGAAGCCTCTGAGGATGTAGACCCTGCCCTTCCCGCTTCCCTCCTCTCCTAGCTCTTCCCACATGCATCCTATGTACTTGATCCACCTGGGGATCCTTTATGGCTCCCACAGGGTCACACTTTCATGCCTTCTTTCACTTGTGCTCTTTTCTCTGCCCAGAATATTTTTTCATGACTCCCTCAATGTAGTTCTGGGAGGCGCATAGATGGTGTTATCTGCCCCGGAGGCCTTCCTGCCCCCAGTCCCAGGCTGGATTAGCTGCTCTCCCTAGAGGATTCTCTGTCATCATCACCACTGCTGTAGCATGGGTCTTATGATACTGTCATTAGCTACTACCCAGTCTGTGTGTGACTGGGTATCCCTTTATCCCAGTGGTTTATAAATGTCACATGTAAGATATGAACCTACATCCCTTCTCTTAGACCATCCAGAGAGGCTTAGTACCAGATATGTTTAGTGCTGTTTCATTACTTGTCACATCTATGATGCAATGAAGTGGCAGTTGCATATGCCATGTCACTGTGTGAGCCGCTGAGATGGAACTCCGCCAGTGCTGCTTCACAGGTAGGCTCTGGAATCTGATGGACTGGATTTTGAATTCCAGTCCATTATCCCTCTCAGCAAGCTTGCAGTCTAATTTTAGATATCCAGCTCCTAACCATGTCGCCATACTGCCATGGGAGAAGAACCTGGTGCTCGCAACACAGGAACACTGGGTCCTCCCAGCAGTTACCTTTCTTTTGGAAAATCAGTAACTAATGGGTTTATACATCAAGCGTCTGGGAGCTCTACTAGCATGAGTCATCCTTCTATCCAGTCCCAGCAATTCTGAGGTGGGTGGGGATAGATGATCTCAGAAACTTGGTGATTTCGTGGAGATAAATGCTGCCCTATGAGACCCTGGCAGCCTGACACCCTGTCTTTCGTGGTGATGCTGTTTCTAATTCCTCAAATTCGAGTTAGAAAAGTTCACTACCAAGCATCTACAAAATTAGTTCAGAAGCTTGAGGAAATCATGCAGTTTTCTTAAACAGTGGATATTGATTAGGCCTATTACATAATGCTTTTAACACAGTTGTCTGCTCCTACCCCACTCTTCCTGCTCTCAAAAGCTAGATGCAATAGGACGTGGTTGTGCAGATGTCATTTCTGTGGTGTCTGCAAGTGTCATTTTTGAAGTCCCACCGATAACTGTGGGTTGCTGCAGGGTCAGGGACCCACATTCTGAGAAGGAGCCAAGGACTGAGTCAGGATGCTTGCGGGAGCCCTGCCCTGTTTCTTCCTTTCCTTTCTGGCCCCACGATGACTTTCTTTTCTCGGTGCATCTCTAGAATTATAAATTCTGAAGTTCATGAGACTTTTCGTGAAACTGCTTTATTAGCCCACAGTGATATCCAAAATTAAAACTATTTCTGTTCTTCTGAGTGTGTGCTACTGCAGTTAGCTTAAAATGAGCTTAAAGGATGTGTCGGGTAAGCCTTTCTCTTTTGGCAATTGCTGTCTTGGCTAGCCAGCCTGGAACTGGGAGTCTTAATGAGACAGGAGATGTCCAGTCAGACAGTGTGGTGGCCATGGCCCCTGTCCCTCAAATCTTGACTGTGGCCTTTGGCAGTGGCTGCATACATCTGCCGAGTGAGTCATGATCATTTTTGTGTTACATCCTAAAAATTTCCAGTGTTACTTAATAATGAAGTCCAAGGAAACAGAAGGGTTAGAAATCAGGAAGTAGCTACTTTTTAAATGCAGTCTAGTATTTTCACGGCATGACTTTGTTTCATAACAAATTCCGATGTTGGAAATCTGCAATTTAAACCAAGTGTAAAGCTAGAACACTACTTTATAGTTTGTTTTCTTTTTTTTTAATTTATTTTTTATTGGTGTTCAATTTGCCAACATATAGAATAACACCCAGTGCTCATCCCATCAAGTGCTCCCCTCAGTGCCCGTCACCCGGTCACCCCCACCCCCCGCCCACCTCCCCTTCCACCACCCCTGGTTCGTTTCCCAGAGGTAGGAGTCTCATGTTCTGTCTCCCTTTCTGATATTTCCCACTCATTTTTTCTCCTTTCCCCTTTATTCCCTTTCACTATTTTTTATATTCCCCAAATGAATGAGACCATGTTTGTCCTTCTCCGATTGACTTATTTCACTCAGCATAATACCCTCCAGTTCCATCCACATCAAAGCAAATGGTGGGTATTTGTCTTTATTTTTTTAAAGATTTTATTGATTTATTCATGAGAGACACAGAGAGAGAGAGAAGCAAAGGCATAGGCTGAGGGAGAAGGAGGCTCCCTGCAAGGAGCCTGATGTGGGACTTGATCCCGGATTCCGGGATCACTCCCTGAGCCAAAGGCAGACACTCAACTGCTGAGCCACCCAGGCGTTCCTGTATTTCGTCTTTCATCACAGTTCCTACAGTGGCCAATTCTGCTGCTTCCTCACCTTGTCTCCTCCTTTTCTGTCGTCAAGCATCTTACTCTGGCCTCCTTGCCTTCCTCAGAACCACCTCAGGGCCTTTGCACATGATCTCACCCCTCCTCCGGATTGTCTATAGCTGGTCCCCTCACTTCCTTGACTCTGGTCCAAGTGGCTCCAAATTGGTGAGACCTCCTTTGATCTCCCGATGTCCTTTGCAGCCCAACAGTCCCTACTGCCCTCATCCTGCTTATCCATAGATCTAGTCACCATCTGACATTCTGTTTGTATATTTATTGAGTTGTGTAGTCTGCCTCCCTCCTCAGGAAAGCACTGCAAGGGCAGGCAACTTTGTCACTTTTGTTTCTGGGTGTATCCCCACTGCCTAAAATAGTTCTTGGCGCGTGTTAGGTGATTAATATAAATATGCATTGAATACTTGAATGAATGAATCATAGAATTTTTTCACTATTAGGGACAACTAAACTTATGTTATAGATTGAGAAACTGAGGCACAGAAAGTTATACGGCTCATTTCAAAATGGAGCTCAATCATTTCAAAACTGTTCTAGCTCTTTTTAAAAATCTAGGACTCTATGTGGAGCCTTCTGGTCAGTTGTCCAGTCCAGTCCAGGTTAACACAAAAGAATAAATGAAAATTGATAATTTAAAATTTTAGCAGAAAACCCACAAGTTACTATGTAATGGCAAAACTTTCTGATACAGAAGGCAGAGTCTTATTCATGTTTACAGCATAGAGTGCACATTGCATATAATTAGTGCTCAAGAGAACTGTGTTAATAGATTTGGTTATATTGTTATAAAGCCATTCCTTTCTGCAAGACCCTCCTTCTGCACTAGTCCCAAAATAGACAGTTATTCTTAGGGCTTTTTATTCAAAATGTTTTCAGTTATAAGCATCCCATTTAAGAGTGTGTGTGTGTGTGTTTAATTTCTTTTACAAATAGCTGACATGATCAAAGAGGTGACCTCATCTCTGGGAAAATCCAGAAATATTTAGTTATTCCGGTTTTCCAGATGTAACTACATCAAATAAAGCAAAGAACTAATCTTTCTAGTTCTCCACTTTGTGAAAAAATCCAGTTTTCAAGCCATGATGGTTTGCTGGCCTGAATGGTTCCGACCTCAGACTTATTTATGCTTACATAGACATCCTTGGAATCTCACTTTTGACAAAAAGTTGTTTATAAGTAGCATGATGTTTAGATATACACAGTCAGTTTGGGAAGTGGAGCCAATTAATTTCTCTTTAAGCAGAAAAGAAACGAAGCACAGCTAATCCTTATAGTGAACTGAAGTGAACTCTAGAGATGTAGTGACATTAACTTTAGAGTTGGAAGCTGTGAAAATTCAGGATGGGTATATTTAGGAAAACGTGAGAAGAGAGATGGGTAAACCACATGAAATACAAAAGAAACCTATTTCTGTTGTTTGTAGAGATTTTAAAAATCCACTGTGTGTCTTTAGAAATCTTAAATAAATAAACAATTTGGCAGATATATTGCCTGCACTTTAGACCATTCTTAACCAACTACCTGCAAACTCTTTAAAACTATGCAAGCTGTCCTGGAAACTGATATGCACACTCCCAACTCCCAAAAATAAACAAAACCTCTATCTTCCCCACCCCATTACTGGCAGGAGTTCCGCTGCTCAGGCTTACTCTTCTCTGCTCCTTCCTGCTGGTGTATGGAAGTCATGTGGTTGGTTGTGGGGCCCATTCATGTCTATGCCTCTTTCTCTATCATAAGGTAACCTGAGGTTGATTCAACCCTGATAACAGAAGCAGCTAAATACTGGATTTATATACTCCAAAGGCTGGAAAGTAACTTGAAGAGATGAATCTTACCGTATGTGATCACTGGCATTTAGTTAAAGTCTGTTGACCTTTCCACGCATTTCTACAAATCTGGCTGTGCCAAATAAGCATCATGGTGTGGCATTCACTGCCAGCAGGGTGTATGGTCTGAGATGTTCTGGCAAGAGGGGTGGTTTAGCAGTGTGCTGCCCATGCTCTGTACTCAGTCTCCCAGACAAAACCTGATGTAGGAAAGATGTTAGGGTTCAAAGCTGATGACCAAGAAAGAATTCTTGAGATGTCTTTGGTGCAAAAAGGTGGTTTAATTAAAGCACAGGGACAGGACCTGTGGGCAGAACAGGTAGGGGCATGAGGATTGGCCCATTATAGACTTTCAAGTTGGAAGGGGGTTAGGGATAGCTTAAGCCTTCCAGGTACTTTAGAAACAAGATTTCCAGGATCCTGAGGGGGGCTTATCTATTGTTGGGAAAGGTCATTTATTATTGTTTAGTAAACCCTCAGTCATGAGACCCTTCAGATGTATAAATAACGTGGGTCATGATTGGAGGATGATTGCCAACATGTATAGGGGTGGGTAGAGATAAAGGAAATTTCCAAAGGAAGTTTTATATGTTAAAGTAGACTTACAGGGTCCTGGGAGGTCAGACTAAGATTGCCTTTTGCCCTTAGCTAAGTATTAACATCGAGGCAGCTGTGTCCCTAGAGGAAGGTCACTCTGTTTCAAGGACTTGTTAATGGGCCTAGATAGTAAGGAAATTTAATAATTTTTCCTCTGCTTTTATTTCCCATATCAAAACCCATCTGTAGGATTGCTGCCTGGGCTTGGGAGTTCAGTCAGAGTAACAGGTAGCAAAGCCCACTGATCCGAATGGGGATTTTGCCTGTGATTCAAGCTAAAGGGGCCGCTTACCTTGCTATATAACCCGCTAGGTTCATGACGTACCTCAGCATGGAGTCAAACTGCCTAAAGATTTGAGGGCTTCATCATATTTGATGGGCTGTCTTGCCTCTACAGGGTTACAGAGCCGGTTCTTATCCACATTAATAGCTCAGTAAGTCTCCCTCAGAGATGAGAACATTCGGTCACCGGAGGCCATCTGAGTGTCACTGGGTTTGGCCTGTCTGGCAGATAGTTTACAAAAGAAATTCACATGAAGTCACATGACAGAGGAAGAGAGATGAAAAGTATCCACCTTTACTAGAAATTAAAGAAACGCCCAAGATTAGCTTTTTAATCTCTTAATTTGGCAAAAAGTAAAGAAAAAGAATCATGTTGCCTGGTTGAGGCACTTCCATTCCCTGCCTCCGAGAAGAGCCATAAATTGGCACAGCCTTTCCTGTCCACATGGTGATGTTTAATGGGACGGAGACATGCAAATCCTTTCACCCAGCTGTCCTGCTTCTAGGAACCAAAAGCTAGGAATTTCTATTAAGGAAATGGATTGAGGACATACTCCAAGGAGAGTGTACAAAGGTTGCAGCATTGTTTGAATGTTAATACTTGGAAACAAACTAAGTATTTTAATAATAAGAGATTTAAGTAAATTGTTGTATATCTGAATGATAGATGTTAAAGTGCAGTTAAAAGATCTAAAATACCACAGATGGCCTGATAGATTGCTAAGTGAAAAAAAGCCATTTACAAAACAATGTGAGGTCGAACCCATTTTTTAAAGAAATCCTAATATATTTAAAAGTTGTGTTAGGTGAAACTTCAAACTTCAGTGGTGACTTTTGTTTATCTGCATTTTCTAATTTTTCTGTAATGATCATCTGTTTCTTAGTGTAATATTTTTGAAGTTATCATCAGCCAAAAAGACAAGGTTCTGCAGCAGGTTTGGTCTCCTGCTAGGATTGTTGGCAGAGAGGGGTGGGGGAGAGGGGGTGGGAGAAAGTTGTGAGAAGGAGGGGGTCCCGCTTGGATTGATAAGCCTGTACGAAGTATTCAAATGGTCTATCCAAAGTGAAATAAAAACCATTCATGGATTCTCTTCAGAACCATTGCACTGGGGGATCCCTGGGTGGCTCAGCGGTTTTGCGCCTGCCTTTGGCCCAGGGCGCAATCCTGGAGTCCTGGGATGAGTCTTGTGTCGGGCGCCCGGCATGGAGCCTGCTTCTCTCTCTGCCTGTGTCTCTGCCTCTCTCTCTCTCTCTCTCTCTCTGTCTATCATAAATAAATAAAAATAAATTAAAAAAAAAAAAGAACCATTGCACTGCATCAGTGGATGATGAAGGTCGTAGTTTGGGGAGCAGAGTGGGTTTCTCTAAAGAATAATAGTAACATATTTACTTTTTCAATAAATCCTCATCAGACATTTTGATTTTAAGATTTTATTTATTTATTCATGAAAGACACAGAGAGAGAGAGAGAGAGTGAGAGAGAGAGAGGCAGAGACACAGGCAGAGGGAGAAGCAGGCTCCATGCAGGGAGCCCTATGAGGGACTCGATCCCAGGTCTCCAGGATCATGGCTTGGGCCAAAGGCGGCGCTAAACTGCGAGCCACCCAGGCTGCCCCTCATCAGACATTATTAAATAAAGAACTGTATACTGTGGTTCAGGAACTTTATGAACTGTTCCGTCTTCCTTTTAAAAGATACCGCCCAAGAAGTCAAGTTTTCATTTCTAGATACTATTTCTTCCTGATGAAATATCCTCTATAGGTATTTATGTCAGGAAATTGAAAACGACTGCTTCAGCTTTTTAAAAAGTAAATAACAAACGAAATCATGCTTACAAAAAACAGAACTTGGATTCTATTCAGAGGTTGAAAGTCCTTCCCACTGGTCCTGCCCTTTACACAATGTATTCTTGTATTTAGGGATAATCAATGTTAACTTTATTCTAGATCTTTCTTTTGTATTCATTAACATATACAATGGTGTGTGTGTGTGTGTGTATGAATGAATATATTCTAATAGTCTTAAAGTTTTTAAATTGGATTCTAGTACATCTATTATTTGCAACTTTTTCTATTTCATTTTATTACTTAATGTGAGTCTTTGCTCACATCTTTTTTAAAGATTTTATTTATTTGTTCATGAGAGACACAGAGAAAGGCAGAGACATAGGCAGAGGGAGAAGCAGGCTCCCCATGGTGAGCCCATGCAGGATTCTCAATCCCAGCACCCCAGGATCATGCCCTGAGCCAAAGGTGGATGCTCAACCTCTGAGTCACCCAGGTGTCCCTTTGCTCACATTTCTTACGTTGCATCTGAGTAAGGAATTGTATCTTTGATATTTACATCAATAAAATTTATTTGCCCTTACTCTGCCTCTCAGAATAAATTCAGTCACCCAGGGCAACTTGTTAAAAACTTAGCCCTAGCTCTAAGTTGTTTTCCCAAAGTTTATTATTTTTGTTTGTTTTTGTTTTCCCAAAGTTTAGCTGTCAGTCAGTTCCCTGGAAATCTGAACCACATGGAAGGCTCAGTCAATGATTAGAGACCTAGCTCCCAAAAGTGCCAGCAGAATGTGATATGTAGTGTGTGATACGTGAAAGTGCTTAAGTTGTACTTTTCTCAACTTTACTTTTCAAGGATTTTAAGCATTCTTTTTTCCTCTGCCAGAAATTTGCATTTCACTTGAGAGAAAATCAGCTGTATTTTCTTCCTAGGTCTACCCCTCATAAACCTAGTGACCCCACTTTCCTTCTAGGGGTCTCTGTTTCCTGGTCAGGAAAATGCTATAGCATCTCTAAGGTTCTTTCCAGAAGGCTCAGCATTCTCTCATTCTGTCTCATCAGCTCCATTAGCATCTAGGACAAAGTGTCCTGAGGGTATGGGGTGGGGAATGGGTTAATGCCCTGCCACATATGCACAAATGATGGTGTCCGAGTCATTTGCAGGTGTCCAACATTGCGACCAAAGGTTGGTTGGCAGCAAGACTGTGGTTGGGAGGAACCACAGCTCTGATCTCCCTGCAACTTCTTTACTAACAGCATGGTTCAGTTGTTAAACGTCTCAGATCTGTCTGCCTTTGCCTAATGTTTAGCGTTTTTAGTAATTTACTTTAAAAATCTGGTGTTCGGCACTCTTTCCCCACTCCCACTCTTCTGTGCATCTGTGTACAAGATGTACCTGAGGGCATCATGACATTGTACAAGTCACCCAGCTGGTATTTCAGGATAGTTTAGCTTTGAAAGACAGTGTTTCTCAACCAAATAATTCTCTTGATTTTAAGAGTGTGAGCTAGGTGTAGGGAAGGGCTTCAAATACAGTGCAAATGTCTTTTTTTAAATTCCTTCTGTTTAAGAACTGTTCACATGTCCTACTTGATTCAAAGGCCAGGGCGAATGTTTAGCCATCCTACTGTAATGAACACAAGTATTCATGAACCACAAGCTCCAAATGAGCTCCAACATCACTGCTTACGAGACATAATTTCCCCTTCTTAACTCTCTTATTTTTAAAAACTTCTTTTTTTTCTTGGCCTCCATGCAATACTATCTTATTCTGTGGAACAGAAAAGGTAGCACCCATGCGTATTTCCATGCATACTACCAACCCTTCTCCTAGCCCCCCAAAAGAAAATAACTAAGATAACACACCTCTCTCCCAAAAAATCCACAGTGACTCTGTTCACGCCTTCCTTTTGTTCCTATTGAATGGGGATTAGGTAAAACAAAACAAAACAAAAAAGGCAGGAACCTGAAGGAAGGCAGGATAGGGATAAGAAAAGAAAGGAGTTGAAACAATGACAATGAGGTGTGGGCTTTATGCAGATGTGGGAAGTAGGGAGGGCTCCCTGGCCAGTTAGCTGGGTTTTTAGATAAAACCAGACCAGGGTTAGTTTTAGAGTCTGCAGGATTTGCAGTAATACTTGAGGTTTGAGGATAGGGTATGATTCTGGCCGAGGAAGGCAGACCCGGGAAGCATTTATGATGCCTTGATTCTCTCTGGGTCTCGACTGTTCTCAAGCTAAAGATCTCTCCCTCCTACCTGCCTTGGAATATGGTAGTTTTTAGCTTTCCCTTGGGATCGCTGAAGCATGGGGAGTTCTATAAAGCAATCTAAGACAAGGTGTGATGATAGCATGAATGAAACCTAGGAGGGATTGCAGGATTACCAGAGCCCTCCAGGGGGTATGAAAGGACTGTTTCCCAACTTGGAAGCAAAACCAGTTTTTGGTCACCAAAACACAGCTGCTGTTGCTCACCTATGGCTCAGTAAAGAGTAGCAAGGGACATGTGACAATGCCAAGCTCAGACCAATGTGCTGGGTAACCCTTGGAAGAAGGAGGGGTAACTGCAGTATTCAGAACTGAGTCCCAGTAAGATTTGTCAGGCCCATGAGTCTCTTCTGGCTTTTTTTAGCTGTGGGGTTGATTGGTGACCTCTCTCCAGCACCCCCTTTAGAACAGCAGTTGTTGCACCAGGGGAGGTGGCGTGAGGTGGCTGGAAAGAGCCAGGATTTAAAACCCAGCTCTCCGCCTCTTACTAGGTTAGATGTATGTCCTCAAACATGTTCTTCCATCTCTGAGCTGCGGTTTCCTCCACTGTAGAATGGAAATAATAATACTCTTTAACCTACAGAGATGTTGCCAAAATTAGACAAGATGGTATAAAGCACTGGGTATTTCTGTACCGCAATGCAGATACTTATATGCCGGTCCTAACTAGTGACAGATTCCTTTCTTCTTTAAATTCTGCAAGTAGAATTTGGTTCACGGGACACCTGGGTGGCCTGAGTGTCTGCCTTAGGCCCAGGGCGTGATCCTGGAGACCGGAGATCGAGTCCCAAGTCAGGCTCCCTGCATGGAGCCTGCTTCTCCCTCCGCCTGTGTCTCTGTCTCTGTCTCTCTCTCTCTCTCTCTCTCGAATAAATAAATAAATAAAATATTTTTAAAAAGAATTTGGTTCATTAATATAGTGAAATGAGAGTTACGTAGTTTCTCTTTTTTTTTCTTAAGATTTTATATATTCATGAGAGACACAGAGAAAGAGAGGCAGACACACAGGCAGAGGGAGAAGCAGGCTCCATGCAGGGAGCCCGATGCGGGACTCGATCCTGGGACTCGATCCTGGGACTCCAGGATCACATCCTCTGCCAAAGGCAGGCGCTAAACCGCTGAGCCGCCCACGGATCCCCCAGTTGCCTAGTTTCTAAGGAAAAAGTGAGGCAGATGGTAGAGCACTTTACACAAAGCCATTTCCATAAAAGCTGTAGCGGTCACTTTATCTGTTCGGAACTGTGCAGGCCGGCTTTGTAGGGGAGTGGGAGGAGCAGGGATTGTGTGAGGATCCCAAAATTCTGCCCCAGGTGTTTGTAAGCTACAGGGAGGTAAATGGACCCGTTTCTTCCTCACCGCATCATGGCCAGTATGGGTACAACTTAGCAATTGGTTTAACCATAGAATTTTGGCAAAATGGAAGCTCTTGGCCCCTTTAGGGTTTGACACAGATAGAGGGGTGATTCAGAGACTCCAGGCTTTTGAAGATGGGAATGACCCACCCTGCCGGGTTCTGCAAGGCTCTCCAGCACTGCCCCCCACCACAGAGGTTCTCTCATGTCCCACAACCTCTGTGGAGACACCCTTCTCTCCATCCATTTCACAGGCAGTTTTACTCTTGCAGTTCCTACTGTTTGGGGTGGAAACATTAAGTCAAGAATTGGAACTGACAGCAAATCAATGGGAGAATAGGATTATTGCCTTTTTCAACTTACACCTTCAAAATTCCAGTCAGTGGAATTATTAGTCTTGTTTCCGAGTCCACGGATTTGGCAACTTCTGCAGACAGGTGAGCTCACCTCTTACTAAACGGGCGTATTTATAGGGATTTTCTCCCCCTCCCGACTGGCTCCCCCTTTAGTGGGGATGAGTAACAGATCTCTGGCATCTGTGTGGCACTTAACTGCGCTCTCCCCTCCTAGGAGGCGACTCGGTGAAACACCCCCCCTCCAGGCCGCCCTCTCTAGCCTTTGCCTCTTCAGTTCCATCCGCCGCTTTTCCGTGGCAGCGGCCACCCTCCAGTGGCCCACGCAGGTCACCTCTGGCCTCCTCCCTCCCGTAATCCCTCCAGGAGCCCTGCTGCCCTCCGGTCCAAAACCTCTGCCCCCCAAGGTCACTCCGCGGGTGGCACAGGGCCCACAAGGTGTGTTCGTGTGGTCTTCCCGCTGCAGAACCACACAGCCTTTTAGAAACCTTTAGTTAGAGACGCCTGCGTGGCTCGGGTTGAACAGCTGTCTTTGGCTCAGGGCATGATCCCAGATTCCTGGGATCGAGTCCCACATCGGGCTCCTTGCATGGGGCCTGCCTCTCCTCCTGTGCCTCGCATGAATAAAATCTTAAAAAAAAAAAAATTTAAAAAGTAAAGAAACCTTTAGTTACCCAGATTTCTAAATCAGGAGAGGTCATGTAGAAATCCAGACTGCCAGGCTTGCTTGAAAAATCGGATGATCTGTCGACACCGGGCTAGGCTAAGTCCCTGCACGCAGCTCAGGGCTGGAGCCGAAGGGCCACTGCCCCCTTAGCCGGCACACTCTGCCCCTGCCTGCCTGGTGCTGGGTCCCTTCCCCTCCGTGAAGGCAATTTCATTGTGATTCCCTCCGCCTGGCAAACATACAGCTGCCATGGGATTTTGCTGCCTCCTAAATTAAGTGTCCGTTCCTCACCTGGCACTCCGGCGTCCAGCCGTGATTCTCACCTTGAACATTGGTTACAAACACCTGGAGACCAAACACTGCGATTCCTGCTTACCTCCACCTCCCCCATCAATTCTAATTCAGTAGCTTAGGGGTGAGACTCAGGAATCTCTGTTTTTTTTTTAAGATTTTATTTATTTATTTATTCATGAGAGACAGAGGCAGAGGGGGAGGCAGTCTCCCCATGGGGAGCCCCTTGCAGGACTCGATTCCAGAACCCTGGGATCACGCCCTGAGCCGAAGGCACTCAATCACTGAGCCACCCAGGTGCCTCTGTTTTATGTTTTTGTTGAAGAAATGGGCCTGTCTACAGAGACAAGAACCACCTGTCACTTTTTATCCCCCAGTCATTTCCTTTACAGGCATACTTCCATTTTATTGTGCTTTTGCTTTGCAAATACTGTGCTTTTTACAGATTGAAGGTTTGTAGCAACCCTGCATTGAGCAAATCTCTTGGCACTATTTTCCCAACAGCATTTGTTCACTTCAGGTCTCTTTGTCATGTTGTAATAATGTTCAAATTCATTTATTATTATATATCGTATGGTAATCTATGGCCAGTGGTTATGACTCACTGAACGCACAGATGATGGTTAGCATTTTCTAGCAATAAAGTTTTTTTTTATTAAAGTACATTTTTTTAGACATAATGCTGTTGTACACTTAATAGATTACAGTAGAGTGTGAACATAACTTTTATATGCACTCGGAAGCCAAAAACTTCATTTGACTCCTATTATTATGATATTTGCCATATTGTGGTTGGGAACTGAACTCACAATTTATCTGAGGTATGCCTACACATGTTATTTTTTTCATTTTACAGTAATATGTTGACCATATTAGTCATCCCCAAAATATGTTGAATATTTAAGTATTCATAAAACCCCCGGATTAATTGGGGAAATGTTACTGTTTTTTTGTTTTCTTTTTTGTTTTTTGTTTTTTTTAAGATTTTATTTTTAAGTAATCTGTACATCCAACATGGGGCTTGAACCCAAAACTCTGAGATCAAGAGCTGCTCCTGACCCGCTTACACTCCACTGACTGAGCCAGTCAGCCCAGAAACATTACTATTCTTATCTCAGAAGACTCTTGGGCAATGGATTGGTTGAAGGATTTTTGCCCAAGGGGTAGGACTGGAAAGGAAGTTGTCTCTTACTCCAATGTGTTTTGCTCTGAGTTGTACAGTGACGTTTTTTGAAACCTCTGTTTCTCTATGTGGTGGAAGCCAGGAACAGTGTCCTCCCTTGTTCATGCTTATAATTTATACAAGGATCGGGACGCCTGGGTGGCTCAGCGGTTGAGTGTCTCCTTAGGCTCAGGGCGTGATCCTGGAGTCCTGGGATCAAGTCCCACATCGGGCTTCCTGCATGGAGCCTGCTTCTCCCTCTGCTTATGTCTTTGCCTCTCTCTCTGTGTCTCTCATGAATAAATAAAAATCTTTTAAAAATTGTTTTAAAAATTATACAAAGATAGCTAAGTCCTTCCCCAAGCTGGGGTAGAGGGTCTCCTCTGCACACATCTGGGAAGTTTGCGTCTTTATGCCCCACCGCAGTAACAGAGATTACCTAATGTGAATGCTCTGTTAACACCATACGCAAAAGTGAATCAGGAAGACTTCAAACTAACACATTTATTTTAGATGCTGCAGAGACTCTTACAACAGAAAATACCTGCTTCCAAGCCCTCACTTCCCAAGTTCAAGTTTATACAATTGCATGTCACCCACTATGGACCTTTTACTTTCTGTCCAGCTCAGAAGTCTCTTCATATACTGAGGATTTACCCCGAGACAAAACATATCTTATCAGTGGAAGAGGGTTGGAAAGTTATAGACATAAGACAAAAGAAGTTTAGGATTTTATAACCTCTTGAGAGTTGAATGCAGGCTTTCACAATAGCCTCACAGAAGCCCATTTTTTTGCTAAGATATCATTCTTGTAGTTCTGTATGTCCCTCCTTCCTGCTACGTTGAAAAGATAAGTGATATCTTGAAGTGAATATGTACCAAAAAGAGGACAAACACTCCTCAGAATAAATGAGATCCAGCTTTTTTTTTTTTTTTTTAAGATTTTTATTTATTTATTTTAGAGAGAGCAGGAGCATGAGCATGGATGAGCATGGGAAGGGGCAGAGGAAGAAGCAGGCTCTCTGCTGAGCAGGGAGCCCAACTCACAGCTCCATCCCAGGACCCTGGAAGCCGAAGGCAGACCCTTAACTGACTGAGCCATCCAGGTTCCTGAGGTCCAGCTTTGAGAGTAGAAATTAAGTGTTTTCTTTTTTTTTTTTTTTAGGGACACGTGGCCATCAAGAATCATGAGCAACCCATTTGCACACCTTATTGAGCCTTTGGATCCTGCACAACCAGGAAAGAAATTCTTTAATTTGAATAAATTGAAGGATTCAAGATATGGTAGGCGTATGGTTCTTTGATGTAATTGTTCTCACAGCAATCAAGAGTCTTGTTTGCATAATAATTAAGCTATGTAATTAATTAGCCTTTAGGAGAGTTGAAAGAGGGAGTTGCAGAAATGCCTGAATGGTCTTGGATTAAGCACATAAACACACACCACTTTCTTATGTTGCCTGTTTTTAAGTAATTTTGATTATATAAATATGACATTTATATAACATTTATAGCATATAGAGTATTTGTGCACATATATTATTTAATTTGTATAACAACTCTGTGAGGTCATGTTTACAAAATGTAAGAAGTCCTAAGAAGCTGAGGTCCAGGGAGCATCAATGACATGATCAAAAAACAACTGTGGGTACCAGAATTGGATAAAAACAGGTCTTTTTTATTCCAAATCCTCTGCTTTTCTACCTTTGCACTCTGGTCTTTCCCAAATAATATTGGTGATTAATATTGATGATACAGTATTTCTTTTTTAAATAAACAAAATAGTTTTTTCAGGAATTACCATTGTTTTATCCTCAAACCCATTATGGTGTTTATGCTTGTGTTTCCATTAAAAGGTATATATGACTGTACTTTGATCTTAATTATAATAGTTGTAAAGAAGTTATTTTCTCATTTCTTAAACAATAGTTTTCATAAGAAATATTACTCTGTGTGTTACTTGCCAAAACGTAATACAATAAATACCTAGACTGACTTCTTTCATGGTAACTTAAGAGAAACTCTATTATTGGAATCCAAGGTAAGGCAATAATTTATTATGAAAAAATTAACTATAATATTTATCTTTGCCTAGTCTGTGGGTATTTTCTAGTACCGAATGTCTTTTAAACCCATTCGATATGGTTATATTTTAAACTGTTGAAATCAGTTTAAATTTACCCTCTTTCCCTGTTGGAGGAGTAGTCTAATGCCTTGTATCAAGTTTATTTAGAGATTGGCTTTAAATAGTTCTTATGATAAGGTGTCTCATGGCTTTTATTTGTTTTGTTATGCTTTCTCCTTTTTCCCTAGAACGCTTACCATTTTCTATCAGAGTTCTCCTGGAGGCAGCCATTCGGAACTGTGATCAATTTTTGGTGAAGAAAAATGACATTGAAAATATCCTAAATTGGAATGTCATGCAGCATAAGAACATAGAAGTGCCATTTAAGCCTGCTCGTGTCATCCTACAGGACTTCACGTGAGCCTGATATCACTTCACTTCCCTCTTCACTGCCTCCCTTGTCAGCCTTTAGAGAGTGCTTCACATACACACACACGCAGCGCCTATATAATTGATCACCCAATATCCAGACACTTTTGAAAATGTAAGAGGTCTGTTATCCTGGACAGCAAGAGTTTGTCTCAGATAAATTCGGATGTGTAGTCACTCCACCTTTTCCAATGGCAAAGGTCATCATCTTTGGTCTTGGAGATCCTAGTCTTAAGTATAGTGGCAGAAGTTGGAAGAAATAGCATGGAGTATGACTGTCTTGGAATCTTGTCTCCCTCACATCCTATCACCCACAAGCCAGTTTCAAACAGCCATCCCTAGAACACTGATGTGCTGTCACCTTAGGGAAGACTTGTAGTTCACAAGGCCCAACCTGTTGCTATTCAGCCTCAGTTCACACCTTGCCATTCCCAAGAGTCTTTACTTCCCATCATGGCCTGTTTTTTTAAGACACTATCTTTCCATTTTTAAATGATGTTGTTTTATTCCTTTTAGAACTGAATTTCATTTTTCTAGAGGACAGTCTAGAGGACAAATTTTATACTCTAAAATAATGAAAAGGAGAGATTCACCTAGTATAGATTTGATTCATAGCATACTTCTCTGAATTACATCCATTTCTTTAAATTTGATCTGAAGTTGGAGGTATGATCCATGTATCTTCTCTAGGTCTTTATCACCCCACCATGTGAATGGGAATCAGCCATGGCAGGAACAGACCCAGGGTTTTTAAGTGCCTACTTTCCTAAGGTCTCTATTTAGACCACATTTGTTGTTAACTTTAGTGCAGTGACAAAATTGCATGTAGAGATACCACTCAGTCATGGCACTTCCAATTTCTGCTCAAAGAAAGATATATAGAAACTTCCACTTTTCTAAGTCATCCATTGTCAGCCCCACTGATGACACTGTCTCACGGCCAATTGTCAGTGGAGGCAAAAGCTGAAAAATCGAAGTACACTTTATTCAACAGTTTTGTTTTCTGCTTAATTCTCTCTTTTCTCAGAGGTGTGCCAGCTGTGGTTGACTTTGCTGCAATGCGTGATGCTGTGAAAAAGTTAGGAGGAGATCCAGAGAAAATAAACCCCATCTGTCCTGCCGATCTTGTAATCGATCATTCCATCCAGGTGGATTTCAACAGAAGGTGAGACATTAGGACGGATACTTGGGTTTTCTGTTTTGTGCAAAATCTTGGAATTCACATCTTCTTTATGTGTGTATGTAGATAAACAAAAGAAGAAATCTTTAAAAGATGTATTCAGAAAAATTCAAACTTACCAAAGATTTTCCAGTAAAGGGGGGGGTCTTTTTTTTTCTTCTTTTTTTAAATTTATGATTTTTTTCTTTTTACTTCTGGTGCCCAGGCTGAAGGAGAAAGCAGCTATCTGGTGATCACAGAGGCTCAGGAGGGCAAATGGGAACCCACAATATCTCTTGAGGCTTAGATCAGAGCTAGTGTAGAATCACTTCTCTTCACAGTGACATTAATCAAAGCAAGTCACAGTCAAGCCATAAGTTAGGGGTGGGAAGTATATTCCATCTGTAGTAGAAGTAGCTGCAAGATTACACAGGGGACGCCCTGTGAGTGGCTCAGTGGTTGAACATCTGCCTTTGGCCCAGGGCGTAATCCCGGAGTCCTAGGATCGAGTCCCACATCGGGCTCCCTGCAGGGAGTCTGCTTCTCCCTCTGCCTGTGTCTTTGTCTCTTTCTGTGTCTCTTCTGTGTCTCTCATAAATAAATAAATAAATCTTTAAAAAAAAAAAAAAAGAAAAGAAAAGAAAAGATTACACAGGGAGGGCAACCAGGTGCTGCTGCTAGAAGTCTAGTATCTTAACCAAGAAGAATAACTAAAGAGTTATCATCAACTCTGTGAGGGGAAAAAAAGAACTATACCACATTCAGTGCTGGGGAAATTAATTATTTAGTAGAGAGAGTGATTCCTGTGAATCACATTAATCGCATTAATATTTTTTAAATTAAATCATCAAAAATTTCAGAAAAAAATTTAAGTATGTGTCAAATGTCTTGAGGAGAAGGGCCTTTCTAAATTTAAAAGAAATGGGGATCCCTGGGTGGCGCAGCGGTTTAGCGCCTGCCTTTGGCCCAGGGCGCAATCCTGGAGACCCGGGATCGAATCCCACATCGGGCTCCTGGTGCATGGAGCCTGCTTCTCCCTCTGCGTATGTCTCTGCCTCTCGCTCTCTCTCTCTGTGTGACTATCATAAATAAATAAAAATTTAAAAAAATAAATAAAAAATAAATTTAAAAGAAATGAATGGGGGCACCTGTGTAGCTCAGTAGTTGAGCATCTGCCTTCAGCTCAGATCAAGAGCCTGGAAACCTGGGATTGAGTCCCACATCAAGCTCCCTACAGGGAGCCTGCTTCTCCCTCTGCCTATGTCTCCACCTCTGCCTCTGTATCCCTCATGAATAAATAAAATCTTTAAAAAAATATATAGTAAAACCCAGCAGATTAATGGGTAAAAAAGTAGACATTTCACAATGAAAGGAAAAGCAATGATAAGCACTATATGAATCCTTTTTAACTTCAGAAGTAATAAAAAAAAGTAGATTAAATCCTTGAGATACCATTTTCTCTTATCAATAGAGTTAAGATTAGAAAATAAACATTATTCATTATAAAGGTATCATGAGGGAGACACTTTTATTCCCTGCTGATAATACTATAAATTAGGAATGATGAAAGCAGTATGTATAAAGATTATTAGAAATTGTCATATCCTTTGTCCGGGAATTTCCACTTCTGAGCATTACCCTTTATAGATAATCTGGAATTCACAAGTAGGTTAATGACTAAATAGTGTTCATGACAGTATTTATAATAATGGAAACCTAGAAGCATTCTTAATGGCCAACAAAGGAGAATGATTTACTAGATCATGATATGTCCTTAAAGTGAATTATTAGGTAGCGTTTACCATTATAATTATAAAATGTTTAATAACACTTGGAACGTGCTCATGTCACAGCTCAATGAGCCAGATATAAGTTGCATGTAGAGTGTGATCTCAGCTAGGTGAAAAGTTGTACAAAAACTAAAAGATTGGAAAAAGAGATGACAAACTGCTGAACGATTTATCTCTGGGCTTATAACTGTTATTTATTTTGATGATAAGAGGCTATGGTTTTTTATAATAAAAAATCATTTAAGAGTATGAAACTATTCAAAGAGGAAAAAAAATAACTTTCCTTGCTTCCTTAGGGACTTAAGTGGGTTCCATACAGCCTAAAGAGAAATGTAGTGACTGGCATTCTAAGATTAATGTTGTCAGTATCCAAACCAGATAAATTCCGGATAAAGAGAAATCTGCTTTGTCCCCTGAATTGACAGTTCTTGGAACAGACTAGATACTCAGCAGCTGTTCCCTTTCCCTTGGACTCTAAACTCATCCTTAGGCAACTTGTCTTTTTTTTCCTCCTTAAATCACATGAGCTCAATTTAATGGTTTGGAGTCAAAGGGAAGAATTAAAAATACATACACAAAATGTTATTCTATTTGATAACGAGGATATTTCCTAACACCCCACTTCAGAAGTTATTAAAGTAGCCTCACAAAATCATGGACAATTTTATCTTTCTTGGAGATTCTCACTGGTGTTGATGATTTACCTTTATTTCACTGCCTGGAAGGTAAAAGTACAGGGAAGCCAGAATTGTAACTGTTTTAATGTCTGAAGTCTTTTGATTCAATATTCAGAGAACTCCTCTGACTGTTAAGCAGTATGAATCTGGGTAATTGGAAAGTTTACTCTATTGACTTTTCCTCTTCAAACCTTAAAATCCATCAACTCTGGTTTCAGTTTTTATGGACTCTTTTCATTTATACTGCAGTACTGAAAACATTATTATGGAAACAGCAAAGTCCGAGGGGATGGGGGCAGGACTTTGATCCAAACTGATATCCAAATCTAGCAACCCCCCCCCCCTTTTTTTAAATTAAAGAGAACATTTCTGTTAGGAGTGTTTTCATTGGTGGTGTTTTGTTTTTATTGCTCAAGGTTGGTTTTGCAATTTGACCTCCCAGTCTCTTTCCATATTTTTATAAGGAATTAAATGTGATATGCCTCAACTTTTGTGGAACTGTGTGCTATGGGCTGATTTCCAGCTATTTCCAGAAATGAACTAGAAAAACTGTGGAAGGGGTGCTTGGATGTTAGATACTCTCATTTAAGTATTTCTGAGCCCTTTGCCTCGTTTGGATAAGAATAATTGGCGTCACCATTTTTAGGAATGGAGGGTCTAACTAACTCATTATTGTAAAGTTTTTCAAAGTTATCTCAAAAATAACTTTAAAAAAAAATCCCAACAAGATTATCATGACGATTTCTGAGCAGATTTCCTGGGTATGGAAACTCTCTCCTCAATAAATACTGTTTGTGAACTTTTGGAGTACCATTAAATGGAATACTCAGAAACTTTGATATACGTCCAAATCTGAATTCAAATTATGTAACTGAGGAGAAATTTACTCTTTAGTCCATGAGGCCATTCGTATTCAGAGAACTTACTAAAAGCTCAATCGATTGGTGAACTTAGGGAAGTTCTGAGTTGTGGAAAAAATCCAAATTCTAGGTCTATTTATTCATTCCAGGAACTAGAACTGTTAATTTGAGCCAAAAAAAAAAAAAGAAGTGTTTTGTTTTAATAAGTAAATAGGTTTTTACTTGAAATTAACCTATCTTAAAATAGATTAACCATTTCTGGCTTCTGTTTGTCCCGTGAATATGTTGTTTATATCACACTGATGTCCCAGCATTCTCTGGGGTGACTCTTGCCCTTCCAACCGTGCTTTTGTGCTGTGGAAAGTTCTCATGTCTTTCTAGCACTGAAGACAAGAGGGTAAGGGTCCCTGACTGACCGTCCACAAGTGTTCAGAGCACCATAGAAGGACTGGGGAACCAGAGGCAGGGCTGCATATGATTAAGAGCAATGTTCAAAGATCTGTCTTCCTTTATTTTAAAGTTAAATCTATTTAACAGACCTCTGTGTACCAGTATTTGCTTAAGAAACAGATTAGTTTAGAAGAGAGAAAATTAAAGAACACATGACCTCAATGCAGTCAGTAAATGTAGTAACCAAATCATCCTGACCCAGGGAGTCCAGAGGGTTCTACCTGGAGAATCACTTGATCCAGGTCCGGAAGGGGTTTAGAAGGAGTGAGTCCTGGAAAAGGCGCTCTACACAGAGAATGCAGCGTGAGGAAAGCGAGGTGTGGGAGAGCATGGGGGCTGAAGCTGCGGCTGAAGCTGCAATTTGGTCCTGGTGATAGAGGTTTCATATTCATATTTCATATTCATAAAGGAAGTTTGAGGTTACACTTTGTTAAGGCAAGGGATTCGTGCTTTATTTACAAAATGGGAAGCCATTGTCAGGTTCCAGATGGGTCCTGATGATCTGTGTTTAGAGAATGGTCCCTGGTGATCGTACAAAGGTAGGTTGACAGAGGAGCCAGCTAGGCTATTTCTAGAAGAAATGCTTCCGTAGTTGTAGAAACTAAGTGGTGGGAGGGGAGGTCATTAGATGGGGATGAGATTCAGAAAGGAAGCTTGTGTGTTAGGGGTTATCCCGTTGACTGTGTGGTGTTCAAGGTATTCCTGATGCAGATGCTCAGCATACATTGGAAACGTGGATGCAGACTTAGACAGACAGAAGGGAGCTGGAGGGATGAAGCCCTCAGTGTATTAGTGAGGAGACAAGTACCTTGAGGAATAGCCACACCTGGTCCAGAGGGTCCAGAGGCTCTGCTGTTCTGGGGGCAGCATTCTTGTCCAGCCTTGTTTCTCTCTGTTGGCATCTCTCCTTTCTCTCTTTCTACCTGTTGCTTTTCTCTAATACATACACACACCTACAGACATTCATACTCTACATCAGGGATCAGCAATTTTTTTTAAGGGCCAGGAGTAAATATTTTAGGTTTTGTTGGCTACATACTCTGCTCACGTATTTTTTTTTTTTTAAACAACCATTAAAAATGTAGAAATTACTGTTTGCTTCAGGGCCAAACACGTACAAGTTTGGGGCCAGATTTGGCCCATGGAGCTAGAATTTGTGGACTCTTGCTCTGAGGCACCCTCAGGAACTAATTCCATTAAAGCAACTGACACTGACCTTGGCGAGTATTCACACCAAGAGAAAAACAGTCATGGTGGTAACTGAATGGAGCTTTTGTAGAGTAAATGATAAGTGCTCCCAGTCCTTCTTCCCCAAGGAGCACCTCCCTATCTTTACCTGGCCGACTCCACTTCGTCCTTCAGTCTGCACCAATGTCATTTTCCTCTGCAAAACATGCCTCATTTCTGGTCTGAATGTGCAACCTTTTTTTTTTTTTTTTTAATTTTTATTTATTTATGATAGTCACACATTGAGAGAGAGAGAGAGAGAGGCGGAGACATAGGCAGAGGGAAAAGCAGGCTCCATGCACCGGGAGCCCGATGTGGGATTCGATCCCGGGTCTCCAGGATTGCTAAACCGCTGCGCCACCCAGGGATCCCTGCAACCTTTTCTGAGTGTTCCCTTGGCACCTTGTACTTCTTGTATCATGACATTGATAGTCACTCTCTGATAATTGCCTGGTTGCTTCTCTGTATCACTGGCCAGGCCTCTGAGCACCAAGTGGGCAGTGTATGCACTGCTTTTGTACCCTTGTATTCCCAGCAGGTAGCACAGCGTAGGCTCTGTGAATAAGTGAAGGAAGAGGGTGGATGAGAAGTAGAGAACGGCCCCATAGCCGTCCGACCCAGGCTCAGATGATGGCTCTATAATCATCAAATGTCTGGCCTTGGATAGGTGAGCTAACTTTTCGGTGCCTTGGCTCCTCTTCTGCACATAGAGGTAATAGTGGTACCTCTGGGAGAGATTGCCATGATGATTGATGAGTTCCTGCAGGTAAAGCACATAAAGCCTGTGTCATAATCCTGCGCTTTGGCTCTGTCTGCCAGGGTTTGAATTTCAGCTCCACTGTTTACTAACTGTGTGATCTTTTTTTTTTTTTTTAAGATTTTATTTATTTATTCATGACAGACACAGAGAGAGGCAGAGACACAGAGGGAGAAGCAGGCTCCTCACAGGGAGCCCGAGGAGGGATTTGATCCCCAGACGCCCTGAGCCAAAGGCAGACATTCAACCGCTGAGTCACCCAGGCGTCCCTAGCTGTGTGGTCTTGAGCAAGTTTCTTAACCTCTCTGTATCTCAGTTTCCTTTTTTGAAAAATGTGGCTGTTTATTGCATCTAACCTAAAGGGTTATTATGGAGACTAAATGAGAAAGTAAATTTTAAATACTTAGAATAGTGGCTTGTTCCTTGTAATTAGTAAGCGTTAACTACTTTTTTTTTTTTTTAAGATTTTATTTACTTATTCGTGAGAGACACACAGAGAGAGGCAGAGACACAGGCAGAGAGAGAAGCAGGCTCCATGCAGGGAGCCCGATGTGGACTCAATCCCGGGACTCCAGGATCAGGCCCTGGGCTGAAGGCAGGCACTCAACCACTGAGCCACCCAGGCATTCCTAAGCATTAACTACTAATTAATGAAGTCTAACTTGAGTCTTAGCTATTAATTTACTATCTTATTCTGTGTTCACTGACTACATAGTATACAGTTTATGAGTGCCTTCTGTATGCCACATCAGCAAAGTTGTAACTATGGTTTATTTTACCTTCATGATTTGATTATAAAAATCCTAGAGAAGCTTCTTCTTTTTTTTTTTTTTTTTTTAAGATTTCATTTATTTATTCATGAGAGACACAGATAGAGAAGCAAAGACACAGGCAGAGGGAGAAGCAGGCTCCCTGTGGGGAGCCCGATGGGGGACTCGATCCAAGGAGCCCAGGATCACACCCTGAGCCAAAGGCAGGCACTGAGCCAAAACCAAGGATCAACCACTGAGCCACCCAGGTGCTCCCCTAGAGAAGCTTCTTTGATGCCCTGCTCTGCCTGTGTCATTCCTGATGGACTAAATGACTTTGAGTAAACCTCATCATATAATCTGTGCTTTATAAATGTTCTTGGGTAGCACCGTCCTTCTCTGAAATCTCTGTCCAAGAGCTAGGAGATGGTGATTCTATAAATGCCTGGGCCTCCTGGCATTGCTGGTTCCCTGTCTCCCAAAAGAAACAGATGAAATTGCCAGCTCGGAGCAGCCCAGCTCAGAGAGGTGTAACGAGGTCACCCATGGGAAAGAAATACGGGAACAAGAGTTCTTTCAATATCTAAGCTGCTGTTGTCATCATAAATGTCTAGAGTCTGTTCCTAAAAGTCAGGCTTTGTAATTAGATTAGTTTCAACTTAAATTCACTTAATGTGTGTTACTCACCATGTTTAAAGGTATTATAGGGATCACTTGAACCAAATAATAATTATTCTTTTTACTTTTGCTGATTCCCTCTCATTTCCCATGTGAATGAATGCATCAGTACCACACAGCAAGCCTGCAGACAAAGTTGCCAGTTTGTTCAACACCCATAAGTTCAACTGGTAACCTTTTAAACCTTAAAATGTATACATTTAGTTCTTCTCTCTGACAGGACAGACAGTTTACAGAAGAATCAAGACCTGGAATTTGAAAGAAATAGAGAACGATTTGAATTTTTAAAGGTATGAGCAGAGTTTGGTTTCACTGGTTGTTTCTTTATATATATGGGTACAGTACAAAGAGAGGTGCCGAGGAGATGGGCCACATAGAAATGCATCAGGTTTTCATAGTGTTCTTTCCATTCTCAATCCTAGTGGGGTTCCCAGGCTTTCCGCAACATGCGGATTATTCCTCCTGGCTCAGGAATCATCCACCAAGTGAATCTGGAGTATTTGGCAAGAGTGGTATTTGATCACGATGGCTATTATTACCCAGACAGCCTTGTTGGCACGGATTCGCACACTACCATGATTGATGGTTTGGGTGTCCTTGGTTGGGGTGAGTATTGTTCCAGGATCCTATTCTGTATATGCTATTTGTATATGTGTGTAGCTTGATTTACACTAATACCGTGACATCCCGGGAGCATGACTTTGTGTGATCACACATATCAAAGAGGTATTTTTGTGTTTTGTTTTTACTGCTCTATTTCCAGTGCCTAGAAAAGTACCTCATGCCTAGTAGGGACTCAAAAATAATGTGTGGAAGAATGAACTGGAATAAAGGTTAGGGACATTAGAATAAATGCAAATCACTGGAGCTGTTTGTTAAAAATGGAGACTCCCAAACCCCATTTTCCACTTGGTATTGAATCAAGGCGGTTTTGATACAGGTGTTCTTGGGGACCACATTCTGAGAAATACTTGTTAAAAATTCTGTAGAGGGAAACAGAGGAAAGATAACTATTCTTTATAGAACCCAGATCTAGGGGATCCCTGGGTGGCTCAGCGGTTTAGCACCTGCCATTGGCTCAGAGCGTGATCCTAGAGTCCGGGGATCATTCCGCATCAGGCTTCCTGCATGGAGCCTGCTTCTCCCTCTGCCTGTGTCTCTGCCTCTCTCTCTCTCTCTCACACACACACTCTCTCTCTCTCATGAATAAATAAATAAATAAAGTCTTTAAAAAAAAAAAAAGAACCCAGATCTATGCTAGTAAAACCTTGTAACGGGGTTGAATTCCATAGTGAAGCACACTGAAAGCATCCTTGTGTCATGCTGGCCTTGCAGGAGTGGGTGGTATCGAAGCAGAAGCGGTCATGCTGGGTCAGCCGATCAGCATGGTGCTTCCCCAAGTGATCGGCTACAGGCTCTTGGGAAATCCCCACCCTCTGGTAACGTCCACGGACATCGTGCTCACCATTACCAAGGTAATGAATGATATGCTGCCTCTCCCGTGGTCTCGAACAGAGTGACAGGGAGGAAGTGCACGATGTTAGGAAACAATATGTTGATGATTTTTAAAAAGAGATGAGATAAAGGGACAGTTCTGTGGCTATGTGTTAGACAGTTATGTTCATTTTACTCTTCTGTGGTTACATGGATCCTTTTCTTTAAAAAGAATGTATTTTGAAAGTGTGACAGAGTTCAAATACACAGAAGATAAAATGACATTCATAGGCGCCACCACCTAGATTTAACAGATGGTAACATTTTGCCGTATTTGCTTCAGAGCTCTCCATGTATGTATATTTTTTAAGAAATAAAATGAAATATTTATGGCCTAAGCCATCCTCCACATTCCTAGAGATGCCACTTTCCCAAGGTGGTATGACTTATTCCCAGGCATGTGTTTATACTTTGACTACATTTTTCCACATGAGTCTCCCTTATGTGTAAATAACAAGCTGCTTCTGTGAATTTAATGTCTGACTTTCTTAATTCCCTTCTCTGTATTCAAAGTTATATTATTGTAACAGATGTTTCTCCAAGCTGGAAATAGTAGTTTTTTTTCTTTTTCTTTAGCTTTTGCAAGAAATAATCTTTTTTTGTGATTTGCTTTGCAAAAAGGAGAGCCATTTCATTTTGCAAGATTATTAGAAAAGTGAAATTATTCTATTATCACAAACATTCTTCTATTATCACATATCTTTTCTGGTTATATATTTAGGAGGCTTGGAGTGTTAGGGATAGCTACTGTCCTGTTAAAGGCCAAAAATGTTTCTCTTTGATTTGATCTTTATGGACTTTGGAATTGCATTTATTGGAATATTGTAACTTATTGTAGATGTCTGTGCATTGATCCTCACATGTAGAATAATGTAGGACTTGCCCATAGAATTTAGCAGAAGCCCACATAACCTCAAGAGCCCATCCTTCTGATTATCCACATGGTTCATGAAACTGGCTTCATGCAGGGCTGCATCAGCCACCAATGCCTCAGCCTTGGCAGATGGCATGTCTGGAAAAGAGATGTGAACCGGACTGGCTGGATCCTTTGGTTACATTTCATTTGCACTTGTGTTCAGGAAATTTGTTCATTATACCCTTGAAAATAAGTCTCTTATTTACTTAACTAGTGCAAGATCATTCGAGTTGAAAGAATTTATTTAATTTTTAGCACTTCCAGTAACTCATTAGAGAGAAGAAGTCCTTCTCATTTTGGAAAACTTTTATTAATGTTACTTGTGTTTAGGGCATTACTTTCTCTTTTTCTTTTCTTTTTGATAATAACTGTTTTGACATAATTTTAGATTTACATGAGAGTTGATGTAAATACAGGCAATACAGAGAATCCCTGTTACCTTTCTCCCAACTTCCCCAAATGTTAACATCTCACATAACCATGGTACATTAATCAAAATGAAGAACGCTGGTATGACACTAAACTAGAAACTTAGCCAGTTTTTTCAGTAATGACCCTTTTCTGTTCCAAGATCCAATCCAAGATTCTGGATGGTATTTAATTAACAGAATTTTTTAAATTTTATTTTTCAAAGTAATCAAAACTATGCTGGGCCAATTTATTTTCTATGTTTACTCACCAGGCTAATTTATAAGAATGACAAAGTGCATTTTAAATATAGGTTATGGAGTCTCAAGGTTTTCTCTTGTTCTTCTCAGCACCTGCGCCAGGTGGGGGTAGTAGGCAAGTTTGTGGAGTTTTTTGGGCCAGGAGTAGCCCAGTTGTCCATTGCTGACCGCGCCACCATTGCGAACATGTGTCCTGAGTATGGAGCGACCGCTGCGTTTTTCCCAGTCGATGAAGTTAGCATCAAATACCTGCTGCAGACGGGTAAGCGTGCAGCCCCGTGCGAGCAGAACGCCCTGTGCAAAGTGCATAGGGCTCTGAGGATCCAAGCACTGCCTTCCGCCTCTGCCCCTTGGAGGATACAGGGTCACATTCACAGTGTTTTAGGGGTTTTTTTTTCCTTTTCTCTTTGGAGTCAAAATGATTATTGGGATTTCAGAAGATATGACATAGACACCACGGTTTGGCCAGTAGAAAGAGCTTAGGTGTTCTGGAAGCTTAGATATTTGTACTGGTCATCTACTTGTAGTTATTTGACGGGAAGCAAGCGATCCTAGTAATTAAGGTGTGCTTTGACAATTAACTAAGCCTGAGATCCCCTGAATGAAGGATGATGACCAAAAGGGGGGAGGGGAGGGGGAGTATTAACAGGTAGGACCAGAATCTTCTTGAGAAGAGCCCAGATCGGTTGACAAACCCCTAAAAAACAGCATCAGCCAGAGTCAGAATGTGAGACTGGAAGTTGAAATACCAGAATACCAGCAGAGCTTTTGTTGTTTGTGTGAATGCAATGCACCTTACTTGTATAACTGCTGGTGGAGGCATTAGTTTTCATCACGAAATCCTAGTGTCTGTTACTGGTTATTTCTTAAAATGTCCATTTAGGTCGTGATGAAGACAAAGTAAAGCAGATGAAAAAGTACCTTCAAGCTGTCGGAATGTTTCGGGATTTCAGTGACCCTTCTCAAGACCCAGACTTTGCCCAGGTACGAGAGAGCGTGCATTTCCTCTTCCTTGAGGCTCTGAGCCTCATCGTGTGTGTGTCTTCCGAGGGGGTGAACTTGTAGGAAATTAGTCACTGCCAAGTCATCACAGAACAATAAGGTTTTAAGAGACTGAAACCATCAAAAAGATAAGGAATTATAAATGTAAAATAACATCTTCCTTTCCTCCTGGCCATTAGGCTGAGTGTGCTCCCTTTCTGACCTGCTAGTGTGGAAGACCTTTGAAGAAGGACTTCACCAGAGGGAGGAGGGCTGCTTGAAGGCTAATCTCCTCAGGGTAGCTGGAAGAGAAATGGAGGTCAAGCAGAGCAATTCATTCTGGTTTTTCCAGTGACTAACCTTCATTTCTGGGGGGCAAACTGATGCCACATTTTTCCTGACAGGCAAGCCTGGAGGGGGTAACCTAGATGTGAGACCCTGGTTTTTTTTCACAGTCCACCAAGGGAAGGGAATAGGCAGTGAGACCCAGGCCCGTTTCCTGGCATCGGTGACTGAATAGTGGCATCCTACCAAATCATTTTAGCAAAAAGTATGGTGGTTTATGTATCATAGTAGAAAACCCGTCTCAAACTCCGTGTAGCATTAAAAAGGCTGTATCAGCTGCTTTGCAAAGAGGGATGCATGGAAGATGCTGGCCAGCAGCTAGGCCCCCACCCTGATCTCTCCAAGAGGTGACAGAACTTCCTGCCTGTCCCACACCACTGATGTGCCCATCCTGGTCTTTGGAAGTTCGTTCCTTAAGTATTAAAAAGGACATTGACTCCTTGTGTATGGATGTGGTGGTTTAATTTGTCTTTGTGGGTGTGGTATCGCAGGCTCCCTGGTACCACTTGCATCTTTTCTCGGAGAGTACGCTGTCCGTTCCTGAGCTCCTTATCTTTTGGGTGGACAGGTGGTGGAACTAAATCTGAGAACGGTCGTGCCTTGCTGCAGTGGACCAAAGAGGCCTCAGGACAAAGTTGCCGTGGCCGACATGAAAAAGGACTTTGAGAGCTGCCTTGGAGCCAAGGTAGGGGCCAGGGAGAGGCAGGTGGAAGCCCTCCCTGACCTGGCCCCACACCCCGTTCCGTAGAGCCCATACTTCTTTTCACCCTCTGATGAGGAAGCTTCCCAGAGCCTGACGCTGAGGGCATTTCCTCTCCATCCTGAAGTCCTTTGAGCCCCTCCCGTTAGCCAAGGACCACACAGCTTCCTTGAGTACTTTACCATCTTTGAACACAGCTCAGCCCGCCTCTGTGAAAGCAAACCCACCCTTCATGTGACTCTTGTCACATGGTTCACTTGACTTGCCCTAGCTCTTCTGGCCAGTGTACTTTTGTTCACGCCTCGCCTCCATCCACCTGCGTGTCTCCTCCCCTTCCCAGCATGTCCGAATCTCTCAGCCCCTCCAGAGCATGGGCTCACATCTCATGGCAGAAAACCATCCATCCCTCATTTGAACTTTCATGGCCCTTGGTCTAGAACCCTTTGATGGCATCCATGTTCTGAAACTTACATTGCTGGTCCTTCATATTATGTGCATGTCTGATTTCTCTTACTAGACCATATGTTTGAGTATAGGATTTGTGTCAGAATCACCTCTGTACCCACAAAGTACCTAGCATGGCATCTTGTATGCAGTAGATTTTCAATGAACATCTCCCCAGGTGATGATTAAGATTATGTGATGAGTTTTATCCTTGGACCACCAGCATGACACCAAATGTTCAGCTGTACTTTATTTGCCTCATCGATCATAACTTGTTGAATCTGACCAAAAATGGCACATTTTTCTAAATTTCCCTCATGTTAGAATCTGTGGCCATGGTTTACATTCATGAAACTCCACAATAATGTCATCGGATTTAATTAGACTAACTTGGAACTAAATTTGTAGTTTTAGCATTTTCGAGATGAGAGACAAGTAATTGTTAATAGGACTTCAAAACAGAGTAAGATTCAGAAATGATGACTGCTTTTTATAAAGATTTAAAAAGAATAAAGAGGACTTTAATTTTTCTGTAGCATTTCAGAGTTCAGATATTTATATCTCAGCCAGTGACTTTTGTTAAAAATTGGCTTTTAAAATTATAGTTACCAAGGTATTTATTTTTCTTCTAAAGTGAGAACATTTCACTGTGTGTGTGTGTGTGTGTGTGTATGTGGGTGTATATATATACAATTTTTTTTTCTTCCCATAGCAAGGGTTTAAAGGATTCCAGGTTGCTCTGGACCATCATAATGACCATAAGACGTTTATCTATAATAATAGTGAATTCACCCTTACTCATGGTTCTGTGGTCATCGCTGCCATTACTAGCTGCACAAACACCAGTAATCCATCTGTGATGTTAGGAGCAGGTGAGTGCATGTGAATCCCTCCCCACAATCGTGTGGACACGTGGGTGGAAGTCTTTCAAGACACAACCCTGGGGTTTCCCTGAGTTGTACATGTAGTTCCCTGAACCTTGTCTTTCCCAAATGCAGAGATTATTGGCCCAGTAGTATTTATATAAGTAGCATCCAAAACAAAGTATTTAAAGTAGAATCTATAATGCATACTAGTCCTTAGAATTAACAGAAAGTAAGTAGAAGAAAAAAAAAAAGATGACTTTCTGGTAAAGTTTAGAATCTTGTGTCAGACTCTAGAAGAAAAAAACTGTTTTCATATCACAGATTGATTAGCCTCTAAAAAACCCTCAATAGGCCTTTTTGTACTGCGGATTTCAGTCTGTCTTAGAAGTACTGTCAGGTGCATCTAAATTAGGGCACAGGGCACCAGTTGATAAAACTTCCTCAGATGTTACGCAATTCTGGGCAAGTAGTTAATATTTACATATGGAGTTTTATTAATAGAAGAGTGTTTAGTGTCCTTTTTTTTTTTTTTTTATCATTCCCAAGGAACTCTTGGGAGTTCCAAAGATCATCAGAGAGTTCTTTTTTTATAAAGTGCACGAGTACATAGGGAAAACCTTTAAAAAAAAAAAAAAAAGATTTTATTTATTTATTCATGAGAGACACCAGAGAGAGAAAGGCAGAGACACAGGCAGAGGGAGAAGCAGGCTCTATGCAGGGAGCCTGACACAAGACTCGATCCCAGGACTCCAGGATCAGGCCCCGGGGCCAAGGGCCAAAGGCGGCGCTAAACCTCTGAGCCACCCAGGCTGCCCTGGGAAAACCTTTGTCCAAGAACTCATCTGTTGATACCTACGCTTTTCTTGTCTGGAGCAAATGAGTTTCCTTAAGACAAGTCACCAGCTTATCTATAGCTTTTTGTGCCTTTTTATCCCCCGCCCCCATTTCTTTCCAAATTCTATGATACATCCTAAGAGAGCACCCAATATCTCTGTAGTAGTCTCTGTATTTGCTAAAATTCCAGTAGCCTGGGGCCCGTGATTTTCTACTTTAAAAAAATACCCAGGGACAAGATTTTTACTCTAGACTGACTGTACTCCTTACCAACCAGCACACAATTCATATCCTTTAAGAAAGGGCCCAACCAATTAAAATTTTCATCCAAATAAAACGTAATTGGGAAGATTGTTTTTCCCTCCAACAGTTAAAAACTTACTCTGTTAGCACATTGCCAAGACCTGGATCTCCTGACTGAGGCATGACAGTGACATTGTTTGTCATTTGGGTCACCGAGGACTGCTGTACATCAAAAAGGGTACAGTTTATGTAGCTAAAATTGACCACTGTCCATCTTGCTCGGGATGATAGGAATTGTCACCATGAGGAGAAATCTTTTCTGTCACTTTTCATTACACCACATTTTACCAAAGAAATAGGTCACCCCACTCAGGAAGGTCCTGGGATGCAACGTATGGAGTAAAGCTTGCTTGCTATGGGAACTTGAACTCTGAATTCCCTGACTTCTGTGCAATTAAAACCCCAAACTTGGGATCCCTGGGTGGCGCAGCGGTTTGGCGCCTGCCTTTGGCCCAGGGCGCGATCCTGGAGTCCCGGGATCGAATTCCGCGTCGGGCTCCTGGTGCATGGAGCCTGCTTCTCCCTCTGCCTATGTCTCTGCCTCTCTCTCTCTCTGTGTGTGACTATCATAAGTAAATAAAAATTTTAAAAATTTCTAAAACCCCAAACTTAATGTTGCATTAGCATGGATTTTCCATAGCAAGTTACAAATGCAAGGTTCTATGTTTCATATATATTTTTCAAACATATGTCACTGCCTATGTTTCTGATTAAAAGCTCGTCCGAAACAAATAAACAAACAAACAAACAAAAAACTTACTCTGTGACATATTCCTAAATGTTTTTAGGTTTATCTCTTTTATAAAAAAAAAGGCCTATCTCTTTTCTTCATTCCCATGACTAATTTTGAGTTTACCGCGTTCGCGTAGATGACTTTGGGCCAGTGAGCTTTTGATTTCTGCGAGGCGACAGAAAGAGCAGAAAGCACCATTGGGGCTTTGTCACATCGGGGTTGGAGATGCAGAATGAAGAGGCAGGCTCTTTCCTGAGCTATCCTGGCACCTAGAGGGGCAGCCACCTCACATTGTCGGTGTTTACATTGCACAGGGTTGTTAGCAAAGAAAGCTGTGAATGCTGGCCTCACGGTGAAGCCTTACATCAAAACTAGCCTGTCTCCTGGAAGTGGGGTGGTCACCTACTACCTGCGAGAAAGCGGAGTCATGCCGTATCTGTCCCAGCTTGGGTGAGGAAGAATTTTCTTTTACACCATTGCTTTTGTTGTATTTTATCCCAGATGTCTCTTACTGTATCACCTTGTAGCATGTGTCAGCTTATCTAATTAGTCTTGGTATCTAAATAGTCTTGTCAGACAGTGAGCAGCGCTTACATTTCAACAGAGTAGAGGCCTCCCATTGACAGTTGTGCTGGTTGTTCATCATACAAGGGTGCCCTTGAAGGGCAAAGCAGGGCTGAAGCCAAGCCTGTGCTTTGGTGTGGCGCTGCACCCTTCTAGAGGAAGGGGTGCCTTTCCTCAATTGACGTAGGTGTGCTGTGGGCTAGCATTGGCTCAAAAGCCGAGAGTCTGCTCTTTGGTATGAAAATAATTACCATGGCTAAGAACGTTCTGATTCCTTGGCATAAACGAGTCATTTGTTACCAAATGCAATTCCTGCAGTTTCCCCACTACTTCTAATTTGGTTGAGAAAGATTTTACTCATTTGTCTCCTAAAAGTCAGTGATACAATGGGATGATACAATCAGAGTAGTGAATAGAAAAAAATAAATGGCATATGTGATTTCAGCTTTTGGAAAGTCTAGATCGTTCAGTTAGACTCTTTTTTACACTTTACTCAAAAAGGACTCTAATTGAATGATCTAGAATGGACGAAGAGTATGTTAAAATGCTCCACCTGGCTGGCTCAGTTGGTAGAACATGCGGTTCTTGACCTTGGGGTTGTGGGTTCAAGCCCCCATGTTGGGGAGTAGATTGTACTTAAAATTAAAAAAAAAAAATCTAAAATGCTCCTAAGAATGAAAGCTTTATTGAAACAGTAGTAAATTTATTCCCCACACTGCTGTTCTCTTTAAATCAGTGGTCTCTAGAGCTGTCACCAGCAGAGGGGCTCGCTGAGTGTCACTTTCCATCTGTGCTTATCTCTCTGCGTCTAGGTTTGATGTGGTGGGCTACGGTTGCATGACCTGCATTGGCAACAGTGGGCCCTTACCCGAAGCTGTGGTGGAAGCCATCACGCAGGTAATTGCAGAGGAGCCCGGAGGGCTTCAGAGCTGTTGTCTCTTCTCACACAATGTGTGACCGAAATGCTATTCATCTCTAGAAGGTCCAGAGAAGCAGGGGTTGTGTTTAGATGTATGGTCTTTGGAGGCAAGCTGACTGGCTATCTACCTTGTGCCTCAGTTTTCCCAACGGTAAATTGGAGATGATAGTAGTCCCTGTTTCACAGAGTTGGAGCATGGAGATGATAATGCACATAAAAAACTTGAGGAGTGCCTGGCACATGAGTGCTCAGCCAGTGCTGGTTTTCATGACAGACAGCTCCACAACTATTTGTCCTTGGTCATCTGAAACTGGCTCAAAGTCAGACATGTCTCCATGCAAACAATGCAATCGAAACTACATTGCACTGGCTTGATTTTTGTTCCATAAGTCCTGTAGCATTGAGAAACAGTATTTGGTTTGCTTCGCGTGAATTACAGAATTAACATAGGTCTGTGTGGCTTCCTGTAGCTTTCAGCTGTTTGGACATTTCCTTCTATCCTCAGGCCCCAGGCAGCCAAGTAACCAGGGTGCTGCCTTTTGGCCCACCTCGGATTTCCTCAAGAGCAGAAACATGTCTCTGTCCTTTCACTCCATGTCTCCCCAGGGACACCCTTGCGTGCTCTTCTCCCTGCAGGCAGAGGACCAGGTGCAAGCCATGTTAAGGAGCTCTATCCCCAGTGATGGGAGAGTTTAGCAGGTGGCATAAGATGAGAAGCCTCGGCAGCCCCTTCTCTGGGTGACCTGATTTTTCTCTTGCCGGACACAGGGAGACCTTGTAGCTGTTGGAGTACTGTCTGGGAACAGGAATTTCGAAGGTCGAGTCCACCCCAACACCCGGGCCAACTATCTAGCCTCCCCGCCCTTAGTGATAGCGTACGCGATCGCTGGCACCGTCAGGATCGACTTTGAGAAGGAACCACTGGGTAAGGTTGCATTTGTGCAGCTATGCTTGTTTGTTTGTTTTTTTTCCGGTGAATTTGAAGATATTACTGGAGTAAAGTAGAACTAAGATAGAACTAACAAAGATAAGGAGAGTCTGTTCTTTTCTCTCCCAAACACGGTGAAGACGGAACTGCAATAGTCAAGAATCATCCACCGAAGGATAGGGGACAAGGAAAGGAAATAAATCCAAAAAGTCATAGAGAGCCTGCTATCCTGGCACCTCCCCCGGTTCTTCCCTGTCTGGCTCCTGCTTCTGTCAAATGATAGGCACTGTTAGTCAAGCTGACTTTGACACATAGCAGCTGTATATTAATGTAGCCGCTGTAGGAACTCATCAACTTCCCCAAAGCCAGAGAAATGATGCTCTGTTTCCTTTCCTCTGGAGGTCTCGTTGTGTCCTCCTCACTCCATTCCGAGTAGATTCAATAATATGAAAACAGTGCCCCTTAAGTTTACTTTCAGGAAATCACAACTAGAGTTCTACTTGATCCTCATTCTATATGGATTCGATATTGGCACATTTGTCTGTTCACTAAGATGTATTTTACCCTCCAAATCAATACTGGTCTTGCCTCCACAGTCATTTACAGCCCCGCACAGAGGGGTGAAACCTGTTTTTCTACATTTTTGTGGTTTGGGTGATTTCACTTTTTAAAATAGCCCCCAGGCATAGTGCCGAAATCCTGTCTAGTATGCATAAGCCCAAGAAGGCTGTGTGGTGTGCCCCTGGGAGGCCGACTTTGTTCACGCCTGAATTGAGTGCTGTTGGCTGTGACTTCAGTGTTAACTCATCCACAAGATGTATTAGATAAGGCATCTTTAAGCAGAAGCACACATAAAGCAAGATTGTGTGTTGATCAGTTGCCGAAAACGTTGTGACGAGGGGCTCTCAGGAGCCTAAGTCACGCCCCCTTGCGCCAGCAATTCAGGCTCCACTACATAGCGCTTGCATGGACTTTACAGAACATTACTACCACAGAGAACGGGATCTGGCTGGATGTGATCATGAAAAGGAATATTAAATGCAGTTTTTCTCACTTATAAACTTGTTTTCCCCAGGGGTCAATGCAAAGGGACAGCAGGTATTTCTGAAAGACATCTGGCCAACGAGAGATGAGATCCAGGCGGTGGAGCGTCAGTACGTGATCCCTGGCATGTTTAAGGAGGTCTACCAGAAGATAGAGGTGAGGCCCCCGCCCACTCTGCCTTCCTGCGTCCAGGGGACAGCCATTCCTTTGTGGCATGTCGGAGACCCTGACGCTGATGGGGGTGGAAACTGAAGAAAGTAGCATTTCTTTCTCTAGATGGCCTAGAACGTGGTTCTGTCATTTTCTTCTGTGATTTATATTTTTGCATACCCCACACTCCCCAAATGTTCCCAGATTTGGCAGCAGCCTCAAGAAGAGAGGCCTCAGCTTGTATATGATTCCTAGCCAGCTTGCCATTACCCCTTCCGCCTCAGACACCCTGGGTATCGTGTCAGTTGTGGTGGAGGATCCCCGATGTCACCATAGAGTGTCACTGAGGTAGAGTTAATTGGTTGAATGTACCTCTCAGAATTATGTGGAGGCTAAAAAAAATTTAAAAAGCCAGTCAGGAAAAAGTACCAAACTACTGAAATAAAATATGCATTTGACAAGTAGAAAATGTGTTGAAGCTCTGTATTGTTTTCTGAGACCCTTGGATGTTATTTTTTTTCTTTGCTTTCTGTGTTAGGTAGACCCTAGGAGTGTTGACTGGGGCACTTGGGTTTGAAATAAGAAAGCGACTGTCTGGGGAAGAGGGTCATGCACCGTGCCCTCCCACAAGTTGCTCATCGGAAGTGGTATGAGCAAGCTTGCTGAGCATTGGGTTAAATGCATTTCTCCAAAGGCGGAGGTCATGGCCCCGTGAAGACAGTTCAAGCTGACTTTAACACATAGCAGCTGTATTAAAGCTGTCCATGTGACAGTGTCCATGTGACCTGGTCATCTACTTCCCCAAATCTTCAGAAAGTAAATCATTTCCCCTTTGGTACAATCTGGATTATTATTTCATAAGTTACATTATGTATATGGATGAGTTATCTATTGCTGTACAACAAATTATCCCAAAACTTAGAAACAGCATTTATTATCTCATGGTTTCTGTGGATCAGAAATCCATGTGTGGCTTAGCTGGGTGCCTCTGCCTTCACAGGGCTCCAGCAAAGATGTCCTTTGGTGCCGCAGCTCATCTGAAGGCTCATCTGGGGGAGGATCCACTTCCATGGCCACTCACGCAGTTGGTGGCAGGACAGTGTGTCTCACAGGCTGTCAGAGAGAGGGCCTCGGTCCCCTGCTGACAGTTAGCTGGAGGCCTCCCTCATTGCCTTGCTGCGGGAAGGGGGGGGGTCCCTTCACAGCTCACAGCATGGTACTGGCTTCCATCAGAGCAAGCAGGAAAGGGTGAAAGAGACGGAAGGCAGTTTCTTTATAACCTAATCTTGGAAATGAATCACTAAGTTCAGCCCCCCCTTAGCAGGAGGCAACTACTTAAGGGTGTGAATGCCAAGAAGGTGGGGGGCAGGTCCTTGGGGCCATCTTGGAATCTGCCTATCATGGTGCACATGTATTTTTAAGTCATTTGGCATGACATTGTCTTAGTATAAAGAAGAAACTCTGTCCTGTGACTAGAATAAGAACTGTTTTGGGTTTTGTTTCATTGAAGTATAGTTGGCACACAGTGTTACATTGGTTTCGGGTGTACAGCATCATGATCGGACAACTCTGCACTACCCAGTGTAGCTACCGTCTGTCACCATTTGACACTATTACGATACCATTGACTGAATTTCCTGTGCTGTACTTTCATCCCCATAACTTATTCACTCTACAGCTGGAAACCTGTACCTCCCCCTCCTCTGTACCCTTTATTGCCCATCCTCGCACCTCCCCTCCCCTCTGGTAACCATCAGTTAGTTCTCTGTGTTTATGGATCTGTGTCTGCTTTGTTCGTTTGTTTGTTTTGTTTTTCAGATTCCACCTATCAGTGAAATCATACTTGTCTTTCTCTATTTCGTTTGGCATACCTAGAGGGTATCATGCAAAGAATGGTTTTTATCGTACTCTTAGAATATATAGTTTCTGCTTGCATGTTAAAGTTTCCTTAGAGGGACGCCTGGGTGGCTCAGTAGTTAAGTGTTTGCCTTCAGCTCAGGGTGTGATCCTGGAGTCCCGGAATTGAGTCCCACATCGAGCTCCCTGCATGGAGCCTGCTTCTCCCTCTGCCTGTGTGTCTGCCTCTCTCTCTGTATCTCTCATGAATAAATAAATAAAAATCTTAAAGAAAAAAAAAAAAGCTTTCCTTAGAATGGAATGTGATTAGATTTGCTTATCTTTCTTTTATCTTTTTTTTTGTAAGACCGTGAATGAAAGCTGGAATGCCTTAGCAGCCCCATCAGATAAGCTATATTGCTGGAATCCCAAATCTACATACATTAAGTCACCGCCATTCTTTGAAAACTTGGTATGACTTTTTTATTTTTAACAAAATAAGTTTCTCAAAAGGTTTCTTTCCTTATGAAGTCTACTTCATTACTCTTTGCCCTTGCTTTGACTATGCATTCCATTGAACCCTTTGCAAAGCTGAGCAGACGATCCCGGGGAGAGCTCTGAGAAGCTGGGGTATTTGGCTCTGTGTGCAGCGGTCTGTGAGGCTGCGCAGGGACGCCCTGGCGATCCCAAACTGCCTGGACGTAGACCCAGAAAAATCTGAGGGACAGACTGTTCCAGGGAAACATCCCCAGGCCTGCTGTATTTAAACTTTCTACTCAAAAAACTTTTTATCTACTAAAAAGATAGGAAGATCTTCCCTATAACTGATGATCAGGGAGTCCGTGCTCCCTTGGATGTGCCCTTGGGTGTAAAGAGGAGGGGAGTAGAAGTCAAGGTTCTAGTTGGCCTCGGCATCTGAGTTCCGTGGATGTGGAGACAGGGAAGGCCATTTGCAACTGCATCCCTCTGCTTTTGAGGGAATTTTGGTCCCAGTATTTTGCCTCCATTCGGGGGTTGGGGGGATGTGAGTGTTTTGACCAAATTCACCTCACTTTTCTAAGCACCCCTGATAAAATGAAAAAGCCTAGAATTTTCTGTGCATCAATGAAGGGCTGTCGTCCAGTTCGGGTCCCAGGAACAGGTAGAGAACATTGAGACTCCCCTGGTGACTTGCTGGAGAAAAGCTGAGCCGGCACTGACCCGCTGTGTTCTTTTCTAGACTCTGGCTGTCCAGCCCCCTAAATCCATAGTGGGCGCCTACGTGCTGCTCAATTTGGGGGACTCAGTAACAACTGACCACATCTCTCCGGCCGGAAATATCGCAAGGAACAGCCCCGCCGCTCGCTACTTAACTAACAGAGGGTGAGTGTGAATGACGGAGAAGGACTAAGGCAACTGGAGTGAACGAGGCCGGCCAGTATTTCTCTTCTCACCTGTTCTCTTTTGACTCAGACTGTGGTTTTTCACCGAACCCCGAGGCTTGATAACCAGTCACCCTTTCTGTTTGCTGCTTCCCAGCCTCCTTGGGAGATTCCATCGAGGAAACTGCAGCAGAGGGAGGGGCCCTTCCTTCTGAGCAGGGGCCCGGGAGAGCTCGCTGTGGGCCCCACCCCCAGGGTGCCTAAGGAGAGAGTCCAGGCTCTGCTCTCTACCCCCCCGCCATCAGTGGGGGTGCCCCCTGCCATGTCCCCCACACTGTTCGCTGCCGCTTCCTGGGTGTGACACATAGTTACTGCGGGTTTGCCAACCACAGATCCATTTACCCACCCTTCAGTCATAGAGTGACCTGAACGGGTACTATACCAGTATTATCTAGTGTCCTCTAATACCCCCACAGTGACGAGTCCATCCCAGATCTGACTTTCTATGAAAATCATCTGGGGAGCTATAAATTTCTGGCTCCTGTCTGCACCTCCTGAGTCAGAGTCCCCAGGGATGGGACCCAGAGCGAATCTAAGAACAAAATTCAGCATCTTTTTCATTCTTTCTTTCCTTCTCTTTATTTTTTCTTTCTTTCTTCCTTTATTTAATTTTATTTTTTTCTTTTCTTTGTCAGTGGGAGGAAAACTGCCTTGGCCACATCTCACTTAACCCAGCAGCTAACCTGTTTTCTTCACAGCTCCCCATTTCCTGAGCTCTGCTCAGCCCCCTGCCCCCACCCCTCACCCACCCCACCTTGGCCCATTCAAAGCAGGAGAGTTAGTCACATTCAAAGCAGGAGGAGTCCACGTTCCCCAGAGGAACAAGTGCTGTAAGTTTCAGAAGCTAGCCCACCTCTAGAGCAGATGATGCACAGGAGTCGAACTCGAGATTTTTTTTTTTTTTTTAACGTGGGGAAGCTACTCTGTTAAACATGTGAGAATTTCTATACACAGATGCATACAGTAAGATTCTAAAGGGGTGTGACTATACTTTGAATGGGAGAGGGGTGTTGGAGAGGGGTCAGCGAATCTCTGCTCTTCCCCTCACCCACTCTGCTGTGGCTACCCTAATGGCTACTTTGTTTAATCGAATGTTCCAGGCAAGGCCAAATACCCTTCAGCCTGACAGCCTTTGCTTGAGCTGGCTGTTCGTTCCTCTTGGATGCTCTTCCCGAAAATATCTGTCTAACTAACTCCTTTGCCAGTTCAACTCTTCTCCATGAGGTCACCCGCACCATACTGCTCTTCTCGCCTTGATCTACTTTTTTTTCCCTCCCCAGTTATTAACCACAGTCTGGTAACACTTATGTAGGATGCTCATTTTTTAATTATGATTATTTCTTTTGTCTCCACCATTTAAAATGTAAGCCCTGCAAAGGCAGAGATCTTAATCTGTTTTGTTCCATGATCTACCTCAAACCCCTAGAACAGTTCTTGGCACATAGCTGGCTCAATAAACAGTTGTTGAATGAATGAATGAATGAATGATTGGGAGAAGAGGATTCACCAACAAACAGGGAAACTGAGGATGAGGCTGGAGAAAGAAACTAAGGAAGCGAGCAGTGATGAATACTTTTTTTGATTGGTGATTGTTGACACTTTTGAGACATGGACTCTTTAGGGAATTGAATGGAAAAAAAAAATCATACCTCCCCAGGAAAATGCACATATTCCCAACATTCTGGATACAATTTCAGGAGTTTGTAGACACGCTCACCTGCTCCTAAAGCCCATTCACAGACTCTCTCAATCTCCAAATCACATCTCCCCACGAGATCAGATTAACACTCACAGATACTTCCTAACATTTTAAGAAACAGCCCGGTGTGATGATGGCAGTGTTAATTGTAAGTTGTTTCTGCCATCACAGAGTATCCTTTGACTCTGGCCCATAGACAGGATTTTTCTTTGATTTCAGGACCAGGAAGAGCTCTTCTGCTTCTTTGGCGCTGTTCTGATTTTTATTTTATGAAAATTGTAAATCATGTTGCCTGTCATGTGTCTTGCCCGATACATTGAGTTCTTGATAACTTGAGGACAAATTTATACCTCCTTCCAGTTAGTTTACAGAATGTATTTTATGTTTCCTTCATTCTTGGCTCCACCTGACTGGCCCACACTGACTCCTCTTTGTTTCCTTTTTCTTCCCCATGTTTAATATTTTATCTTTTGTGAGATTTTCCAGGCTACTCTAGTGAATCAGGAAAATAAATACTCATTCGAGTTCCTCCTGGTTTTTCTACACAGATTTATAAGACTGTAGTTGACCCTGGGAGAATGTTGACTTCCCCGTTCCACTACCCCACCTCTACCTCTGACTCTCCCCTCAGCAGAAGATTCAGGAACAGCTTTTCTGCCTTGGAGAGCAATGCTTAGTAAACTTAGATATCTAGGTTGTGGTTTTTTTCCTCTTTTCTTGATGGAAGCTAAGTTTTCCTTTGCTCCGGTCACTAACCTAGCTCCTCTCTTGCTTGCATTATTAGCTTGACTCCACGAGAATTCAATTCCTACGGCTCCCGCCGAGGTAATGATGCCATAATGGCACGGGGGACATTCGCCAACATTCGCTTATTAAACAAATTTTTGAACAAGCAGGCACCACAGACTATACATCTGCCTTCTGGAGAAATTGTGAGTACTGTGTCTTTATCAGCCTCTGGGTGGTTGGGTATTTACATGCTCACTTGCCTTTGGGTCTCATTTTTTCTTCACAGCCCCATGCTATCTCTTGTGTCCAAGAGAGTTCATCACTGATAGAGGTGCCCTTTAAACTAAAACTTTCTCTTCCTGCTTAGAGATTCTACTTTATGGTCTAACTAAGCCTCGTTTCCTGGGAGTTGAATTTACAAAGCCTCTGGGTGAAATTTCATCAGTTCAGAGTATTTGAGGGGGAGCTTCCAGGTTAAGATAGAGGCTATTTATCAACAGGTGCTATTATTGTATGACTTTATTAGCATTTAATTGAATTCCCTGTCCCAGTAGGAAAAGAAGGAATTTAGAGGCCCGTGGAAGCCTGCTTGGGTCCTGATGGGTGCCATCTGGAGTTGGCCTGTTCCATCTGGAGTTGTTCATTCCCAGAGGGGAGGCGTGTGAGAGGCGGGGAGAGCCTGCACTTTGAGTCAGACATCCCAGCTCCGGAGCCTTCAGCAAGTTAATTCCCTCAGTGAGCTTCAGTTTTCTGACCTATGAAGTAGAATATCTACCTTGTAAGGCTCTGAGGCTTAAGCTTAAATGGAATGATGTGTAGAACATGGAGCAGGGTGTCTGACACATGTAGTAGTCTTCGGCATCGCTTCCCTTTCCAGCAGATGCCATAAAGCTGCTTGAGAACTGTTTAAGTTACCTGAGAAATAACACTCCTGACTCACTTAAAAATAATAATAGCTAATATTTCTATGGAACTTACTATATCCCAGGCACTATTCGAAGCTCTTTGCATGTATTGACTTATCTAATCCTCATAATGCCCTTTGAGGTATGTACCACAATTGTTCATCTTTTGAGATAATAAAAATAGAGATGAAAACCCAGGGAGCCTGGGGGTACCTGGGTGGCTCGGTTGGTGGAGTGTCCCACTCTTGGTTTCGGCTGAGGGTTGTGAGATTGAGCCCCACGATGGGCTCTGTGCTAGGCACAGAGTCTGCCTTTTTTTTTTTTTTTTTTTTACAGAGTCTGCTTAAGTCTTTCTGTCTCTCCCTCTGCCACTGCCCCTCCCCTCAAAAAAATACATAAATAAATCTTAAAACAAAACTGAGGGAGCCTGGCTCCAGTCTGTGTGGTTTACCACCACCCATACAGCCTCACTTGTAACATTATATTTTGGAAAGCAAACTCTTCATAGATGATCACCAGGACCCAACACAGGATCAGTGCCCAGTACATAGTTGTTCAGTGAAGAACAGGGATGATAAACTACTAAATGAAAAAGATACAGTTAGGTGGTGAAATGCCCAAGAGACCCAGGGGAAAGACGCTGTTATAGACACTGGGGGTGGGCCTCTGGTATACTGACTGTAAATGCTTATTTATAAGCCCTGCCATGACCTAGAACTTCTGGTCCAATGTTTAATGCCTCATCTTAAATAAGGAGACAGAATCAGAGATGAACAGACATCTGAGCCAAGCCTTGAACTTGAAAGACAGACCTAGACAAAGAAGAGGGGGTGGGGTAGGGAAAGAAAACAGAGGTAATACAAAGAGTAGAAGAAAACAAAACAAAACAAAAAGTTTGTCTTCTCAGAATGTTGAAATGATTTTCTGCTGGTATAGAATAATCAGAAGACAAGAAAGGGCTCTTAAAAAAATGATAATAATTTAAAAAGAAAGGAAGCGCTGTTAAAGAAAAAAAAAAGCCCCTAAAAAATTCACAGGAAAAGTTGATTAGTTGAGAAAATCTTCTCGGAATATAGAACAGAAAGACAAAGGAAAAATTAGAGAAAATATAAGAAAATTAAAGACTGAAATGAGGAGGCTCAGCATCTGACTGGAGATGTTGGGAAGAGAAGAAAGGAAATTATCCAGGAAGTAACACAAGGAAAATTCTCCGACTGTGAAATCCAATTCCACATGACATCCGCTGAATACCCACATGATTACGGAAGAACAGCTCCACGTGGCATTGGTGTGAAGTTAGGAACAGCAGAGAGAAAGATAAGATCTAGAAACTTCCAAAGAGGAGAGAACAGCTTATGTGCAATGTTCTGGGGATCAGAAGTGCTCAAAGCAACACTGGAAACTTGAACTGGTTTGCACCCCAGAATTCCATGTCCCATGTTAAAGTCATAACACATTCCAATTTAAAAACTTTGAAAATACTCCTCAGTCCCTGTCTCAGGAAGCTCCTTGGTGAATGCATTTTACCAAAATGAGAGAATAAGCCAAAAAGGGGGAAGATGTAGGATTCAGGAAAAGGAAATGCAGGGAATCCCCAGGATGCCAGTGAAGGAAGATTCTTCTATAACAGGAATGTACCACCTCTAGAGAAGAATCAGTCCAAATTAGAAGAGGACTGACGTTCCAAGAGTGGTATCTCCATGGGAAAGATTTTTAAATGACAGACTACCTGATACATTTGAATGTCTTTAGAGAAGATAGTACTTCAGGCAGAGCGTTTGGGAGTTAATTGATGTGGAGGGACACAGAGACAGGTGAGTGCACATACAAAAAGAAAATAATTAATTCCAGTGGAAATTTTTCTTAATTATCAAGAAAAGGAAATCAGAGTACATTACTTGACTCAGCTATAAATAACATTCACATAGTCAAAGTAGTGCAAACACCAAACATTGATTTACCCAAAATATATGACATAATTATATTGGAAGGCTGGGGAGAGGGGACCTAGGGGAATGGTAGTTAATTAAGAGAACTAAATCCCCAGGGTGCCTGGGTGGCCCAGTTGCTTAAGGGCTGACTCTTGATTTCAGCTCAGGTCATGCTCTTGGGGTCCTAGGATCAGAGCCCTGGGTCAGGCTCTGCACTCAGCAGGGTGTCTGCTTCAGGATCTCTCTCCCTCTGTCCCTCTTTCTGCTCACTCTCTCTGTCTCTATCTCTCTCAGATAATTAAGTAAATAAAATATATTAAAAAGAACTAAATCCCCATCAAAACAGGAAATTGATAAGTGATAACAAACATGGAGAAATGAAGAACTGGCAGAGTAGGTATAATACTCAAGATCCAGAGGCACAATCTCACGGAAGAAACAACGAAATTTTATGTCCTGTTCTTTAGAAGAGAAAGGGAGAGTGCAGGGAGCCGTTGCTTTATAAGCTCCCCAGATTTGGGTAACACCAGGTGGAACTAACCACAGGCTCTATCAGCCCACCGAAATGGTGATTTGTGAAAGCTTACTTGAGAGGTTGATTATACACCTTTCTAGAGCTTCTTTTGAAGGAAACCCTCTCTTGAGGGAGTTTTTCTTTTCTTTGTGTTTTTTGTTTTTGTTTTTGTTTTTTTTTTACTTAAGTCACCAGGAAAAACAACTGTTTCATATCACCAGCAGTGATAATCAGATGTCTTCGTAAAGTCTTGGCTCAGCAGGATACTCAGAATTCTCGTGAGAAACAAATGAAGCTGTTTGTGCAAGATGGTTCTCATATATACCAAAGTATTAGTTAATCCTCTCTTGTCCTTTATTGATTTGTGCTTCCACCGCTGTTTCTAGTGTCTCTGCCTTGACCTCCTTGTAGAAAGGTGACTAGTAAAAGTTTGCATTATGGGGTGCCTGGGTGGCTCCATCAGTCAAGCGGCTGTTCAGGTCAGTCTCAGGGTCCTGGGATCCAGTCCTGCGTCAGGCTCTGGGCTCCATGGGAATCTGAGGATTCTCTCTCTCTCTGCCTCTCCCCCCACTTGCACTCACTCTTTCTAAGATGAATGAATGACTGAATAAAATGTATGTATGTCTGCATTTCCTACAATTTCAGAACATGTCACCTTCTTTGCGGTTGTTACCCTCCACAAGGGACCATCACTGAGTCTCTGAAATGGAGTCAAAACCCAGGTTTAGGTGGGACTCTGTTTTTTAAGTTTTAAAAAAGTTTAATCAATAGAAGAGGGAAAAACAATCTGGTCTAGGTTTTTCCCCCCTTGATGCCTTAGGATTTGAATGTTTTTCTAAAACCAGGACAAAAATGAGGCCTTTCAGTTAGAAGAATATAAAATTCATTGGCAAGGGTAACTAGATGGAGTTAATTGGAAATTTGTGAAAACCAGGCCACTGACGGGTTGCGCTTCCCTGTTAGCTCTGCGTTGACTTGGGCCACCAAAGACCTTTCTGACCCTGTGCTTCTCACCCAGTCCCCCCGGCCTGGGTCCACGCTCTGTGCCCGTACAGCCTCCGCAAACCTTGCTTTTCTCGTCCTCAGCTTGATGTGTTCGATGCGGCCGAGCAGTACCAGCAGGCAGGCCTTCCCCTGATCGTCCTGGCGGGCAAGGAGTACGGCTCGGGCAGCTCCAGAGACTGGGCAGCCAAGGGCCCCTTCCTCCTGGTGAGTGGCGGCGGGACCCGGCACGCAAGCTCGGGGAAGCGTGTGGTGCTTGCTCGGCTCCTGCCGCCTGGTGGATCCGGCTTTCCCTCGAGTGGTGAAGGGTCAGCGAGGCGCGCGCTGGGTCCTTAGATCACATGCTCCTTATTCTGGCAACCGTGGATCTTTGGGGTGGCTGTGGAGCAGTCGGGAGGAGGGCCTGTGCAGTCTTGGAAATCATTTTCAAAAGTATGTATATAAGTCTTTTTTTATGGGGAAAAGTTGCATGGTTTTTCCTAACATGCAGGCTGAGGACCGGAGGTGTCCTCGGGCCGCTGTCCCAGGCCAGCAGTGAGGGGGCCTGCCCCCGTGTTGTCTGCGGGAGGCTTGCGGAGGGGCCAGAGTAAGGAGCCTGGCCTTTGGACGGACTCTCTGCAGCTGCTTTCTGGGCCTGTGAGCGGCCGCTAGCCTCTCCCACGCAAGGAAGCTCCCTCTGGGCGTAGACAGGGCCCGGCTGGCGCTGGGGGCGTCCCCAGGGAGACGTGCGGAGAGCAGACCGCTTTGACCTCCTGAGCCTCTGCTGGCCCAGAGCAGGGAAGAGTCCTGCTGCTCAGCTTTAATTCTGGGGGCGGGTAAGATCACTTAGCCGGTGCCAATCTCGATGATTTATGGCTCCAGCAAGCTAAGCCTTGGGAAACACGACGTAAGCTGACATCCACAAGTACCGTAAAGAACGCGGGGTCTGGCCGCAGCCCTCTGGCCGGCCGGGTTTCCGCAGACGTCTCTGAACAATACACCTGTTGTTTTGTTTTGTTTTTTTTAATCAAGCATTTTGCTCTATGGGGGGAACAAAAAATGTTCTTTGATTGCTTGGTAATGTATCAAAAGCCTGCCTTTTCTAGAAGCTGCTGGAAAGAAGCAGAGAAATTATAGAAGAGGAAAGAGTTTTAGGGATGGGGCTGGGAGCCCATAGTTTCTAGAAATGAGACCCGCGCAGCATGCAGCCAAGTGGGGAACCCTAAGAGCCGATGGAGGGTAAGACAACTGGCACCCGGGGGGCCCGCCAGGGTCTAGACTCCTGTGCAGAACAGCTCCGGCTGCCGAAGCTGGGCCACTCAGCGGTGCTGGGCTGTTCTCACAGCAGAGGGGCCTAGACGACTGGTCGGCAGCCCTGCGCAGCCCTTACCCAGAGTAGGGACGTGCCCAGTGTGGTTTACGAAGCCTGCCACTCCCTCACCAAGGGAACATATGTGTACATAAGTCCATGCAGAATATCTCCTGTTCGGAAGAACCTGTTCTTCCTCTATAAAATGATTCTTAAATTTGGAGATACCTGTGGGATTTTTTTTTAAACACTTATGCCAGGATCTCCTCCCCAGAGGCTCTGGGGTTTAGTTGGTAGGGAGAAAGGCCTGCACACGGGGATTTTATAAGCCTGGTGATTCTAATATGCGGCTGAGTTTGAGAACCAGAGCTTTATTTATGCCTTTGGTTCTCACAACGTCCAGGGATCCCTAGCTTCCTCTCCCCACATGTGGCCCACCAAGAGGTTCCGAGCAGTATATCTGGGGTAGTACCTAAAGAATCTACATTTTTAACAAGTTCCCCAGGTGATCCTGATGCAGGGGGGCTTCAAAGTGTACCCTACATGTCAAGAGACCTTTTAGGGGTATCTTAATATTATATTACAATTAACTAATATTGAGAATGGGGTGTTCTAGTTAATCAGGTATCCTGGCTTATTGATCATTGCCATATGTTGCCAGTTATAGGTTACCAATAAAACGTACTTTATAGGAAGCTCAATACCAAGACTGTATCCAATGGAATTTGATCCTTGAAACAGGAATTGTAAAAGCAGCACATCATTTACTTTCTCTGTAGTATGTCTGAACGTTGCTTTTTTGGTTAAATTTTTTGTGTCTGCACCGATGATAATAGCACAATTCAAGGGAAATGAAACAAAAATTGTATTGTTGTGTGGATTCCAGATACAATGGAAGTTTGCTAAGGGATGTTGTGTCACAAAGCAGCTAGGTGTGTGGTCAGACTGCATGGGCTCAGGTACCAGATACTCCCACTGAGTGTGGGTAGAGAGGGGACGGTCATAGCATCCACCTCCTGGGGCTGGGGGGGGCGGCAGAAGGGGAGAACTGATGGGCCTGCGGGCCGCCTGTAACCGTGACCAGCTGCTGGGTTACAACTAGAGGAGCCGTTTCGGTAAATGACTAATTGGTACTTACAAAGAATTTAGCTGTGAGAAGACTTTGACTTAAGAAGCCTTTTGTAAAGTTTCCATGTATCTCAAGAAAATTGGGACTGTGTCCAAAGTCCTGTCTTGGCTCCTCAGGGAATCAAAGCTGTCCTGGCTGAGAGTTACGAGCGCATTCACCGCAGCAACTTGGTGGGAATGGGGGTGATTCCCCTCGAATATCTCCCTGGGGAGACCGCAGACACCCTGGGACTCACAGGGCGGGAGCGATACACCATCATCATTCCAGACAACCTCACACCTCGGATGAAAGTGCAGGTCCAGGTAAGCCGGAGCCGCCCCGTGCCAGGCCCGGGTGTACGGGACCGTGTGTTCACCCTCAACCCCGTCACCGAGAAATGAGTGGAATCTGGAAGGAAAACTGTCACTCAGTAGGAGTGAGTCACACCTGGCAGTTCTGCTGGCACCGGCTCTGCCTTCACAACACAGGACACCTGTTGACTGATGACTTAGGTCTGTTTAGTCCTGGAAGTTCCATCCATCCCTTCCTTGCTCAGGCCGCAGCCAGCCCCACTGTCTCCTCGGACTCCCAGTCTCTCTTTAGCCCAGAGAAGTGTTAGAAGCTCGAGGAGACGGTACATGTTCACATGATCTGAAAAACACCTCTTTCTTATCAAAATGTGAACAGACACAACCCATTCCTGAGCCTCCCCCCCAGGCCCCAGGTTTTGTATCGCCCAAAAAAAAAAGCGACAGCCCCCCAGGTGAGGCGAGGCAGGTGCCGAACCCCAGGGTCCCAGGGTGAGGTCCCAGGGTGAGCGACTGGACCAGCTGCCTGAGGGACAACCTCCTGAGACCCCTGTGGGCCTGAACCTCCCAAGGAGAGTCTGAAAACTCCCATCCCTAGTGTCACTGGTACTGCTGCCCCAAGAGGCCTGGCCCTGGGGTCCGGCCCCTCGGTCATTTGTACTCTGCCCTACTTTACTGTGCAGAGAAGTCGGCTGGGGGTCTCGGCCAAACGCGGCCTCGGGTTCTCGGGGTCTGGGCAGGAGTCTCCCCACGGGCTGGTGGGCCGCCCACTCTGAGAGGCAGCCCTGAGGGCGGCGTGGGCGCCCCTCCCCACGGGGCTGCCTGGCCTCCCCCGCCCTCCCTGATTGTCCTCTGTTCTCTGTCATCGCAGCTGGACTCCGGGAAGACCTTCCAGGCCATCATGAGGTTCGACACCGACGTGGAGCTCGTTTATTTCCACAACGGGGGTATCCTCAACTACATGGTCCGCAAGATGGCCAAGTAGGTCATCTGCGCTGGAGCCCGCACCTGGAGCTGCGCAGGAGGGAGCGAAGCGCCACCAGCCAGCGGGGCCTGGGTGCCGAGCGTCCCCTCCAGGGCGGGCCTCCCCGCAGGGCACCCCCTTGCACAGGGGCGTGTGCTGCCCACGTCACCAGTGCCGTTCTTCCAGGCACAGAATGCGCAGTCTTTGCATTCTCAATTTTTGTGAATCTTTTTCTCTTTTTCTAGAATTTGGAAGCTAGAATGGTGGGAATGTCGGTTGTGCCAGGAAGAGAAGTGAGCGAGTCTGTAAGGGAACTGACTACAGAATGTTGATTTTTCATTCTTGGCCTGTTTGTGTTCAGCTGGACACAAATGAGTCTCCTCAGAAGGCAGCCCCCGCCTCTCTTCTGTTCCTCTGTTCCCCTCTGCTCAATGAAACCTTCCCGTGAGGGGCTCGGGTCTCTGCATATTACAGTGGGGCTGACTGACACGGTAGGCGAACACTTGCTCACGCTGCAAATCACAGCAGTGATTGCAGTTCTTCCCTCTGCCTTTTTCCTTCGGGTGGAATGATCCAGACACCTCGTGGATAGGTCAGACACTGACATTTTTTTTGATTATGTACCTTTTGATGGATCAACACTAAAAAAATGTGGCGTTTTCTTTTACTCTCTTCAAAACTTTTCCCCAGAAAAAATTTTCATTTGTCAAGAGGAGAACTTTGGAGGTGGTTTTGGAGAGAGACTTAGAACATTTGTAATTTGAATAAGATTAAATCTATTTTCAAGGAAAACTTTGACTTTGGAATTGAATTTTGTGGTGTGTGAGGCTCTAGTCTGGGGAGAGTTCGAGCAGAGCAGATCTCAAACTGCAGCATCCAGAAGCCTGGGTGACCTTCAGGGTCTGCTTTTACAGCTGCATCCATACTATACAGGTGAAATGAAGAGTTGAGGAACAGGATTTCTCTGCCCTGGTTGGGAGCAGACAAGAAGGTAGCAGTAGCAATAATGTAAGTATGGTGAACAGATCATAATTTTTTTAAAATTATTTTTGTGTCCTATAGTTTATCTGCTTATTTTTATCACTGACATCATTTTGGCTCTGGCTACCATAACAAAATACTATAGACTGGGTAGCTCAAACATCAAAAATGCCTAGTTCTGGAGGCTAGAAGTCCAAGATAAGTTTCTAGCCAATTCATTTTCTGGTTTGAACTTTGTCCTCACATGCCTTTCCTTTAATGCATGCGTGAGGAGGGAGAGAGAGCTGGCTCTCTGGTGTCTTTTTTTTTTTTTTTTTTTTCTGGTGTCTTTTAAGGGCACTGATTTTATCAGATTAGTCCCCCACCCTTATGACCTCACTTAGCCTTAATCATTTCCTTAGAGGTCCCATCTCCAAAGAGACACACTGGGGGTTAGGGCGTCAACATGAATTTTGAGGGGAGGGGACACAAAAAACATTCAGTCCATAACAGGGCTTCTTACAGCTCACAAGTTGATCTCCTTGTAATGCATTTTATTTATTTATTTATTTATTTATTTATTTATTTATTTATTTTAAAGATTCCATTCATTTATTCATGAGAGACACAGAGAGAGAGAGGCTGAGAGAGAGAAGCAGGCTCCATGCAAGGAGCCCGACATGGGACCTGATCCCGGGTCTCCAGGATCACGCCCTGGGCCGAAGGCAGTGCTAAACCACTGAGCCACCTGGGCTGCCCTGTAATGCATTTTAAATCTCAAATTTAGCACTCAGGGAATGTGGCCTGGTCTTCAGAACACCCAGGATTGAGTCTTGTCTCTGCTTCTGCCAAGATGAGGGACTGGACAGGTTACTGAGTTTACTGAGCCTCTGAGGATCCTGGGACCTAGCGTGTGTTCATAGGAAAAAATTACAAACAGAACCTTGTGGTAGAAAAAAGCCTATGACCTTCAAATAGTCATCTGTCCTACATAAACACACAAAGAAGGACTGAGGCAACAGGTCTGTACCGCCCTGGCTCTGTTACTGAGCTTGTGGGGAAGCTGTGTGGCTCCTCACAGTCCCTGGTTATGTGGTGATGCTCGTGGCTATGACTTCTAGATCGAGGTCCCTTCACTTCTGGACTCCTTTACCTCTAAATGCACCTTCTGCCCTGTTCATTACGAAAACGTCTTGCCCAGGGTCACACCCTGACCCACAGCAGGACTGCGCAAATAAACTCCTTTGGCCTAGTTTCTCAAGAAGGCACTAGTCCTCTCACCCCAAACTAAACATTTGCTGCCCTTGTTCCAGGTGCCAGGCCTCCTCCCTCTCTGAGGGGTTCCTGTCTCCAACGAACCTAACAGTTTTCCATCACAGTTTTCCGAACCCATTAGGCCCGATCCCTCGGAGGAAACAAGCGTTCTTTGGTGTGCACGCTGCATTAACGGCCTTACTGAAAGCAGCAAGATACTCGTGTGTTAGGCTATGGGACGGCATTTAGAAGGTGAGAGTAAGCCAGAGGAGGGTGGAGGAGTCATGACTCAGGTGATTAGAAGCACAACTGTAACTGGTTAAGCAAAAATAGGAATAAATAATAACTGGCTCCTAGAACTTGTGGCTACAGAGGTAGCCACAGCCAGAGGCTCGATTGGATCTAGTGACTCACACTCAGGCTCCCTCCCTATCGTTTCTCCTCCTGGTTTGCCTCATTCTTTAAGGCATGAGATATATGCCTTATATCTGCCCCACGTGATATATGGCTGCTCCACGTGATATATGGCTACTGGCAGCTCCGGGGGAAATTAATCTTTTGTGATCTAGAAATTTATCTCCCAGTAATCTCTAGGCTAAAATTAAGAGTTTCCAAGTCACCAAAGTGAAGAACCGTATTTTGGGCCCAGTTTCCTTTTCCAGGTTAGGTGAGGACAGTGGCGTACCCGGCAGCATTATGTAGGAGCGATGTAGACCTACCTCTGGAAAACAGTAAGGTTCCCTGGCTGCTTTCTGAGGAAGCTGTTGTTAAGTGTCATGACCACAAACAGAATTGAACACCCACGAAGTTTTTGTTCACCCAGGCAGCCTAATTATCAGGAACAGAGATTATATAATTATAGCTGATAGTTTTAATAATTTGCATCCCAAGAACAAAGGCTTACATATTAAGTGCAGTTTTGCTGAGTGAAAGGTGTAGTTTTATTATGTAGTATAATAAAAGGGTTCCTGGTGTGATCCTGAAATTAACATTCCCATTTGGTTCTGGTTTGCCTACTTGGCATCCGGCCTGCATTCTTGCGGTTGCACTTCCACAGGATGTGAAAGGTGTCCAGGGAATAACAGGGTTCCAGGGCCAGTGTATTGGGGAATCACTGAGTTCAATGCGTCTTATTAGCACAGAACTAATACAATGACACACAATTTACAGTTACGATGTAAATCACTCATCTGAGGGGCGGACTGGCAGCCTTTGGTACAGGAGCCTATCTGACCACAGAATATTTCCGTCAGAGCATCTCATAGCATGTGGGTTCTACAGGACATACTTGAAATGCTGACCGGATGGTTTTTAATTCAAATAATAATATCAGTTTTAAGGACAGGAATCAGGGTTTACAGCCCTTATGACACAATCAGCCATTTGACTGAAGGCAACTTCTCATTTCAGGTGAAAAACCCATCATAGTGCCAGCACTGGCAGGAACTAGAGAAACTTGATCCTGCAGGTGTGTGATGGGTTGGTATCTGAACCACCTGAGGAACTTCAGAAAGTACACGTGGCTGGACACTCTGCTAGGATGGCCTAATGGGGGCGGGGCACATGCCCAAGGAAAAGATTCCACAGTTGATTCTGACACACAGCCTTTGACATAGAAATCCAATCACCAGCATTTAGGCATCAGTCAAGAGTCTGCAATTCTTAAAACACTACCTACCAAGTTTTTTCATTGAGTAAATAGTAACCAAGTGCCTAACTCTGTTCCAGGCTCTATGCCTGGCAGTGGCTTGACTCAGTGCAAAGGTCCAATTAGGAAATTCCCAGATTTTTTGTTTCACCTTCAGTCTTCCTTCTGTTGGCTGAAGAGAGGACTATTCACCTTCATCCAAACTGAGCCATTTAGATATTTGAAAGAACTTTTCTCAATTCTTCAGTAGTGTTTTAAACTTCATACCTGAATTCTTAAACAAAGCATCCAAAAAAGTCAGTCATATATAAAAAGAGATACTTGTGAGATTGTGACTTATATAAGAGATATGTATTTGGCTTTCGTCCTCATTTCTGGCACATACAACCCTTGGAATTTCCTAAGTGACACAGGTGACAGAAGTATCTCTTGTTATGTTAATGATGTGACTTTTGGATAGGGCTGGTTGCCAGAACAACCAACTCTGATTTGAGGTCTGGAATTTAGTCCCAACCCCCTGAGCACTAGCTAGGGGAGCTGGAGGTTGAATCCATCACCAATCGCCAATGATTTGATTAGTCATGCTAATATAAGAAAGCCTCCATAAAAACCCAAAGGACAGGGTTTGGAGAGGACATGGGAACTCCTTATCCTTTCCCATACCCTGCCCTATTCATGTCTTCCAATGGCTGTTCTGAGTAGATCCTTTACTAATAAACCTGTGATTAAGAAAATACAATGTTTTTCTGAATTCTTTTGAGTTACTCTAGAAGATTAATCAAATTTAAGGAGGAGGTTATTGGAACCTCTGATCCATAGTCAGCGAGAGGTACAGGTGATTATCTGGATTTGTACCTGATGCCAGAAGTGGGAGGGGGACTGAGCCCTTGGCCTGCAGGACCTGACACTATCCTCCAGGTGGACAAAGTCAAACTGAGCTGTGTTTCAGGATACCTGGCTGCTGTCAGACAGCTGCTTGTTGGCATGAGAAAACCACAACCCTGGAATTGGTGACCAGAACCTCAAATACCCTAATAAAATCTAAATGGAAAATAAAATCATCAAGCAAGCTGGCTTAATCCATTTCTATTGTGTCTTGCCAAGAATACTACAAAGAGTAACCATTATCATGCCACTACTATGTTTATCTTGGACTTTCATACATTATTTCAGTAAAAAACCCTCCACTAACCCTCACAGGTATGTATTATCCTTGTTTTACAGATGGAGATTAAGCCAAAGAGAAGTTATGTAAACTGGCAAATCCTCGGACTCTTGGCCAGTACAACTGCTCATCAGATCATGTGGAGGCTGAGGTGACTGAAGCAGATCACCCCATTGCTCTGCAGGGCCTGTTTTAGTGGCCTGGGTGGCCTCGTGAACACCAATCAGCCTTTACATGTAAATAGGAGCTACTTGGAAAGGGTTATGCAATCACATGTGCTAAACATATTAGCATTTTTATTTTTAGATGTTAGAGGTTTGTGTAAGCCATTGATGGTCCTGGTGAATTATAAATGACTAATCTGAATCTGTTGTAGGAAGATACTTAAAGTTACTACAGAGCCTACCCAGATTTGAGCCCAAAATACCTTGGCATGCATGGAAGCAGCAAAACTTAGGCAGCTCTCCCCACGTCTGGAAAACTCCAAACTAAGCTCTCAAGCATCAGCCAATCTTATTAAATGATACAGGATTGCCATTCGGATACATATTCAAAATTTTTAAGTGGAAAGAGCCAAATTAAATGGTCTCCTCAGGGACACCTGGGTGGCTCTCAGATGGGCGTCTAACTCTTGATCTCAGCTTGGGTCTTGATCTCAGGGTCGTGGAGTTTGAACTCCATGCTGGGCATGAAGCCTACTTAAGAAACAAAAAACTGCCTCAGTTTCATCCAAGGGACTTGAGAAGAGTCCAAGCACTGATCATCAACCGTTATTACAGAAGGGCTTGAGATGACCATTCAAAGGGACAATGGCACAGGTTAAGGAAACGAATGAATAGGGCAGGATGTACAATAAACTACAAGAACAGAAATCAACTTCTCAATAAGTACTCTCATTAGTCTGTCTCATTACTGTCTCATTTAGTAATGTCCCCATTACTAAAAGCTGTCCTACAGAATTTTAAGATTACATGCCACACACTGGTACATAGAGAATATGAGTGACTACTATACCTCTGTGTAGGAATATGTACTGAAGCCTCAGAATTAGCAACATAGAGGAACCAACAGGAGAGACTGGGGTAGAACTAGAAGAAATAGAAGGCAAGATGGGGTTCCAGGAAAGACCCTCAACAGAGCCAAGAGTGGCAAAGGGATCAAGGAGAAGGACATCAGTGCCCAGTGGATTTGGCAACCAGAATCACTGGTAATCGTAACAGGAATAATTCCAGTATATTAAGGGCAAAAGTCAGTTATGATAGAAACACTTTCAACATGGTATCCATTTATTCATTCTATTTATTGTAATGTGTACTGAGTGGTTACTGGGGGGTACATTGGCACTGAGCTGTGAAAGGAAGGATAGGAAAAGAAGGCTTTTTAATCTTTTCCAAGTACTCAGAGCTCCACTGGCCTATGGAGCATTAGTGCTGTGATTCATTTACTTGTGCTTTATATATAGGATACAGTTCAAACTGCTAACAGTAAACAGGGTGAAGTTAAGTGACAGATACATGCTGGTAAAAGCGAGCCATGACTACCCACTGAGGTTCATTTCTTCTCTCAAGGTCACCCATTCCTTTTAGCTCAAGATTGAGGTCCCAAGGTCATTCGGGTATTTCTGGAGAACCAAAGGGTATCTTCTCAAAAGGAAAGTCCTTCCACTTTGCATATAGTTTCTGAGCTCCGGTCGCAATATCTTCCACCACAAAGCTTTCTATTTTGATAACTGGAATCTCAAATGTCTTATACTTCACATGGATTCCCCAGTCATGGCCACAGTTCCGTCTGGCACAGAAGATCTTTGCTCTCTTCTCAAAATGCCCAAAGCTCTTTGGTTTAGGGTGTAACTTACTCACGAAGCACTTCGTGAATGCATCTCCAACCACAGTGTAATGGCATTCCTACGGATGAAGAGATTAAATAACACACAAAACGGAATGTCAGAACCAGTCCAGAACTGCGATGTAAAAAAAAACTCCACAATAATCTGAGATGAAGAGTGGGTAGGATCCACTTATTTTACAGATGGGATAAGAAGGAAATACACATTCACCTGAAGACCAGACTAGAATCCATGCAGCTTGACTCCCAGTTACAAGGATGGAGGTAAGGTGGGGTTGGGGGTACAAGTGAGGTGACAGGGGCCATCTCATGAAGAGGACGGCTAAGAAGTTTCCAGGCAACTGAGCTGGAAGTAGATACTCTTTATTAATTTAGAAACAAAAAGGGGGTATTTATTGAAGATCTCCAAAGCCTGAGTTCACCTGACAGGCACAATCCAAAGGATACAGAGAACACCAAAGGGTCAATGTGGATCTGAAGAGGGTCATGGACTGTGTCCAGAGGCTCTACCTACAGTCAACTTTAGAGTAAAGCTGAGAAAGGCCACTCTGTACAAAACAAATGCACACCCAACATACCAGCCCCTTGGGAAAACATACAGTCATAAAGGGCCATTTCAATAGAAAAATCACCCAAATGGAAGCTGAAAGAAACTTTTCCAGCTAGAGAAGCAGACTCATGAAGGCATGGGGAATTTGCTAGTATCACCCTTGATAGTATGCTTCTGGTTCAAACAGATGGACAGAGACAGCAGCTTTCTGAATGAAACCAAAGACAACCCCAATAACATCATCTGAACCAGCCTCCCCTCTCTCAGCAGCAGTGGAGTCAAATTCAATTTTTTTTTTTACATTCAATTTTTGTTTTTGGAAATTTTTCTATCCAAAATTTTTAAGAAAAAAATATAGAAAACTAACCTGTAGGTGTTTTTAAAATAAGCATATATTTTGTTTTCATTATAAAAGTGACCCATATCCCAAAAAGAACTAGTTTAGGAAACAAAATAGGAAAAAAAATCATGGAGCCTCCTTGCAAAATAGTAATACATTTTAGTATATTTTCTGTACTCTTTTTTCTGGACAATGATAATTCTTTAATGCTTTTTGATAGTGATGTTGGTATTGTCACTATTATTTCACACCACTGTAGTCACAGTTTATTTACAGTTTTGTATCCTTGTTATTTTTTCCATTTCACCATTAGTTTGTAAGGTTTTTTTTAATAATAAATTTATTTTTTATTGGTGTTCAATTTGCCAACATACAGAATAACACCCAGTACTCATCCCATCAAGTACCCCCCTCAGTGCCCGCCACCCAGTCACCCCCACCCCCACCCTCCTCCCCTTCCACCACCCCTAGTTCGTTTCCCAGAGTTAGGAGTCTTTATGTTCTGTCTCCCTTTCTGATATTTCTCCCTACCTATTTCTTCTCCCTTCCCCTCTATTCCCTTTCACTATTATTTATATTCCCCAAATGAATGAGACCATGTTTGTCCTTCTCCGATTGACTTATTTCACTCAGCATAATACCCTCCAGTTCCATCCACATCGAAGCAAATGGTGGGTATTTGTCATTTCTAATGGCTGAGTAATATTCCATTGTATACATAAACCACATCTTTGTAAGAAGTTTTTTATTATACATAAGCCTCATGATTATTCTGTTTAATAAACTTTACTTTGGAATTATTTTAGATTTATAGAAAGCTGTAAACACTGTCTAGACAATTCCTGTATACCCTTCACTGAGCTTCCCTGAATACTAACATCTAACCTACTGTAGTACATTTGTCAAAACTAAGAAATTAGGATTGGAACATGACAATGAACTGAACTCCAGATTTTACCACTTTTTCTAATAATATTCTTTATCTGTTCTAGGATGAAATCCAGGATACCCCATTCATTTAGCATGACCATTATTTTCAATGGCTACACAATATTTAATTAAATGGCTTCTTTTTCTTCTTCATTGCTAAGGGTTTCCTTTCAAAATGTTTTTGGCTTTTTAAAATACCATAGCCATGATATCAACAAAAATAATAATATTCTTGCTATAAATAACCCACTGATAGAAAATAAGCTTTAATTAGTGCTAAAAAATGACCTAGTACTCTGTTAAAAGGCCACTTACCTCCACCACTCTGATGTCAGCTGTATAACATGCAAAGGCTTTGCACTTTCTGCAGAGCAGTTTTTTATTTTCCTTATCAGGTACAAGTTTTACTTTTTCTTGACTATCTCTGATGTTTTTTTCTTGAATCTGTATCTGGAGAACCTATATGCGAAAACCCAAAACAAAAACAAAACTCTCCTCATCAGCAATAATGGTATAGCTAGGAGGCGTGCACGCACTCATGTACACATAAGTACATAATCATTCATTAATCTATAACTTCCATGAACATACAGTACCTGGCTTTGTTTATAAAAATCACATAGATAATTATATTGGATTCTCCTAATTCTTTGTTAGTGCTTAATGGTGACCTCCAATGAGTCTTTTAATTTTTGCATCAAAGATGCCCATAAAAGGAGTGCCTGGGTGGCTTAGTCAGTTAAGTTCAGCTCAGATCATGTTCTCAGGGTCCTGGGATCAAGCCCCACATCAGGCTCCATGCTCAGCAGGGAGTCTGCTTGAGGATTCTCTCTCACTCACCCTTCCCCCTCCATATGTGCCCCTCCACTCTCTTGCAATAAATAAATAAAATTTCTTTTAAAAAAGATGCACATAAAGTACTAAAGATGTTCGGGCAGCTCGGGTGGCTCAGCAGTCTAGTGCCACCTTCGGCTCAGGACGTGGTGATCCTGGAGACCTGGGATCGAGTCCCATATCGGGCTCCCTGCATGGAGCCTGCTTCTCTCTCTGCCTGTGTCTCTGCCTCTCTCTCTCTCTCTCTCTCTGTGTGTGTGTGTGTGTCTCTCATGAATAAATAAATAAAAATCTTTTTTAAAAAAAGTATTAAAGATGTTTATAAACAAGCATGTAAACCATGCTTTCTACTTCAGTAGTTGGCAAAGCTTTTTAAATCCTTCACAAATAAATATGTATTGACTGTTTCAGGCATAATTACACCCACTTCTAGGGCAGAGACCCACTAAATGGAATAGCAGGCAGAAGAGTCCCCATCACCTAAATCATTTTTCTCTCTCCCCTTCCAATCACAGAGGCTATCACTGAATTACTGTGAAGTTAAATATGTGTACAGTATGACCACATTCTATTTCAAAACTTCGGGCATGCCTAAGTATAACTTAGAACCTGGACATTATAGATAAAATAAACCTAAGAAGATTCAGAAGACTGAAGAGAGGAAGGCAAATAGCTCTAAGTTCCGAAACTCTAGGAACAAAATGGTGGTGACCTTCCTGGATTTTCTTTTCACCTTATATATGTCAGATTCCAAGCTGAGGGAACCAGCAACCAAAAATGCCTAAGGACACAAATAAAAACGACAGAAGCCTACTCTCTCTAGCCGAAGGACTGGGAAAGGGGCAGCCTAGCAAGACAATGAAGTTTGTCTAGAATGTTGTCTAGAACAATGGCTGTTCTACTCCTGCCAAAGATCACAGAATAAAACAGACAACTGCAGCCTAACCCCAGCTCGTGCCAGCAAAGATTGAGGGGGCACCTGGATCTCCACCTTGCAGAGTTGGCAATGAAGCATCTCTACACTCCCACCTAGTGGTGTCACAGGAGGCCAAGTAGGGAGCCATGGCTTTCAGCCCTGAAACAGGTAGACAGCTTTGCCTGTGATGTCAGTGGGGACCCTGTGGGGAACCAGGATTCCCACCCCCACTCACGGAATTACCAGCTACCAATAGGTCCTAGCCACGCTGGTTCTGGGCTCTTTCTCTTTCTTTTACCCCCCTCTGCCTGCTTTCTATGGCTCTTAGAGGAATCCCAGATGCTATTCAACAAATATTTAACCCGTTCTGTCCTCATCCTACTCTCATCCTGGTGAGCTGGCTGCAACCGACTCTATGTCTGGCCCAGCCTCCATCTCCCTCAAGGCTTTCATTCTATGTCTCCTGTCACACATGAGTCTATGTCGTTTTCACCCAGTTGAAGAGACAAAAACTATGGCATTTCAAAATGTATTAAAGCTATTATGGTTTTATCCGACTCTATGTCTGGCCCAGCCTCCATCTCCCTCAAAGGCTTTCATTCTATGTCTCCTGTCACACATGAGTCTATGTAGTTTTCACCCAGTTGAAGAGACAAAAACTATGGCATTTCAAAATGTATTAAAGCTATTAAGGTTTTAAAGATCTTTATTGCCAACATCAACATATGCTACAAAATGGGAAGGTGGCTCAGGAAAAAACCCCTATTCTCAGCATAATTCAGGAGGAAAATTAAGAGGAACTAAAAAATTTCCCTACAGTTCTCAATGAAAATGTGGAAGAAGTGTTTTTAAATATTTTAATTTCTAAACTTTAGGAAGAAATGTTTTTAAAAATGAGTTAACACTGACAAAGTTGTAATTTTGTGTCCTAAACCTAAAATAAGTGTTAATTTGCTTTAGACCACTGCTTCTCAAATGTAACCAATTTCATCCCCCAAACTGCCCTGTGAATTAAATACCAACTTTCCCAACTTTATGAATGAGGAGACAGATAGTTGAAGAGACAGAGTAACTACCTAAGGTCACACATCTTCTAAGTGGCAGAGATCCTGAGATGACAATCTCTACAAAGGGTCCGGAGAAAGTGAGTGGGGGGTGCATGTGTATGCATGCCAGTGTGCATGTGCATGCTTGTGCTTCTTGACTTTCCCCAATCCAGTTCCATGCTTCTATGATATAAAGGAAACTACAGTAAAATGTAATTTCACTGAGAACCAAGAGGCTGAACCGAACAGATATGCCAATCCACAGGGTACATTCCTACCCAGACCTACAAATGGGCATTCTAACACATGCACCGTGCACTGGGAGCTTTTCTCTGAGGACTTGCGATGTTAGAGAGAGAGAGAGATCTGAGGAAAAGACCGAGAAGGGCTGTGTCTTGCCATGTTAGGCTGGAGTCCTCAAGATGAGCTGTCGACTTAAGGGTCATCTAACTCAGTTTGCCCTTTTATAACTAAAAACCTTGCTTTAAGGATTAGCACTAACAACATATATTTTAATCTCATTGAGACCTAAAGCAGAATGAATCTGATGTTCACTATAGGACAAAATTTTAAGCATAAACTTATTGTTCTAATGCAATGGAGCAATATGATGAAAGGCACCAACTATGTTCACATTCTATTTGTTACTCATGGTCAGATTCTGAAAGAGTGACACAGATTAAAAGACTTACCTTTTCTTTAAATACTGCTTCATTCCACATCTGAAGGCTTAAAATGGAGTCATTCATTATTTTTTCTTTGTATATGTTTAGTTTTTCTTTTTTAATTACATCAGCATTGCTAGTTAGAAGGAAGCACTTGCTACCTCTTGCTCTTCCTCTGCCTATCAGAAAATAAATATTTTATTGGTGTCTTTGACTTAAAACTCTGATAAATCTAAAAAAAGGTAAACAAAGGGGTACTTCTAAAATTCAACTTTGATTCACTGAAACCTGCTTTGATAGGAAAGCTGAGCTGTTAGAGCATAGACTCCAATGCAGGTGTGTAACTCCATATCAAACCACATGTTAAACTAGGAGCCTAGTTTATCCTAGACTGGTTTCCTGGGGGTCTCCCTTAAGAGCCTTCAAGGAAGTGGGGAGATAGGTATGTTCGCAGCCACTAGAATATAGGTAGAAATAATAAGTGCAAAAAGAAAGATACATGTAAAGGATCATGGGTATTCAAAAGTTTATTGCCAGCTGAAGGAATCGGGGACAGATGATATGGAAGCAGGGGAGGAGAGAGAGAATAGTAAAACAAAGATTATCAGTAGCAGTACATGAGCACTTTCTTCAACAAGGAGAAAATGATGAAGTCAGGTTGGGAGAAATGGATAATGAATAAAGGGGAAGAATGGAAAACAGACTGGTAAGATAACCTGGTGCTGGAATTTGAGCTTTTTGACATCATGTAAATTGGGAACTACTAGAGTCTCTATACAGGGAAGTGACATGCCCAGAGCTATTTTTAAGGAATTAAAGTGGGCAGCTACTGTTATAGAAAATGGAAAAAGGAAGAGAAGCTAGTTAGGAGATCACCTAGTTCAAGCGAGACAGAAGAATTCCATGAGATATATATATTCTAGAATGCAGGGGCCCATCATCATAAGTACAACCTGAAAAGTCTACACATTGGCTGCCAAAGTCTCAATCCAAATGGGAACTATCTTTTCATAAATATGTCAGTCAATTTTGGTCAACTAAACAGTATTCATCATAAACAAAAATCAAAATAGTGTTTATATTGGTGGGCAGAACTGTACCCACCCAATCCTGATCAAGTAAGCTGCCATCGGGGCCAAAGATGCCAGCGTCCACTGTGCCAGAGGTCATAAAGCCACTATGGCTTAGTAAAGGAGTAAGGCCAGAAGCACAATGACTGGGAGAGAGTAAGTTTCTAAATGACAGACACGCTCACAAATCAGACAAATTCGCAGTCATTTACTAATGGCATCAAAGCTCTTCTCACCTCTGGTTTGGATCATTCTGATGACATTGCCCACGTACTCATACAGGATGACCAAATTGCACTGAGCAATGTCGATGCCTTCATCAGCAACTGAGGTGGCAATCAGAATCTTTTTATCTCCATCAGTTCTGAATGCATCCAATGCACACTTCTGCGCTGGGAGTGTCATTCCTGTGTCAGAGTCAGAGGGCATTATACAACTCACCAAAGAGGGAATTTTACCCTTGAAAAATAGCCATTAATTATGGAATGCTTATTACACGCCAAATACTGTAATAAGTGCTTTATAGTCATGATGTCAAAACAACGCTAGACAATAAGGCCTATTCTTATCCTTGTTTAGAGAGGACATTATGGTGGTATTTAACAATTTGGACCCTGCCACAACACTGCCTGAGTTCAAATCCCAGCTATGGCACTAACCAGTTGTGGGACATCAGTCATGCTATCTCAAAACATACATTGATTTTTTTTTTAAACTATCAACAACAACTTTCAACAATTAATAGTTTTTTGCAAAGCTATTAATCACAATGCCTATGCATGTGTAAAGGACTTTATAGCTGACAAAACAGTTTCACAACAACTTACTCTCTGGAACTTCATAGAGCCCTTTTAGGTTGATGTGGTAAGCATTACAATTCCCCTTTACAGATTAAGACCTTGAGGTTTTGAAGGTATGATGAACTGACAGGTTAATTAGTGGCAGAACCAGGCCTTGAATTTAGGTCTGAAACCCTAACAGTGTGCAGTTCTCAGCCACTGATATGATGAGAAGAAAAAGAACTTCAGTGGTCTCCACTTCTGAGTTAATAGAATTTTTAAAAATATTTTTATTTATTTATTTGAGAGAGAGAGAGAGAGAGAGAGCGCGCACAAGCTGGGTGAGGCATAGAGGAAGAAGCAGACTCCTCACTGAGGAGGGAGCATGACACACACAGGGCTTGATCCAGGGCTCGGGGATCATGACCCAAGCCAAAGGCAAACACTTAACCAACTGAGCCAAGGTGCCCCCTGATTTAATAGAATTTATAAAAGTTCTAATTTTTTCCTAGTCTATTGGCAGCCATAATCTTCAGATATATCTGAAAAACAATTTCTTTTTACCATCATCTTCTGCTGAACAATGAGAATGCCCAAGACAGACACCATACTTCATTCATTTTTAACTTGCTCATCCACTTGTTCATCAAACATTTATTCTGCAATTATAGTTTCTCAGATAAAAATACAACAGTCAGAGGCACCTGAGTGGCTCAGTCAGTTAAGCGTCTGCCTTCAGCTCAGGTCATGATCCTGAGACTGAGCCCCACATGGGGCTCCCTGCTTCTCCCTCTGCTTGCCATTCCCCCTGCTTGTGCCCTCTCTTTCTTTATCTCTCTGACAAATAAAATAAATAAAATCTTTTTAAAAAATACAATGGTTAAAGTCCATTTTTGTCTGTGAGGATCTTGTGGAAGAAGAGTATCAATAGGAAGCTATAATTCAACGTGATGAGCAATGAAATGGAGGCAGAACTTCATCTATGAGATAGGGAAGAGAGACACCTCTGCTAGTCTTGGGAGCCTGGAGAAGGCTGCTTGGCAGAAGTACAATGACTGATAAAGAGTACGTTTCTAAATAAATGTGGATGGATGGAGGGACACCTGGATGGCTCAGTGGTTGGGCGTCTGCCTTCAGCTCAGGGCATGATCCTCGGGTCCTGGGATTGAGTCCCGAATGGGGCTCCTGACTTTAGAAGCCTGCTTCTCTCTCTGCTTCTCTCTCTGCCTCTCTCTCTGTGTCTCTCATGAATAAATAAAACCTTTAAAAAAATGTGGATGGATGGAGATGGGTGGATAGACAATGAATGGATAGATGGATAGACAAACAAACAAAATATTTTGAGTGCTTATTTGTGAAGAAATAACAAAGTTTGAAAATCAACTCATGTTAGAGTTGGATTGCAGAGAACTTTGAATTTCAACTGCAATAATGTGGTGTTGGACTTCATTTGGGAAGCTACATTTTCAAAATCTGAATTAACTTTTTAGATTCACGAAGGTTAAAATTTGCACCAGGGTAAAGTGCAAGGAGCACCTGCATGGCTCAGTGGTTGAGCATCAGCCTTTGACTCAGGTTATGATCCTGGGGTCCTGGGATCAAGTGTCACATCAGGTTCCCTATTCTCCCTCTGGCTATGTCTCTGCCTCTCTCTGTGTGTCTCTCATGAACAAATAAATAAAATCTTTTTTTAAAAAAAGGGGGAGGGAGTGATAACTGAGGACTGATGGGATGGGGACTGCTTATTACAAAGAAAACTAAATAGGGGTAACAAGTGAAGATCTGTCCTGGCTGGTCACTGAGGGATGGGGGTGCATGGCTAGGGGAATGTCAGGTGAGGGCTGGCACCCCAGGATCCTCCTGGAGAATTACAGAGGCAGCCTTTCATCTTTCAACCACTGTAGCTAGATTGCAGGATTGTGTGCTTGAACATTTTTTAAATTAAAAAAAATATAATACACATAAAAGCATCTATAGTCTAAAAAAACAAAAAAAGAACATTTCTATTTCTAGTTAATCTACTGGATGAGAAAAAGAGTGAATGTTCAGGGATCCCTGGGTGGCGCAGCGGTTTGGCGCCTGCCTTTGGCCCAGGGCGCGATCCTGGAGACCCGGGATCGAATCCCACATCAGGCTCCTGGTGCATGGAGCCTGCTTCTCCCTCTGCCTTTGTCTCTGCCTCTCTCTCTCTCTGTGACTATCATAAATAAATAAATAAATAAATAAAAATTAAAAAAAAAAAAAAAAGAGTGAATGTTCAAACAATATTTTTAAAAATACTGTCTTGGTTTCATCCATAAGACATATGGAAGAGGAGAGGTCTGTAAGTTTTTGTATTTGAGCACTGTGAGGGCTTTTTGATGTGTCAACATGGCTAGGCTGAACTATAGTATCCAGTTATTGATCTAGGTACTTCTGTGAAGGGAATTCACAGATATAATTAAAGTTCCTAAATCACCTGATATTTAGGTTACAAAAAGGTATTTCATCCTCGGTTAGCCTGATATAAATCAACTGGTCCTTTGAAAAAAGGCTTAGGCAGTAGTGTCTGAACTCAGAGATTCCAAACAGCTCATGCCTATGAGATTCAGGCCTGCTCCTGACCACCTGCCCTATGGATTTCAGACTTGCTTGCCAGTCCAGTTGTGTATGCCAATTCCCAAATCCCTAGGAGTTTGTGTTTGTGTACATAAACAACATATTAATGTACATATGTATGTGTATATAATCACTTGCTGGTTTTGCTTCTCTAGTTGAACCCTGATACAAGCATTAAAAAAGAACTTGAATATATTATAAATATTCATATATATTTAGTATACCAAAACTCTAATTCACTGTTTATAGTACCTGTATTGTGATTTGTTTTGCCACGTCCAGTCAATATGCCAGGTTTTAGGAAGCTGAGTTCAGAATTTTCTTCAATCCATTTCTTCAAAGCCTAAAAATCAAAAACAATTATCTGTTGGACACTACTTGTAGAACACATTTGTATAACTATTAATTCAATATTGAAATATTACAAGAAGAAAAAACCTTTAAGTTAGTAAACAGTCTTCTGACTGACAAATGTGAGAATAAAAAGCTTTTTCGGAATGGAATTCTATGCAATAATTAACTATAGTGGTTCAGATCTTTGTGATCCGATACAATTTAATCTCTAAAACATTTTTTAAATGAAAAGAATGTTCAGAACAGTGAGTGTGTAGAACTATTCAATGAGTTTAGCAAGATCTCAGGACATAAGATCAATATAAGAAATCAGTTGTATTCTATTAGCTGGCAACAAGCAACTAAAAGTACAATTTACAATAGCATTAAAAAATTCACAGGTTTAGGGCAGCCCCAGTGGCTCAGCAGTTTAGCACCGCCTGCAGCCCAGGGCGTGATCTGGAGACCCTGGATTGGGTCCCACATCGGGCTCTCTGCATGGAGCCTGCTTCTCCCTCTGCCTGTGTCTCTGCCTCTCTCTCTCTCTGCATCTCTATGAATAAATAAATAAAACCTTTAAAAAAAAATTCACAGGTTTAAATCTAGCAATATATGTGCAGAATCTGTATGCTGAAAATGATGAAACAGTGATAAAAGAAACCAAAGAAGATGAGGTAGGTGGCCTCTCAGGTGGCTCCCAGTAATCTCTACCCTTGGTCTTCAGATTCTTGTATAATCCCTTCCCTTCAAGCATGAACTGAACTTATTACTGACCTGCTTCTAATGAATGAAAAATGGAAGGGGTGATCACTTCCAAGTCAAAGTTACAAAATGATCTCCATATTAGGCATACTCTGAATCTTTCTTTGGTCACTCACTCTAGAGGAGGCCAGCTGCCATGCTCTGAGGCAGCCCTGTGGAAAGGCCCACATGAGTGAGCTTAGAAGCACATCTTCTGAGGTCTGGCAATAGGCAGATAGGTATGGTTGGAAGTTGAGCCTCTCAGGTAGAACCTTGAGATGACTCAACAGCCTGGAGAGAGATCTTGAGCCAGAAACATCCAGTTATTTCCAGATTCCCAATCCATAGATATTGTAAGATAATAGATGTCCGTTGTTTCTATCCACTAAGCTTTGAGGTAATTTGTTATCAGTAATAGGTAACTAATACAGAAACTCTATATAAATGAAGAGAGAGAGGTATGGATTGGAGGACTCCATATTGTCAAGATGTTACTTTTCCCCAATTTTATCTATTGATTGAATGCAATCCCAAACAAAATCCCAGCAGATTTTTTTTTCATATATATGAATGAGCTGATTCTAAAATATAATTGAAAAGGCAAAAGAAGATAGCTAAAACAATTTTGAAAAAAGGAAAAAAGTTGGAGGACTCACACTACAAAGCTAATCAAGATAGTATGGGATGTGCAGAGGATAGATGGATATAGATGAATGAAACTGAACAGAAAATCCAGAAATACGCCTACATAAATACAGTCAACTGATTTTTTAAGAAGTTACAAAGGCAATTCAATGGAGAAAGGACAGTCTTTTCCACACACAGTGCTGCAGCAACTAGATATCCATATACAAAAAGAAAAAAAGCATCTCAACCCCTAACTCAAAATGGATTGTAGACCTAAACGTAAAATGAAGAACTATAAAACTTCGAGAAGGTAACAAAGAAAATCTTTGTGATCTTGAGTAAACAAAGGGTTCAAATATACAGTACCAAAAGCACAATCCACAAAAAGAAAAAATTGATAAAGTAGGCTTTGTAAAAAGTTAAAATTTTCAATTTGTAAAAGAAACTGTTCAGAGAATTAAAAGACCAGAAGAAAATATTTACAAATCACATTTCTGAGGAGGAATTTTGCCAGAATATATTTAAAAACTTTCAAACACTCAACAATAACATGGTAAACAACTCAATGAAATCTTGTTTTAAAATGCGCAAAAGATGTGAAGAGTTACTTCGCCAAAGAAGATATATGGATGGTTAATAAGTTCATAAAAAATGTTCAACGGCATTAGTTCAAACGCAAACATAGTGAAATGAACATTCAAACCCTAGTGAGATACCACCACATGCCCAAAGAATGACTAAATTTTTTTTAATTGACAAAAAAAAATTTAAAGTATGAAATCCTTGCTCTATAGGTACCAAGACTTACTATAAACTAAAGTGATTACGATAGTGAGGTATTAGTGTGTAAGGATAAACAAACAGATAATCAGAACAGAATACATAGTCCAGAAACAGACCCACATATATATGGGTGAGTACAGAGCCGTGAGGAAAGAACACTCTTTCCAATAAAATGGTACTACGTCCATTTGTTATCCACATGAAGAAAGAAGCTTACATCCACAAGTGCTCTGGTTTTCACAAAGAGGATAGTTCTACTCTCTGGGTTTAAGTGGTACTCCTCTTGCAAGATGAAGGAGAGATCTTTGAGTTTAGGGTTCTCATTGCTGAGATCCATGGAAATACTTTCCAGTTCCTGCAGCTTTTCTGTAAAAGGGGAACATTCTATAAATGGCTTATAAATTCTAGAAATTTAGAACACACTGTGACCTTTAGCTACAGTTCAAACCATTAATCTCTCAATCTCTGACCAGAATCTTAAGAGTAATGGCCACTGCTTTAATGCATACATAAAACGCAGCAATCAATGCATAGTTGTTTTTCCCCAGACAGCTAGGTGCTCAATGTATAACAGCACATCACTGGGCTACACTTTTGTATACTAAAACTTGATACAGGCCAAACAAACTTATTAGCAGTAATTACCTTTGGGGCAAAAATTTTGAGAGAGGGAGAAGGATTTACTTTTCATTTCAAATATTCAAGTATTTTGGGATCCCTGGGTGGCGCAACGGTTTAGCGCCTGCCTTTGGCCCAGGGCGCGATCCTGGAGACCCGGGATCGAATCCCACATCGGGCTCCCGGTGCATGGAGCCTGCTTCTCCCTCTGCCTGTGTCTCTGCCTCTCTCTCTCTCTCTCTCTGTGACTATCATAAATAAATAAAAATTTTAAAAAAATTTTTTTTCAAATATTCAAGTATTTTTCTTAATACAAAAGCAGTGGGGGATCCCTGGGTGGCGCAGCGGTCTGGCGCCTGCCTTTGGCCCAGGGCGCGATCCTGGAGACCCGGGATCGAATCCCACATCGGGCTCCCGGTGCATGGGGCCTGCTTCTCCCTCTGCCTGTGTCTCTGCGCCTCTCTCTCTCTCTATGACTATCATAAATAAATAAAAATTAAAAAAAAAATTTATTTAAAAAAAAAAAAAGCAGTGGGATTATGGGCCACCTTAGTTTTCTTCTTTATATAGAAGTATACATAAATTATAATCTCTTTAATACCATTAAAACGCTTTCTTTGTATTTTTAAAGCTTTGATAAATTACTAAAATTTTAACAAAAAAAAATGCCACTACTAATTATAATTTCCATGAGATGTATCCTTTGCAAATCCTATTTTTCCTTCTTCAAAATAAGAAATAGTGTAAGCAGCAGATTTTTTCCATTAGTAGCAGATTTTACTGAAGCTTAATAATCCTGCTGTCCACAGTTATCTTCGTAAGCCCAGGGCAACTCATTGAGCATCACTGTATGCTAAATATAATACAATGTAAATATCCTGCCACTGGAGTCACCAGGCTGCAATAGCTTCCTCCTCTAGAAACATTACCCACCTTCGAATCTATAAGTGAGATGCTGCTCAATCTCATCAAATCCTGCTGCTCGGACATCAGTGAAGAAGTCTTTCAAGTAATCCAGAGCATCTTTCATTCGTGCATGCTCATTGATAATGAGGGCATCATTATATTTCTGTTTAAAATGAAAATTGAGTTTCAGTGTGTTTCCAATGTCTAATGCATTTGTTGTACTGAAATTCAATTAGCTGTACTTAGCATGGAATTAATTTTTAAAATAAACTCTTCTTAAATCTATTCCAACTTAGTTTTTTAAAGATGTTTCTAATGGTACTGGAATAAAACCTTTGAACCAAATACTATTTAAAATATCTTAATTAGCTAGAATCATTAATTAATTAGGATCATTTTGGATTCTAGAATTCCACCTTGGAGGAGAAAGAAAATTACAAGAAAAATGCATGTCAAAGATTAAAAAACAGAAAACAAAAGCAAATCAACTTCCACATCAACTTGCCTCGTGATTCAGACATTCAACTTATCTCTTCATACATCCAGAGCCATCACTGAATTGCAACTGCACCATTCAGAATGAAGGTGCTAACTACCTACACCAAATATTCAACTAGGTTCATTAAAATTCTATAAATGCATACTGACTGAGTCCATTTTTAAATATTTTCAACAGCATAATAAGCAGAGGTGATGTTTGTTGTTTCTTAACTTCTTGGTTAACCGGAAAATGACCAAGGACCCTGTATTTCTGAGCATGTGGCTTTGCCAAAGGTAAGAAAATATATGCTTCAAGGTAAGGCAACAGGGGGGATCCCTGGGTGGCGCAGTGGTTTAGCCCCTGCCTTTGGCCCAGGGCGCGATCCTGGAGACCCGAGATCAAGTCCCACATCGGGCTCCCGGTGCATGGAGCCTGTTTCTCCCTCTGCCTATGTCTCTGTCTCTCTCTCTCTCTCTCTCTGTGTGACTATCATAAATAAATTAAAAAAAAAAAAAAAAAGGTAAGGCAACAGGAGATACTTACTGAACTTTCAACATGGCTGCCACCAATGGCATATCTACAGTAATGTCATCATCCCTCAACTTTTTCCAACCGTGTCAATAATGGGAATGCTAGAGGCACATGGTATAGCACCCTAGCCTTTGTTTCTATCCTGTGGCTGCTAGTATTAAGTTTCAGTAAGCAGACAGAGAAGATGCTGAATGGGATAACTTTAAAGTTTGCCTCATAGGAAGCCCTCGGAAAATTCCTAAATGAGCTCTTGAAACAGAGTGAAAAGTTGATGTTCTCTTGGCTCCCAGAGCAAAGCTCCCAGTAGGTGCTACACACTAACATATGTCTGCAAAAAAGTCACATACCCGCAAGTGGGAAGTGTACAAAAACAGCGCTTTACAAATCCTGCTCTCTTCATCTTTGTTGGGTAACTGAAACACCATGCATGCCTTCTGAACAGAAACGATCCATTGTTCATATTTCTGTGTTCCAAAATTCCTATTTTGAATTTGAGATACATTTTCTGGAAAAAAAAAAAGTTTTTTATGGTGCCATATGGTCAGTCATTTAAAGTTCTAAGCATGCCTCATACTCAAATTTTCTTTCTTACTCTCTGTAAGCAGAGTATTCCTCCTGAAATATTTGGTTTCCAGCAAAGTGTATCTGTGTTTGCATATGATTGCTTTCTGAATACTTTCTCTGCACCATGAATCAAAGTGTCTTACACTAATAATTTCATTTTCACAAACCTCTGAGGTAGATGTTATATTTTACAGGTGAGGAAACCATTAGCTCAGAAAAGCAAAGCAATTTACCCAAAGTGACATAGCTAGTACCTGGGGGGAATGCAGGAATGCAAAACCAGGTGTGTCTGATACCCAAGCCTTACCAGCAATGTGAGCTGACAACCAAAGCAGCCCAGAAGTAAAACAATGGGCATGAAAATATCTAACTTTGCCTTTAAAAAATGAAGCAGTAAATAAAAATAATAGATCTCATGAGCTTCATTAGGAAGATATTTAAAAGCAAGAGAGACAGAACTCAACACAGCCTACTCTGCCTTGCTATGAACTTAAGCCACCTGATTTCCACAGCACCATTCACAGGGCGGAGCAAAGAAGAGGCACTCAAAAGATGCTCGTCATGGAGGCTTCTGTATGTGTGCATCTCCTAAGCTACACCTCAGTTGCTCCGTCCAAAAATTGAGCATCTGTTGTGGTCCAGGCTGTGTGTGTGTGCAGGGTGCTGGTGGTAAAAAGATGCAGAAGATAGAAGCCTGTTCTCAAGCGGCTCCAGTCTGTGAGTTACTCTGGGATCAGATCTTCAGGGCTCACTGGGAAAGAGCACAGCATAGTAAAACTCACAACCAAGAGCTATGTTTCCAGGTTAAATTGCTCCTCTCACCCATTCATGTTTAACAGGAGAAACAAAGGAGGTTATTCAAATTGCATTGACATGCTTCTTTCCCAACCCCAACTACAAACAAGGTAGCCAGCAGTAAACTAGATGAATTAACAAGTATTTCTTGAATGTGAATAGGTATGAAAATGACCTAAGCAATCTGGAAATGAACAGTTCACAGGATGTGGACTGGGGAAAAGGTGGAGGTAGGGAGTTAGAAGTGGGAGGAATAAGAAGGTAGAAATTCATATCCCTCTACCCTTCTGCTATCTTCCCAGTTCAGACCATGTTCTAATGTTCGTGAATAAAATAACGACCTCCTAACTGGTCTCCCTACTTTTTGCCTTATTCCCTCTAATCCACTCCACTCAGCAGCTAGAGAGAATTTCTAAATTTGCAGAGGAAACACTTCGCTACCCCACTACTTAAAAGCCTTTAGTGGAATCCTCTGGCCAAAATCCTACCCGGCTCCCAGGACCCTCTGTGATCTAACCTCTGCCTGCTTCTGATTCTCATCTCTAGCTGCTCCACTTCCGGCATCTGTCAGAACTAACAGAAGTCCTCATACTCTCTCCACTTTCCTGGCCTTTGCACATGTTTTTCCTTCCGCCTGAAACACCACCCACCTACCCCTATGCTGTTGCTTTATTATTACTTTAGCTTTATTATTACTTATCTAATTTTGGCTTTACCATTGGACTGGAAATATCACAGGGAAGGAGTTATGTCTCAGTCTCAGGGTCCATGCTATGTTCCCATCACCTGGCATATTGCTCAGCACCAAGTAAATGACAAGTGAATGAATACGTTCAAGGTACTGCTAAATCAAAGGATTCAAGCAGGGAAGGAGTAGAAGGTAAAACTGGAAAGATGAGTAGAACCAGATTGTGCAGGCCGGGGTCACACTGGCAGGTTAGAGGCTTAGAGAGCTTTGTTTAAAAGGCAGAGAGGTTCAAGCAGGATCCTGACATGATAAAACTGGTATTTCAGAAAGACAGGGGCAGCCCAGGTGGCTCAGCGGTTTAGCACTGCCTTCAGCCCAGGGCCTGATCCAGGAGACCAGGAATCAAGTCCCATGTCAGGCTCCCTGCATGGAGCCTGCTTCTCCCTCTGCCTGTGTCTCTGCCTCTCTCTCTCTCTCTCTCTCTCTCTCTCTCTCTCTGTCTCTCATGAATAAATAAATAAAATCTTTAAAAAGAAAGAAAGACCACCCAGGTAATGGGAGGCTGATTGGAAAAGTGAGTGGGGGTAGGGGTGGGTGAAACAGCCAGACAGCTGTTACAGTAAGTCCTAAATCAAGCTTTGGAAGAAGAGGAGAAAAAAAAAAGCAAAATAAATGTGAGTAAAGGTGAATTCACAAATTAAGCATCTCCAACACTGCTCCTAGTTCTGGAACCAGCACTACTCACTGGTATACCTACAAGGGTACATGCCAGAAGCTTGGTGGAGATCACCCCTACTCCCAACTCAGAACCAGAAGCCATGAAATTGGAAAGCTTCCTGCTTGCAACACTTGCTCAGCACATGCCTCCTCCCTCCACCAGCCTGTCTTGACTGCCTCTGTTTGACTCTCTTTGTTCACTGGTATCTTTATCACATCACAAATCAGTTTAAAATCTTTGGATGCTTCCCCCTGCTTTTAGGACAAAGTCAAACTCAGTTTGGCTACCAGGCCTTTCCTGGTCTTGCCCCTGCCTCTCTCTTTAGCGTCACTCCTTTCTACCACTCGTGCATTAGGAGTACCATGAAATGGTTGCAGTTCCTAAAATTTTTTCTTCCTTTAAAGCCTTAATGCCTTTTCAACCTCACTTGGTTATCTTTCCTTCTTAATTTGGCTGACTTTCAAGACTGTTTCAGGCATCATCCCACCCCAAAACGCTTTCCCAAAGGCCCATTCCAGGTCAAAGTTCCCACGTGCTCCCAGGGCACACAGGTGTCCCTCTGCCCTGCCATGTGGAAGCTACTCACATCTGACTCTCATTATTTAGCTGTGAGTTCCCTGAGGATGGGACTATGTCTTTAACCTTGTTATTTCCATCAGCTGGCACAATGAATATCTGGTGAATGAATGGAAGAACAAAAGAGAGAAGAATAGAACTTGGTAACTTCATGAGAGAGTCTCAAAAGAAGAAAGAATCAAAGATCACCACCTATTTCAATCTGAGCCATCAAGGAAATGGTGGTTTCTTTCATATAAAGGGGGAAATCAGAACAGAAAACTAATCTGGAAAATTAAGAAAGCCATGAACTGATTTAAACATGGTATTTTTCGGGTATGTGTATCCACATAGATTTACTGTGGATTTAAAAAGAAAAAAAAAAAAAAAACAAGGACTAAAGGAGGACATAATGAGGAGGTTCCCGAATAACCTATAATCAAGAAGTTAACCTCTTGATATGGTCTTAAGACTGTCTGAACTAAAGAGATGCAAAAAGAGAACACTATATGGCTATTCCTAAGTGGAGAGAACATAAAATGAGATTTATCTCACCGAGAGTTATGGTACCGAGTTCATCAAAGATATTCTTTGCCAGACTCTCTGTCTCCCTCATCAGCTGAGAAATGATGCATTTAAATCTGTCAGTAGTCCGTGATTCCACTTTCCTGAAAACTAGAGCCATGAAAACAAAGTGAGCATTTTTTAGGAACACATCATAGTTCAAAGTAGGCATCTGCACATGTTTCTCTGCCTGTTACCTCCTCTGCAAGATCTGAGGCTCAGGGGGAGATTGTCTAAAGGATATATCAAATGTTCAGAAACTTGGCAATAGCTCCCTGGTGCTTACTGCACAGATCCTAATATCTCTGTCTTTCATGATCTGGGTCTAATCCAACTTTTTATTCTGCTTTTCCTGTTACTCAACATGGAGCCTCTACTCTGACAAGGCTGGTATCCATCTTATCTCTGCAAATACAACACATTTTAACCCTCTCTTCTTTGATTTTCTCCTTTCCCACTCAACCCCCTGAAGTGCTCACACTTCCTAAAATTCAGTACTATATTATTTTGGCAGAAACTTATTAACTGCCTACCACGTGCCATGTTCTGGAGATCAACAGTTGAAAAGTACACAGCCTGTGCTCACAGAAGACTGTATCCTCAGGGCAGAGAAAGATACATAGCCAAATAATCACAGTGAAGTGCTGTAACATTAAGTATATGAAAGGTGTCATGGAGCACAAGGAAAAGAATCTCTTATTCTTTCAAGGGAGGAAATGTTGTGGGATAAATAGGGGAAGAGGAGTGGAGGAAACACTGATACTCCTGAGGAACCAGAGGTATGCAACATGGTTGGACTTATGGGAGGGGGAGATGAAGCACAGAGGGCAGAAGGGACTTGAGGGGCACCTGGGTGGCTCAGTGGTTGAGCATCTGCCTTTGGCTCAGATTGTGATCCTGGGGTCCTGGGATCGAGTCCTGCAGGCAGGAGCCTGCTTCTCCCTCTGCCTATGTCTCTGCCTCTCTCTCTGTGTCTTCTCATGAATAAATAAATTAAAAATCTTAAAAAAAAAAAAAAGGAAATTTGTACTTGATACTGAAAAGTTTAGATTGGGTACCTTCCTTAACCTCTTTACAGGAAGCTCCCAGAAAGGAACTGAACTGCCTCTCCTTGGCTATTTCATGTGTTTTTGTTCTGCTTTATACAGTCATACACTATCCCCAGAGCAAGGATGAAGGCATATATGTCTCCTCTCCCACTTTCCCCTGCTGGGTTAGTATAGCATTGGAATTTATTAAATATTTGCTAGTCAATCTTTTAAAAAAAATCATATTCTAAAAAAAATCATATTCTGATCTGAGAAAAAATATGATGAACTAAGAATAATTTCATTTCAACCCAAATCATCAGATACATATTCATTTTTTTAAAGGTTTTTTTATGTATTTATTCATGAGAGACACAGAAAGAGAGAGGCAGAGACACAGGCAGAGGGAGAAGCAGGTTCCATGCAGGGAGCCCAATGTAGGACTCGATCCCAGGACTCCAGGATCACACCCTGGGCCAAAGGCAGGCGCTAAACCGCTGAGCCACCCAGGGATCCCCAGATACATATTCAAATAATGAATGGCCACACAGTATCCTTCCTCCTTAGGAATGCAACACAGGGAAGGACTGAGACCAGCTCTTGGCCATTTATGTGATTTGATTTTCTCATCACGTCTCTCTTGCTGTCAGTATCCTTATAAGAACTTTATCAAAAACAAAAAAAGAACTGAATCAAACTGAAGAGTAAGAATGTTTGCTTTTGACAGTCCACTCCTGAGGTTCACCCACTGATGAAGAGCTCAGCTGAGAAGAGAGGCATGAAATGTAATTATTTCCCAAATTTGGGGTTAAATATTTTCTACTAAACAGAAAAAGTAAAAATTCAGTATTCATTCAAATGGCTCCGAACTAAGAAAAGCAGAGGGTAACAAAGTCCTGAAGGGCTTGTTACTGGATTCCACTTACACTTCTGGGGCTTATAAACAATTTCTTCCAATTCCTCCAAGTTGTCTTTGACTGTTGCTATCACTGATGTGTCAAGAGAAGCACACAGTTTGCAGATATATTCCATGGCTTCCATTGTGTTTTTGGCATCCCCGATGCCAACTGAGGCAGTCAGCCCAACAACCTATGAAGAGCATTACAAATTGTCAGACATCTGGAAAACAGCATGCCATTTCCACAATCCCCCATGCAACCCTTTCCTGCTAAAGTAGGGTTTTGGTTTTTTATTTGTTTGTTTCTTACTAATTTCTTTTTTTTAATATTTTATTTATTTATTTATTCATGAGAGAGGGAGAGGCAGAGACACAGGCAGAGGGAGAAGCAGGCTCCATGCAGGAATCCTGGGGTCCTGGGATCCGGGACCCCAGGATCACATCCTGGGCTGAAGGCAGGTGTTAAACCGCTGAGCAGGGATCCGCCTTACTAGTTTCATATAAAGCACAAGAACACTATTTTTTCCCCTGATGTTCTCTAAGATATTTCAAATGGAAATTCCCCAGGCAAAGCAGTGAATAATGCAGGCAAAGCAGTGAATAAATGCAGGAGTCACAAGTTTTCAAATGAACATGAATTAGCTAAAAAACCAAGAGCAGAAACACTCTCAAGGCAGGACTTTTCTGTATTCCTGTGTCCCCCATGATGTGTAGAACAACATACTATAAGAACAGGGACTAAAATCAGACACAACTTCATTCTAAACTCAACCATGCCACACCGGTGGTGGATCATTGGACAAGTATCTTCAGCTCTCTCTCTTTTTTTTTTTTTTTTTGGTGCTGAAACCTGGGATCGAACTTCAGCTCTCTTTAAGGCTGGGAAACAATAGCCATTTAAAATGGTAGGTGTGTGAATTTCATAAGGTAACATTTGTAAAAAAAAATTAGCTTAATGGTCACCTAACAATTTATGCCTTACTCAAATAGCCACTCAGTAAATACTGAATAGTTGACTCATTAGCAAGGAATCTAATTAACCAGCATTTTTTTCTAGAAGAAACTGTAAGATATGTGCTTGCTACGGAATTTTGTCTATGGGTACCATACGAATTTCTTCTAACCTATGTTTCCTACACAGGTAGTTATTAGGGCTAGAGAACTTTACCCATTGTGATATTGGTATATTAACTAGAAAGTCATGGTTTCCAACTTCATCTGGATCCCCAATATGACCAAGCAATTCTTCTATATATTCCTCTTGATTCTCTCATTTCAAATCCTCTCCATGTACTCTGAGCTCCCTCCCCATTCCCATCCTGATTATTCTCAGCAAAGCATCTACCTCTCATTTAAAAGAGATATTAAATGCCAGGGATTCCCTACCTTTCCTGTCCCCAACTCAGAACTACCCTCTCATCTTTACTCTTCTCACACCCTCACCTCTGATGACGCCCAAAATGCTCTCCTGTACTAATGAACATACCTGCCTACTTATCCCATACCCTCTGATCTCTCCTAGAATCTTGTTCTATCAATCATTCCCTCTATTCCACTCTGCCTCACCTACTGCTATTTACCATTTCACATTCCACACTCAAATGATACTGAAGAGCTTCAGGGCTCTTGGGCACAACATGTTCTCTCATACCTCTGTGCCTCCAGACACACAGTAGCCTTTCCTGAAAACCATCCAACTATCCATCTTGTACATTCTTCTTAGTTTTTGCCTAACTTCTGTTGGGTCTTGGCTCACTTTCATAGCACACTTACGAGTTTTCACTTCTCTTCTGACTATACCTTGTATCATGTCCATAGTATGCCATCACCATATATTGTGACATAATTCTTACATGTCTGGTTCCCCATGAAACTTAAATTGTTTGAGGTATATGTCTTTTATATATGTAGCCCCAGTGCCTAGCACAGTGGATAACACAAAGGGGCACCTAATGCATATTTGTTAAGTAAATAAATGAATGAACAAGTCAAAACTAATCAATGAGGGACACCTAGGTGGCTCAGCAGTTGAGCGTCTGCCTTTGGCTCAGGGCATGATCCTAGGTCCAGGATCAAGTCCCACATTGGGCTCCTTGCGAGGAACCTCCTTCTCCCTCTGTCCATGTCTTTGCCTATGTCTCTCATGGATAAGTAAATAAAATCTTTAAAAAAATGAAAAAATTAATCAATGAGCTAGATGATATGGACTTAGGACCTGAGAAGACTATCCTCAATGTGGTCAGTAGGGTAAGAAAATAAGATTTAAAAAGGTTATGGCTCTTCTGAGGAATCCATCTGATTCTGGAGATACCTGAGGCAGTGGGTCTGAAGATCCTCCAAGTTTCTGATCTAGATAATTAAACATGATCATATTGTAAGGATGGTGTTTACTGGTGTTGTGACATTCATCAAATATCATCAAAGTAAAGACAGAGAGTGATGGAATAGTCCCATTTCTAAGGCAATTCACAAGAATCTGTGGAGTTAAAACGATGATGTCATTGTTCTCAACGATCTGTTCCACTGAGATATTCTCAGATGTTGCTCCAGAAATACCTGCAACTTTGTACCTGGGGAATGACAGAAATTCACTATTACCAACCATGATGTGAATGAGGAGTCACAAAGACATAAAACACTAAGTCAGAGCATCAACTAATTGAGTTCTTCCTAACTCCAAAAGGAATATATCTGGAGACAAGTGCTTAGCATGGAGCTATAAACATAGTAAATGGTTGATAAATGCAAGCTAGCTATAACTGCTAGTAGAGTATGCTAATTCCTTCAAGTCTTAAGAAAAAGTAGTAGGGGCGCCTTGGTGGCTCAGTCAGTTAAGTGTCTGCCTTCAGCTCAGGTCATGATGAGGTCCTGGGATCAAGCCCCATGTCAGGCTCTCTGCTCAGCAGGAAGCCTGCTTCTCACTCTCCCTCTGCCTGCCACTCCCCCTGTTTATACTCTCTGTCAAATAAATAAATAAAATCTTAAAAAAAATAAAGAAAATAGTATTTAAAGAAAAGAGTAATATTAAGGAAGTTATAAAATCATTAAAAAGTTAAATGTGGGGGCGCCCGGGTGGCTCAGAAAGTTAACCATCTGCCTTTGGCTCAGGTCATGATCCCAGGGTCCTGGGATTGAGCCTGGCATTGGGCTCCCTGCTCGGTGGGGAGTCTGCTTCTCCCTCTCCCTCAGCCTGCCACTCTGCCTACTTGTGCTCTGTCAAATTAAAATCAACCGATATTTTAAAAAAAGTTATATGTGTCATTTAAATGGAAAATTGATCTCAAGTCATTTACTCACTTGGCAAGAGCTAACCAAAGGAGTTTAGGATATCAAGCATACCTAACAAAACAGACTTGCATCCATGAAAAATTAATAACATCTAGATTACATAAAAGCTAAATCTTTTATACATTTTTTAATCCCAGCTTTTCAAAAATTAAAGCTGAATACACACCAGTTACATGAAGCTAGAGAAAAAGAAATGGGACCAACTGTTATACCTACCCAAGTCTTTCAAAATATTTGGAGAACACAGAATTCTGCTGTTCATACACTGGGATTTGAATAGCAAAAAAGACAATCTTCCCCTTTTGTCCTTGGGGAAATTTTTTAAGATGATGTTCACATATAAGAAGGGCAACAAAGGTTTTTCCACAACCTTTTAACAAACAAAGAAAAAAAAAGAAAATATGTAACTGATATTATACTAAAATATTTCTACAGAAAGGTCATTATTTTTGGCTCCCCTAAAACCACTGCACCAACTAGTAAACTAAGAATGTCCATGGGTTAACTGCAGCAGAATTTATACCAGGACAGAAAAATGTCAAGCTACTTCCTAGGTAACTATGCAAACAGTTAAGGCATAAAGCACGCTAAAAGAGGGCATTTTTCTTTCTCTCCTCAGGTTCCTTAAAATACCTGGACACTATACTAATAGGAAAGTTTTCTCAAAAGATATACGGAACAAGGCAAAAATGGAAACTTGCCCATTTTATCCCAGTATTCAATAAAAGAAAAAAAAAAAAAAAAAAAGGAAGCAAACCCAGAAACAAACCACTGTAGGTAGTAGCAATCAACTTACCAGTAGGAGCACATATTATTGTATTTTTTCCTTCCTTAGCAGGCAAAGCAAGTTCTAGTTGGTAATTTCTTGGCTTCAGTGGGGTGCAAGTAGAAGCCACTTATGTAATACAAAAGGAACAAAATTACCAAATAGTTACTGCTCTCAGGAATCAAGAAGAGCTATCTATCATCAAACAGACTGAAATTGACTTTAGCAAAAAAGGCCTCATTTAAGAAAATTTAGAATCCTTGTCTCTTGTTAACCATTCCAGCTTCTGCATTGATATGAAGTCCAAAATTCTCCCTCAATGACAAAAGTACCAATGGCAAGAATTCTTTCAAAAAAGCCACAAAGATTTCTTTCTTAAATAATCTTGGAAGTCTAGTAAGGAGAAACTAAAGCAAGAATGGCCTAATTCAGGGCAAGACAGATGGCCACTGGTTAAAAGGAAATGCTATGTGGAACAAAACAACAAATCCCTCCCAGATCTCTGAAAAGCAATAAACTGTAAACATTGAATTTTCAAACCAATCTCTTATTGAAGAGCAACCATGCTTTATAATTCTTCAGGTTCTCATATGGTATCTTCTCTCAATAGGACCAGAAGTATCAAAAAATAACCAGAGGCTTTTTCTCACTAACATAAGCATATAGAATGTTACTGCTAGAAAAGACCTTAGAAATCATCTATTGACTCCAACCTATTTTAAAGAAAAGGAAAATTTCTAAAAGGTTAAGTGAGTTCACTAAGGTCCTTTACATGTCAGAAAAATTTAAAGCAACTTACATTCAGTGATTTTACCCTGAAATAACAAAATACTTGTATCATTTGACTGCAGAAATAATTCTTCTGCAAAAATGACATTTCTTCTGCAAAATCCTGGGGTCCTGGGATTTCTTCTCATACTACTCAGAATGTTTTCCCTGATGTCCTTATGTAAATAATATTTTACTGTGGCTCATTATGCAACTTTCTGGTCTCTCATGAAAAAATGCTTCCAGAAACAGAAGGTGAGCCTTATAACTAAGTATAGAGTACCTTTATGTAAATTAGAAAAAAAGAGAGCCTCTGGGAGGATACAGAACTCTTGGTGCACTGTTTGGATCTCAGACTCAGCTAGGCACATTTGTGCAGTATACAAACATCAATAACTTACATTGCAGCCCTGGGATAGTAAGGAGAGTGAGCAAGCAACTCACAAATAGAAGTATTTCTTTGGAGAGCAGGGCTGGTTTTGGATTTCACAGACACTAAGCTTCTGGGAGGACTCTTTTTGCGTTTGCATTTTCAATGTAGACAGGCACAGATGTAGACAGGCACAGTGATGAAAATAAGGCTGACAACAGCTTTGTAAGAGAGAGACTAATATTTATAATTACAGAAAAAATATCTATTTTAATATAAATTATCTTTTCTTTTAAAAAATGATCTTTTCTTACTTTTCCTTAAAAAACTTTTCATAACACTGTGACTTTTGGCACTGCAAGATGTGTCCCCACACAAAAAAACCTGAAGAACATCGTTATGGAAAAGAACATTGCTGGGTACCTGAAGGTGGACATGGGTCCTGACTAAGATTCTGGCATTCTGGTTCTTCCTTATAGAAAATCTGTACTTCGGAAGTTTCTATTTCTTCATCCTCAAGAACTTTCAGTTCAACATCTGTATGAGACGAAAAAACATCTTAGACTCTTCATCTAATCTGATGATTTTCTCGACAGCGCAAGTCCTACAAAGAGGTTATAATACTAAAATTTTCAACTTCCATTCAGATTTCTTACAACTACTCCCTTCACCTTCTAAAACAATTAAAAGAATCTTTTTGAGTGTGATGTCTCCATGTGGAGCCTGAACTCCAATGTCATTGAGGCCTTTATTATTCAAAGTGTGGAACAAGGGCCAGCAATTTCCAGAACTTGTTAGAAATGCAGGCTCTTGTATCTCTGAGTCAGAATCTGCATTTTAACAAAATCTCCAGGTGATTCTCATGCACAGTAAAGAAGCACCACTTAGCAGACATTTATGGCTTCCATTCCTGACCTAATCCAAGAAATCAGATGTGTATTTATACAGACATTGTCTAGAACAACTTGTGATCTAAAGAAGCTTAGGAAAAGCAAAGACCAGACAGTTGGATTACCAAACTCAGACTTTAAAAAACAATGCTCTGAGCAGATGTTAGCTTCAGGAAACCACAGATGGTACAGATATCCTGAAGTTTGAACCTTTTACTCTAGAATTTTAAAGCTATTTCTCTGAAGATCTAAACCCAGAGAGTGAGCTCAGATTCTTCCTTCCCCAAATCCTTTGGGCTAGAGGGCTAATTCTGGGTGAAAGCAGTTTGCCCTGGTCCATCTTAAGGGTTATTTACAACTGAATTACTTCTGTAGGCAAGTTGCCACTTGTCTCCCAGAACTCAAATTTCATGCTGCTCTCTCACTAAAGATGTAGCCATGGGTCTCTGAAGGGCAAAATGCCTCTGACAGTGAGTGAAAGACAGGTGGGAATGGAAGAGACCCTAAGTAGAACTATGAAAAAGGTAGAGCATGTTTTCAGACCCTCCCAACCCTTCAGAGCTCTTCCCTGGAATATACTACCTTTGTCCACAATCCACAGTTGACTGAACTTGCTCTCTTCTGTCTCCAAAGCAAGTTTCAAAGTTTTGGGCCAGTTTTCTTTGTCTGATCTGAGAAGGCATTCAACCATTTTCTCCGCACCTGCCATCAGCCCCTTGTTGGAACAAATCTGAGCAAGACAACTGCAGTTGATCAATCAATCATTTCAAAAGTTTTCCTTTTATTAATTTATTGAAGAAATATCAATTCCAGCACTATCTGATTTAAAATCATTCTGTCCTATGGTTCAATAGGTCTTATTCATGATCATTTTTGCCCCATCCAACACAGTGTCTTTTAAGACCCTCTTTCGTCTTTGTCTTTACGCCTGGCATCGCTATGTCAAGCCAGGTGTTCTCAAGTCCTCTGAGATATTGTATCTATCATCATCAGCAGTATTAAGAAACAATCCATTTGACAACCATTCAAAATACGGGTATATTGGCATAGATATTTGGAAGAATATAACAAAATATTAACAATTTTTTTTCAGGGTAGTGGGACCTACATGATTTTTATTATTAATCATAATAACTAAAATTTATTGAGAATTTATTATTATGTGTCAGGCATATGTAAGCACTTTACATATGTCATCATATATCATCTCATTTAACCCCCATAAAAATATCATGTTAATAAGGTACTATTATTATTTCCATTTTACACATGAAGAAATAGGTTTAAAAAAACTAACTTGCTTAAGATCTTACCACTAGTAAACTGTTGAACTAGGATTCTAACAAAATTTGGGTCCAGAGCCTGTAGGCTTAACCACTAGAATCTATAGCTTTTGTTTTATTTGCTAAACTGTTCAACTTTATTTAAATTTGCAAAGATATTATTCACAAAAGTAATAATTTTAACTAAAAATAGGACAAACCTGAAAAAAACTTGTGACATTAAAAATTACTTGATTCACAACCAAAAATACTATTCTAGGTAATTATGCCTTAGATTTGAAGACTTCTGTGGATTTCAATGATATTTCTCAAGTCAAAATCAGTGGAGAAAACCGAAAACATTTCCTATGTTCAAATAACTTCCCCCCAATTTAGTATTTTATATTAATTATAATTATATTAAATATATTAATCTAATTAAATTACCTGTATAATTTCTTCACATTCCTGACTAATTAAACATTCAGATATTTTAGGAAGAATATCATTTGGATTAACTGTAGTTTTAAATTCTGGTTGTAAACGCTTTAAAAGCAATCTATACTCCTCTAGACTTTCAATTTTTTGGAAATTCCAACTTTCAATTGCTTCATAAAGTCCAGAATAACCTGGAAAGAAGAAGAAAATGGGGGCTTTTATAAAACCAACTAAAAGACATTTCAAGATTATTATCATAGAAATCATGTTTGAATGTATAATAAGAGACCTCAAAAGAGATCTATAAATCACCTCAATAATTAATGATCTTCCAAAAAGAAAATTCAACATTCATTATAGGCACCCAACACTTTAGGTCCTCTAACAACATTTATCATCTCTTGGGAGAAAGTACTAAGGATAATGTGAAGTCTTACTTTTGGTCTTAGTATAAAATTCTCCTTCCAAAGTGCACCATGGACTTTACCTACAACCTCTGACTTGTCTTCCAGTGAGTTGAATCATTATGCAATTTTTTAAAAAAGATTGTATTTATTTATTCATGAGAGACACAGAGAGAGAGAGGCAGAGACAGGCAGAGGGAGAAGCAGGCTCCGTGTGAGGAGCCTGATGCAGGACTTGATCCCAGGACCCTGGGATCACAACTTGAGCCAAAGGTGATCGCCACTGAACCACCCAGGTGTCCCAAATCATCATGCAATTATTAAGTAACGTCCCAGTGCAAGATAGCAAAGCTGGCAAAAGGAAATATAAATCTTAATTCCTGACCCTGAGGAACTTAATCTTCTATATTACTCCCAGAAAAGGATATTAAGTATAATGGGAAATTTAAGGTGGAAAAACAATTATTTCCACCTTTAATAATTCAAGAATGCTTCCACCTAAAGTTCTCAAACAAAATCACTAGATTTGTCTGACTATAAAGCCCACACTCTTTTCATTTGGCTACAAAGAACCTAACAAAATGAACACATGGGAACCCAGTATGCAATTTAACAACTAGAATTTCCCAACACTTTTGTGGGAGTGTGCCTTTTCCCTACCCTTCTACCTCCCTGCAAAGAGACTACTACCTTGTATTTCATATGTTATTCTCTTCATTTTTTTAATAGTTGCATGGCATACATTTGATTCCTTCAACAATCTGTGTTCTGGGGCACCTGGGTGGCTCACTTGGTTAGGTGTCTAGCTTTGGCTCAGGTCATGATCTCAAGGTCCTGAGATGGCATCAGGCTCCCTTCTCAGAGGGGAGTCGGCTTCTCCCTCTGCCTCTGCCCCGCCGCCCCCCCCCTTGCTCAACCATGCTCTCTTTCAAAAAAAAAAAAAAAAAAAAAAAAAACTTTTTAAAAATAAAGGCTTTAAAAAAATCTGTTTAGTTTGACTTGTTTAGAATTTCATAATTATATCCTACTAAATGTAATTTTCTCTGTTTTTTATAGATTTTAATATTACATTTCAAAGCTTCACCTGTGTTGTCATCTGTAGCTGTGTTCATACATTTTCACTGCAGTATAGTGGACCATCATGTGACTATTACAGAATTTTATCATCCGTTTTCTTCTTGAAGGACATTGGGTTGCTTCCAGTTTTGTTTGCTTGCTTTAGTTATTACAATTATTCTATGAATATTTTTGTATATGCATGATGGAATATATGCGTAAGAGTTTTTCTAGGTTACATACATAAGAATGAAACTGTTCTACAGGGGAATATTTAAGATAATTGAACTATATATGATGCCAAATGTTTTTCAAAATACTTGTATTAATTTATACTCTATATAGTGACAGTTACGATTTCCCATTATTAAATATTCTCTTCAAGCCCTAGCATTGTTGGACTTCCTAAGTTTTGCTATCTAGTAGTTAATAAAATGCTATCTTATAGAGTTCCTAAGTCACAATTCCCTAATTGCTATTTGGGCTAAGAATCTTTCCATGTTTATTAACCTTTCCTTATTTACTATTCTTTATAATGTCAGTTTCCACTTTTGCCCTGTAGTTGTTTTCTTTCTTTTTCTAACTGACTTTAAAGCTTTTTAACATATTCTAGATATAATCATCTTGGTAATAATATATTTTGCAAATAACCTCTCCCAGTCTGTATCTTGTTTTTTCACTTTCGTGTGTTTTGACATATTTTTAATTTTAATGTCATCAAACATATCAATTTGTCTTTTATGGATAATGCTTTAATGTCTTGTTTCATAAATCCTGCCATACCTCTAAGGTCATAAATTATTATTCTATATTCTTTTCTAAAATTGTTAAATTTTTGCCTTTTTAGAATTACATCTTTAATTCTTATGAATTCATTTCATGTGTAAGTGTGAATGCAATGAGCTAAGAAATACAAATTTATTTTACATGGATATGTAATTTAGGGTTTGTTTTTTTAACATTATCCTGTTTATAATGGCCCACTGCAATGTTTCTTTAAAGATTTTATTTATTGGGCAGCCCGGGAGGCTCAGCAGTTTAGCGCCGCCTTCAGCCCAGGGCCTGATCCTGGAGACCCAGGATTGAGTCCCCTGTCGGGCTCCCTGCATGGAGCCTGCTTCTTCCTCTGCCTGTGTCTCTGCCTCTCTCTCTCTCTTTCTGTGTGTGTGTGTGTGTGTGTGTGTGTCTCAGAGAGAGAGAGAGGCAGAGACACAGGCAGAGGGAGAAGCAGGCTCCCTGTGGGGAGACCCAAGCAGAACTTGATCCCTGCACCAGGATCATGCCCTGAGCCACCAGGCATCCTGGCCCACTGCAATTTATTAAAAACCCTTCTATTCCTAAGGATTTTCCTTTCCCAGTTATCTCAAATATATCAGGTTTTCATTTATATATGAGTTTAATTGAAGGCTCTCCATTCTATTTCAATGGCCAGTTGGCAGATGCCAGTACCAATGTTACACATTGAGGTGTTACACTGTTTCAATGCCTATGACTCTATAATAAATCTTGCTACCTAGAAGGGAAAGCCTCAGCCTACTTAATTCTTCTTAGGAATGTCCTGACTATTCTTGGATCTTAATTTTTCCATTTCCATTTTAGAATCCTTTATAAGTTTCTCAAGCACATGAAAAGGCATATAGGATTTTTATTAAAATTGTATTGAATATAGAAATCAACGTTGGGAGAGCAGATATTTTTATGGTATCAAGTCCTTCTCTCCATGTGCATGGGTATGTATTTCCACTTAGATAGGACTTCTTTAATATTTTTCAATAACATTTTATAATTTTCTCCATTCAGACTTGACACATCTTTTGCTAGGTTTTTCCTTAACACATTCCTTCCTGCAAGGAGCCTGCTTCTCCCTCTGCCTGTGTCTTTGCCTCTCTCTCTCTCTCTCTGAATAACTAACTAACTAACTAACTAAATAAATAAATAAATAAATATTTTTTTAAAAATTCCCCATATATCTCCCTCTGCCTGTGTCTCTGCCTCTCTCTCTCTCACTGTGTGCCTATCATAAAAAAAAAAAAAAAATTCCCCATATAAATAAAATCATATGGTATTTGTCTTTCTCTGACTTATTTCACTTAGCATTATACCCTCTAGATCCATCCATGCTGTTGCAAATGGCAAGATCTCATTCTTTTTTATGACTGAGTAATATTCCATTGTATATATATAGCACATCTTTATCCATTTATCTGTGGATGGACATTTGGGTTGTTTCCATAACTTGGTTATTGTAAATAATACTGCAATAGACATAGGGTTCCTATATCCCTTTAAATTAGTATTTTCATTCTCTTTGGATAAATACCCAGTAGTGGAATTATGGGACCATATGGTAATTTTGTTTTTAATATTTGGAGAAACTCCATACTGTTTTCCACAGTGGCTGCATTAGTTTGCATTCCCACCAACAATGCATTAGGATTCTTTTTTCTGCACATCCTCACCAACATTTATTATTTCTTGTGCTTTTGATTTTGGCCATTCTGACAGGTGTGAGGTGACATCTCATTATGGTTCTCATTTTCATTTCCCTGATGGTTAGTGATGCTGAGCATCTTTCCACGTGTCTGTTGGTCTTCTTCGGAAAAATGTCTATTCGTGTCTTCTGTCTTTTTTTTTGGGGGGTTTTTGCCAAACTTTTTATTTAGTATTTTGTAGTTGCTTAACATTCTGCCGATTTTTTAATCAGATTGTTTGACTTTGGGGCAGCCCCAGTGGTTTAGCACCACCTTCAGTCCAGGGCCTGATTCTGGAGACCCGGAATTGAGTCCCACATCAGGCTCCCTGCATGGAGCCTACTTCTCCCTCTGCCTGTGTCTCTGCCTCTCTCTCTGTCTCTGTGTCTCTCATGAATAAATAAATAAATAATCTTTTAAAAAAAAAAAAGATTATTTGACTTTTTGGTGTTGAGTTGTATAAGTTCTTCATATATTTTGGATATTAACCCCTAATTGGATACATTTGCAAATATCTTCTCCCAATCAGTAGGTTGTCTTATTTTGTTGATGATTTCCTTTGCTGTGCAAAAGCTTTTTATTTGATGTAGTTCCAATAGTTTAATTTTGCTTTATTTCTCTTGCTAAAGTAGATCAATGTAAAAAAATGTTTCTATGGCTGATGTCAAAGATATCACTGCCTATGTTTTCTTCTAGGAATTTTATGGTTTCAGGTCTTACATTTAAGTTTTTAATCCATTTTGAGTTTGTTTTTGTGTATGGTGCAGAAATGCAATTAATTTTTGTATACTGATCTTATATCTAATAAGCTTGTTAAACTCTCCCAACAATCTGTCTGCAGATTCCTTTGGATATTTCAGGTAGGCAAATTATATCGTGATTGAAAGTAATCTTTACATTGCCTCAGATTAAGCAACATGAAGCACATGAGGATAGCTCAAAATTAATAGCATTTCACTTTTACCGCATTCTGAAACAGTCAGTTAATATCCTGATTTATGAGTAAGAAGAATGAACTAACCTGCATGACCAAGGGCATCCAAAAAGCCACGGAACCAGCCTTCTTCTTGGAGCTCCAATAGGCACTTAAGAAAAAGTGAGGCAGCCTCCATCGTGCCTTTATTGTTCTTCTCAGCCTGAATATACTGCACCTCATCTACAAATAGAAGAGTGGCTCATCAAACTGCAGAACCACTAATCACTGAAGAAAAAAAAAAAAAAAACCTGAAAAGGGTTGTCAGACTTTCTCAAATAGGGATGGTAAGGGACACCTGGGTGGCTCAGTAGTTGAATGTCTGCCTTCAGCTCAGGGCACGATCCCAGGATCTGGGCTGGGGATCAAGTCCCACATCCGGCTCCCTGCAAGGAGCCTGCTTCTTCCTCTGCCTATGTCTCTACCTCTCTCTCTCACGAATAAATAAAATCTTTAAAAAAAAAAAAAAAATGGGGATAGCGATTGTAACAAATCCCAGCAATGGAAGGAACTGCAAGAAGGCAGCAAAGTCTCTGTTCAGGCAGATGATGCTCATTCTTCATCAACCTACCTTCCCTCCACCCTGCATCCTCTCTAGAAGTTTCTTCTAGTTTGGTGGGAAGTCTGGGAACATATTCTAGGGCAATCCTTTAAAAAGAGAGTTTCTTAACAATGTGTGGAAAAAGTATACCCACAATAAAGGAGATGGGACCACTCCATGGCATCTTTAATTACACCAGACTCAGAAAGCAGAGTTAGAAATACTTTCATGGTCCTCTTTCCAGGTTTTTGCTTAGACAGTATGAAATATGGGAGAAAAGGCAAGAGGAGCTAAACACACACACACACACACACACACACACACACACACACAAGGCCGAGGAACAGAAAACTATCCACCAAACTGCTGGTGGTCACATGACTTTGTACACTAACTCCATGTCTGGGGCAATGACCAAATGGTTGCCTTCACATGTCCTGCCACTTGATATTTCCGCACTTGGAGCCTGAAAAGGAGTGACCAGATCCCCCTTTCTCCTTTCAGCTCCTTCCAGGCGTCACCTCCTTTTTCCTCTTTCCTCAAAGCCTCTGTTCCTCTCCAGTGCAGTGCACCTGGATTCAAATTAACAAAGATCTATCATCAGGTGTCTCCAAAATCTAGACAGAAACACCTGAAATGAAGCCGGCAGCCATTCAGCCCAGAGTCTCTTACCCCTGGCAAGCTTCCAGTAATTCCTAAGTGCAGAGAAGACTCGGCAAGAGTCACTGTCAAAGTCACTGTCAATTACCTTGAAGCATTTTGCAATCTTTTACATACTCAGCAGTCTCCACTCCCACAAAATCTTGGGCTGCAAAGTATTTTAAAGAGGGGCCTACATCTCACTCCTGAATCTCTATTGTCACTACAAAGCTGAAGACACGGTAGACATTAAGCATTAGAGAAAGTAAAATGGACAATGGTTTGTTTCCCCCTTCTTGAACCTAAATAGAGGTGCACACCTACACAAGTCATTTCCCTTCTCTGGGGCTGTTTCTCCATCTGGACCCCTAAAGGCTCCTCAGACTGTCCTGGCGAACTCCAGGCTACAATCCTGAGGATCCTGCCTCAACATCCGCGTTCCTAGCATGCTACTTGTGTTGATTAAAAGGGGAGAACAGAGTCCTGAGTGGTTTCCTTGCTCCGAGGGGCAGGCGTCCCTGGGGACCACTCACCATCCTTAAACCAGGGGGCCATGTAGCTCAGGATGTAGGCAGGGTCCAGAGTCTTGATGACATAGTCCCGGAAGGCGTGCAGGTTTCGCCGCTCCTCGGCCGTCATTCTGCAGCTCAGCTCCCGGGGACGTCCGCACCTCGCCCGCGCTCACTCCCTTAAATGCCTGTGCCGGGCTTGTAGGGATCTCAGGCAGCGGACGCACACCCAGCGCTGAGAGGCGGGGCCGCCGCCGGGGAACCCCAACTGCGGATGGGAAATCGAAACCGCAACTGGCGGCCGCGGGCCAGGGGTGTGGGGTGCGCGGCCGCTGCCCCGCCTCCCGGGCCAACCGCACTCTTCCCGAGCTTTCGTTTCGCGTCCTCCGAGTGCCTGGCTTGCCAATCTGGAGGCGCCCGCGACCGGGTCCCTCTGGGTCCTCCGGAAGGACCGAGGACAACCCCCCGGGAACTTTTCTGATTATCATTTTGGGGTTTTCCCCCCCATTTTGCTTTTATAGCAAAGTTTAGATTCAATAAAATGCGCAAATTTTAAGTGTACGATTCCATGAGTTTTGAAAAATGTATATGGGTGGTAACTGCTTCCCCCAGGGCGTGTAGGTCCTATGGTAAGTGAATGTTTAACTCCACAGAAACCTGCCACCCGTTTTCAAAAACAGACGTACCGTTTTGCATTCCTAGCGGTAGACGAAGAGATCCAGTAGATCTACATTGGTCAATTTGCCATCATTGTCTATCAATGTGGTTTTGACTTTAACTCCTCGAACAGTTAACGTGAGCATATTTGCATGTGTTTATTGGCCATTCATCTTCTTTTGTGAGGCATTTGTTCCCATCTTTTTGCCTGATTGTGTTTCCTTTATATTATAGATTTACAAGTTATTTATTCTGGAGATGAGCCCATTGTCGAATGCATGTATCCCACCCAAATACCTTCTCCCAGACTGTGACTTACCATTTCATTTTCTTAAAAGTGTCTTTCAAGCAAATATGAAATGATACAAAGAAATCAAATAGGGTCCGAGACAGAAAATAATGGAGGTTGGAAAAAACTATTTTAATACAGTGGTAAAGGCATATATATCTCTGGGTAGGTCACATTTCAGCTGAGTCCTTAAAAATGGGGGAGGAATTAACCAAAAAAGTAGGAAGAGAGGGATTCTACGCAGGGGGAAAGAGAGCACAAATGAATCAAAGAAAAAAAAAAAGGTGAACAAGGGATAAATGGCATGTAGTGTTGCTGCATTGGTAAACAGGGCCTTGTAAGGCAAGGGATAAAGTACAATAGGAACACATAGCAGGACTTTAAGGAGTAATTTGATCACATTTTTAGAAAAGACTTGCCCCCTGGCTCCTATGCAGAACAAGTGTATCAATGAGAGGAGACTCAAGAGATGATGGGATCACAGATAAGGACAGTAGACATGGAGAGTGTAAGAAATGAAATGTTTCAGATATACTTTAGCAATAGGAGTGAGCAGCAGTGGAAAGGAAAGGGGGAGGGGACTCAAAGCTACATTCCAGGCATCTGGTTTGAGCAACTAGAAGAATGGTAGCACCGTGACTAAAATGGAGAAGACAGGTTTACAGCTTAGTCTAGTCCAGCGTGGCAGACAGACAAAATATATGAGTAAGTTCAAGAAGGAGAAATAAATAAAGCCAGATAAGAGAATAGAGTCGTGAGGGCTGCTTATATCAGATGAGCTAATGAGGGATGACCTAAATGAAGTGAGAGAGCAGGTCATTTGGGTGAAAAAGCATTCTACTAAACAAAGTGCAAAGGAGAAGGAGAAAGGAGGAGGAGAGGAGGGGAAAGGGAAAGTAAATGGGAAAGGGAAAGTAAATGGGAAAGGGAAAGGGAAAGTAAAGGGGAAAGTAAGTAAAGGGGAAAGTAAAGGAAGGGAAGGGAAAGGAAAGGGAAAGGAAAGGGAAAGGAAAGGGAAAGGAAAGGAAAAGGGAAAGAGCACAAAAAACCCAGGAGTGAACCAGGCCTGCGAAAGTAAAAGAGGTGAGCAGAGTTGCTAGAGTGAAGTGGTCTGAGGGGAGGAGAGGTGGCCAAGGCAGTTCACATACAGTCTGACAGACCACTGGACAACTTTGGCTTTGGATTTTATATTAAATATGACAGAGAACCATTGTAGGATTTTGAGAGGAAGTAGAAGATCTGTTTTTAAAGGAGCACTGTGGTTGACTGGAAGAAAACAAGCTTCAGGGGAACAGGTTGGATGCCGAGTAACCAGGTAAGAAGTTGGGACCAGCACCAGAGAGATGATGGTATCTTGGATCAAGAACAAACCTGTATAAGTGAAATTGCAGGATATATAATTCTAAAATCACACAATTTGGTGATGAACTGGATGTAGGACATGTGAGAAAGAATAATTCCTGTTTAGCCTGAGCAGCTGCATGAATGGTGGTGCCATCAGTAACATGGACACTGGAAGATAGATGGGCAGGCTTGGAGGAGAAAAATCAAGAACCTGCTCACTTGCCTGCTAAGAATGATCCACAGGCAGGGCTTCTCACACATGAATGCCCACATAGGTCTTTTAAAGTGCAGATTCTGACCTTGTAGGTCTGAGACTCTGCATTTCTAACAAGCTGACACTGATGTGATGCTGATGCTGCTGGTCCACAGACCTTGTTCTAAGTAGCAAAGTAACTAAAAAAAACATGAGATTAAAGAAAAATGGAGGATACTTCAAAAATCAGTATTTCTACTAAAGTGGGATAAGTGAAATCCTGAGCACACGTGGAGGGAATGACCTAGAACAGTGGTTCTCAAACTGTAGTTTGTAGGCCAGTGGCATCAGAACCACTTGGAAACTCGTTAGAAGAGCAAATTCTTGGCATCACAGATGTTCTGAATCAGAAACTGTGGGTGTGGGCCTCAGCAATCTGTTTTAACAAAACTTACAAATGACACTGATGCATACAAAAGTGTGAGAACTAAAGGCCTAGAGAAAGAGAGCTTCATCCATTGATGGAACAAAGATGGATTCTATGGTAGGTTGAACGCAAAAATTACAATTCTTTACCTTTCCTAGTATTTACACCTCTTGCTAGAGAGGTATTTTAGTAAACAGGGTTTGCTTACCCAAACTTTGTGCTGGCCAGAACTGCCCAGCCCTATGGAAAGCATGTGATAGAGACAAGTGGGAAGGGTGAGGTATGAAATATACCCATTGTACCAATGAGCAAGAACACTAGAGAAACTTGTCCACTAACGTATGAAGTTGAAGCTGGGGATTGTGTTTTCACCGTGACAGCCATCTGCAGTTACTGATTTCCTTCAAAACACTCAACAGGATGCATGTAGACACAACTGAAGAGTTGGGTTGATCCAGATAGAGGTCTTGCTAGGTAAAACTACTGTTGCAGATCTGGCATATGACTTATTTTTAAACAGGCCACAAGCTAAAGATTGTTTTAATATTTTTAAAGTGCTGCAAAAAAAAAAAAAAAACTATATAACAGAAACTACATATAGCTCATAAAGCCTAAAATATTTACTATCTGGCCTTTACAGGAAAAGGTCGCTGACCCCTAAACTAAGTGAACGAGGAGAGACAGAAGGTCAAGAGGGTTGGAGGGTACTGCAAGGGAGTGTTTTAAACATAATCTGGAAAATCATAGCTGAGCATGAAGGAAAAGTATAGAGGAGGGTAATTAATAGGGCAGGGTCAAAAGATTGTACTTCCCAGTCCTGTATTCTAAAAATGGTATTAGATATTCTTGTAGGTGGCCTAATCTGCTCCACCCAGTAGAGAATTCCCTGATTCAATGATCACATGAAGGTAACAGTGACATGCTCCAAGAATTTAAAAGTAAGACTAACCTCTTGGAAATTCTGTTTATATCCTACTGCATGCAGGACACTGCATTTGATACAGGAGATACAACATAAAATTGAAGAGGCAAGAAAGTATATGGGACCAGAGGGAACAATTCTTTAAAGTTTTCCTTCTGCCAGCCTCCTTAATCTTATATTTTCTAGTTTTCATTTATGCCTGCTTCTCTTCTTGTTCTACTCTCTGGGAGAGCTCATCCACTTCTACAACCTCACTAGTACTCCCTAGTTTCCCAGTGACTCCTAAATCACCTCCCTAGTTCCAATCTCTCCTCCAAGATTCATACTATTTCCGGCCACCCACTGGAAATCTTCATCTGCCTAAGTGTCCTCCATGCTGTCCAAAAGAATTTTCTGTGATGATGGAATTGCTCTCTATCTGTATTGGCCAATATGGTAGCCATGAGCCTCAATAAACAAAATTTAGAATTCAGTTCCTGTTTTACTATCCACATTTCAAATAATATTCACATGTGCCTAGTAGCTACTATACTGGCAGTGCAGCTCTAGGCAGCTCAATATCAAACTGAAATGTCCTCCCCAAACTATCCCTATTCTTTTATTTCCTACCTTGAATGTTATCACTGAACTCTCAGGCATCAAACTCTCACATGGGGTGGGGTGGTGGTGGTGGTGGTGGTGGTGGTGGTGGTGGTGGTAAATCTCATACCAGACTTTTCCCTCTTTCTCATAGCCCATCTTCATCTACTCAGTACTCAAATTGGGTCTAGTCTACTGCAGAAATTTACTGAGTCCAGCCTCTCCCCTGGATCCCTATTCTTCTTCTACAGGTCCTTCTGATTTCTGGTTTGAGCTACTGCAGTTTCTCAAGCAGTGTCTCATCTAGGATTCCCCACTCCACAAACTTCTACATTACTGCTGGTTGTTTAAGAACAAATTTAATTGTTCCATTTCCACCTTCTATAAAATTCCTGTTGGTTTCACCCTATTCATTGTTAAACTAGCATTTAGCACAGACTTGAACCACAGGTACTCAATGTTTGATGAATAAATGAATTTTAGAGACAGAAAAGCAGAGAGATATCCTTTTGCCTAGGAGAGAACTGCTTCCCTTCCCTATTTAAAGTACAGATGGTCAGAGAAGCAGCCTACTCTAAGCAAATATTAGATACCAAAATCTGCCCCCCTCGTGTCTGTATAAAAGTACATCATCTAATGTTCTGGTAAACATCACAGCTGCAGCTTTTATGGGGATAAATTTATCAACTCAGACCTTGATCTAACAACTTCCATTTTCCTGGTCTCTTGCTTTTCTCAGGTATAGATCCAATGGATTTACCGGCCCCCAATACCCCTGGCAGGTAGAGTAAGAATTTCTTAAGTTCCATGACCTTGTAAAAACCAATCTTACTGTACTTTTTTAAATGGTCTTATCTCACATACTGTTTTCTAATATGTAAATGTTCCAGGCATTGACTAAAAACTCAGAATAATCAATTATTTACCAAGTTTTTATCTTTGTACACGTGCCAGCTGCTACAGCAGAACACAAGCATAGTTTAAAGGACAAGATATAATACCCATGACACAACTCCCCCTTTTCTTCTCCATCCTTTATCTCCTATCACCCACAGTATCTTTCATGCAGAGGACACTTCCAGCTCATTGAACACTAACAATTCCAATTACCTTCAACTCCAGCCCTACCCATTCTAGTTACTTCCAATGATACCTAGAATTAGGCACTCTCAATTTCTTCAGGCTTCTTACACCTACTTCCATTTTATCTATTTGAACCTCACTGGAAAACAAATTCTTCAACCCCCTGCTCACCTCATAGCTTCACTTCCTTCCCTACACAGCCAAGATGCCAGAATGCATCAATTCACCAGTAGCTTACTCAACTCCCTTGTCCCTCCCTCTTTTACTAGTTACATTCAGAACTCCAACCATAAACCATCCATTTATTCATTCACTGTATAAATACTGAGCACATACTATTTGTCCAACATTGGTTTCTGCTTCTGCTCCCGCAGTGGTGAATGCTACCAGGAAAAAAAAATCATTTTATGGTGTACCATAAAATATCCTGTGTCTTTAAGGGGAGGCCTCTGGCCTCAGCACTCATCACTGATTCTTAGCTAACCCTCTCCATGACCCTCAGTGGCCTTTTTCTCATTCCTCTCCTGAAGCCCAGTTTTATGACCCACTTCTCTCAGAAGACAGGATGACAGGTTTTACAGTATGAACCACCTCATCTCAACACATCTACTCACAAATGTGCATTACTTCAGTCACTTTAGAGTAATAAGACTCGCCTCTGCTTCTATCCATCACGAATCCACTCACCTGTGTTCTGTGCTCTGCCATTCAGGAACTCTGCTGCATCTGTTACTACTCTGCTTTGCTTTAAACTTTTCCTGTCCCAGGATCTCCTTCCTAGAAAGCTTGTCTTCCCTCCATCCTAAATTTTTAAGAACTCTCCTTTGATTTTATACCCCTCACAGCTTGCTTCTGAGCATGGAAACAAGAGCAGTTATAACTGTGTATCTCAGACTAAGATCCTTATCTCAACAGGATTGGCCTTATAAATGGGACCAGAACACCTCCCTAGTGACTCTGGCTCTTTCTCACAAAGTGGCTTTAATAGTTACTGCATGTTTGTCTGACATTTTCCTTTTGCTGAGTATACATGGCTGAAAACTCTGACACATGCACACAGGTAACCTTGCAGTCCTGTAAGGGCAATTTTATTAGCCTGTTCTTTTTTTTTTAATATTATTTATTTATTGGGGGTGGGGGGGCAGAGACACAGGCAGAGGGAGAAGCAGGCTCCATGCAGGAAGCCTGACGTGGGACTCAATCCCAGGTCTCCAGGATCACAACCCGGGCTGCAGGCGGCGCTAAACTGCTGCACTACCGGGGCTGCCCTTATTAGCCTGTTCTGAAATTATTTCAAACTTACAGAAAAACTACAAAAATTAAGTATAAAGACTTCCTACATTTTTACCCTCAATTTTTAACATTTTGCCACAATTTACTTTATCACCATCTCCATACGCAGTTTTTTTCTGAACCACTTGAAAGTAGGCTGCATACACAATAATCATGATTTAGCTTCCTACATAGGTTTTCCTAAAGGCATCAAACAATGGACATGTCTATAGAATAGTGCTCCCTCATCCGCAGTCAACTATGATTCGGAAGACTTTTGAAGTATGGGGAGGTCAACAGTAGCCTGATGCTTACATCACAATGCCTAGGTCATTCACTTCACTTCATTCCTTAGGCATTTTACCGTTTCACATCACAAGGGCAAGTACAAGTTATTTTGAGAGACCACATTCATATAACTTTCATTACAGTGTACTGCTATAATTGTCCAACTTTATTGTTATTAATCTCTTCCTGTGCCTAACTTATACACTTTATCATAGGTATGTATGTATAGAAAACAGTACATACAAAGTCAGGTACTATCTAGTTGTAGGCATTCACTGGTGGATCTTGGAACTTATCCTTTACAGGTAAGAGGGTACTACTACATAAGTTCTGGTTTCAGTGATAGCTACATTATAGTAATTTAATCAGTTAATGTTTCGATTGTGCATAGCTCAATGAGTTTGATGTTAGAAATGGACCCATGCTCAGAATTCTGATGAAATCTGGTGTGTGAAGAGTAACCCTTCTCCCTCTACTTCCCTTCCCCTACTGTCACTGGTGGGGACATTGGTGGGGATACTGGGGCTGGTGACAAACTGAACCAGGTTATACTTGATTTTTTGTATCTTGGAGAATCTTCTGAAACTTCTGACTAGCTCTGGGTGTCCATCCCACTGGCAGAGGACTGCAATTATTCCCCATGATGTAAGAACCTGCAAGAATGGGCCATCAGCTTACCTTGAATAAATTGTTGCCCCTTTGTACACACAGCCCATCTTATTACACATTAAACGGGTTGAGGAGGCCCTTGGATTGGCTCCCAGAGTTTCCTGAGACTGGGAAGTAAAAGTAATAAAAAGTTTTCTTGTTGTCAATCTGAGGATTGATGAACAAGAAAGTGCAAATGCTTGATTGCATTTCCTTTAAACAAAGGAAAAGTCAAAAAAAGACACTGAAAATCTAAGGTTAAGATAAAATATCTCATACACACTGAATCAGGTGAACAGCTTAAAAGAATATACTGGTAGGCTAAAAGTTAAGACAGTGGAACCCTCTAAAAGCAGACAGCAGGTCCCAATTTTTAAAATCCCTACTATCTAGTCATCCATCAAATGCTTTAAATATTTCCTATATGAAAGAAAACAGAAGTGGTTTACCAGAAAATGTACATATGGTTGCCAAAGAACTTGCAGACAGGTGAGAGAACACTTAGTAATGAATTACTACAGGACTCCAAGGTTATTGAGAGTGTAAATAATTGAGGGAAAATAATGGAGGACGGCACACTTTACCAGAAGCTTTCCTTTAGGATGGGATTGTTTCCAGAAGAAAGATCCACATGAAGGCTCTGCATTAACAGGGAGCAGCACCTCCATAGACCTGAAGATTAGGATGGCCAGAGCACAAATGAGGTGAGAGAAAAGCTGACAATGAACCAGAATCTGATTAGGCAGAGGTATGTAAACCATATTATGCTGGATTTTTGTTTGCTTTCATTAACTATCTTAAGAATAACAGAAAATTACTGAAAGATTTTTAAATAGGGGAATGAAACAAAACAAAAACTTAAAAAAAAAAAATCTTTTGACTGCTACATCAAGAAAGGCTGGAGGCAAACAGGTAGGTTTAGAGCAACAGTGGATGCAGGCCGACCCACTGTAAAAGCACAGGTAAGAGATCATGGCTGCCTAGATTGGATAACCGTGTAGACACATTAGAAATATTTAGTGACCAGGATTTGGGGATTGAATGAGAGGGCTGAAGGAGGAGAATCAAAGACTGGGAAATTTTTGGCCTGAACCCCTAAGAGGATGATATGATGCTGCCACGTATTAAGATGAGATCCATGTGTTTAACTGACAACACTAAGATAGGTTTTCACTAAATGTTTAAAAATATGTAAGATCAGAAAATAAAATAGCATTGTTTTTAAAACTTAAACTACAAAATCATAATTTCAAATTATATTCCTTGATCAACTATAGTCTTCCCATAATTTCTCAATGTTTAATCTTATAAAAATTGCAAACATCAATTCTGATTGTCGTTTAAAAGAATTTCCTACCGCCATTAGGACAAATACAAACATGACCTACAAAGCTTAGTGCCACACTCTGCCCTGTGACTAACTTTGCCTTCTTTCAATTCTTGGAATATGCAAGGCTATCCTTCTGCTTTTGAATCTTTGGATGTCTTTCCCTTTGCTAAGAACAACTCTACTCCTAGCTAACATCTGTTTTCTGAATTTCAATTCAGCCATCATTTCCACATGAGATTAGGCCCCCACTGTATGCTCTTCTAGGAAATCATACTTTCCCTCCAAAGAACTTATGGTTTGTAATGTTTACATATATGTTCCACGATGGCAAGGAGCGTACCTGCTTTGTTCTACCACTAAAACCCTAAAAACATAGTATAGAACCTGCCACACATCAGGCATCCCAATTTCTGTTGAACAACAAATGAATATGGTAGCAAGGCAAACTGAAGGCTGAATTAGACTTAATCCAAGTTCTGTTACTCACTGGCAATCTTATTTTAGGATAGATGGAGAGCAATTTGTCATTTCTAAAACAGAATAAAACATAAACATAATTACTTTGTGTGTAAGTACCAATGTAAAAGAACTTTGGCAAGGATCTTTTGTTTTTAGTAAGCTAAATGCTACATAGCTGCATTCTGCTGAAGATATTCCTCATAATCAGATTAAAGAACTAAATTAAAATGCAGATCACTTGAAATTTAGTATTAACAAGTATACCCTTAACTATTTTGAAGATTTTAGCTCCTCTAAGTAGTTCAAGTAATTCGATTTTTTTTTTTTTAAGGCAATACTGCGTAGGAAAATTTCTAGATTCTTGTTTTAAAGTGTTACTGTTTTATTTTTTATTTTGTTGAATACACATGTTTTACTGGCAGTCCAGATAAACAAGTATATAAAGGAAATATTTAAATTTTTCTTTTGGCAGGTGTCAAACTGTGCAGATTAAAATGCCTCAATTTAACCTGAAGAAATGGTTTTGAATCATACAAATTTTTAAGAAGAAAAATAAACTGTCCAAAGGGATTCTCCTAGCTTATAACACATTTCCAGAATAACTCTCAAAAAAAAAAATTCAAAAATACTCATTGACTACTTTAAAAATATGTCAATACCATATGGCTTTATGAAATAACTTCTAAAATTTATATTTTTTTATTTAAAAAGGATCCCAAGTTTTAAATAAACTGCTAGCAATATCATTTTCCTCACTTAAAAGTGCATATCTCTGAGGGTGGGACATACATACTTTTTGAACAAATAATGATTTTTACAAATTTTTAACACAAAAAAAAATTACTTAAAATATTTTTAAGGGGCTAAGAGTTTTCACCAAAAGTCATCTTTAAATAGACTGCAGTAGATGACACTGTTCTTTTTGTTTTTTGTTTTTTTTTTATACCATCAGAATTCTCAATGAGATGCTTTGGCAGTTTTAAGACATATCGTGGTCTCTACCAAGAGATACTGACATTAACGATGTCCGTGGAGACGGCAACTGCCTTGATGGCTCAGTGTGAATAGCAACATTACTGGGCTGGTTCTCCAAATCAGAGGCAAAAGTACTCTCTTCTCTTACATCAAGAGTTTGTTCAACCGAAGCTGCCTGGGGTGGAATATCATCCACAGTTTTGTTGGCATTATTCAAGTTGTCATTAAGTGTGGAAATATTACACTCCTTGTCTAGGATGCCAAATTCATCTTCTATTGTAACTACATCTTTAGCTTCAAATGGTTCCAAGGGAGGAGGCAAAAACTCATTTTGTAGAGGGTCCTGAGGACCACTATTGTCACATTCTGTATCCTCCTTTACTTCAGAATCCTTATCACTATCACTGTCAATGGTAATTACAACTGGCGAACGTGAACCATTGTCCCCATGATGTTTCTTATGCTTCTTCTTGTGCTTCTTCTTTTTCTTTTTATGATGCCTAGTTGTATCAGTAGCTTTGCCTTCATAAACTATCTCTACACTTAGGCTCCGGGTCCTCCTTTTTCTCCTTTTGTGTTTTGTCTCTCTGTCTGATGATCGGCTGTCTGAAAAGCTGTCACTCTCATTTTTGTGGTTGCCATCCAATTTTGATGAGGACTTTTGGTAATGACTTTCCTTTACTTTAGAAGCAAACTCACGAGAAGGTTGAGCCACTTCATTAGTACCCTCCAAATGCCGTGTTTTGTATTTTCGTTTCCCTCCGGGCTTTTCATTTCTTACCCAGTCAGGCCCTGTAGATGCAGTTTTTGATCTATTACTGGACAGGCTTCTTGATCTGTGCCTTTCATAGTAGTAATACTTCCTTTCACTGTGATTATTTTTTTTCCTAGCATTTGTTCTTTCAGAAAAGGACTGAATTCTAAATTCTGGACTTGAAGATTGTCTGGAATAATGAGCTCTGGACAGAGTCCTCCTCCTATAAGATGATTCATAGCCATCCCTGTCCTTGTTTCTACTATAGTAAGTATACTCCCACTTATACCTGCTTCCATAATTATTTCTTAAATAATAACGATCTCTATTTCTGCTCCGTGATCTTCTTTTACCATGATCACTGCTACGAGATCTTGATCTGCTTGTGCTTTCACTACTGAGAGAGAGAGTCTGGCTTCTTCTTGACCAACTGCTGTCTCTGGTTCTTGATCTCTTCTTGTCTCTTCTACCTCTAGGTCTGCTACTCTCCCTGCTCCTAGACCTTTTGCTTTTCATCCTTTTCTTCCCATGATGCTTTCTACGACTCTTCTGATCATGCCCACTTCTACTCTGGGAACGAGAATCTGAACTTCTTGATCTTCCCCTCCTCCTGTGTCTACGGTTATATGGGGAATATACCCTGTCTCCTCTGATAGACGAGCTCAGGTCTCTGGGAGATGACAATGATGTAGAGTGCTTCTCTTCTTTCTTTGACTTGATTCTTTTACCAGAACCACAATGACCTTTATTTATTTGCTCATCCTTTCCAAGGACAGAGTGTGGAGATGAGCATCTACTAACATCACTATCACCAGAACTATAAGACTGTTCTTGTGTCTTCACAGTCTCCATTTTCTCATAAGAGCCTAACTCCTCAGAATCAGAGGACAGTTCAACAAGTTCTGGGGTCCTCTCAGCTAGTGGTTTAACAAACCCAACAATGACACAATTATCTGAAGAAGAATCACTGTCATTATTGAGGTCTTCATTAGTTTGTACTCCTTGTATCTGAGATGTGGCTCTTCCTGTTACAAGTTCTTCATCTGAACTATCAGAAGTATTTAAAAGGGAAGACATGGCAGCGTGTACCTGTTCTGAGCTTGAGTAAGATGGCCCTGGAGTTTCATCATCCCACGGTGCCTGACTAACAGTGGTTACATTGATATCTAACTCTTGAGTCTCAGCTTCGTCAGGAGATATTGTTATGACTGAAGAATCAGAATGGCTACCTTCTTCATATGAAGGAGCAGGGCAATCATAATTAGCATGCTGGTCAAAAGCTGCCATGTTAAAAGGAGATCGAGCAAAACTGATAAATTCATGTATAAAATGCTCAGTCCGATTAAGCAGAAATGGTCTTAAGTCAGACACAAATTCCCGACTTTCCAAGTCATAGCGAGTAACATTACTCATGATGATGTGCTGGACAATATTCACTAAAGATCCATGAGCTCCAAAAAGAACTGTAAGTTCACGTTTTAGCCAGGGGACTAATCTGTGAAGGCAAGCTGGATTTCTACGGAAAAATTCAGCTGAAATATCCCTGCAGCGACCACCATCTTCAATATTTCTAACACGGGCGCCAGCACGATAAAGAGTTCGTCTAAAATTAATAATATCCTGTTCTTGAATTTTCCGCAAAGATCTTTCATCTGCAGTAGTTGGCCTCCTTACTGCAATCTGTCTCATAAGTTGAGGAATTTCACCATTTCTAGGTCTTGTTGAAATGCCTAACCCCTCAAATAGTACTCCACTATCTGGTGGAGTTGTTGTTCTTCTACTCATAGTATTATTAGGTGAATAAACAGAAGCACTTCGATCTCTTGTCATAGTTGTACGATAGCGAAATCGTGGAACATCAGGGGTTGCAAAAGAACCGTTATATGAAGGCCTTAGGACATACTCCTTGAAGTCATCTTCTGCCCTCACAGAATGGAAAATAGAATCAAAGGGCTGTTTACATAGTGGACATTCAGCTTTGTTTTTTGACCACTCCTGTACACAGCGAAAACAGAACTTATGTAAACAGCGATCTAAGTAAGACACATTATCAAATCTATCCAAACATATAGGACACTTAGAATCAGGAGATGCATCAGCTGGTACTGTCTGTTGCAATTTGCTAGTACCAGCTTTAGGTGAAAAGTTGTCCATTTTAAATTCCTTAGCAGCTGATGCCATTATCTGTAAAAGGGAAAAAAATACATCAGTAACCAGAAAAAAAGAACAGACTAAAATCTGAAAAAAAAAAATTCAAATAAATGATTGTGAAACATACTTTGGTGAAAATAGCTGAGTAGCTCATTAACCTTGTAATATGAAGGGACAGTGTAACATAGTCATATAGTACTTAAAACACAAGCTCTAAAAGTCACATATTTCCTGGGTTTGAATCCTGGTTTCACACCAGTGGTGTGACTATGTATCAGCAATAATAGAACCTGCATCACAGGGTTTATGAAGACCTTAGAAAAGGTGCCTGGTACCCAGGAAGCTCTCAAATATTATGTAGCATTCTGTTCTTTTAAAAAAGAATTTAACCAAAAAGAATTTTATATACATATAAATATATAAAGGTATATATATTTATATACTTATACACACACACACAATCTGCCAAGTACCCATGTATCCACCACTCAGATTTAGCAACATTTTTTTCATGGCTATTTCAATATTTTTTAAATATCCCTTATCTTCTCCTCCTATCCCCCTCTAGAAAATAAAAACCAAAAACACCACAGTCCTCAGCTGGTGTTATTTCTATCTATTGTTTTAGTTCTTGCATACATATCCCCTGAGCAATATAGACTACTGACTTGCTTTATTTATGTAAAATATTGAATGTATACCTTTAAACATAACTACAGTGAGATAATTTGCATACCAAAAGTTTACCTGTTTAAACCAATTCTGTAGTTTTTAGTGGAAGATTCTTTCACACAGAGAGAATATCTTTTAGTGAGGACTAAATGAAATAATATATGTAAAGGTGTCCAAAGAATAGTTCCTGGCTCCTAGCAACTGCTGTGTAAATATTAGTTGCTGTTAGTATTATTATACTATGGTTACACTACTATATTCAATTCCTCACTGATTCCTTACATTACTAAGTCTTTGAGCTTTTTTATTTAATCCAAAGGCAGCCACAATGTTTCTTGAAATCATGCTTCCAGGGATCCCTGGGTGGCGCAGCGGTTTGGCGCCTGCCTTTGGCCCAGGGCGTGATCCTGGAGACCCAGGATCGAATCCCACGTCAGGCTCCCGGTGCATGGAGCCTGCTTCTCCCTCTGCCTATGTCTCTGCCTCTCTCTCTCCCTGTGTGACTATCATAAATAAATAAAAATTAAAAAAAAAAAATAAAAGAAAGAAATCATGCTTCCAGTGCCCTTCCCTTGTTATTTTTTCCCCACAAGGATCACTAGAATCTTAATTAGTTTTGTTTTCTTTAAATGTATCAGTTTATGTTGACCCCCCCCTTTTTTTTTTTAAGATTTATTTGTCTGAAACAGCGCACACGGAAGCACAAGCAGGGGGAACAGCAGATGGAGAGGGAGAAGCAGGCTCCCCGATCCCCTACCAAGCAGAGAGCCTGACAGGGGGCTTGATCCCAGAATGCTGGGATCATGACCTGAGCCAAAAGCAGATGGATGTTTAACCAACTGAGCTACCTTACCTAGGTGCCCCAACCCATTAACTTGCAAATTTGCCAGAGCTGAAATTTGGTATGCATCACATTTTTGGCCTGGTTATCTTATAAATCACTCTTTAGCTGCACTCTATATTAATCATTGAGTATATATTAAAAATGTTTCTTTCGGGACGACTGGGTGGCTCAGAGGTTGAGAGTCTGCCTTTGGCCCAGGGCGTCATCCTGGCATCCCAGGATCGAGTCCCACATCGGGCTCCCTTCATGGAGCTTGCTTCTCACTCTACCTGGTCCCTGCCTCTCTCTGTGTCTCTCATGAATAAAATAAATCAAATCTTTAAAAAAAAAAAAAAATTTTTCTTTAGGTTTCCTGGGCCTATTATTCATCTTTCTCTACCTCCTCTATCATAGAAAGTTCCATCAATGGTCAACTGCTATCAATTTAGTCTAATGGAATTATAACTTTCTAAACACTGGCCAGGGAATGGATCCCTAGGTGGCTCAGCGGTTTAGCACCTGCCTTCAGCCCAAGGTGTGATCCTGGAGTCTCGGGATCGAGTCCCACATCAGGCTCCCTGCATGGAGCCTGCTTCTCCCTCAGCCTGTGTCTCTGCCTCTCTCTCTCTCTCTCTGTGTGTCTCTCATGAATAAATAAATAAAATCTAAAAAAAAAAAACCAAAAAACTGGCCATACCAAATTCTAACAAAAACAAACCCACAACAAAATTCATGATTGTGAAATGTAACTATTTCATCAGAAATTTCAAATTAAACTTGCTCATCTAAGGGCATCTTAACTTTCTCAGAGACATAACTTAATAGGAAATCAATTAATACTGAACAAATGTTTCTTCAGGGATCCAAATATTTCTAGTCTTTTATTTTCTAGACTATAAATACAGAAATCACCACTGCTCTTAAACAGCATGTAATTATAATGAACTGCTTTCATTAATGTATTTAACTATATACAATAATAACTGTCATTAATATATCTAAACCTTAATAATATTTAAATTTCTCGGCATTTTCTCCTACTTCTAACATTTTTATTCTTCCTCCCAGGAAATAAAAAGCCTAAAAATAAAAATTTTTAGGATCACAGACAGAGTCTGTACATTAGGGGAAGGAATGAAGAGTGGAGAGAAACTGGATAGGTTATCAGAGAATCTGGACTGACCACGTTTCCCCTAAAACTATAAACTGGAAACATTCAATAAAATCTAGATTTTTTAGTTTGCCCTTCTATATAATAAAGAGATTATTAGACTTTTTTAAAAGACTGGTGAATTTAAAGTTAATACATTGTACCTTGATTTGTGTCATGGAAATACAAAACTGTAGTGTTTACTGAACATTTGCAGTTCACATAAAAAATACAACCCTGAATGCATTTTATTAAAGGAAATTTGTAGGTAGTAAACTTAAAATACAAATAAAACAAAATCTCAACTAAGTAGAATTTTTTTTTTTTTTTTTTAATGGAATCTTAAGGGAAGGGATCTTAGGTGGCTCAGCCAGTTAAGCATCTGCCTTTGGCCCAGGACACGATCCCAGAATCTTGGGACTGAGCCCCAGCCCCCCATGGGGCTGCCTGCTCAGCGGGGAGTCTGCTTCTCCCTCTCCTTCTGGCCCTGCTTGTGCATGCACTCGCTCTCCAATAAATAAAATCTTAAAAACAAAAACACAACTTTTCTTCCCTTCCCTAGTTTTATAATAAGCCTGTTAACCACTTCAACAGTATAGTATAGGGCAAAAGAATGATCAGGAACATCCATAAGATATAAAAAAATAGAGTTGTATTTCTCACAGTAATATCTTTAGATATAAAAAACAGTATTCATCAGAAACATCAAACAGTGGCAATGCATATACATCATCAAATAAGAGATTTTCCGTCAAAAGCATCACTAATGCTAAAATTAACACATTTATTAATGGGGCATCTGGCTGGCTCAGCCAGTAGAGCATGTAACTCTTGATCTCAGGGTCATGAGTTCAAGCCCCTCACTGGGTGTAGAAATTACTTTAAAAAATTTTTTGCTAAAATATTTGCTGGGATACAAATGAAATAGAATTACCATATGACCCTGGAATTAAATACTCATCCAAGAAAACATACTGTCCATACCAAAACTTACATGTGAATATTCATAGCAACATTTATCATAAAAGCTCAAAAGTGGAAACAACCCTACCAACTTATGAAAAGAAAAATAGAATATGGTATACCCGTACAGTGGAATATTATCGAGCAATAAAAAAGATGAAACAGATACATGCTACAATAAGAACGGAAACTTTTCATTAGGCAAAATGGAGAAAAAAAAGTCACATAAGACCACATGTTGTATGATGCCATTTATATGAAATGTCCAGAATAGGCAAATCTATAGATGGAAATAGACTGCTGGTTGCTGGGGGAGGGAGAGAGATTACACAGTTTATTTTTGGAATGATGAAAATGTTCAATTATAGTTGCACAACTCTCTAAGTATACTAAAAACCCTAAAAACCACTGGGTTACAAACGTTAAACAGGTAAACTTTATGGATGGAATATAAACTATATCTCCATAAAGTGGCCTTAAAAATACAAATTAAGGCATAATACAAGCTAGGGGACAGATTAAGATGACTAGTTTCTTTATAAATTCTAGGTTTAAGTAGCAAAGGTGGAACAGATGGCAGATTTAATGCTTCAGAAGCCTGCAATAAGGTTTCTGTATCCTGGCACTCCAGGAATTGGGACTTCAAGTTAATTTTCCATAAACATAAAGAAAAAATCAGTTCTTCTGATCCTATTTCCTTAACCAAGCCTCCCAAATTCTAAATAAAGTTTATCATCTTTAGGATACACTGATTAAGCCAAACCTTCCCCAAATTTTAAACCTATTGGCTTTAACAAGGTAAGAATGCTTCCTGTCACATTTTGGGGGAATTTCAGATATTAACAAGCATACTTACCTAGGGAAAATAGATTGGGGGGGGGGGCGAAGAATCAAGGGCTGAAGGCTAAATTATAAACTGGACATTCAAAAATGGTGATTACATATAGGGGAATGATATCAATTCTAATGCAGAGCCAGGGTGAAAATCAAAACCACTTATTAATGGTGTGATCTGGAGGAAATTATTTAACTTCTCAAAACCTTAAAATTTCTCAATTCTAAAATCGATTAAGTACTAGCGCCCGCCTGAAAAGATGGTTGTGTGAAGGCATATATTACTCTATGTAAACTCTTAGCATGATTAGTATGGGGTAAGAATTTAATACTGTTACCCCATGTGAAAATAAAGTTAATTTTAGTCCTTTCCATCACCTATAGCTAGCTGATTATAACAACTCAGGAAAACTATAACAAATAATCTTTTTTTTAATTTTTATTTATTTATTTATTTATTCATAGAGACAGAGAGAGAGGCAGACCCAGGCAGAGGGAGAAGCAGGCTCCATGCAGGGAGGCCGACGTGGGACTGGATCCGGGGTCCCCAGGATCACACCCCAGGCTGCAGACGGCGCCAAACCGCTGTGCCACCGGGGCTGCCCACAAATCATCTTTTTTTCTAAATATAATTACTGCATTTCGTATATCCACGCAAGGTGGCTAAAAAGGGTACAAAATAAGATGCACTAGAATAAACCCCAAGTATTAAAAAATAATCTGGGTTCTTTTTATTACCTTAGCGAAATCACTGTACCTCCTTCAACTGCAATGTAATCACCAGTTCCAAAGGATCATTCGGATCTTAAAGGATCTATTAACCAGGTCTTATAAATAAATTTTAATACCAATACCAGACATAAAAAGAACTTTTAGGGAACCATTCCCCGCTAAAGCCACTCATTCCAGCTAATCATGATGGTTTTGGCTGACTACAGCTTTGAATCTCATGGACTACAAGCAATAAAAACAGTTAAAAAAAAAAAAGAAAGAAAAAAAAGAACCCAAACTTCGCCGTTAACTTAAATCTCGGATAACTGTTAATTTAACTTAAATAATCTTGAAATTTACCTACCGAAAATTCTGTTCCCTTTTGCCCTTAAGGCATTGTTTGCTTCACCTCAGTACTGCCCCCTTCCAGGCTACGACTCGGCAGCCCACGAGGAAAGCCGCCCTGACTGGAAGGACGGAGAAACCACAGGCAGGCGAGCCCGGCCCCCTCCGTGTAACAGCACGGACAGTGGCCTCCTCCGGCTGAGAACGGCCACCGGCCAGGACCGCAGATGAGCCCCACGTGCATTACATAATCACACGAACTACAACACTGCTCCTCCCGTTTTACAGGCAGGCAGTGAGAGGAGGACGCTCGATCTAACCTCCGGCACACCTCTGAGGAGACGCGAACGCAGTGCTCGCTGCGGGCTCCCCACCCCCACCCCCACCCCCACCCCCCCCGCCGCACCCCCTCGAGGCCGAGCTCTTTCCAGTACACCGCCAGGCTCGCGCCCCTCGGGAGGGCTTCTAGGAAACGCAGCCCTCCCCCGCCCGCCGGCACAAATCCACAGGTGCGACACCGGAGCCGCCGGCCCGCCCGCCGCCAGCCCCGCCCCGCCCCGCCCCGCCCCGCCGAGGCCCGGCCGGCCCCTCAGGCCCAGATCGCAGCTCCCCGGTGCCGGGGCCTCTTCCCAGGCCCGGAGCGCCGGCCGGCCCACCCCTCCCGACCCCCGCGCCCCATTGTTCCGAATCTCACTCACCTCGGAGGATACCGGCGCAGGCCCGGCTGGCGCGCTCGAGCCAAGCTCCCGGCGGCCCAGAAAGCTAGGTCGATGACGGCAGGATCCGCGAAGGCGCACCCGGCGACTTCGCCGCCGGCCCTCAGGAGCCGGAGCAGGCGGGGGCGCTTCACCCTCCTCGCGAGACAGCGGAGACCCCGGCGGCTGCTGCGACCCCTGTGACGTAAAGCGCTCATCACCAATGGCAGCTTGGGGGGAGGCAGCAGAAACGAGACCCCCTCCGCAGCTCCCCGCGCGTCAAAACACAACACCCGCGTGCGTAACGCATGCGCGGTAGAAAGGCGCCGGCCGGCATGGAGGGCGGGGCCTAGAATGCTCGCCCGAGCCCCGGCCCTTCCCCCCCGCCCCCGCCCCCGCCCCCGCCCCCGCCCCTACTCCGGGCGTAAAAGCTCCGAGAATCGCCCAGGCACAAATCACTAACCGCCACCATCACTCTCGTTACCAGTAGTTTCCGGGGCCTACAGGCGCGATACTTGACGTTCGCTCCTAACTTAGCTTGGTCTCGTTTAAAACTGACCAAACTCTGCGAGAAGTTGCTAAAATTACCTCCAGTGTAAAAAGGAACGGAGTTACTTGGAGGGGAAGGGACCGCCTCCAGTTGCACAGCGGGGACAGAACTCTGGGATTCGAATGGAATCCAGAGCCAGGGCCCAAGCAGTGTCCTACGCGGTCTTCGTAAAGAAATCTACTCCAGCCCAGGGGTAAACAGGCATTACCTAAGAGAACGGGGCCTTAAAATCTTCCCAAGACAAGCTTTTTCCTCTCAAAGGAATACTTTACACTTCCCCATTCCCCGGAATCCGGGTTAAAGCCCTCTTTAGGTGATATCTGAGATGTACAGGGACAGAACGTCTGGGCCTAAGGCGGCCCACTGCCCCGTTCTACCCACAGGCCTCACACCAGAGCGTCCCAAAACATTGCAGAGCTGGACTTGCTACAACCGCCCGCGTACAAAATGCCGTCTCTGGCTGAAAATTTGACACGTGCTACCGCCCTAAGCACACAAAAAGCGCTCAAAAAACACTTGTTGATTGGCAGTTACGTTATTTCTTCCACAAGCCATTGCGTTCTCCAAGACTTTTGTTTCAGGAAGAAGGGCTCAATGAACAGGGACTCCCCACCACGACTCGTCGCTGTTATATAAAAGTGGGTGGTACTCTTCTTAAGTCAATGATGAATATGCGAACGTCTCTCTGTATTACGTGGAAAGAAATGCGGGTGGAAATGTTCATCTCTCCGGCGTTAGAAGCCCGTGTCATACTTAAAATGAAGATCATTTTTTTCAAATAAATTTTTAAATGCACACGACGGCATATTATCTTGCACGGATATTGCACTGCAACGGAAAGACCCGTTGACAAGGCACGCCCATCTAAGTGGCGGAAAAGGCCATTTTTAACACGTTTCCTCCTTTATTTTACCCTGTCCCCCCACGGCGAGCTAGGCCCCCGGATCACGTGAGCCCGCCTCCAGCTCCGGGCGGAAGAGGCCGGCCGGGCTGATGGGAAACGCTGCCGGAGGCGAGGGGCGGGCGCTCGTGCCCGGCTGAAAGATGGCTGCCGCCGCTCGGCAGCCGCCGCCCCGGAGGTGACTCTAGGGCCTACAGCTTCCCTCCGTTCCCGCAGGCCGCCGCCGCCTCCTTACCATGAAGCCAGTGAGTCGCCGCACCCTGGACTGGATTTATTCAGTGGTAAGTCCCTGGCCTGGCGGGGCTCCACGGTGTCGACTCCCTAGGCCCGCAGGCGGAAGGCCCCCTATTTCTTCAGCGCCCAGAAACTCCAAAATCCATTCCTGTATTAAGGCTTTCACTCTCTCACCTCGACTCCGCCTCTTCCTGGAAGACACGCTCTTCCGCTTCTTACGTAAGGGCGCAGGGTGTACTTGCCTCCGGGACCCCATTTATTCGAGTTTTTCACTGTAATTCTCACCTTAGCAACGTACCACCTCGGCGACCTGTCGGTGCGGGGGGAGGGAGGGAACTGAATTATCACTTACGTAATTTTCTTGGCCTTTATTCCCTCTCTTGCATTTTTTTAGTTGCTCCTCGCAGTCGTATTGCTCTCCTGGGGATATGTCATCTATGCATCGACAGTAGCTGCACGACGACAGCTAAGCAAGGAATACCCAGACAGATCTTGGGGATGAATATTTGTAATTCCTCTGGATTTAATGCTGTTCACATAGTTCTTTACCTGATGCTTCCCTGGCACGTGTCTAGATATAAAGTAAAATCCATTATGCGATGCTTATAAATTTATTTTTGCGTAGTCCTTTATAATCACCACCAATCTAATTCTCACAGAGGTTTTCTTTTACATTCTTATATAAAACAAACCAACCTAGATCTGACAGCATGTTGAGTACTGGACCATAGATGGAATGACATGCTTTTCAACCTAGAGCTTCTAAAGTACCTCTTAAAATGCCTTAGTCTTCTTTAAAACAGTCTGTGGAATTGCTGTTCTTATACTTGTTTATTGCAACATTTCATTCTGTTGCATACCTTCACATAAGATTAAGTACCATGTAAGAAAAAAAAACTGGCATGTGACTACTTTCTACATCCTGTTTTTCAAGTCAAGAATGGTCAGAAAAAGGTAATCACTCATATTTTTTTGGCTTGTCCAGTTTTTACTTATTGTTAAATAACTCAAAGAGTTGCAAATTGTACAATATTTGTGAAGAAATAGACCACACAGATCTCAGAGTAAACTTTATTACTTTTCCAGAAAATATATTCAGTAAATACAGTAATGCATCAATAAACGTGGCCTCATATGCCTTTGAAATTTTTTTGTATGCCTTTGAAATCTTAAAGTAATCTTCAATGATGTTGATCAGGAAATTCTTTCATTGGTGGAATTACTTCTCCAGTCTCCAGAATTATATCACCCTAAAAAAAAAAACAAAAAACAAAGATGCATTAGCAAAAAAATCTTGCCTGCAGAGATGATAGTTTCACTTGGTCAGATCTCACAAGGAAAATGTGGTTCAGTTGTGGCATTCACATTTTGAAAGAGACTTAAAGTAGAAGCTGTCCAAAGATGAGCAATATTCAGAATATTAAAGTATACGTGAAGGTGAGGTATAAGTGAAGGAAGTATAAGGGGAAGTTTCACTCAAAATTTCCAGAGGAGCAAGAAAGTGGTCTTCATAGGTGATAAAGAGATAATGTTTATTTTGTATAGCCTCAAGAAATAGGAAAAACCCTAAAAAGTTATGAGGAAACAGCTTCAGTCCAATAGAAGGAGGTAATGTATTCCCACCTGTTTACTATTTGACTCAGATATGAGAGACAGAATGCAAACTTTGCCTGGGTAGCTGGTTCACTGTTATCTTTTCAAACCTAGATACAATGTATATGGTAGAAAGGGCATGGGCTTTGGAGCCAGAATCAAGTGGTGAGAATTCTGGAACCTTCTCTAGGAAGCTGTATCATTTTAGGCAAATTACTTAGCTTTAGTTTCAGCTTTGTGTTTTAGACAGATTTTGTGAGCCTAACAGTCTTATGAATTACTGGGTAGACTAGAAATAACCCCAACCCCACCCTTGCCATTCCTTGACTTTTATTGTGTGTAAGCCATTATACATTTGGGGAGTAATTTGTTACACAGTTAGCATTACAGTTAGCATTACCTTAAAGTGGTACTAATGCTGCTGTAATAAAAATCAAACCAATGGCACTGGCTTAACATTGGAGGCAAGGATGCTGGAATTGGAGGCTAAAAGATGGGGCAGTAGTAACTTGGAAGCAAAGTGTCTAATGAATTGAGGTTCTGGGAGAAGTAGCTAAAAAAAAGTTATAGTATGTTTGACTACTACTAGCTACCTTGGGAATGTACTTTAAGAAATATAAGCTCAGGCAAGAAGAGGCAGATTTAAGAGGAGATACAAAAGTGGAAAGAAGAAAAAATTCAGGACCTTGCAGTACTGGAAAATAAGACTTTCTGAATCTCTAAAAACTAAGAGCTAACAATGAAGACATATTGAGAAACAGAAGCCCAATAAAACCCAAACAAAAGGACTCTGTCCTATGGCAAAGTTCAGACTGATCTTGAACCAGTTCTTCAAATATCTTCCATATAACTCCATGGAGTTAAAGAGGCAGCTGTATGAGTACAAAGAAATGAGAGAACTTGGCAATTACACAAAGTACAGATGCATGTGAGACTGACTAGAAGCAAACAGACTCCCATCAAGTATTTTTCTTTACATAATTACCAACTGTTGTGGGAATTAGATCAAATAAACATATAGGCAACAAAAGTCTTTGAATGTTTGAGCTTAAAACAACCTCTGGCACTCAACCCTGTGTGCAGGAGGCAGATTTTAAAGGCTATCCAACCCTAAGAAGGACATGCTTCCCAGTATCCATTTTAGACGTGGTCTAGGTTGAAAATGGACAGTATTTTTACGTGAAGATGAGGTATAAGTGAAGGAAGTATCTTGGCTTGTCCAGTTTGGGTTGAAAATGGACAAGAAAAAGAAAAAAAAACAAAAAAAAACAAAAACCCCAAACCCTGGATGGACAGAGCCAGGAGCCAGGAAGAACAATGAACAAAGGTATTCCAGAAAACAAAATCAGTGCCCATTCAGCTACCTTACTGCACTCGGTTAGGAGCCTTGATGTTTGACCACTGGGATTTAGGAATGCCAAGAACTAGTGACTGCTTGCCGAATTCCACCACTGAGCAATGGGTGTGTTTGGGGGCAGTGAGGGGAAGACAGGGCATACAGTTAAACTGGCCTTCTTAGTTCATTGACCCTCAGATCTCCAAAAGAAGTCACATCTAACCCTGGCAGACACTACTGTACAATGTCTGGAGATCCTGCATTTGGGGCTGGTTGCAGCGAAGGTACAGGACTCGGATTTCCCTGTAGAGAAAGAACTATATTATATGTGTGGGGAGAAGGAAGCGAAGAACTATTTGGTAATTAGAAGGATGGACTGGGGCACAGACTCCAGGCATAGTAGGCTGGGAAATATATTTTTAAAAAAAGCACATAGAGGGGCACTTGGGTGGATCAGTGGTTGAGCGTCTGCCTTCAGCTCAGGGCATGATCCCGGAGTCCCGGAATCGAGCCCCACATTGGGCTCCCTGCATGGAGCTTGCGTTCTCCTTCTACCTATGTCTCTGACTCTGTGTCTCTCGTGAATAAATAAATAAAATCTTAAAAAAAAAAAAAAAAAAGCACATAGATCTATGTGACAATGACAATGAGTTCTGGCCAATAGGATCTGAAGAGAAGTGATGCACTAAGCTAGTTCCAAGCTTAGACCTTAAAATCCTCCTGAGATGTTCAACCCACTCTGCCTTAACATGATCTTTGGAAGCCTCATGGGCTAGATGGCATTAACTATAAGATTGTGGAGATCACCTGATGTGTATCAGTCTAAGATGTCAATAAGAAATAGACCTTTGTTTTGTTAAGCCACTGAGATCTGAGGGTTTGTTACTGCCTATCCTATTCTAATATATGTACAAATGAGCATTCTTTAGGTCCTCACAGGGGAAGTTTCTCAAAGGGTCAATGGCACAGAAACAAGAAGAGTGGCGAAAAAAATACAGGACTAGGCAAAATGCTATGGGATCACTGTGGTCTTCTAAAGAAAGCCTCACTTTCTTTTCCTTTGAACACAATGGCAAAATAAGTAAGTGATAATTATTTCAATGGAAGATTAAATAAATTACTCAACTGGTGAAACCAGTATGATAATTTGCTATTTTGAGACTACCAAGGCCCTGACACATGTCAATTATATGCTACAAAATATAGAAGAAATCCCCTAATTCCTAAAGCAGAGGTCCACCTGAAGGGTTAGTAGATTTTGGTGCTTTGCCCTAAAGTTCCCTTCTGTTGCAGATGATAATGGATTAATGAGACCATGTCATTTGATTGAAGCAAGAACCAACACTGAGTTTTGCTTTTTAAAGTCACAGGACTTAAAGATTGATGGTAGTTCATTATCTACCTATGACTAGAAATAAGACAAGAACCTAATCTGTATTTTGCTATTCTTAAATAATAACCTCACAAACAACCAGTAAAAATACCAACTGATGACTATGTAATCTTTTTTTTTTTTTTTTTTAATTTTTATTTATTTATGATAGTCACACACAGAGAGAGAGAGGCAGAGACAAAGGCAGAGGGAGAAGCAGGCTCCATGCACCGGAGCCTGATGTGGGACTCGATCCCGGGTCTCCAGGATCGCGCCCTGGGCCAAAGGCAGGCGCCAAACCACTGCGCCACCCAGGGATCCCACTATGTAATCTTTTAATGCTGAAAAGATTCAACTTTAAATTAGGATAATAGCTTACATATTCAAACACAAAACTTAAAGTACACATTAACAGATATAAAATCCACAAATGGAGAAGTTAATGTCAAACTGCCCTTAGAAATGACAGTTTGGAATTAATAGCAGAGGAATTCAGTTGCTGTTACATGCTCAAGTGTCTGCTCAGGCTAGTGCCCTAAATCCTCAACCCTACATGAAACAGGGTACCAGTAAAAAACTGTTGGTATCTTCAGTTCACTTTAGGACTATAAAGGTCATTTAAATTTTACAGCCAGCTTCCAAAGAAATATGCCCACCTCCCATTTTCAACTGTAACTGCTGCCTTACAGTATCTCCTTTTTTTTTTTTTTTTTTTACAAGAATGTACAAAACAAACTTATAATGACAAGAGAAAGGAGCACTTTAATGATCACTTAGGGAGAAAAAGAGAGAAAAGTAATAAAAGAAAAATCAGATATATTAGGACTTACTGGGAATATTCTGGGCTTCCTTTCAACAATGGCATATGGTTTTGCCTGCAATAAAAGTAATGCTCTGTTAATTACAGTTTTAGATTGTCTTCTAAAATAAAATAGATCATATCCCAAATTTTTAACTTAAGCCCCAAACTTTCACCAAACTCCAGACTCCTACATTCAACTGTTCACTCAAGATCTTTATTTGGCTATCACCAGTAGTCATCTCAAATTTAACCAGGTCCAGCTTGTAATCTCCCCCACCCCCAAATGTTTCCTTATTGCAGCAAATGGCACTTTCATTCTCCTAGTCTGAAAGGCCAAAAACCTTGACTCCTCAGCAGATGCTGTTGTTTCTATCTTGAGATTATATCATGAATCCAACTATTTCTCACTACCTAGTACTACTACCGTTATTCAAGCTTCTATCATTTCTTTTATCCACTAGTGTCCTGGTGTCCACACATGCCCTCTTAGTCTACTCTCCACATGGCAGAGTAGAGTGATTCTTTTAAGATGGACCACTCCTCTGCTCAAAGTTTCAGAATTCTTAGAGCAAAAACCAAAGTCCTTGCTATGATACCTAAGACCCAATACAATCTGGCCCTTGGCTATCTGATCTTCTCTCTCTCTCTCTCTCTCTCTCTCTCTCTCTGTATTGTAGCCAAAGTAGTTCCTTTGCTATTAGTGCAATCAGTTGGGTCTGCTTGTGCCTCGGGGCCCCTATATGAAATGATTCCTCTACCTGAAATGTTCTTTTAGATATCTGCTTGGTCCATATCCTTATTTCATTTATGTTTCTTTTCTTTTTTAAATATTTTATTTATTTATTCATGAGAGACACACACAGAGAGAGAGGCAGAGACACAGGCAGAGGGAAGAGCAGGCTCCATGCAGGGAGCCCGACATGGGACTCGATCCCGGGTCTCCAGGGTGACACCCTGGGCCGAAGGCGGCGCTAAACCGCTGAGCCACCTGGGCTGCCCTATGTTTCTTTTCAAACAGCACTTTCCCAGAGATATCTAGTCTTTTACCCTGCTTAGTTTTTCTTCTATAGATTATCACCCCCTATAACATTATATGCCTCCTTATTTATTGCCAGTCTTCAAGACTAGAATAAACATTTCATGAGGGCAGAGACTCAATCTGCTTTGTTCACTGCTATATCCCCATGTTTAGAACAGTGCCTTGCACACAAGAGATACCAAAAATGTTTGTTAAATAAATGTATTTATTAAGCATACACATCTGCATACGATATCACACGAACAAAATTTTATTAAAAGATGATTGGCATAATTTAAGACTCAAACTGGAGCCACAAGCAGGAAATAAATTCAGAATACAATGTAAATACATTAAAATGTCTTTGAAGTACTGGGGCCAGAGGCAAGAAGACACTGAAATGTCCCTAGAATGTAAAATTCAATTAGTCAGTAAAGGTGTTAACTGAAGCAAACTGGCTACAACATAAATGAGGATGCAGATCTACCCAAATCCAGAGAAGGAATAAGGTAAGGGAGAAATTTTGGGACCTCTATTGACATTAAAACCTTTAGCTAATTATGTCCATCTGTGGCTCAGGAAAAATCTCCTGGAAGTATGACTCCCTCAGATAAGCAACTACATTAAAGTCTCTAATTGTCAAACCAGTAACAGCACCTTATTAAATCTACTTCTCTTAGAAGATGTTTTTCCAATTCTAGAAAAATTTAGTTAAATATAGATATAATAAAGATTAAACCTAGAGAATAAACAGATGTCAAATTTAATAAATTCTTAAAATACCAGGACAATCCATATATTCTGTTATTTAGAACATTTGTATTGTTTAAGGTAATCAATCTGGCAATTAGAGGTTCTAAAAGATTAGTTTTAGGATTCTAGTTAAATTGCATAATTGATTGAGGCTTGTGACCATAAGTTTAAAAAGATTTTGCTTCCTAGTGTCATTAACTTGCCCTATAAATGCTTAAAAACAAAATTCAACATATAAATATAAAATGTCTAAACACAGCTTAAAACATGTAAGAGAATATGATTATATTTGTAAGTGGAATTTAGGAGAGTTCAACTTGAATTACTCCAAAGATAATAAGAACAAACAAAGGAGACTGCTCATATTTTACTAGATGTATAAGTAATTTAACAGAATTTTTAAACTGAATATAAAGAATAGGAAAAAAGGAGATTTTTTAAATTTGAAACTGAATTTTAATTTATATTCCAGGTAACTGTGGACAGTTCTTTCTGAACATAAAAACCACTCTTGGATATTTAAAAAAATAAAAATTTGTACTGGATTGCCTGGGTGACTCAGTGGATGAGTGTCTACCTTCAGCTCAGGGGTGATTCCAGAGTCCCGGGATCGAGTCCCACATTGGGCTCCCCACAAGGAGCCTGCTTCTCCCTCTGCCTCTGTCTCTCATGAATAAATAAATAAAATCTTAAAAAAAAACTGCACTTACAGTAGTAATAGATTTTTCTTCTCTAGAGTCTTGCATGTTAAGACAGTAAAAAAATAACAGACATATAATGATTATGAAATAGCCTGTGGACTTGCAGGTGAAAATAAATATAAAATTTTGCACAAGCCCATTAACAAGAGAAACAAACTATCCTCTGACCCTCAGACATATAAATTGTTAGCCCTCTTTAATGGTTGCAGGAAGATTTTCTGTTGGTTTATAAAGTGAAAACACTAAACTCCAACACTAATTCCTACCAGCCTCCACTAATTTCATGTTTCTAACATAGAAGACAGGCCATGTCCACTTGGACATCCCTAATACTGATGCTGACAGCACATGCTCCTATACAAATTTACTCCTTTCCAAAACCCTATGTATATAACTTCCAAGACTAAAAATTTTATAGTCATTAACTGCCTCTGAACTTTGGTTTCATTCCCAACTTAACTTGAGTTGTCTTCCTTAAACAATGTGTTCTGGCAATTTAATGAAATAAAATTAATTTTAAAAATAAGATGCTTGTCATACAAAAAAAAAAGTCTTCGGGCTTCACTCTTCTTTTTCATTTCTGCTATCTTCACCCTAACCAGATTCTCATCAACTAAAATCTATTAAACTGCAACAGTCTCTAGTTGATTTACCTCACATCAGTACTTTCCTCCCTTCAATTACCCCCATCATATCAATGTTTTTTATGTTTTCCTAAATATAGCACTTTATCAACTCACTCTCTTATTGAAAAATGCAAAGCTTCCTCATTCAGGTCCTGACATCTTACTATAGACTGCCACTCCATCATTGCCCCAAACCATCCTTCTTACAGATGTCCTCTTCCCCTTGCTCAGGTTCCAATATCCTACTCCAGGTTACTACCACTGCTGCTCTTCAAACAGGTATACTCACCACCACCACCCCCAACATCCACCTCTCCCTGGGACCTAATAACCTCACTGGATATAAGAATGGGTTTGGATTACAACACTCCATGCTGGGCAGCCACCACTGCCCCCTTAAATGTACTCCTTCTTCACCCTGCCTTGGATCCAACACCTATACCAGACTATCCCTTGACTTTAAAATATGGCAACTGCCTCAGTTTAATCACCACATGCAAGATCTTCCCATGACAAAGTTCAAGCTTTTGGACATCCTGGATTCTAAAGAAAGAAAATGGTGAAAAATCAGAATGAAGGGAAGGGAAATGGGACGATAACAAAGATAACCTTTGTCTATTTTGACTTTATCCTGTATCATATCTATGCTCAAAAAAGGAGCAGAAATTCTTTGCTCCCTTCCTACTTAGAACCCCAAGTTTACACTAGTATTATGAGGTTGATTTCATTCTGATCATTTAAACATTGTTTTTATGAGAAAATGCACTTCAAGTTGTAATAAACTAATATAAAGATTAATTAAAAAAAAAATCAGGGATCCCTGGGTGGCTCAGCAGTTTAGCACCTGCCTTTGGCCCAGGGCATGATCCTGTAGTCCCAGGATCGAGTCCCACATCGGGCTCCCTGCATGGAGCCTGCTTCTCCCTCTGCCTGTCTCTGCCTATCTCTCTCTCTCTCTCTCTCTCTCTCATGAATAAATAAATAAAACTTAAAAAAAATAAAATTAAATTAAAAACCACACTTTCCTTAAGTTTCAATAAAACTTTTACTTAACTATTTTATTGAAAGTAGTTCAAAATCAGTTTGTTTTTATTTTTCAAAATCAGTTTTAAGTGGCAGATTATTTCCACTAAGTAAAGCAGGGTAAGGCATGCCCACATAGGAAATAATTTTGTACAATATTAAAAATAACTCTGAAAAATACATACTTAAAACATACTTACATTCACATGATATTTGATATAATAATGAACAATCCAGGCAGGTATAAGTACATGAGTAAAAGCAAAGATACTGTGTCGGTATACCTTGTAAATCTGGGGAGAAAAGAAACATACATGATCAGGTATCTCATTTTTTTATGTTTGTGGCAGAAAAAATGCATCAATGATATAATAATTTCATGATTATTTTTAAATGTCTACTTGCTATATATTTCCTTACAGTCTGTAAGTAACCTCACTCATTTAAGTATTTTTATTAAACAAAGGACCAGCTAGGGCATACCTACAGAGTTCAGAGCAAACAAGGCTCAAGACAATTACTATTTTGCAAAGCTACAGTAAGGTATTCATAGATATATATATATAGATATAGATATGTATGTCATAGATATGTATGTCATAGACATGTATATACATATATGTATGTATTTTAAAGACTTTTTAAAATGTCCTTATTATAAGTTTACTAAAGATAAACATGGCATAAATAATGAAAAAATAACTTTAACCAATTTAATTAGAATAATCAAACCTACAGAATTTTTCAGATAAAGTCAACCCCCTAATTTACCAATTTCAGATACAATCAACATCACTTGCACCATTCTAGGTATAAGGCACAACCCTGAGCACACCAAAGCTTGAAAAAGAACGTTTTACATACTGGAATAGATAGAGGTGTTCCAAGCTCACTTTGAGATGCTTTCAAGTACACTATTTTTAAAAAGAAAGGTAAAATAGAACTAAAAATGGAACCTTCATGAGGCAGCCAATTTGACTGAAACGTACCTATATTACCAGGGATAACTAGACCCTAGGTGCTATAGTATATATGATTATAGAAGGAAAATTAACTCAAAGTATGGAAAAACAGACTAAAATAATTATTTACTTCCTTATATCACTGGCTGTTGGGTGGGATGTCCGCTTTCAACCAGTAGCTGCCAAAATCAACAATGTCAGGGATAATGTCAGGGATACAAAAGGTGACAGCAAAGTTGAATTAGAGTTTAATTTTACCACCATAAATAAGTATCTAATACCACTTTCTCAGAAAAATTTGCACAAGACTTGGTAGCACAGTAAGAAAGTAGATACACTTGGATCTCAATGTGAACTCCTTCAACTCCTAACTCTGTGACCACCAATAAATCACTCAATTTTTGTAGGTCTCATTTTCTACTACACATTTAAATTAAGGATTTGGAGTAGTTTCTACCTTACAGAAGTAAAGAATTAAATAAAGTAACACATGTCACACCCTCAGCAAAATGCAGGGCAGAAAGTAAGTACTCAAGTGTTACTTAATAGTGTCACTACCATTATTATTAGTCAATGTCGTGGCTTGTTGAAAGCAATTTTGAGATAAGAGTGTTCATCACTTAAATTGATGTAATTTAATGACCTAAGAAAATGTCCAGAGACCCTGAAAATAAAGACAGCTCTTAAATGAGTGACTTTCTGTAGTGTAAAGCCCAGAAATGTCACTTTTAAATTAAACAGTGTGTTAAAAGTACATAGTGGTAGTTCAGAAAGGTGGTTCTTGAATATTACTCATTAAGCATACCACCATCTTTTATGGTGATCACATGGGGTTAGATGACCAGTTAGAGGCTCCTTGTGTCTTCTAGTAGTTGAGTGTAGTGTTATCCTCTATAACCTCAACCTTAAAAAGCAGATAGGTGTTCTTAAATAACTAAAGTTACAGAATTTTCACTCAAGTGAATCCTTCTATCATTCTGCAAAACCTAAGCAAAGATTTGCCTCTTTAAGAATATCCACTGGAAAAAGGACAGTCTCTTCAATAAATGGTGCTGAGAAAATTGGACAGCCACGTGCAGAAGAATGAAACCAGACCATTCTCCTACACCATACACAAAGATAAACTCAAAATGAATGAAAGATCTAAATGTGAGACAAGAATCCATCAAAGTCCTAGAGAAGAACACAGGCAACACCCTTTTTGAACCTGGCCACAGCAACTTCTTGCAAGATACACCTATGAAGGCAAGGGAAACAAAAGCAAAAATGAATTATTGGGACTTAATAAAAAGCTTCTGCACAGCAAAAGAAACAGCCAACAAAACTAAAAGACAACCTACAGAATCGGAGAAGGTATTTGCAAATGACATATCAGATAAAGGGCTAGTATCCAAAATCTATAAAGAACTTATTAAATTCAACACCCAAGAAACAAACAATCCAATCATGAAATAGGCAAAAGATATGAACATAAATTTCACCAAGGAAGACATGGACATGGCCAACAAGCACATGAGTAAATGCTCGGAATCACTTGCCATCAGGGAAACACAAATCAAAACCACAATGAGATACCACCTCACACCAGTGAGAATGGGGAAAATTAACAAGACAGGAAACCACAAATGTTGGAGAGGATGTGGAGAAAGGGGAACCCTCTTACACTGTTGGTGGGAATGTGAACTGGTGCAGCCACTCTGGAAAACTGTGTGGAGGTTCCTCAAAGAGTTAAAAATAGACCTGCCCTACGACCCAGCAATTGCACTGCTGGGGATTTACCCCAAAGATACAGATGCAGTGAAACAACGGGACACCTGGACCCCGATGTTTCTAGCAGCAATGTCCACAATAGCCAAACTGTGGAAGGAGCCTCGGTGTCCATCGAAAGATGATGGATAAAGATGTGGTTTATGTATACAATGGAATATTCCTCAGCCATTAGAACCAACGAAAACCCACCATTTGCTTCAATGTGGATGGAAGTGGAGGGTGTTATGCTGAGTGAAGTAGGCCAATCGGAGAAGGACAAACATTATATGGTGTCACTCATATGGGGAATATGAGAAATAGCGAAAGGGATTATAAGGGAAAGGAGGGGAACTGTGTGGGAAAAATTAGAGGGAGACAAACCATGAGAGACTCCTAACTCTGGGAAACGAACCTAGGGTGCGTGAGGTGGGCGGGGGGCGGGGGTGGCTGGGTGACGGCACTGAGGGGGGCACTTGATGGGATGAGCACTGGGTGTTATACTCTGTTGGCAAATTGAACTTCCATAAAAACAAATGGGAAAAAAAAAAAAAAAGAGTCGCCTCCTTCTCGTCACACTTGACAGCGACAGGGCAGGGCTCTGCCAAAGCTCCAAGTGCTCCTGAACTCCAGAGCTTCCAGCCCAGGACTCTCGGGACAAGTGAGCGAACCTGCTAAGCCTAAGTCCCGGTTGAACCTGGTTCTCCTCCAAGGAACCGCCTGGCCTTGCCGGCCCAGAGTGATGTCAGTCCCTGGTGTGGCCACAACGGGCAGGAGGCGCCCAGCAGCCAGGCTGGGGGTCGCAGCAGGGCGCGAGCATCAGCGCCGGGGAGGCCCCTCACTCACCACGTTCTTCCAGGGGGTCTGGTCCCGCAAAAACTTATTCCAAAATTTCTCCATAGGCCACACCCGCTGCGGGGGCAGCACCGGCTCCCGGGGGCTCAGCTCCTGGTCCTTTAGCCATCGCCTTCTCAGCTGTTGGAGCTGCTGCAGACGAAGCTTCTCGTCTGGCGTGTACCCCGCCATGTCGCCGCCGGCACCAAGGCAGGACCGGGCGCGTCCCCGGCCAGCGTCAGGTCACTTAGGCGCGCAGCCAGCCCCGCTCCGAGGCGACCTTGCGAGGACGCCGGGAGCGGCGCGCCATTATGACGTCACCACGCTCCTGCCCCTGCCCCTGCCGCTGCCCCTGCCCCGGCTGCAATCTGCGCGCGGCGGCTGGGCTTGCGCAGTGTCTCCGCGGCGATTACCCGCGAGCGGGGTGGCGGCGCGTCTTAGCTGTGGGAGAAGGCGAGGCCGCGTGACCGGAAGAAGGAAGCAGGGGAGGTCCCAGGTCGGAGTGGCGTGCTCGGCCCTGGGAGGACGAGGGTGTGATCCGATGAATGTGAGGTCCAAATGCAGATTCTTCAGCCCCTCGCCCGCCTTGGTGCTCCTCTTCCCCCGACCTGGAGAATGCGGAGGACGGTACTTCCAAGTTTACGCCCCCAGCTGTGTGAGTAACTAGTAAAGTGACCTTGGGCAGTCTCAGTCCGCTCCCTCATCTGGACGGCGGAGGCAGAAAGAGTAGCTAAATGTCTAACAGAATTTGGCACATTCATGCTTTGACCCAGCAATCCCACGTCGAGGACTCTATCCCAAAGATACGGTGGTAAAAATATGAAAAGAATATGCAGGCATATTCACTGAAGCACTATTTACAATCAGATGCTGGAGATTATCCCCAAATTCCTCAATAGTGGACTGGTTGAATGAATTATGGTGCAACACTGGAATGAGGTGCTCTATATGCAACCGTGGAATGATCTCTAGAATATATTCAGTGAAAGAAAACTAAGTGGAGGGAAGTGTATATAGTATGCTACCTTTTATCCCAAAAGAGAAGAGTGGTAGTAATACTAAATATACATATATGTTTGCTTATATTTTAAAAATAAAAGGAAGGAAACTATTGTTTTGTTTTAAAATGCTACCAGTAGGGGAGGAAAGGGAATAGGAGAGAGGAGACAGGGATAGAAGGTAGGCGTCTCTGAATATATCCTATGTAACCGATTTAGTCTAAAGCAATGTAAACATTTTATTATAAAACAATTAAATTTACAAAATCTCCTCTAGAAATCAAAAGTAAAAATACATGAATCTAACTGATCTGCTACATGGCATAACCTCCAGAACACACACCATTTCAATTAGTTTAATCCATCAAATTACTATACATCTGTATAGAGAGAGACACCTCAAAGAAAAAGGAACTGCCAAAAAAGAATCTTAAACTGTTTTAGGTAATTATATTGTTGGTAGTGGTGGTATTATTAATCTGACACTGAAAATAAACATTTACGCTGGAATTATTTTAATAGGAGAAACGAGACACAAATGTAAATTGCACGACTTTAAGTAAAAACTTTGAAGTCCTGAATTTGAATCGAGAGACTCAGTAACAACTCATGATGTATTTTATCTTTAAACATATTTATTATTTATCCTAGCTCTGCCCATTGAAATGGCCCCAAAACAACGGCCAATCCAGTAACGATGAACATATCTAGCTCCTAGATTGTGATTTCTAAATACCATTTCCCATTAGAAGGAGCCAGGACTCCTGAGAACTGCAGATGTTTGCAGTTCTCAAACATTTTGCTTCTCAAATTTCTTTAAACTCTTAAAAACTATCGAGGATCCCAAAGAGCTTTTGTGTGCATGGGTTATACCTACTGATGTTTACTGCGTTAGAAATTAAAACAGATTTTAAAATAACAAAATATCCATTAACAAAAATTATTTTGTGAGAAGAGGGCCATCATTTTACATTTTTGTCTGGGCCAATAAATGACAGCAGAATTTTTAAAACCACTTCTATATTCAGTCATAATATCATGCACCAGGTAGCCCTTGGGAAACTATATATACATTTGTGAGAGACTGAAAATTTAAAAGGGCCAAGCATCTTAGTATTAGTAGGAAAATAATTCTGGTCTCACAGACCCCATGAAAGGATCACAGGGACTCGGAGGGGTCTCCAGATCACACTTTGAGAACCACTGCTTTAGAGAAATAGCTAATTCCATGTCTGAGTTATAGAAATGTAAAAGAAGCCAGGAACATCTTGTGTTAGCAGAAAGCAGGGAAAATTTTAAAGACAGGTTCATGTCAAAAGGATTCAGGAACCAACTTAAATAGACTTCCTCTGGTCAAAGATAAAATAATTTGAGCATCAGTAAGTATAATGATTTCAGTGGAATGAAAATATCAAATAGGTTCACACACATTAGTTCATAATAAGTTAAAAAAAAAAGAAAAACAACCCATTGATCATTTTTGGATGGTATTAGGGAACCAACTCATTATTTTGAAAACTGTTAAGTGAAGGGGAAAAATCAAGCACTTTTCTGGCATCTCTATATAAATTGCATCTTAGAGTAACAAAATAGTTGACGAAGGAAAATTTAATTAAAGAAGCATAAAAACCTAATAAAAGAAGAAGAGGGAGGATCCTTGTGTGGCTCAGTGGTTTAGCACCTGCCTTCGGCCCAGGGCGTGGTCCTGGAGTCCTGGGATGGAGTCCCACACCAAGCTCCCTACATGGAGCCCGCCTCTCCCTCTGCCTGTGTCTCTGCCCCCCTCTCTCTCTCTCTGAGTCTCTGATGAATAAATAAATAAAATATTTTTAAAAAATAAATTAAAAAAAAAGTCTTAAAAGAAGGGGTGATGTAAAGCTGCTGACATTTCAGTGGGTAGAGCATGTGACTCTCAATCTCAGGATCATGAGTTCAAGTTCCACATTGGGTATGGCAGCTACTTAAAAAAATAAAAATAAAGAAAGCTGCTGACATCCCAAAAAGAGAGCACCTGCGCCTCCTGGTGGAAAACTGCTTCACTGCCTGTGAAGTTAGTCTTGCCAGACAAAAAGCTGAACTTCAATCTGATGTTTCTCATCTAACTACTCCTTTAAAGGAAATACAGGGACAGACTCCTCTAACTCCTAAACAGCACCAAAATAGTACATTCAAAAATTCCGTATAGTCAAAACTGTAGACAATAGACTCCATTTCTTGAACAAAAATATATTGAAGGGAAAGATAAAATGAGAGAGGGGAAGAAAAAGAGAAGCCACAGATTAAAAGAGATAATAACTCACAAATAAGAAAATAAACAAGCAGTGTAATAATGGGCCAAAGACCACAATAGATACCTCACTAAAGAAGATATACAGATGGCAAGAAAGCACATGAAAACATGTTCCACATCATATGTCATCAGGGAAATGCAAATTAGAACAGTGAGATATGATTATACAGCTATTAGAAGGGCCAAAATCTGGGACCCTGACAACACCAAATGCTGGTGAGAATGAGAAGAAATAGAAACTCTCATAAGTTATTGGTGGGAATGCAAAATATTACAGTCACTTTGGAAGACCATTTGGCAGTTTCTTACAAAATTAAATATACTCTTACTATATGATCCAGCAATCACACTCCTTTGTATTTAAGGAAAGGAATTGAAAACTTACGTCCACACAAAACCCGCATATGGATGTTTATAGCAGCTTTATTCATAACTGCCAAAATTTGGAAGCAACCAAGATGTCCTTCTGTAGGTAAATGGATAAACTGTGGTACATCCAGACAATAGAATATTATTCAGCACAAAAAGAAATGAGCTACCAACTGATAAAAAGACATGAAAGAACCTTACATGCATATTACTAAGAAAGAAGCCGATATAAGAGGGCTGCACACTATCTGACTCCCACTGTATGACATTCTGGAAAATCAAAACTATGGAGGCAGTAAAACGATCAGTGGTTGCCAGGCCAGGAGGCAGGGGTTGGTGTATGAATAGGAAGAACATAGGGTTTTTAGGGCAGTGAAAATATTCTGTGTGATATTGTAATAATGGATATATGTTGTTATACATTTGCTCAAACCCATTGAATCTATGCCACCAAGAGTGAACCCTAAGGTAAACTATGGACTTTGGGTGATAAAAGTGTGTCAAGGTAGGTTCATCCTTGGTATTAAAAAAAGAGCACTATTCTGATGAGAGATGTTGATAATGGAGGAGGCTCTGCATGTGCGAGAGAGCAGGGGGTATATGGAAATTCTCTGCACTTTTTTCTCAATACTATTATAAACCTAAAACTAAATCCGGTCTTTTTAAAATGAGAAACAATGAGAGAAATGTGAACACTACCTTGATCTATTAGGATATTAAGGAATAATTGTTAATTTTTAAAATGATATTGTCATATTTGTAAGAGGAATTCTTTTTTTAAATTTTTTAATCAATTAATTTATTTATGATAGTCACAGAGAGAGAGAGGCAGAGACACAGGCAGAGGGAGAAGCAGGCTCCATGCACTGGGAGCCCAATGTGGAATTTGATCCCGGGTCTCCAGGATCGCGCCCTGGGCCAAAGGCAGGCGCTAAACCACTGCACCACCCAGGGATCCCTTTAAGAGGAATTCTTATCTCTTAGAGACACTTTCTGAAATACTTATGGGTGAGAGGGTACTATGCCTGGAATTTACTTCTAAATAATTGGAGAGGGAGAATAGAGGTTTCAAGGAAATAAGATTAGTAATAAGTTGGTAATTGTGGATGCTAAGAGGAAAATGTGGGAGAGGATTATACTCTTTTCATAAACTATTTTGTATATTTTTGAAGTTCTTCCAAATAAAAAGTTTTTAAAGATGTATGTCTTGAAGTAATAAATATACTATGCAGTTAAGCTATTATCAACCCTCATTCTATCTTATAAGAACTACATTTTATTATTTATTTAATTTTTTAAGGTTTTATTCATTTATTCATGAGAGACACACACAGAGAGAGAGAGAGAGGCAGAAGGAGAAGCAGGCTCCATGCAGGGAACCTGACATGGGACTTGATTCCGGGTCTCCAGGATCAGGTCCTGGACTGAAGGCGGCACTAAACCGCTGAGCCACCTGGGCTGCCCAGAACTACATTTTAGACTAAAATTCTACATCCTTCTTAGGCTAGAGCTCCCAACTTTGTTCTGATGAGACACAAAAACTGATAGTCAAGTGAGAGTTAAGTCTCTGAGTTCTCACTCATCCCAGGAAGGATATAGATCCTCAATAAGGCATTTGGTAACCCACATAAATGCTTCTTTAGTGAGTAGAGTTAAAGATATCTACTAATTTCTTGAACTTGAGACCTTCATTCTAACTTACTCTTTTCTCCTACCACCATTACCTTTAAGAAGAAAAAGAAAGAAAAAAATCAATATTGTTTTGGAAATTATATTCTTTTTTTTTTTTTTTTTAAGATTTTATCCATTCATTCATGAGAGACACAGATAGAGAGGCAGAGAACAGGCAGAGGGAGAAGCAGGCTCTCTGTAGGGAACCAGATGCAGGACCGGATCTCAGAACTCTGGGATCAAGCCCTGAGCCACCCAGGCATCCCTCTAAAATATATTCTTATACCACTGGCTACTGCCTCCCATATTTCTACCACTTCTCATTTACCTATGGCTATGAAACTCATGAAGAAGATGAGTTGAATAAAAACAAAATACAGTGAGGGAGCATGCTCACTTACCATACCTGGAAAATGTATGTAATATCAAAAGGTCAGTAATACCTGGATAACTACTGGATATCCCCACAAGAGGGCACTCTAGCTTGTGGGAAAATGATAAATACTGTACAATTAAGTTGAGCTTTTTATAAGATCTCGTTAACCAGTCCACAAAACTGGGAAGGAGCCACAGCAGAGTGGGCAAGGAAAAGGAGCTGGGAGATAAGGTGACAGGTTGTCTTCTGTCAATAATCTCTCTTCTTCAACTTAGGATCTAGTAGAGTCTAACACTTCCAGGTATGTTTTTAAAAGCCAGCTTGGTGTGACTCCTGATAGAGTATACCATTTGGGGCAGACATGAAATTAAGACCATGAATTTCAGGTGATGAGGGACAGATAGCTGAACTGAGTGCAGGGCCCCATCACCAGACTGAATCTGCAACCAGGAATTGATATGCAGTTTCCTTCAAATTCCCTTTCAAACTTCCACTCAGAAATTGAAAAGCCTTTGTGCTGTCTTCATTTTAAGCACTTATTCAAGCATATTTAATTTCTTTATAAATTCCTTTATCTTTTAGTAAGTTTTTTTATCTTATTCTTTTGCTTTAAAAAAATTATATCACCGGGATCCCTGGGTGGCGCAGCGGTTTGGCGCCTGCCTTTGGCCCAGGGCGTGATCCTGGAAACCCCGGATCGAATCCCACGTCACCCTCCCGGTGCATGGAGCCTGCTTCTCCCTCTGCCTATGTCTCTGTCTCTCTCTCTCTCTCTATGTGAGTATCATAAATAAATAAAATTAAAAAAAAATTAAAAAAAAATTATATCACCTTACCATAAAAGGCATCATTATTTCCAAGGGGGTGAGGGGAAAAGGATACTTGCTTATGTTGACTAGAAGATCCATAAGACAGAGCATTCTACAAATATACTTTGAAATTTTGTAAAAATCAATGTCTTACAAAGAGATGGGAAAACATTCTATGCTCGTGGATTGGAAGAATATATATTGTGAAAATGTCTATGCTACCCAGAGCAATTTTCACATTCAGTGCAATCCCTATCAAAATACTATGGACTTTCATCACAGAGTTGGAGCAAACAATCCCAAGATTTTTTTTTAATTTTTATTTATTTATGATAGTCACACAGAGAGAGAGAGGCAGAGACATAGGCAGAGGGAGAAGCAGGCTCCATGCACCGGGAGCCCGATGTGGGATTTGGTTCCGGGTCTCCAGAATCGCGCCCTGGGCCAAAGGCAGGCGCTAAACTGCTGTGCCACCCAGGGTTCCCCAATCCCAAGATTTGTGTGGAACCAGAGAAGACCCCAAATAGGCGGAGAAATATTGAAAAAGAAAACCAAAGCTGGGGACATCACAGTGCCTGACTTCAAGCTGTATTACAAAGCTGTGATCATCAAGATAATGTGGCACTGGCACAAAAACAGACACATAGATCAATGGAACAGAATAGAGAATCCAGAAATGGACCCTCAACTCTATGGTCAACTCATCTTCGACAAAGCAGGAAAGAATATCCAATGGAAAAATGGTAAATAGTGTTGGGAAAATTGGACATGCAGAAGAATGAAACTTGACCATTCTCTTACACCATACACAAGGATAAACTCAAAATGGTTGAAAGAGCTAAATGTGAGACAAGAATCCATCAAATACTAAAGAAGAATACAGGCAACAACCTTTTTGAACTTGGCCACACCAACTTCTTGCAAGACACATCTGTAAAAGCAAGGGAGACAAAAGCAATAATAAACAATTGGGGCTTCATCAAGATAAAAAGCTTCTGCACAGCAAAAGAAACAGTCAACAAAACTAAAAGATGTGTGCAAATGACATATCAGATAAAGAGCTAGTATCTAATGTCTTTAAAGAACTTATCAAACTCAACACCCAGGAAACAAACAATCCAGTCAAGAAATGGGCAAAAGACATGAACAGACATTTCTTCAAAGACCTACATGTGGCCAACAAGCATATGAAAAAATGTTCAACAAGCATATGAAAAAATGCTCCACATCACTTCCTATCAGGGAAATATAAATCAAAACCACAATGAGATACCACTTTACACTGGTGAGAATGGCTAAAATTAACAAGACAGGACAAAACAAATATTGGCGAGGATGTGGAGAAAGGGGAACTCCCTTGCACTGTTAGTGGGAATGCAAGCTAGTGCAGCCACTCTGGAAAACAGTGTGGAGGTTCCTCAAGAAGTTAAAAATAGAGATATTTTACATCTCTTACCAGTTGCACTACTGGATATTTACCCCAAAGATACAGATGTAGTGAAACAATAGGACATCTGCACCCTAGTGTTCATAGTAGCAATGCCAATAGCCAAGCTGTGAAGGAGCCATGATATCCTTTGATAGATGAATGGATAAAGACGATGTGGTATGTATATATATATGTGTGTGTTGTTTGCTCCAAATCTGTGAAGAAAGTCCATAGTATTTTGATAGGGATTGCATGTTGGTATATACACACATACCAACAGGGGGATATGCTAAAGAGAACAGTGAGCATGTCTTTAGATAGATAGATAGATAGATAGATAGATAGATAGATAGATAGATATAGAATATATATACACATATACATATATATAGAAATTAGTCATCAGAAAGGATGAATATATATATGTATACACACACACACACACACATATATATATATATAGAGAGAGAGATGAAATATTACTCAGTCATCAGAAAGGATGAATACCCACCATTTGCTTTGATGTGGATGGAACTGGAGGGTATTATACTGAGTGAAATAAGTTGGTTGGGGAAAGACAATTATTGTATGGTTTCAATCATATGTGGAATATAAGAAATAGTGAAAGTTACCATAGGGGAAGAGAGGAAACTGAGTGGTGAAAAATTAGAGGGGCAGACAAACCATGAAATACTCCTAACTCTGGGAAACAAGCAAAGGGTTTTGTTGTGGGGCAGGAGGGGTAGGGTGCCTGGATGACAGGCACTAAGGAGGGCACATGATGAGATGAGCACTGTTATACTATATGTTGGCAAATGAATTTAAATAATTTTTTAAAAAAATTAATGCTTTAGAGGTACACAGAAGCTAATATAATCAGCAACTTCATGGCAAAGTTCATTACTTACAGAAGCAGAAGGTCACACACTCTGTGCCAGACATGGAGCTTTGAACATTATAGTTTTCATCTATGGGGCACAGTTGGCATGACTACAACTGTCTTAATATCTTACAATTACTAGAGCAGAATAAGTTGTTTGAGAGAGAGAGAGAGAGTGCCAGTGAGCACACAGAGAGAGAGGGAGAAGCACACTCCTTGCTGAGCAGACAGCTCAACATGGGGCTTGATCCCAGGACCCTGAGATCATGATCTGAGCCAAAAGCAGATACTTAACTGATTAGCCACACAAATGCCCCAAATATTTTGTTTCTATTGCATTTTGTAGGCTGCTATTAAAAGATCATCCCAATAACACAATTAATTGGGTTGAAATTAACGTCATTATTTAAAGGAAAGATAAAAACAATGTTCAATGAGTCGACGTTCTAGCATGTTCAAAATCAAGGCAATACACAATGAAGCAGAAAGCCCCAAAATGCATCTTTCCACAGTTTATCACATCATTGTCTTTGTTTTGTTAAAACATATCCATTATTTGAATTTGTATTGTTATATTTTTGTTTGCACATAATTTGTAAATTAAGTTCAGTTCTATAGATGAAACAGAATATAGACAATTAATTTATATATGTAATTTGTGTTTGTAAATATTTAAATAATTATAATGAGAATTACTTTATTCTAGGAATATGCAAGAATTTGTTTCCCCTCCTTTATAAGGGATAATTACATTACTTACATTTGTACAGAGGATACAAGTTTATTTCTTTTTTATAAAGTTATTAATGACCAACAGGGGGATATGCTAAAGAGAACAGTGAGCATGTCTTCATCTGCTTTTGCCTTTTGGGGACTAGATTGACAATTACCTTTATATAAATTCTAATATTCCTAAATGTAAGAGTTCATTCCATAATTTCAGCCTAGTAAATTATATTTCATAAATTATACATCTCACAAAACATTGGGTCAAAGTGTTAAATTAAAGCCTAAAGTTTTCTGAAGTCTCCCCAGAAAGACAATTTTTCTTTCCTTCCATTTGTTTTCTTTTCCTTTATCCCCCAAGAAGCAACTGATTTTGTCTTTTTTACCTCAACTATTTTTAGTAGGTATTCTTGGATAAAAGACATGGCTTTTGGAGAGAGAGGGGTGGAATCTGAATCATCTCAGCTGATTATAATGCAAATTTATGTAATTGATAAACTTTACCTTTAGTTTTCACTTAATAGATCTGACATGATAGTCTTTTTTTTTTTTTTTGACATGATAGTCTTAAAGCCTTAGTGAAAGGAAAAAGTATTATTTTTAAAAAATTGAATTAACTTTAAAACACCCTTTATTATTATGAAAATGCAGCTGTCTTATGTTTGTTTCTTTGTTTAGAGAGAGAGAGCACATAGGCAAGAGGGGAGCAGAGATAATCTTTTTTTTTTAAGATTTTATTTATTTATTCATGAGAGACACAGAGAGAGAAAGAGAGGCAGAGACACAGGCAGAGGGAGAAGCAGGCTCCATGCAGGGAGCCCAAGGTGGGACTTGATCCCGGGGCTCCAGAATCACGCCCTGGGCTGAAGGCGGCACTAAACCTCTGAGCCACCTGGGCTGCCCAAGGAGAGAGAGTCTTAAGCAGACTCTACACCCACCATGGAGCCCAGCATCAGGCTTGATCTCATGACCCTGAGATCATGACCTGAGCCGAAACCAAGAGTTGGACACTTAACCAACTGAGCCACCCAGGTGCCCTGTTTGTATTTTTGAAATAATATTTTCGTGTTTTTTTTTTTTTTTTTTTTTTTTTTTTTTTTTTTGCTGTTCATAAATTATCTTTGATCTCCACACACCTGCTTTGGTGTATTCATGTGTATCTGTAATGACATGAGTGATGGGAACATTTGAATGGCTCTTGTTCTCTTTTCTGCACTTATGCATTTCATTAGCTTGATGATGTAGTGGTCATAATTTAGAAGGGTATTGTTATTATATATCATCTGAATTAATGGGACGTACCTTCCTTCAATAGTCCCTGGCATGGCTGGGGTCAGCACACCTATCAGGTGGAAGTCAGTTCCTCACTGGCCCATATCCCTAAAACCTACTACATCAGAAACAATGGCTTACTTTTATTGGCCTATTTATTCACAAGAACTACTCAGAGAAGCAAGAGACTAATTACAATGGGACCAACTTGATTTATCTTATGCAGGGAGAAAAGGCTTCAATATCAAAACCCAAAATATTCATGTGGCCGGTGCAGTTTTCTGTAATTTGGTTACTTCAAGTAATATGTCATAATAATATTCTAAAAATGCTCCACTTTCAAAATTGTGTCTTACTTCTTCAAGATTGTGTTTCACCACATGTGAATATGTAAGCACTCTTCTAGCAACTATCTATAATAATGTATTTTTTTTCATGTATTGAATTCCTCCCAAAATATCATACCACCAAATCTTGGTAATTTGCAACTGTTTACAGCAGGAATCATCCATGCATCATTCTTTCAGTAGACATTTTGCTTAGCGTTTTATATATATGCCAAACACTAAACTGTGCTGAGAATAAATTCATGAGCAAGATTCAAGGAGACTTACAATCTGATAAAAGCAGACAGATATGTAGACAAATAAGTGTACATAATGGCTATGGCAAATGTGTGAATGAAGTCTCCGGCCTTGGGAAAATAAATCTATCTACTTTTCATTCATTCATCTGTGCATTTATTACATATTAATCTTGAGATGGTAGGCCTTGTCCTCAGTGCCAGGGATACAGAGTTCAGTGAGATACAGCCCCTGTCTTCAAGGAATCCACAGTTTAGCCCGGGAGCCAGGTAAGTAATCAATACTTAGAATAAGCAGGAGGTAGTAGAGGCATATGTCTGGTACCATGGCTGCACAAAGGAAGGAGTGGTTAGCAATCTGTGTGAGGCTTCAGGGGAGGCTTCAAAGTACAGAATTCCATAGAACTGGATCAGAGCGATGGGGCAGTGTCATCAGGTGACAAGGAGAGGGGGTACTCAAGGAAGAAGATAGACTAATACTTTTCATTATCTCTGAATGTTTAGATTTAGGAGCTGTTTGTTCAGTCAGATCCTCTCTTGGCCTGAAATGCCTGTGAATGTGCCATGGGGGAAGGTGAGTGATGACAGGTACCAAAGTGAATGTTAGGGTAAGTCTAGCTTATCTAATTAATCATATTTGATTGGCCTGGAAGCGCTGGACTATAGCTTCAAATTCAAATGCCTGTGATGGTTTTCAAGGCTCTAGTAACTTGCCAACACCTTGTCTATGCTGATTTCATCTTCTTCCTCTACCTCAGTCCTACATTATAGGACCAATCACCTTTCTACCCCCTAACAATATCTCCTTATTCACTAGTCTCTCTTCACCTTCTGCAATGAGTCACAAAGAGTCTGCAAAGAGCCTCTTTCCTCTCTGCCAGTCAACAATTTAGCTCAAATCCTACATCCGCTGCAAAACTGTGACCTGACCCACTGATTTCTATTTCTTTTGTCCACTTAAAGGACTCCTGTGTTAAATCTGTGTTATGTATTGCTTCCACAAATGGCCTAGATGAACAATTTTGCTAAAATCCCACCCCTGCTAGCCTGAGTATACCTCAAATACCTATTATTAAAAAATGGCACATATTATATCTCATAGGACATCTTGGAATAGAATTGTGAAAAGTTTAATAAGCATAAAATGATGTATATAACATTGGTAAATGTCTGCTGGCTAAAGCAGATAAGCCCAGTTTCCATATTTCCCATACTATAATCACTTCTTTCCAAGTTCACCATGTCTCAAGCAGTGGGAAGCATCTCCATCCAAACTTCATCAACTTCATCCACAGACACATTCCTGACCCCATAAGCTCAAATCCTGTCAGGAAGCATTCTATGGTTCTACTTTCCACTGTTCTGCTAGATGCTTTCAGAATTTATCAACCATGTGCTTACTCTGAAACTTGAGAAGAATGCTCACAAATGTTTCTGAAGGAAATTTGGAACTTACTACCTTTCTTTCACATCATCTTCTTTCCTTTCTTCTGATTGTTTCTTCTCTCCTGTGCTAATTAGGGTAATGAACAAACAATCCCCAAATCTCAATGGCTTACAGTGTTGAAAACATATTTCATGTCCACGTCACAGTCTGTGGCAGATTGTAGGGATTAGGAAGCAGGGGTAGGCCCTACAGAGGTATCACAGGACCCAGGCTGATAAAGGCTCCCATGGTCTGCCCGGGCAATAACATCCACTGGATGGAGGGTGAGAAGGGGAGACCAAAGAAACATGGAACATGATGCAGGACATTTTAGGAGCCAGAGCTGGAAAGGGTACATATCTTTTCCATTCACATTCCATTTGCCATAACTCAATCACAGGGTTCCACCCAACAGGTAGGTGGAGCATGTAGTGAGGGATGTAATTTAGTTATACTTCCAGGAAGAAAACAAAATGAGGTTGATGAACAAACTCTCCATCCCATTTGGAAATTTTATGTATCTTTCTTTAGAGGCCTTTTATCTCCAACCAGTCCGAAGAAACAGACTTTGACGTCTCACACAATTTCAACAATGTGTTTGATGGATCCAGTTAACGTTTGTAACAAACATCTTAATCTTATGTCATATACTGTCCTGTATAATTCTTAGATTGTCTCACCTATACATGTTAATTCTTCAATAAGATTTCATGGTGGAGAGAGTAGTAGTGTGAGAGGAAGCAGACTAGAAAGAGCCGGTTTTCATAAGAAGGGGATAAAAATAAAGAACCTAGAACTTTTAGAAGCCTTACTGAATGTATATTGACAGATTATGGTATTAATCAGCACAACAACTTGAGGGAAAATGTATTTCTGAGCAGACTATATCAAGGACAGGTAATTTGGATTTAGAAACATTAAAATGGGGATGCCTGGGTGGCTGAGTGGTTGAGCATCTGTCTTCGGCTCAGGGTGTGATCCTGGAGTCCCTGGACCGAGTCCCACATCGGGATCCTTATATGGAGCCTGGTTCTCCCTCTGCCTATGTCTCTGCCTCTCTCTCTGTGTCTCTCATGAATAAATAAATAAAATCTTTTTTAAAAATAGAAGCATTGGGATCCCTGGGTGGCGCAGCGGTTTAGCGCCTGCCTTTGGCCCAGGGCGCGATCCTGGAGACCCGGGATCGAATCCCATATCGGGCTCCTGGTGCATGGAGCCTGCTTCTCTCTCTGCCTATGTCTCCGCCTCTCTCTCTCTCTCTGTGTGACTATCATAAATAAATAAAAATTAAAAAAATTAAAAATAAAAATAGAAGCATTAAAATGGATATTTTTAAAACTTGAATGTAAATAAGAGGATGCACTCATAGTTTCAGTTAAGGGATGGCCCACATTTCCACTAGAGGGCCCTATTTCAAAATATTACAAAGCTGGAGATGAACAGCTTTCTGATGAATTGCAACTCTCATAACTTTTCACCTATTTAGGGCACTTCATTATCAATTGTAGCTGCTTTCCCTAAAACACTATTGATGTGGCAAATTTCATCTTTTAGTATGACATGAAAACTGTTTTGGTAAAGTAATTTGGCCCAAAGTTTTCTTAATAGAGAATATTTTGTTCTGAACAGATCATTTAAAATGAACAACCTGGCGGTAGTGAAATGACAACCTGTCTCCCAAAGTGCAGAATCAGCAGTGATGTCGGGAGAGTCCACAAAGCAGCACAAGCTGTAAATTTCCCTTGCTTCGAGTGGATTTTAAAACCAACACAGATTCTATTCCTCCTTTTTTCCCAGCTCTATTTTGAGACACACATTTCAAAATCCCTGAAGTTGTTCTACTATGTTATATGGATTCTGACAACTCCAAATAAGTCAAAACCATCCAATTAAAATATGCTCTGAAACTAAAAATAGATGATGATAATAAAAAGCTGCAAACCCAGTATTTAGCAACTAGAGCCTGGTAGTTGCCATTATGAGGCATTTGGAGATTGCTGACGAGAAAGAAGACACTAATGTCTCTTTTTCTTATCCATTCATCCATTAATCCTGACTTCCTTTGTATCAGGTGCTAGGTGTTAATATAAGAAGGAAGTTCATCTAATTAAAAATAAAGAAAGTCAAGGAAATAGATAGTGAGTAGTTGCTCATTCCCTGCTGCCCTTCCTCAACCCTCAATCCTGCTGAAAGGGGACCAAGGGTGAGATATCCTACCACTTCTGCTCTCATCGTCTTTCTAAGCAAATCTGATAGTATCAACATTAGTCCATTCCTGGAAACAAAGGAAGTCAACACCAGAGCCTTCTTTCTCCATTCCTACCATCCTTCAGGATTCTCCTTACATTGAGATAGAGTCCTCACACTACACTCAACATTACTAAACCATTCTAATACACGTCCACAATTGTAGATAAGAAATCGGAGTACTAGATTCAGGCTAAAATAATTTCCCATCACTGTGGTGGTCATATGAGTTATCTTCAATATTAAATTGAAAGCATCTGCCATCGTGGTTCTTCCAAACTATGGAAGTCATATATTTCCTTGTCCATTACATTCCAGACCACAAAAATTGCACATTTGTGTGTCCAGAGAGTTAAGGGATTAAGTATGGCTAAGCTAATGTGTATGTTATGCCACCTCTGACCATGATGAAGTAACAGAGACTGAATTTACTTTTCTGCTTTAAACAATTAGAAAATCTGAAAAAAGGGATGCCTGGGTGGCTCAGCGGTTGAGTGTCTGCCTTTGGCTCAGGGCGTGATCCCTGAGTCCTGGGACTGAGTCCCATGTCAGGCTTCCTGTAGGGAGTCTGCTTCTCCCTCTGCCTATCTCTCTGCCTCTGTCTGTGTGTGTGTGTCTCTTATGAATAAATAAATAAAATCTTAAAAAAAAAAAAAGAAAATCAGAAAAAAAATATATGAAGTAATGGTTTTCAGACATTGGATAACAGCTAACATAGGACCGTGATCCCTGAGAGAAGGGAAATACATGAGGTGGGCCCTATAATTGCTCTGGTTTTCTGCCTGCAAGAAATTCCTAGTACAGGAAGTGATAACCCAAACAGAGCATAGCAGTCTCAATGATAGAGACTGAAGTTTGAAGAGGCCAAGAGAACTAGACTTTCCTTCTGAAAGGAAAGAGCTAATAGAGTTCTGAAATTTTCACCTGGCTAATGATCTGTGCCTGTGTGAAGGAAAACTACTTGAGGCCACAGAAAAAAGCCCAGGAAAGCTGTACACCAAATAGTGCCTGCAGCTTTTGCAAGGCTGGAAAGAATTCATTTTCCTACTGGCCAGAGAGAAAAGGACTCAAAGTACAAATGACATCAGGTACTGACCCTTGCCCTCTTGGTAGTAGATCTACTCTGGATCCATTCTAACAAAGCTTGAAAGCAAACCTTGAAATAACACAACTAATTCAAAATAGCTACACATCAGAATAAAAGTCCAACACTATGTAAGGTATACAACAAATGCACCATCTAAAAAAAGTTAATAACACAATGTCCAGAATTAAATTATTTTTAAAATTACCCAAAGTGCAAGGTATACAAGGGAAAAAATATTTTCAGACAAAGTAAATTTCAGAACAGGGGTATTACCTGGGACAAAGAGAGACTTTTGATAATGATAAATGTGTGTGTACCTAATAGAGCTTCAAATCCTCGAAGAAAAATTCATAGAAATGAAAGGAAAAATAGATATATATATAATTATGGCCAGGGACTTCAGCACTCCTTCGTCAACAGTTGATAGAAACAAGCAGCAAGGAAATCAGTAATACAAAGGAGATCAAGTAACACTGTCAATCAACTTGATCTAATTGATATTTATAGAACATGTCACACAAGGACAGCAAAAGACACATTCTTTCCAACTGCATGTGGGACATTCACTAAAATAGACCATAAGTCTCAACTTTAATAGAACTAAAATCATACAAAATATATTATCTAAGCATGATAGAGTTAAACTGATATCAATAATAGAAAAAATACTGGAAAATACTCAAGTTGGATATTAAGTTGAATATTAATATCTCATGGGTCAAAAAAGAAATCACAAGAAAGTTAGAAAATATTTTCAACTGAAAGTAGAAAACAAAACACATAAAATTTGTGATATTCAGTTAAAGGAGTGCTCAAAAGGAAAGTTATAGTGTTAAATCATAATATTTAAAAAGAAGGAAGGCCTTAAATCAATGATCGAAGCTTCTACTTTAAGAAACTAGAAAAAGAAAAAGCTAATGAAAACTAAAGGAAAAAAGAATAAAAAGCAGAAATCAATGAAAGAGAAAACAAAGATAATACAGAAAAAGAAATCAATGAAATTAACAATTGGTCTTTTGTAAAGAAAAAAATAATAAATGAATACTTCCTAAATCATTCTATGAGGGAAGGATTACCCTGATACCAAAACCAAAGACATTAAAACACAATTACAGACCACCACTGTCCCTTATATTAGAAAAATTCTGAAAAAAATATTTAGCAAATCACAATATGTGTTATATAAATGATAAAAAACATCATGACTACATAAGATTTATCCTAAAATTCAATTTTGGTTTATTCCTCAAAAATTGATCAATGGAATTCACCATATTAACAGACTAAAGGACAAAACCCATATGATCACTTTACCAGATGGAGAAGTAGTATTCAATAAGATTTAACACTCATTCATAATTTAAAAACAAAACAAAACAAGAACTCCAGCAAACTCAGAAGAGAACTTTCTAAACTTGATAAAAAATGGGAAACCTACAACAATGTCATACTTAATGGAGAAAGACTTAATGCTTCCCCTTAAGATTGGGAACATAGCAAAGATGACTGCTCACAACACTTCTATTCAGTATTGTACTGAAAGCCGTAGCCAATCCCATAAGGCTAAAAAAAGAAATAAAAGGTATACACATCTGAAAGGAAGAACTAAAACTGTCCATATTTGCAGACCAATAAAAGTTACTAGAAGTAATAAGTCAATTTAGCAAGATTACCAGGAAATAAGGTCCATATATAAAAATTGCGGGACCCTTGGGTGGCTTGGTGGTTGAGCATCTGCCTTCCTCTCAGGGCATGATCTTACATGGGGCTCCTGGCAGGGAGACTGCCTCTCTCTCTGCCAATGTCTCTGTCTCTCTCTCTGTGTCTCTCATGAGTAAATAAAATCTTTAAAAAATAAAAATAAATTTTAAAAAATTAAAATCACTTGTTTTTCTATATATTGGAATGAACAATGAGATATTGAAATAAAAAGCATGCTTTCCAATAATATTGAAAATATTAAATCTCAGCTATACACTGAGAAACCACAAGACTTGGCTGAGAAAAATTAAGGACCTATATAAATGTAAAGATATAGCATGTTTATAGAACACAAAACTAAATATTAAATGGCAATTCTCTGCAAATTGATTTATAGAGTCAACACAATCCCAGCCAAAATGCCAGCAGGTTTTTAATAGACATGTCAACTTCTGCAACTCAATAGTAACACAAAAATTTTGATTTAAAAAATGGGTAAAAGTTTTGAATAGACACTCCATCAAAGAAGCACTACAAATGTGCAACATAATTAGGCATTAGGGAAATGCAAAAAACCATAATGCAATTTTTAAAAGAACAATAATGCCAAGTGTTAAAGTAATCACACCAATCATACACTGCTGGTGAGAGTGCAGAATGGTGTGGCCACTTTCAAAAACAACTTGGCAGTTTCTTAAAAAGTTAAACATAGGAGCACCTGGGTGGCTCAGTCAGTTAAGTCTTTGGCTCAGGTCGAGATCCTGGGGTCTTGGGATCAAGCCCTGCTTCGGGCTCCCTGCTCAGTGGGGAGCCTGCTTCTCCCTCTCCCTCTGCCCTTTTCCCTGCTCCTGCTCCTTCCCTCTCTCTCAAATAAATAACTTCTTTTTTTTTTAAGTTGAAAATAAAAAAAGTTAAACATACATTTACCATAGTAATCCCACTCCTAGATTCGCCCAAAAGAAATTAAAACATGTGTCTGCATAAAAACTTGTACTCAATATTTATAGCAGCTTTATTCATAACAGTCAAATGCTGGAAACAACCCTTATGAACCAGCTGGTAAATGGATAAACAAAGGGTACTATGTCGAAGTAATGGTGTGCTGCTCGGCAATGAAGGAAAACCTACTGATATACAAGCAGCATCATGGAGGAATCTCAGCAGTATTATGCTGGGACTGAAATAAGCCCGACATAGATTACATACTATATAACTCCATTTCTACAAAACTCCATAAAAAGCAAAACCATAGGGATAGAAAGCAAATCATCCATAGCCAGGGGTTAGAGGAAGAAGATAAGGAATGTTTGCATGGAGACACGGGGAAGTACATGGAGTGCTAAAATATTCTGTGCCACGGTTGTGGTAGTAATTACGTGACTGTGTGTATTTCTTAGTACTCAATAAATTGTACACTTTAAATTGCTGGCTTTTATCCTGTATAAGTCGTACCTCAATAAAGTGAGGATTTGTTGGTTGGTTTGTTTCTGGTTTTTAATACATAGAAAGGTCAAAAATCTGCAAGGCCCACTACATAAGGATGATGACAAATTATACATATATTCTCTAGAATTTCATTGCTAAATCCCCTAGGTAATTGGAAACTTTAATCTCACAGGCATAAGTAGCTATGCTGTTGTCAGGTATAGTGTAGAAAGGACTGAATAATGGAGGTACTCTGACATGTGACCAGCCTCAGAAGCTTGGGGTGGAGGTGTGTCGGGGAGATGTCAATCTGGTACATGATGCTAAGATAAGCACCTGCAGCCAGCTTTACAAAGCAAATTAATGTGTGGCTAAATCTGCATAAGGACCTGGAGCACCTACTATGAGTCAGCCAGAGTGTCAGTCACTAGGCAAAAGCCAAAGATGACTAAGGCAAGGTATATGCTCTTAAAGGCAAAACCAAGATTACAATACAAAAATCAGTGCAAAGTGCTATTGAAATGTCAAGAGGAATGTATCTACTCATCTAAAAATTATTTATTAAGTACTACTTATATTCCAGGCACCTGAAGAGCATCTTCAAATACAATGATATGCAAGATAGCCATAGAACTTCCTCTCCTAGAGATGAAATAGCCATTAATAAATGAATCACACTGTACTATTCATCAGGATTGTTGGTTATACAAATGAAACTGACTCTGGTCAAGTTAAGCAGAAAAATAATCTTCAAGAGTATCAGATAGCTCATAGAATTGATAGAAACATTAGAGAGTTAGACTAAGTTAGGAACCAAGGGAGGCCAAACATAGTCAAGACTCCTTTCTAAAGGAGCTAATACCTGACTCATGACCGCCACCCCTGGTTACTTGCCACCATGACACTGCCCAGCTGATTCTGCCCAGCCAAGAATAATAATCCATTAGCCCTCTGTGTTTTTGCAGTATTTCCTCAAGATTTCTTTCTTGTCCAGGCTAAGATCATATGCCTTCCTGGTTGCAGGGAGAGAAATGACCTTCTTCCCCTTTGAGTTTTGTAGTAGGAGCCTCAGTCTTAGTCAAGTGGGTGAAAAGGGGAGAAAAGAGTATTGCAGAGGAAACTGCATGTTCTGAGACCTCATGGTAGGAGAAAGCTTGATGCACATCAGGCCCTGAAAGTAGGATGGACCATACAGCATCACAAGGGCTACATTAGAGGACTTCAAATTTTCCAGGAGCAATGGGAAGCCACTGTGGGATGTTAAGCTAGAAGTGAATCTTGAATTTGTGTGTCAAAAAGATTACTTTGTACTCTGGGGAACAAACTGGAAAAAATAAGAAATGAAAGCAGAGAGATGAATTACTTGGCTACTTAGATGATCCAGGCCAGAGGTGGATGCAACTGGTGGCAGTGGAAGTGGAGAGAGGAGGACAGTCAAGGACTCTTTAGAAGGTATTCAGAACAGGCTATGATGACAGAAGATGTGGGAGGTGAGAGAGATGTGGATCTAGGATGACACCTAGGTTTCTGACTGGCACAACTGTACCAGTTGAATGGTGGTACCAATCAGTAAGATAGGGAACACTAGGAAAGAGCCAGTTTGGCAGAGAAGATCATGAGTTTTAGTATTCAACCTGTTGAATTTGAAATGACTTGAGACATCTAAAAGGCAATGTCAGGTAAGAGAAAGACCTCCAACTCAAATTAGAATTGTTCTTTTTTTTTTTTTTAAAGATGATGGGGTGGTTAGTGATGTGCAAAAGATCATGGAGATAGGTCATCAGACACAGCTGGAATCAAGAGCTGAAATAATATTAATGTGGACCATTTTCTCTCCTCATTGCTCAGGAAAAGCAATATTAGTCCATTCAAACGAAAAGTAAAAATACTTCTTAAAAGAAAAAAAAACAACTATGAACTCAAACATGTCCTAGAATCAAGTAGGAAAGAAAGGTGGATGGGCTGACTGATCTCAAAACCTCATTTAATCCTAAGATTCTATTATGTTGTATAAGTTTTTGAATTTTCTAGAATGTAGATTTATTTCTAGTCAAATAAATTGGTTCCATTTCTTTCTTAACAATAATACATTTATTATAATTATTATTATTATTTCAAACAAGCTATATCAGTTTCCCTGATGTAAATACTCAAGAAGCAGTAATGATACATTGGATAAAAGCGCAAAGTTGAAGGGTGCAGAGTCCTCAGTTCAAATTCCATCAAACATTATTAGTTGTGCAAACTTACACAATGCACTTCACTTTTTTGAGCCTCAGTTTTCTAATTTTCAAAATTAGAACAACAGTAGTGCTTATATCATAATTTTATGAAGATTAACAAGGCTCTTGAATATTTTTTAAAGACTTTATTTATTTGTGAGAGACACAGAGAGAGAGAGAGAGGCAGAGACACAGGCAGAGGGAGAAGCAGGCTCCATGCAAGGAGCCGGATGCGGGACTGGATTCCCGGTCCCCAGGATCACACCCTGGGCTGCAGGCGGCGCTAAACCGCTACACCACCGGGGCTGCCCTCTTGAATATTTTTTTAAAAGGCAATGTCAAGTCGGTGATTATATATATGAGTCTGGAACTCAGAGGAAACATCTGTGTGGGAGATATAAATGTGTGAATTGTATACATGTCAATAATTGAAGCCATGTTATGTATGACATTACCAAGGCAAAGAGGATATGGAGAAGAGCAAGGCCTAGGACTGGCCCTGAGAAACTCCTGAATTAGATTTCCTAGACAAGTCAGAGCAGCAAACTTCTTGATGGGCTTTGAAACTATGAATAATTGGGTAGAAAAGGAAGAAAAGAATATTTTGACAAAGCATCAACAGTATGAGAGAGGCGTCCTGGGAAAGGGGACACTCAGGCTGGAGGGTACACAAGAGAGTGATGGATGCTGAGGCTGATGCAGTAGGCCCTGAATGATTGTGCATATCAAGAAATTTAGGCTTTCCTGTAAATAGTCCATCAAATTTTATAATCAGAGTAACAAGGTTTGTTTGTAAAAAGAAAATTTGTCCCCCCCAAAAAGGAGGTCAGCCAAGAAAAGGAAGAGCATGGAGGCAAAAAGAACCAGTCAGGAGACTACAAGGAGTTAAGAGCTCCCCTAAGGTAGTGGCAGGGACATATGTGTGACATATGTATGAGATATTTCAGAAGTAGCATCAGCAAGACTTGCTAATGAACTGAGTGTGAAGGAGAGAGAGGCTTTAAGAGGGGGAATTGAGGCCTCTAAAGAATCAGGTTAAAAGAGATGCACACATCCAACAATTAGTTAGCATCATTTGGGTGTAGCCTGCCAGCAGAATCATTGCAGAACCATCACCTCTAATTAATGAGGTCATTCCATGAAGTTGGGCTATAAGTAGTCACAGTCTATGGTCCTGGAACATGTTTTTCCTCTGAAGTTCTTGGATGCTAAGTCACAGATGGTGAAAGCAGCAGTGTTGGATTGTAGCCTGTATGACCAGGTAGATGATGGACCCAGTAACTAAAACAAGGAATACCACCGAGCACTGTACACACCTACAAAATATAACACGGTTCCTAGCAGCTCAAAGAGCTGGTGGTGACTGTACAAGAAAAGTAGTGCTAAGGAACATATGGGGAGCAATTAAGATTCCAAGAGTAAGCAGAGGGGGAAATGCTCCTGGGAGACTGTAATTTAAACACATGGATGTTTAGGAGAAGAGAAGAGTGCCTTTCTTGGGAGAACTGAACCAGAATACTGGTAGGCAAGAGGACTCAAAGAGTAAACTCTAATGCTTTTGGCTGGAGACCTTGAACCAATGAGCACAACAGATCTGGCAATTTCTGAATGTTAATGGGGCATAGGAGCAGGATGGCAGAGCAGAGTTACATAAAGGTACATATGTCTTTATATTTAAAGTAGGTTTCTTGGGGCTTCTGGGTGGCTCAGTCAGTTAAACATCTGCCTCTGGCTCAGGTCATGAACCTGGGGTCCTAGGATTGAGCCCTGCTGTCATGCTCCCTGCTCAGTGGGGAGTCTGCTTCTCTCTCCTCTTCTGATCCACCCACCATTCATGCTCTCTCTCTCAAATAAATAAAATCTTTTAAAAATTTTTGTAAATAAAGTAGGTTTCTTGTTGACAATATATAGTTGTCTTGTTTTTTGAATCCACCCTAATAATCTTGGTCTTTTAACTAATAGTATTTAGACCACTGACATTTAGAGATTATTGATCCAGCTGGATGAATATCTACCATATTTGTTACCACCTTCTATTTATTTGTTGGTGGTGTTCTTTGTTCCTACTTTTGTCTTCCACTCTTTTTTTCTGCATTTTATGATTCCATTTTCTCTCCTTTCTAATCAATTATAATTAATGTCAATTTTACTTTTTTTAGTTGTTGTCCTAGAGTTTGCATTTACAAAATGCAAGCATGCATTTACAACTTAATCCATGTCCATTTTCAAATAACACTGTACCACCTCACAAGTAACCCAAATACTTGTAATAATAAAATATTCCTCATTCTTCCCTCTCATCCCATGTATCATTGCTGTCATTTATTCCACTTATACATAAGCTGTAATCATCAAATATATTGTTATTTTTACCTAAATCTGTCATCTATTAGAAAAATTAAGAAGAAAAAATTTTTTTTAAAATTTTACCTTCAGTCATTCCTTTTCTAACATTCTTCTTTACACAGATCTGATTTTCTGATCTCTATTATTTTGCTTCTCTCTAAAGAACTTCTTTTACTATTTCTTGCAAGTGAGGTTTACTGAAAATTCCCTCAATTTTCATTCATCCAAGAAAGTATGTCCCCTTCATTTCTGAAGGATATTTTTGCAAGATACAGATTTCTAGTTTATTGTTTGGTGTGTTTTTTTCCCTCTCAACACTTTAAGTACTTCACTCTTCTGTCTTCTTGCTTGACTGCTTTCTGAGGAGAACGTGGATGTAATTTTTACCTTTGCTGGATTCTTTCAAGATTTTCTTCTTTTTCTTTGATTTGCTGCAATTTGAATAGTATACATTTAGGTGTAATTTGGTGGGGGGTAGGGAGAGGCATTTATCCTATTTGGTGTTTTCTGAGTTTCTTGGATCTGTGGCTTTCTTTCTAATATTAATTTGGGGAAATTCTCTGTCATTATTAATTCAAATATTGCTTCTGTTCCTTTCTTTCTTCCTCGGATATTCCCATTACGTGTATGAGAGAGGCAACCCAAGATTGAAGCTTAGTTCTAATGCCAAAGCCCATGATTTTTTTTCCATGCTAATTTAATAGTTTGCTAGCAAACATTTAGCTTTAAGCCATAAATTACTCAACCTGAAAAATACAGTGGCGTAAGAAAATAAAATGAGCCTGAGTGAACAAAACCAAACCAGACAACAGTGTATAGGGCAAGGGATAGGAATGAAAGAGAGACTGAGATTCCTGAGGTCCAGTCTCAGTATATTCTTTTTTCTCTTTTATTTCTCACAACAGCCCTGTGAAGCAAGTATTATTATCTGCATGTTATCAATGACGCCATGGGGACAGAGAGGGATAATCTGATGCAAAGTTGTCAACTTCATAAAGTGACTTTTATGCTTTGGTTCACATTTCTCACTCCTTTATCCCCGACACTTCAATCCTCCTCCTTCCTGATGCCTCAGTAGGTGAAGTTTCCTTTGAAATTTGAAAATCGAATTCCTGACAATCTCAGCAGAATAAAGTTGATAGAAAAATTAGGTGATTTAACTTCACCTCTTGAATGGCTTTTATGGTAAAAAAAAAAAAAAGATGTATGATGTGTGTGTGTGTATGTGTTTAAAATGAGTATTATATTCCTTCCTTCTTTCCTTCCTACCTTCCTTTTTTCTTTCTTCTTTTCTTTTTTTGCTGTGTGTTTAAAAATGTCTGCCTTTTGCCTTGCAACTTGAATGACCACTTGACTTAGCATAATAACATTGAGTCCCACATTCTTTCCTGCAGAAACTTTAGGTACTATTCCTCTGTCTTCTGTAGAAAAGTAGGAGACCAGCCTGACCTTTCCCCCTTGTCGGTGGCTAGCTGTTTCTACTTGGATGCCTCAGGAAATCTTTCTTTATCTCTAAAGGTAAATATCTTAATTAATATCAGCTGTTTTATATTAAATACTTTCTGAGCATATGGCATGCCCTTTCAATAGCAGATTCATTCTTTTACCTACAGGGAAATTTTCCTTCACTGTATTTGAGAATAATTTTTTATCTTCTATTGTTGAGTACACTGTTTCAGGACAAAAATTGTCTGTATTTTGTATCATCTAGATATGAACACTTTGTTTGGTCTCATTATTTTAATTTCTTTATAATTTTCTGCTGTGTTCATACTGATTATTTCAAGTCTCCAATTCCACGAATTTTCCTTAGCCCTGCAATTTCTCTTTCATAATTTCTGTTGCTTCAGCATTTTTGTCTTTGAGTTCTTATTTTACTAATAGCCTGTTTTTATTAAGCTTTTTTTGTTCTTTGTTTTTTGTTTTTTTTGTTTAGCACTGAGGCAATCTTGGGGGAGTTTTCTTCCAGGTTTTTTTGGATTTTGTTTCCTCCAGACTATCTCTTTTATGTCTATGCTTTCTCTCTTTCTCTCTTTCTCCCTCTTCTTGCCCTCACCTCCTCCTCCGTGGCGCATTTACAAAGGTAAATGGCATTTACATGCCATCTATTTTTATTTTGCTTAAGCTACAGTTGGGCAGTTCTGTATAATTCTTCAATTTCCCTGATCTGCAATAGTTCCTCTTGACCTTCTTAGCTTCCCTGGAAACTAGTTATCACCCCTGTGGACAACAACTTGGAGGCTGGATGTCATTTTCTATTTACTTTTCTGTATCCTGAGACTTGAGAGTGGGAAGGAGAAGAGCCCCTCTGGAACTGCAGGCAGTCTTTGCTGGGATCCTGGACTGCCTCCTCTCTTCTGAGTCCCTGCAAAGGTCCTTTATTGGGGCCAGTCTTCTGAGCAAGGGCCAGGAATTTCCTAATTCAAGGGCTCTGGTTAGTTCCTCCAACTCAGCAGTGACCTTGAAGAATGGCTGGCCTTGCCAGCCCTCTTGCCTCAGCTAGGGTCTGCAGTGGTGTAGAAAGCAGCTCCCAAGTGCATAGTTTCCCACTTACTCATCCTTCAGCCACTTCTCTTCAAATCAAGGTGAATTCACTATATTGGAGCATTCCTTAGTTCCTTTCTGGGAAGCAAGTGTGGTAAATAAGGTTGAGGGTCACTTTTCAATTTTGATTACTGCTGATGAAGTTTTGGCCATTTGAAAAGCAATATTTTTGTTCATTTCATTAGGTACTGGGGAAACAATGTTATCTGATCTGATTTCCATTGCCCCAGACTTTCAGAACAACTTTTTAGCAAGCACTGCTCATGATTCCAAGCAGGTGGTTCATGGACTACACTTAGAAAAAAAACAAAGCATGAAGTTCAGAGACAAGATAAAAATAATATTAAGGATGAGGTGGAAAGCAGAGAGGTTTACTTCATATTGGCTTTAAATGTTGAGAAGATTCCTAATTTTATATTTACTTAAATAATATATTTATAGATCCAAGAGCTAAAAAGGGAGTAGAGTAAATACTTAAGTTTTTACCTTTCCCAATGTTAAAATGCACTGAAGGTAAATAGTTGCAGGTTCAAAACCTCATATATTAAATATATTATAAAAAAGAAATCCAAAGCATCCTTATAATCATGTGAGTGTATCAGAGGGGCATTAAAATGTGTCCCCAAAACACAATATCCTTTACCCAAGATGTCTCCTTCTAAAAGCATCTGAGCTGAACATCTATGACTTTACTATAGTTCGCATTTATTTATCTTACAGAGTGAGACAAATTATTTCATTACTTTTAGAGATTAATTCTGTGTGCTGACTTCAACAAGACTTAATGTTTTCCATTTGTGCTCAGCCACATTTTAAGCAACACCCTGGGAGATAGAGTCAGTGCTGTGTACAGGGATTTCACTGCACAGTTCACATCGAGATCAGCAAAAAGGTGGATAAATCCCTAGCTGCAGTTTTAATTTTGTTGCCAAGGAAAAAAAAAAAACCAACCAGTGTTCAGAGTCCATCAGGCTTAGCTTCTCTGATGTGCCTCTTCAAAATACAAGAGGCAGGAAACAGCACATCTTGGCGCCTGACACCCCCCCCCCCCCCCCCCGAATCACAGCTGCCAGCCAAGCTCAGGAGGCTTGGTCCTCGAGTTCGGTGATCACACTGCCCAGCATTGCAGGTCACAGGTTCCTGAGGGCTGCTTATCTTCTTTTCAGCATTTGGCAGGTGTGCTTTACCATTAATTTAATTCTCCCGGTGCCCCTTAGATGATTCACAATGACTGCTCCACATGTCACCTTCACCTACTGAGCAAATTTGCGAGAGTTGTGCATTCACTTTAAAGTATTAATAATGCCTCCTAGTCAGAATGGCTGAAGAGGCCACAGAGGCTAATGGCCCTAACTAATGATTTCTTGATATACTTTCACAATAACTAGTTAGGTATAGTTATGGGGGCAAAGTAGCATTTGTTAAGCACCTGTGCTCTGGACTCAGGCATCTAAATCCTGGCCCCACCACCAACTAACTGCATGACAGGGCAATGTACTTACCCTTATTGAACCTCAGGTTCTTTACCTGTAAAATGGGGATATTAATGGTACTAATTGGAAGGATTTTTAAAAAGTTAAGATACGGGAATTCTCAGCCATGTGCAAATGGTGCAGCTGCTGTTGATTATCATCTTACTATCTTATTAGAGAAAGCTTGTACCTAAGAGTTTATACATTTACTTTTTTATTGAATTGTTTTACCAATGAAAATGAATACAGTGAAGTACTTCTGAAACCAGATACTTTTTATTTTCAAAAATTTTTAAAGATTTTATTTATTTGAGACAGACAGAGAGAGAGAGGCGGGGGGTAGGGGGCGGGTGCAGAGGCACAGGCAGAGGGAGAAGCAGGCTCCACACAGGGAGCCCGACGGGGGACTTGATCCTGGGTCTCCAGGATCACGCCCCAGGCCGAACGCGGTGCTAAACCGCTGAGCCACCTTGGCTGCCCTTATTTTCAAACTTTACAAATTTATTTTTCGCTATATAAAATCACCTTATTTTATGGATGAGGACATAGAGAAGTGTAGAGAATTGCCTGAGATCACAAAGCTGACTACAGATAAAATCAACACTAAATCTCCAATAACCTTAATTTGAGTAAAGTGCTCTTTTCACTGCATTACTCTGCCTTTCCTTGTATGATCATATTCATCAGTGGAGACCCTCGCACTGTAGCCATACGCCTATAGCGGCTTTCTACATATTGGTTACTTCACATTTTGGCTGTTATAACAGCCGTCAAATAAACCTGGGTTAAACAAGATATTATCTCTCATGTTAAAGTTCAGGTAAGCAATCCAGGGCTGGTAGGGTGGCCCCACTATCATCAGAGACCCAGGCTTCCTTTATTTTGATGCCCTTTCCACATCAGCACATGGTGACCATCTTTGGTCCAAGAGGGCTACTCCAGCCTTTATCATCATTTCCACTTTCCATAAAGATATGGAGAGGAGTAAAAAAAAAGGTGGGTTCATTCTTCTGTTTAAGAGTATACAACATTTTTGTTCATAGCGCATTCACCTGAACTTACTCTTATAGCACATGTACCTGCAAGGGAGGCTAAGAAATGTACGTTTCAGTTAATTCTATTTCTATGTAAGAAAAGACTAGATATTGGGATATAATTAACAGTCTTTGACCATACACACACAAAGCTTTAAGTAGTGTGATATTTTCACAAAAGTACTAGCTGTTCTGGATTTTATTTTTTAAAGATTTATTTCATATATATATACATATATATACACATGTATATATACACACATATACATATAAACGTGTATAAATATTTATTTATATTTAACTTATATATTTTTAACTTATATATATATTTTTTAAAGATTTTATTTATTCATTCATGATTGACACACAGAGAGGGAGAGAGAGAGAGGCAGAGACACAGGCAGAGGGAGAAGCAGGCTCCATGCAGGGAGCCCGATGTGGGACTCGATCCCAGGTCTCCAGGATCCAGCCCTGGGCTGAAGTCGCTGCTAAACCGCTGAGCCACCAGGGCTTTCCCTGACTTATATATTTTTAAATAAAAATGTTCAATTTATATATTTATATATATAAATATATATGTGTATATATATATATATATATATATATATATATATATATATATAGGCAGAGGGAAAGGGAAAGAGAAAATCTCAAGTAGACTCCCCACTAAATGTGGAGCCTGATGCAGAGCTTAATCTCAAGACCCTGAGATCATAACCTGAGCCATAATCAAGAGTCAGACACTTAAGTGACTGAGCTACCTGGGCACCCTTAGAGTTTTAATACAACAGCTGAAAGGTATATATATATATTCTAAGCTTCTTCAAAGGATAATTAATCTATTCCTTGAAATGTGATTCAGGATAGCAACTTTCACCTAAGGATCTAGGAAGGTGTCATGGGGTACCACACAGTCTTTATAGTATTTACAAAGCAAACTGATAAAAAGACAGACAATAGCAAGTGTTAGTGACAATGTAGAGAAACTGTAACTCTTGAATTTTACTGATGGGGAATGTAAAATGATACAGTCATTCTGTAAAACATTTGGCACTTTGGTAAATGCTAAACATAGCATATGTCATACCTTATGACCCAACAATTTCACTCCTAGTTATCTATCTAAGAGAAATGAAAACTTATGTCCACACAAAGACTTGTATGGATGTTCATAGGAACATTAGCCATAATGTCCCAAAGGTGGAAACAACTCAAATATTCATCAACTGGTGAATGGATAATAAAATGTGGTATATCTATATTATTTCAGCAATAAAAAGCAATCTAGTACTGATGTATATACTTCAATATGGATGAGACTAAAAAATGTCATGTTAAATGAAAGATGCCAAATACAAAATATCACATATTGTATGATTCCATTTATATGAAATACTCAGAATAGGCAAATCTATGGAGATAGGAAGTAGATTAGTGGTTGCCTGGGACTGCAGGGCAGCAGATTAGGGAGCTGACTGCAAATAAGCATTAGGAGTTTTAGGGTGTTTTTTTAGTATATGTGCTGCCAAAGTGAGCATGCACAAGCATGTGTGTGTGGTGATAGAAATATTCTAAAATGTTCATTATGGTAATGGTTGTATAACTTTGGAAATTTACTAAGAATTACTAAACTGCATGCTTTTTAAAATTGAAGTATAACTAACATACAATGTTGTATTGGTTTCAGGTGTACAACACACAAATTGTATGCTTTTAAAAGGCCAGTGGAAGCAGCACACATATCTTCAAATGGCTCAAACAGTGGGCTAATTCAGTGGAACCAGGCTAGGGCTGTGGACAATGTAGGTACTGACGATGCCAGAGATGAAAATACTTGTTCTCTCTTTGTAAAGGACCCACATCTTAGAGGTTGTCAAGGAAAATTTCACTGAAAATATTTTTAATTCCAAATAGCAGATTGGATAAATTAAGTAGAACATTTAAAATTTCATGACTTTCAAGATTTAACATACATTCTACTGATATTTATTCTACTATTTGACAGGTTCATGGCTTTTTACTTCTTGTGTGTTCATCCTCATAGCATGACTCCCTTCAAATCTGTTAACTTTACCTCAAATGGTGTCTTCTGCTTTTTGAAAACCACATTCAGACCTCTTAAAATATACTCTTAAGTGAATTTGTTCTTGCCATCAGCTTAGTGGTTTCTTCAGCCTACAAAAGGAATGAGATAGGGCAGCCCCAGTGGCTCAGCGGTTTAGCGCCTCCTTTGGCCTGGGGTATAATCCTGGAGACCCAGAATCCAGTCCTGTGTCAGGCTCCCTGCCTGGAGCCTGCTTCTCCCTCTGCCTGTGTCTCTGTATCTCTCTCTCTCTCTCTCTCTGTCTCTCATGAATAAATGGATAAAATCTTTACAAAAAATAAAATAAAACAAAAGGAATGAGATAGGTTTCACAAGATGTCTCAGAGCATCTTCTAAATGTAGGATTCCATGAGTCCATGTGTGTTTTTCATTTGCCATGTAGCCTGGGAAAATCTAGAATTTGAGAACACATGCGATTATTTGCTGGGGAAATTAAGTGGCTGAAAAAGCTTAGGAATGGGTAAAAGTGAGCAAGCAGAGAGGCAAAAAGCAATAGAAGAGAAAAACCAAGGTTCGACCATGTTGGACTTTTGCATGGAGAATATACATGTACAATTTAAGAGGGTATGTAGGAGAGTGAGCCAAGCATGCATTGTTCAGAGTGTATTCCTAAAGTCTGTGAGGGCTGTAAGAGTAAACCATACTGCAAGAATAGATATTACTAATCATTCATTCATCCATTTATTCTTCACATATTCAATAACAAATATGTTTTGATCCCCCCTAGTGCCAGGAGTAAGGGTGCTCCTAAGGGCCCTGACTTGGCTTCTGTTCTGCTTGTATTTCAGGCTTAGGGGTCATCTCAGTATCTTATAAAAGTATCCTTATGAAAGTATCTTCTTTGATTTTTTTTAATTTCAAAAAAATCTATATCTTCTTGAATTTTATGAAAAAAATGAGATGAAGTCTAATTAGCTTCTTGTGCCTGTAATAAACCTTTCTAGGAGGTACTACCTTCCCATGTTTCTTGAGCACTTAATATTACAGAGAACTTTCCAAGTTCACATATATAGCCACAATATACAAATTTAGACTTAAATATGAAAAAAAAGTTAAATGACCATAACTGATTCAGTTATCCAATCTAAATACCAATAACAAAATAAAAAAATGATCAAAGAATTCCCTCTAAAAGAACCCCCTAGCCTCAGATAGCTTTGCGGGTAAGACTTTTAAACATTCAAAAATCACAACTCTTATCCTTTGTAAACTGCTTCAAAGATTTTTTTAAAAAAAGGAAACTTATCTAATTAATTATTAAAAAACTAAAAAGCTAAAATTACGTTGGTACCAATATTTAAAACAATAGCAACAGGGATCCCTGGGTGGCGCAGCGGTTTGGCGCCTGCCTTTGGCCCAGGGCGCGATCCTGGAGACCCGGGATCGGATCCCACGTCGGGCTCCCGGTGCATGGAGCCTGCTTCTCCCTCTGCCTGTGTCTCTGCCTCTCTCTCTCTCTCTCTGTGACTATCATGAATAAATAAATAAAATCTTTAAAAAAAAAAAAAAAACAATAGCAACAACTATTATAAACCAAACTTACATATCAATATAAATGCAAAAATCTTGGGTAAAACACCTACAAATTAAACTTTAAAATCTATTTTAAATGTATTAGGGAATTCCCACCATGTCCAAGTAGGATTTCCCCAAGAGAATCCTCCTGCACTGTTGGTGGGAATGTGAACTGGTGCAGCCACTCTGGAAAACTGTGTGGAGGTTCCTCAAAGAGTTAAAAATAGACCTGCCCTACGACCCAGCAATTGCACTGTTGGGGATTTACCCCAAAGATACAGATGCAATGAAACGCCGGGACACCTGCACCCCGATGTTTATAGCAGCAATGTCCACAATAGCCAAACTGTGGAAGGAGCCTCGGTGTCCATCAAAAGATGAATAGATAAAGAAGATGTGGTTCATGTATGCAATGGAATATTCCTCAGCCATTAGAAACGACAAATACCCACCATTTGCTTCAACGTGGATGGAACTGGAGGGTATTATGCTGAGTGAAATAAGTCAATAGGAGAAGGACAAACATTATATGTTCTCATTCATTTGGGGAATATAAATAATAGTGAAAGGGGAAAAGAGAAAAAATGAGTGGGAAATATCAGAAAGGGAGACAGAACATGAAAGACTCCTAACTCTGGGAAACGAACTAGGGGTGGTGGAAGGGGAGGTGGGCGGTGGGTGGGGGTGACTGGGTGGCAGGCACTGAGGTGGGCATTTGACGGGATGAGCACTGGGTGTTATTCTATATGTTGGCAAATTGAACACCAATAAAAAATAAATTTATTAAAAGAAAAAGGATTTCCCCAAGAAATGGGAAAGTTTTTTAATATTAAGAAATACACTAATGTTAGCATTTGTACAGACTAAAAATAGCCACAAATTCCTTGACATTGGGCAGCCCAGGTGGCTCAGGGTTTAGCGCCACCTTCAGCCCAGGGCCTGATCCTGGAGACCTGGAATCGAGTCCCACATCAGGCTCCCTGAGTGGAGCCTACTTCTCCCTCTGCCTGTGTCTCTGCCTCTCTCTCTCTCTCTCATGAATAAATAAATAAAATCTTAAAAAAAAGATTCCAAAACATTTTTCCTATTGAGAGAAAGGGTCTATTTGGCCTCATCTTGAATCTAGGGTGACCTGTGACTGGTTTGACCAGTTTAGAATCATGGAAATAACACTATGCTAGTTCTGAGTCTAGCTTTTGAGAGGACCAGCAGCTCTCATTTTGGTTTCTTGAAGCCCTGAGCCACTTGTAAGAAGTTGGACCAGCCTGCTAAAGTCTATAGAGACAGGCTCTGAGGCTATGTGGAGAAGGACCAGAGCCCAACTGAGAACCCTTCCAGCCATCCCCACCAAGATGCCAAGCAGATGAATAAAGCCACCCTCAACCCTGCAAACTAGCCCAGGTGCCAGCTCCATACCATCAAATGACACCACTCAACATTATATGGGAAGAAGAGTCATCTGGCTGAGTCTTGCTTAAATTCCTAATCCACGGGGCACCTGGGTGGCTCAGCCCGTTAAGCACTTGACTCGATTTCAGCTCAGGTCATGATCTCAAGCTCATGAGATCAAGCCCCATGTCAGGTTCCATACAGAGCAAAGAACCTGATTAAGATTCTCTCTCTCCCTCTCTCTCTGCCCCTCTCCCCACCCACTCGCTCTGTCTCAAAAAAAATAAAAATCCTTAACCCACAAAATCACAAGATATAATAAATGATTGTTGTTTTATTTTGCCTAGTTTGTTAAACAATTGGATAAACAATAGATAGCTGGAAAAATGGCCCAACAACATGTGAACTGACAATTCACATAAAAACTAAAATACCTAATTTATATAACAATTCTTTAATCTTGCAAGCACAGCATAGGGAAACCAACATTACTATACTATTTTTGGATACAAAGTTCATGTGATTTTTTTTCATGTGATCTTTTTGAAAGGTAATTTGGCAATATGCATTTAAATATGAAATTTGAGGCTCGACCTAAAAATTCCACTTGTAGGCACTCCTTCTATGGAAATAACCCATTAAGGGCACAATGATCTATGGATAAAGATACTTTTTATAGAGTTATAGATAACAGAGAAAAATTGGTAATAGTCTAAATGCTCGTCAGCATAGGACTGGTTAAATAAAATACACATATCCCTCCAATGACATTGTATGCAGGTACCAAAAGGGATAGCTGGAAGATATAAACTGATGTGGTTATGTTTATCTTTGAGGCCTAGAATTTTTTCATGGAAAACTTTCACTTTGTGCTTACACCCTGCCCCATGATATATTACTTTTATTTTAAAAATAAATTAAGAAAAATAAAGGTTTAATATTTGAAAGGAGGTTTCTATATGGTTCAGCCTAATTGGAGTTCTGCCCTGGGGCTTGGGACCCATCCTTAGAGTCCTAAAAATTCCCCAGTTGCCAGGCTTGTCCTCTGTGTATATATGCTATTTCCACTTGGGATCATGCAGGGATTGGTATTTGGTAGAGTCTACGATTCAAGTGTTCAGCGTCTGATGCCTTAGCCATCTGCCTCTCAACTTATAAATATCTATTGGCACCCAGAGATATAACTATGTATACATGCCATCTAGTTTGTAAACAGAATAATTTCATCCCTCTCTGGCAGCCCTGGAATTAACAATTTAACATGACGATCTTTCTCTACCAAAATTCTGAACCTGTATCATATCACTAACCAAAGTCTTCATTATTCTACTTCTAGCTTCTTGATTGAGTTTCTCTTAGGGTACCCGTTCCCCTGTCACTTACCTCTGTGTTGCATTTGTTTGTGTCTTTGTGTTATTCACAAAGTTGAACACAATCAGGAAAGAACAAGCAGCCCAAGGCACTGTCATACTCAGATCAGCAGTCTCTGGGCTTCCAAGGCCTCCAAGCATTTCAACATTCCTCTCCAAATCTTGTTTAAACCTCTCCAGTTATCTAGAGAACTGGACAATCCTTTCTTATTGGGATTGACTTCTACTAGAACATGTAGCCATAGCAACAATTGAGAGTTGGTGATAATAAGAAACTTTATTCAGAGGAAAAGTCTTTTATTGTCATAGCAGCTGTGTGTGTGCCTTCTTATCTCTCTGAGTCAATTATTCATTCCATTATTAAACAGCCTTTCTTCTTAAACTGTTTATATCCGAAGCAGGCTGATGCATATTTAAAAGAAACCTGGAATATTTAGAATGGAGGGAAAGCAATCCAGATGAAGTTGGAAGCATTGAAGGGTTGATGGGACACCAGCAGGATGGTAATGGCACTTCTACTGGAGGAAACTGATAGGTAAAGAAGTCACCCAGTGTTTTGATTTTAAGGTGTTACCAGTCAAGAGCTACCCTCATACCTCCTGTTTATAATCCCATACTCCTAGAGATAAGCACTGTTACCAGTTTATTCTATGCACTTGAAGATATTTTATGCATATATGGTTTATACACACATATGTGTGCTACATGTATGTGTGCATTTGTGTACATATTTAATTGTTAAACACAAATGGGGTCTAAATAAGTTAGGATTAGATTTGGCTACACATAACAGAGACTCTTAAAAATATAATGTGAACAAAATAAATGTTCACTTCTCTCTCACAAGAAAAAAAACAAAGCAAAAAAAAAAAAAAAAAAAAGTAGCCCAGGGCTAATATGGTGGTTCCATAGTCATCAGGAAGCTGGCACCTTCCATTTTCTCATTCAATCATCCCTAGAGTGTGGTTTTTTTATTTATTTATGATAGTCACAGAGAGAGAAAGAGAGAGGCAGAGACATAGGCAGGGGGAGAAGCAGGCTCCATGCACCGGGAGCCCAATGTGGGATTCAATCCCGGGTCTCCAGGATCACGCCCTGGGCCAAAGGCAGGCGCCAAACCGCTGCACCACCCAGGGATCCCTAGAGTGTGGTTCTTATCTTCAGTATACAAGATGGCCCAAACCTCAGCCATTACATTCCAAGCAGCAGACTGTAAAAGGTGAGGAATTAGGACACAAATGTCCTTTTTAAGGAAACTTTGAATTATACTTCATTGACTAGAATTTAGTTATATGGCCACATCTTTGCAAAGGAGACAGGGAATTAGTCTTTTATTTTTTTTCAAAGATTTTATTTATTTATCCATGAGAGACACAGAGAGAGGCAGAGACATAGGCAGAGGGAGAAGCAGACTCCCCATGGGGAGCCTGATGCAGGACTGAATCCCCCGACCCACCCCTCCCCCATCAGACCTGAGCCAAAGGCAGATACTCAACCACTGAGCCACCCAGGCATCCTGGGGATATAATCTTTTAGCTGAGTGACATTGTGCCTAGTTAAACAAAAAGGTCCCTTGATTTGAAGAAATAGAAGGTTATTTGCAGGGAACTAACATTCTCTCCCAATATCATACTATTCTTAACGTTCTGTAACCTGCCTTTCGTGCTTAATATATTGTGAACATTTTCTATTTTTAATAGCTGAATACATATTACATGTATTCATATAATTATTATTACATAATTATTATATCACTGTTACATGACTATTCTATGCTCTAACTAGTTTAACTAGTTTTACCCTATCAATGGGTATCTCAGCTGTTATCTTTTTTTTCCCCCAGAAAGCTATTTTCAATTCCTGGTATGTGAAAAACACAGAAGACAATTTCCAGGATACCATTAACTGCTGGTGTCACCCTTCTCTCAACATTTCTAACTTTGCACCCAATTCAGTGCAATGTATACTTACTAAAAGCCACTTTCCTTTCCTGTACTTTATGTATAATGCTCCTTGAGGCTCTAACTGGAGCCCCTTCTTATCAATTCCTATGGCTTCAAATTTCATCCCTCTATTGGGGGTCCTATTGAGTACATGATCTTTAGCCCACCTCTAGTAATCTGTCCTACAGATATACTTTCAAAGGTATATATATATATATTCATGAATTCTCACTACAACATTATTTGTAATAACAGCAAAAACAACCATAAGGGCAGGAAAAAAATTCCTATTTTTTATTAGATGGGTCAAATAATTATGCTACATTTATGTAATGAGATACGATGCAACCATAAAAAAAAAAAAAAAACATTGATCTATATGTACTTCTGTAGAAAGCTATCCAAGGGGTTAAAATAAGATGCAAAACACAATGTTATCACATTTGTGTTAAAAACAAACAAGTATACAAACGCATTCTGTAAAACTTGATCTTCATATTGTAAGTAGAGTCTAAAAATTCAGTGGCTCAAGATATGGGTTTCCCTTACTGTGAAGTTAATGAAATGACACCCACCTAGCGTTAAGGTCTAGTTTGGAGACCCAAATCCTACCTAGTCCTAATTGCAGTTTGATGCTACCTGGTGGCAGTAACCCACTCCAGTTTAAATATTCCTGGGCTGCAGTTTCTGGAACAGCAATAGTGCTTCCAGAAATCCTTAACTGGTTCCATTTTATGTAGGGAGATTGGGCCCAGAAAATATTGAGGATATGGAAACCCATTTTTTTTTGCCTCCCCATTTCCTGAGATGCAGCAACCTGTTGACTTCTTTCCCTCCCACCCACCCTATCTCCCCTCCCTGCCTGAAAGCCTGGGCTGAGACAGAACAAGAGCTAAATTGTGTCAGAATCTGAAGCTCCCCTGGGGCCACTCCGCCAGTTACATTGCATATGCTTACATTCAAGTTATGCTGTTTTCTTTACATTAATATGTCTTTTTAAAAGTAAAATTAGTAGAACTAGAAGGAACTACTGAACTGGAAGGAACAGTGGGTATGAACAGATAAGCTATGGTTGAAACCACTTGATCAATAGTATGTATGTATGTATTTTTAAATATTTATTTATTTGCAAGAGGAGAGAGAGAGAGAGAGAACACGAGCGAGGTGCCAAGGGGGTCAGAGGGAGAGGGAGAAGCAGACTCCCTGCTAAGCAGGGAGCCCTATGAGGAGCCAGATCCCAGGATCCTGAGATCACGACCTGAGCTGAAGGCAGACAGTTAACTATCTAAGCCACTCAGGCATCCCAATAAATAAAATCTTTTAAAAAATGCTTTGTGTGTTATTAGTCTTCATAATTATATTAATTTCTGCATAATATCATGCAGATGTGATTTACCATAAGGTACTCAAGTATTCTCCTTTTGTTAGGGCTTTTAAAAAAAAATCTATTTATTTATTTGTGGGAGAGACAGAAAGTGCATGTGAACAGGGAGCCCAATGTGGGGTTCAATCCCAGGACCCCAGGATCACAACCTTGAGCCAAAGGCAGTCACTTAACCAACTGAGCCACCCAGGCACCCCTCCTTTTGTTAGTATTTAGGTATAACAGCTTCCAATGATTATCTTGTTAAAAAAGACTTACCTTCCTTTGGATAAATTCCTTTTAGATAAATATTAGGTCAAAGGGTATAATATTTTTAGGCTCTTCATTCAAGAAATAATATGTACCAGACCTTTGGTTTTCTTTTTTAGATTTTATTTATTCATAGAGACACAGAGAGAGAGAGAGGCAGAGACAGAAGCAGGCTCCATGCAGAGAGCCTGACACAGGACTCGATCCAGGGTCTCCAGGATCGTGCCCTGGGCCAAAGGCAGGCGCTAAACCGCTGCACCACCAGGGCTGCCCTGTACCAGACTTTTGAAATACAATGTCAAAATACTGTCAATAAAAGGTCTTAGTGGCAATGTATATACATGTATCTGTTTCACCACATCCTTATCAGAACTGGGTTATTACTTTAATTTGTACACAGTAAAATATTTTGCTTTTATCTGTCCTCTTTCTATAATGAAGTTAAATATAATTTCCTACTTGTACTTCCTTATATAATCATATAATAGTAAGTAATAAATATAATAGAGGTGATTTTTTTTTTTTTTTTTTTTTTATGAGAGAGAGAGAACACATGAATGGGGGTGGAAGGGCAGAGGGAGAGGGAGAAGCAGACTCCTCGCTGAGCAGGGAAGCCAGACGCAGGGCTCCATCCCAGGATCCTGAGATCATGACCAGAGCCGAAGGCAGACACTTACCTGACTGAGCCACCCATTAATTAATATCAATATTATTACTTACTATTAATAAGTCACCTCTGTTTAATAGTATTTAAAACACACATGCACACACACATAGGATGCCTATCAACTGCTGATGCTGGAGGCAGGGTCACCCCAAAAGGGCAATGAAGAGATTGACAAAAAGCTTCCCACAGCCCTAATTGGAAAATCTCCAGCCTCTCTGATGAAAAGTGACACAGAAAGGACATCAACTGACTTTACGAAAAAACTAAAGGGAGCGTTTATTTATCCAAAGACCCTCACCCAAAGATGATCCAGGTCCCCAAATTTGCCATTTATCATCTCTACTTATCACCAGCCATCAAAAACCAGAATAACTTGGGGAGGGGGATTACGAGCCTTAACATGATTCCGGAGTATCTAAAAGACAGAAGGCTGGCAATGGAACTGTTGGAAGGCATCCCAGTGGACCACAGTGAGGTCACCTTCATACCACCACACCAGCAGGCTGACCACTCTGGTTTTGTGGTTACCAGGCCATAGTAACCGTGTGGTAATAGAATGTATGAGTAGGAGAGTATATTGCAATGACTCAAAACAAAGATGATCACAAACAGGAGATATGGCATATAACTCAAATGTCTATTGAAAATTAGAATCCATGGTTGAATGACTTTGTGTCTTAAAACATTTTTAAATCTGTGTCCTAGTTTTGTTTTGTTTTTTAAGATTTTATTTATTCATTCAGGAGAGGCAGATTTAGGCAGAGGGAGAATCAGCCTCCTTGAGTGGAGTCCGACGTGGGACTCGATCCCAGGACTCCAGGTTCACCACCCAAGAGGAAGGCAGATGCTCAACCACTAAGCCACCCAGCGCCCCTCTGTGTCCCAGTTTTTTTTTTTTTTCTGTCTCCCTTTCTGATGTGTCCCAGTTTTTATGGTTTTGCAGCAGAATGCCCGACGTGAAACATAATCGCAAATACTCGGCTGTGCAGAAGAGAACAGTGCTTAAGGACAAATGGAGACATGATTCTTTTTTTAAGTAAACACTTAAACACAACCCAGGTCCCAGAAGCACGTGGACGTCGTGACTGCCGCCCCCCCTGTAATCAACACACGGAGCCTGGTGCCCATGATGGGTCACAATGAGCCCCTTTGGGACCTTCCGCAGCCCTCCCTACGTGATCTGGCCGGGACACGGGCGCTGGAGTTTCTCGAAGAACAATGGTCCGTGGCAGTTAAAAGGATTCTACACGATTCCCTTGGCCCCCGTGCCTGGGTGGCTTTCTTCAGCTCGGCTTACAGACCCAGCACCAAGGCGCCCCCAGGCCTCCCAGGACGCCGGACCCGGCGCCCTCCCTTCCTCTTTGCGGATCTTCCGCAGTGGAGGGTCCGCCCGCCCGGGAGGTCTGCCCCTTAGCGCGGGGCCGCACCATCCTCGCCGCCGCACGGCGTCCAGGGAGCAGGAGACCGCACCGGCCGCGGCCTTCGGGGTCTGGGCCATCACCCGGCTCCGGCCGTGCGGGAGCCCCTGGGGCCCCGGAGCGCGCCCTGTGCCAGCGGCCCCGACGCCGGCGGCCCCGGTCATCCTCAGCCCGCAAGGCCCTGGGTCGCCCGCTCCGCGCCCCGCGGGTTCAGGCCCAGCAGAGGGAGGCGGGCCGCGGCCGCGCCTGGGCCCAGGTGCCCGCAAGGCGCCTCCGGGACCGCGCGCTAGTCCACGCCCCGCAGGAGGAGCTGCCGGTGCTCAGCCGCGAGCGCCAAGGGGGGGGCTGCGCGGGGAGCCCCGGACCGCGCCGGCCCGGCTGCGCCTCGGGAGGGCCCGCAGCACGCCCTGCGCCCTGGGCGCACGGCGCCGCCCACGATGCCTGCTACGGCCGCGGGCCGCTCGCTCCTGCCGCCCCTGCAGCGGCCGCCTGGCCCGCGGGTCGGCCGGGGGTCCTGGAGTCGGCGGCGGCGATGCCTCCGGCCAGGAAGTGCTCGGCGAGGGAGACGGCCTGCCACAGCCGGGCGCGGGGGCGCGGGGCGCGGGGGGCGGGGGGCGCCGCTGGCTCCGCGCTGCCCCGCCCACCCAAGGGCTGTGTCTTTTCGTCGCATTTCTTAGAAATAGTATTCCCAGTTTTTCTCGATTCCTTTTCTCCTTGGTCTATTGTGCTTAACAATTATATTAAGAATTGCTTCTCTTTTTCCTTGTTTCCCTTAGGAAATTAATAATATGTGTTTAAATCGAAAGACATACAGAGTACCCTCTGGAAATCATGTGTTAGCAATAGTTAATCATGGAAATGCTTTTTAAAGGCAATTTGGGGCAGCCCCGGTAGCTCCAGCCGGCTTAGCGCCGCCTGCAGCCCAGGGCGTGATCCTGGAGACCCGGGATCGAGTCCCACGTTGGGCTCCCTGCATGGAGCCTGCTTCTCTCTCTGCCTCTCTCTCTCTCTCTCGAAAAAATAAAATCTTGAGACAAAAAAATTACATGCTTATCATGAGAATGAAATTAAAAAATAAAAGGCAACAGTTCCACTTCTAGATATTTACCCAAGCCATGGTATTAAAGATATATAATTAAATTTTATTAGTCTATTGTTACCTGCATTTGTTTCTATGTCCCTCTCTCCCTCTCCCCAGAATAGAAGACCTTCCTTCAGAATTTTCCTTTATTGCAAAATCCCATTTAAAATATAAATACTGTCCTTTAGAGTGGTGTTATTAATCCATAAATAGAACTTACTCTCTATATATTGCTCATATTTACAAATATTCACATATAAGTCATGTTTTATTTCTACATAGGGGAATAAATGATTTTTTTTAATTAGCTAATTCAACTCAGTGCAAAGATGTCTCAAAAACTACACTGGTGCAGTCCTGGGATTGAGGCCTACATCAGGTTCTCTGCTTTCTGCCTCTCCAACCCACCTGCGCTCTCTATCACTATCTGTCTCTCCCTCTCAAATAAATAAAATCTTAAAAAAAAAAAACTACACTGGCTTTATGATATGTAAATTGGAACACTTTCAGATTATTCTTCAACTATTTCGAGATGGCTAATTGATATATGCATAATGCAAGTAATTTCTATTTCAAACTTACATGCAACAACTTTTTAATGCTTTTTTATGCTTAGTCATACATAAGGAACGTTATTACTAACAACAGCAATTAAAAAGACACATGAATTGTATTGAGATTAAAAACAATTTTTAACTGAAAAAAGTTACTGTATATAAAACATTAGCCTAAATGATTCAAAGCCCCCACTTAGCATCAATAAAATTGAACATGATTCGATTGTCCATACACAAGTCTTCAAACATTGTTAGATATTTTATTTCTGCTTATTCCCACTATTAATTATAAAAATCAATGTCAATACTCACTGTTGAACAAAATAAAATAAAATGAAAACCATTAAAGCATAAGAAAAAAGAAAATCTTCTATTCTGGGGAAAGGGAGAGAGGGACAATAGAAACAAAATACAGGTAACAATAGACTAACAAAATTTAACTATATATCTTTAATACCATGAATACAGTTACTATTTAATGAAAGCCTGAAGCAGCAAAAACATGAGAGTCAAACAATATAATCTTTCCCATCAAGCAAAAGGAAGTAAACACAGGAAACCTCTTCCCTCTGGACAAAACAGATACTAAAGCAGCTGTTTGTCAGGATGTGGAAAAAGGGGGGTGGATAGGTGGTTTGGATCTACATATGTGCCCCTAACTCTCCTGAATTCTGATATTCCACTTCCACCCCCAACAATTCTTCCTTTATGTAGACTCTCCATGGGAGAGCTACCATTCCTCATGAAAATGAACAAACTCCTCTAAGTATACTGGAACAGAAAAGATAGTTGCTCATCATTCTTCCAGAGTATCTGTGCATAAAAACATCTACTTCCTTGTAGGAAAAAAGAAATGAAAAGAAAAAAATTCATTGGGAAGCAAAGTATACAAAGACCAATACATATCTTTGAGATTTGTAACTAACAATTGATTTTTGTTCTTGGATATATATCCCATTAATCTAAATAATCGAGCATAGAATCTAGAACATAGTGTGAATGAAGAAGAATATATCACACGGCCAATATTCTTCAACATCGAGGTTATTGTTTCTCCTCCAATGAATTAAGTACAGCTCCTGCCACAACATTTTTAGTTTGCATTCAGTACACTTAAGGACACTAGGAACTAAAGTTAATATCTTAAAAGGAAATCAAATCTGTACACAAAGCAAACGTGTATTGTGCACCTACCATGTATAAAGTTCTGCACTTGGCAATGCTGGGTTAGTATAAGAAACATAAAACAAGGTCCTGCCCTCAAGCTACAAGTCTATTTTCTCCCTCCTGCTCTGGGTGATGTGAAACACTGGCCAAATCTGTGAGGCAGCTAAATCCATAGCAAGTGCCCTTCCTGTGAAAACATCCTTGGCTGTCTGGCTATATCACAGGGGGCTATGATCCCAACCGCAGGCGACAGCAGGAACACCTGAAAGAGCATGAAATCAGGTGAGGTACCAAGAGAGTCAAATGGAAAGCAGAAATGTAAGTGAGAGGGCTGCCTGCCCTTCCCTGCATTAAAGTTTTACCATCCTCTGGCTCTCAAGAGCTTCCCTGTTTCATCAGCCATCCACAGAGATGACTGAAATGTCACACCAGTTCTGAAAGAGTCAACATAGTTTTTTAAAAAAGTGATTCTCCTTGCAAAGGAGAGTCTACTACTCAGTAGAAAACAGTAATCCATTGTATGTTTATAGCAATTTGTTCATTCATTTGCCAATTGATAAATGTTTCTAGTTATTGACAATTCTGAATAAAGCCACTATAAACACTTGTAAACAGATTTTTGTGTGGCTATATATCTTATTTTCTCTTGGGTAAATATCTAGAAGTGGAACTGTTGGGCCACATGTGTAAGTGTATGTTTAACTTTTTAATAACCGCCAAACTGTTTTCTTTTTTCCTTTCCAGCCCTATAACTCCTAAACTGTTTTCTAAATTGTCTATACATTTTGTATTCCCATCAGTGATGCATGTGAGTTCCAATTGCCCTGTATTCTAACTACCACTTTGTATTATCAATTGCTTTTTAATTTTTTATTTGATGGGTAGTGGTGTATTGCAGTGGTTTTCATTTGGCACCTTCCCAATAACTAATGATGTTGAGCATCTTCTCATGTGCTAAGTGGAGAGGTGGTTTGGAATCAGGTTATTTGCCATTTGCCTTGAATATTCATTTACCTTTTAATATTTGATTGTTTGCTGGACAAATTAAAATTATATTTAGTGATAGTTTGAGGCTCAGCATGATGTTAGACCTTTCTTCTATACAAAATATCTAAGTATTTTAGCAGTCTAGGACCAAGCTTTGAGGGTTTTTTACAGGCTAGAATAAAATCCAGACCCCAGACCCCGTCCTTCCAGGTTGTAGCCTTTGAGTGTCTCAAGAGGAAGAGACATTACATTAGGGCCTCTCTGTCTTTGAGGGGGATGAATGTCAATCCCCAAACCTTCATGTAACTGAGTCGTCAAAACCTTCGCTCTGTATCTCAGCTGCTTCCAGTGGGTCACCAAAAAGCCTCAAAACTAAACTTTAACCCTTGGTTTCCAGGATACATTGTGGGCTATTTCCCAAGATCTCAATGAAGCTCTGCCTTTTAGCTTCCTTTGATTATCAGTAAATCCTCTTGCAGCTCACGTCTTTGAACTCTAAACATTTCCTTGTTCTAATTTCTTAACTATCTCATTAGGTCTCCAATGCATGCAAAAACATGTGTGTGTGTGTTTCAGCTTTTTCAATTGTCTTGAATGGGAGGTACGGTTGGAATCCTCTAGTCTGCCAGTCCATGAATCTGAAATATGAACTAATATTCTAAGGGAGAGGCCAAAAATAAACAAATAAGCAAGTGAATAGATATATGTCAGGTGGTCAAAGTGCTTTCGAGGAAAAATAAGGAAGAATAAAGGATATAGGAATGCCAGGGATGAGGTTTCAAAGTGTTGTCAAATATCTTTCCAAAATGATAACATTTAGGCAAGTAATTCTGAAAAGTGAGAGGTAGTTATTCTAGAAAATTGTGGGTATAGCTAGAACAAAGAGTGTACAAGGAAAGCAGGGGGCAAGACATTAAAAATGTAGAGTCAGAGAGGTAGCTGAGGGTAAGGTCAGATAGGACCTTGCAGATCATACTGTTTTCAGATTTTACTCTGAATGAGGAGCTATTAAATGTTTTGAAACAGAGGTGACTTGATCTTATCTGCAATTTAAATAGATCCCTCTGGACTGCATGTTAAGAACGGACTGTGGTGGGGAAGCAGGGAGGAAGAAAGGGTCCCGTTAGGAAGTTATTGAACTATTTCAGGTAAGAGGGTGAAGCATGATGAAAACTTGAACAAAGAAAATAGAAATGGAGATGGTGAAAAGTGTTGAGATTTTTTAAAATATGGTATTTTGCAGGTAAAGCTAACAGGATTTACTAATAGATGTGCAGTACAGAGGAAGACAGGAAATAAGATATATTCCTGGGCAACTGGAAAGACAGAGATAGCACTTCCTGAGATGTGAGATTCAGGAGAGGTCTGTCAGTGGAGCAATTGAGGATGTTGGCGTAGAATCAGGGGTTTGACCTGGGACAGATTAAGTTTGAGATCCCTATTAGATATTTGAGTGAAAGTTTGAGTAGATGGTTGTCCATGAGCTTGTAATTTAGGAAAGAAGTCTGGGCTAGAAATGTAAATTTGGGAATTGTGGATGTGTAGACACTTTTAAAGTTAAGAGACCTGGGATGGCATTACCTACAGATTAAATAAAGAATTAAAAAGGTTTTAGGCTAAACCCTGAAGTGTCTTAACACTTGGCAGTCAGTAGATAAAGAAGACCTGACCAGCCAGTGGAATAGAAGGAGAACTAAGAGAAACTGATGTCTCAGGCCAAATGAAGGAAGGGTTCCAAGAAGGAAGAACAGTTCTGAGAGGTACAAGTAAAGCCATGGATTAAGTAATGTTCAGGTCATTAAAGTTCATTAATGACCTGGACAGGGGCTATTTCAGTAAATGAGATTGGTAAAAGGAAAATAAGTCTTCTTTTTCTTTAAAAATGCTCTTATCAAGTTTAACACAGGAGATAATGCTTATTGTACCAACATGAGATTACTAATTTTCCTCTGAGGCAGTTAATGTGAATTACATTGATAAACCAATTGCTCAAAGAGGCTTTACTTATTCTGAATAATCTCATCATTATTTAAATTAGGGGTTTTACGACCCTAGAAAGACATACCTTTACTTAAGAAGGAAAGGGCAAATTTTAGAAAAGTAAGTCCAAACAATAAATAGCATTTGACAATACTGGCATTAGAATGACATTTGCTCTTTTGAGCAAAACCCAAGAAAAATAATTCTGGTAGGACCCTCTGGGCAGCAGCAAACAACAGCCTTGCTTGATGTCATCTCAACAGATAAAAGTGCCTATCCTGGAATCCCTGCCATGAAAAATGCTCAGTGGGTCTGTCCCTTTATTTATCTGAAGTATTATTTCTTTGCCCTCAGAAATAATTTTGTCTAGTCTAATTCCAGGATTTTTTTCATCTTCTCAAATTTCTCTTATTTATCTAATATTCTCATATTTTGTCATATGGGAGCAGGTGGGTATTACATAATTTTTGAGCTCTTATAAAAAACAAAAGTAACATTTAGAATCTTAAAGTAATACAAACAAGCTTTCATGTCTACAATTTCTCAAACATTTTCTTGAATAATAAAACATTAATAATAAAACCCTGAGTATTACAATTATTTCTGAATTCTGTATATTGCTATAATTAGTTCTTTCATACTTTGGTTTAAACATAATTTTCGGGCAGCCCGGGTGGCTCAGCGGTTTAGCGCCGCCTTCAGCCCAGGGCATGATCCTAGAGACTTGGGATCGAGTCCCGTGTCAGGTTCCCTGCATGGAGCCTGCTTCTCCCTCTGCCTGTATCTCTGCCTGTGTCTCTCTCTCTCTCCTCTCTGTGTATTCTCATGAATAAATAAATAAAATATTAAAAAAAACATAATTTTCTTTCCCCCACAGAATGTATTTATTCTTGAAATTTTCACACAATAAGAAATTAAATATTTCATCATCAAAAAAATTTCTGATTGTCTTTCAATTAAAATTTTTGTTTCAATTAAATATTAAATATGTTTAAACTACTTAAGATATTTAAAATTGGAAATGGTTCTTTTTAAAAACACATTTTGATACCTTTTATGGACCCAGAAAATCTTCCGGTTTGAAGGGAAAAAAGGTGATCTAAAAGCATGGTTACAATATAACAATGTTTAAGAATGATAACATTGGAGACCATCACACTTGGATTTAAATCCCATGTCTTCTACTACCTAGCTTCATAGCCTTGAAGCTAGCCACTTAATCTTTCTTAGCCTCATTCCTCATCTATAAATGGGGATGATAATACCTGCCTCCCAGGATTATTACGATGATTTTACAACATAATATATGAAAAGCACTTAACTCAGGGCCAACCCTTGAGTAGGTGCTGAATAAAAAATTATTATTGATCACCACCACCATCATCATCACTATCATCATCACTAGAACTGGACAATCTGCAGAATAAAGTAGCTTAAAACAAAACAAAACAGCTAGAGTAGGTATGATCATTGCCAAAGGTTAGAATTAAATTTCACAAGGGAAATACCTATCTATATTAAGGCTTCAGCAATAAAAAAACACTAAAGGGGAAAAGGTCAGGATAATTCATTGCATTCTTTGTGCTGGATACCAGGTGTTTTTATATATACACCTTAAGTAAGCCTGACAACAGCCCTGGAAAGGGAGATAGTATATGTACATTTCATGGATAAGAAAATTGAAACTCAGAGGGGTGAAGTGATTTAGTCAAGATCATGCAGCTGTTAACTAGTAGAATCACCACCCATCTCTAATTTGACTCCAAAGCCCTGTTTCAACTAAACTTCCAAAGGAGAGTCACTTTGGGGACTATTCCAACTGGACTCGCTCTCATCCAACTGGATCTGAATTGAAAACATGAGCTTGGGGGTAGCACAAGCGTCATCAAACCCTCAACTTTTATTCTCTCTCTTACCCATAACGAAAGGAACCCCAGAATTAAGAGAGTAACCACACCTGATGCCTGCATATTGCCTAACTCTGCTGGCTCGAATCTGCTGGCTTGAATCTGCCGACTCTTCTCTGCATGTATCTGAGACATTTCACTAGCCTGGATAGTGTCCTTCCACCTCCCGAGGGAATCCGATGGAGCCGGACCACAACTGACTATACCTCCTGTGGTCCTAGGAACGCAGTCACGATAATTACCAGTCAACTCTGAGTTGGAAAAGTTGCCTGACTCAGCAAAGCTGGCGTTTCCTCCTACACAGTGCTTTCCAGTTCGTTGGCAATAGTATCCAGGAGAGGCTGGAGAATTCTGATAACAGCTTGCTGGTTAGGTTCCAGGAGAATAGCTCAGATTCTGCTGAAGACTCATCAGAAAGTGGAGAAATACTGACAAAGGAAGTAATGATAACTCCTTTGGAAACTTTGACTACCTCTACAGATGCCTTCACAACTATTTAAAGCATCACCTTGGAGCTAACTGAGACACCAGAAAAATGAAACAAATCCCATGAATGGAAATTAACAATCAGGCTGTGACCCACTTAAGGAGGTGTTATGCTGCTTGCCAAAGGCCTGCCAGAGAGCACACCCTGGGTTAATGGCTTTGTGCCTTCTTTTTCATCACTTTTAGATGGAAAGTACAATTGCCTCCTAATTCTTTTGCAGAACTGTGCCCTTTTCCTTCTCGCACTTCATTCTTGCTAGCTTTTCCTAACTATTTAACTGCTTCATAGAATACAAGCAAAGAACTAGAAAAGGTGACTGGCTGAAACAATTATGGATACTGATATGCTGTCATATTTACCATACAATATAGAAGTCATGAATCTTGAGTAAAGACACTGTTTTTCTGTAAGCTGTGGGCAATACTTGGCACACTCAGATTGATTCATAAATGTTATTTTTTTGTTTTAAAAAGATGTCATTTATTTATTCATGAGACACACACAGAGAAAGGCAGAGACATATGCAGGACTTGATCCCAGGACTCGATCATGACCTGAGCCAAAAGCAGACGCTCAACCACTGAGCCACCCAGGTGTTCCCATATATGTTCTTTAAAGAAAGGCCTCCCAAGTTGATGGGGACCCAATCAACACCTCTAGTTATACCTCCTTTACTGTTTAATCTATGCTCTTATCTAGCACTGTCCAACGGGAATGCAATGTGAGTGACATGTCATTTTAGTTTCTAGTAGCCATCTTTAAAAAAATAAAACAGTTGAAATTAATAATAATATATTTCAACCCAATGTATCTGAAATATTATTTTAACATGTAATCAATACAAAAAATTTATTAGTGACATATATCATTTCTTTCTTTCTTTCTTTCTTTCTTTCTTTTTTTTTTTTTTTTTTTTTGGTACCAAGTCTTCAGAATCTAGTTTTGTTTGTTTTTTTGTTTGTTTGTTTGTTTGTTTGTTTTAAGATTTATTTGAAAGAGAGAAAGCACAAGCAGGTGGGGCAAGGGGAGAGGAGGAGAGAACCTCAAACAGACTCTGCACCAAGCATGGAGCCTAATGTGGGGCTTGATCTCAAGACCCTGAGATCAAGGCACCCCGGGTGGCTCAGGGGTTTAGCACTGCCTTCAGCCCAGGGCCTGATCCTGGAGACCCGGGATCAAGTCCCATGTTGGGCTCCCTGCATGAAGCCTGCTTCTCCCTCTGCTTGTCTCTGCCTCTGTGTGTGTGTGTGTGTGTGTGTGTGTCTCATGAATAAATAAATTAAAAAAAAAGACTCTGAGATCAGGACCTGAGCCAAAACCAAGAGTTGGTTAACTGACCACACCACCCAGGTCCCCTGAAATCTTTCAATTCTGACTAGCCACATTTCAAGTGCTCATTAGCCTGATGCAGCTAATGGTGACCTCATTGGACAGTATAGTTCCAGTCAAAGAAGTTGGAAGAATAAACAAATAAGGAAGTAGTACAAGTTCTCCAGAGGAAAGCAAACATAGAAGGATTTAAGGTATTAAATAAATAAACTGTTGTTAAATAAACTTTGCTCCCCAGGAGGGTATGTTGAGGCTCAATAGGAATTCACACACACCATTTGGTCTAATTTTGAGGGAAGTAGAAGCTGAAGAAGAAGACATCCAAGTTGTGAAATATCTTAAAGGCACAGAGCTTTATAAGCTAAGTGTTTTCTGCCAAGAAAAAGACTATTTAAATGAGCCTGTGAGAATGGTGAGAGATATGAGGATAGGAGAGAGAAGGATCTATTACTTTTGAGATCCTTTCTAACTAGAGGTTTTATGATTCCACATCTTCTATCAATTTTGTAAATGAGTGCTTTTGAAGTGTTTTACAAATGTTTATTCTTTTTAAATAATTTAACTGTTCAATTTAAAATGTTGTCTACGCTGCAAATTCAGGATATGAAAATTTTAAGTGCCAATCCCACCCTAAACAGAGAAACATGATTCCAAGTTTCTGGAGTTCACATAAAAGATAGTTCTAACTTATTTGTAGATACTTTGCATAGTTGCCTAAAACACTGACTTTGGAATCTGAGAGACCCAGGTTCTAGTTCAGCTCTTTTAATTACAGGAATTGCGACTTCGGATGAATCTCTTAAACTCTCTACATATTGTCTATATGATGGAAATAATAATATCTATCACCCAAGCTTGGTGAAAGAATTTACTTAGATAATATGTAAAGTACCAACAAAATTCTCCATAAATAGTAGTGATTATGCCTTGTTCCTTTACAGTTCTGATTATTCAAGTCCAGCCATTCCCATCTACTAAAGTCTTTGGAATGGCTTGTTCGTGTTGGTGGAAATTTCACTTATGGCAATAGCCAAATAAATGGCTACATAAAATAGTATTTCTTCCAACTCCAAAGGGCTCCCCTCCAAAACAGCACTTAGGAACAAAAGCCACTGAAAAGTGATTAATGTCCTCTCATCAGCCCATGGTAAGAACTGGTTTGTGTAGCAGCATCAGACTGAACTGAGAAGAACCACGGACCAGACACATCCTTTTCCAGGGGGTTCCCAGTGGAGTTCTTACACACTATTCTACAGTGAGCTGTGGCTCAAATTCAATTCTAAGTTCTAGTTGTGTGGCTAAAAGCCTAAGGGAGAAAAACAAACACAACAAAACCAAAACCCCCAAACAGCCTCAAAATCCTGCCACTTTGAAAGACCTCTGGCAACAAGAAACTTATGGCTATCCCTCTAGTAGGGCCAAAGGGTCAAAAGAAGCATTTCCACTTTGTAGTTCTCTTACTAACGAAAAACACAGGAGAGATTGTCAAATAAATGTGTATTCACAAAGAATTAAAAAATCACAGCAGGATGTGTGGATGGGAAGCAGCACAAAATTTATTAGCCACTTTTCTTTAACACCACACATTTAGAAGTCTTGTCAGAAAATGGTACCTCTCCCTGGAGGAACCATTTGCCATTTGTTCACTTTCTTTTAAGTAACAGCTTTACTGTTACAATAATGCTCATTCCCAAGGATTGCTTAGCATTTCTAAAATTTCACACTAACCAGAGTACTTTGATAAGCTCCATTGTTCATGGCCTTGGATACTTGACTGATAGGCCCCACTCAAGGAACCAGGGCATAAAATGGATAACTTAGAGGTTGAGAGCCCAGTTTTGAGCTAGACAGACTGACCATTAGAACTTTGGCCCTACTCATTAGTAGTTTGTGATCTTGACAAATTAGTCCCTAAGCTTCAATTTCTTCTTCTATAACTACAGATAAAAAGATATCTACTTCTAGGATTGTTTTTAGGATCGAATTAGAAAGCCTATAAAATATTTAGCATAGTGCCTCGCACATGGTAATATTTCAATAAATATTGGCTGTTTTCCTATAAAGATTGGTGGGAATGTGTCTTAGCAGTTTCCAAAAACTGAAACTAGAAAATTGCCAAATGATAGCAATCGATGTAATCCCAACAATTTTATGTAACAGAGTAGGATTGCAGCCTGGCTCCACACAAAGCTCTTAAAGAAGAGAGATACTTGTGATTAAAGCACAGCCTGTTAGAGCTAGAAGGGCCCTTTGAGACCACTCAGTGCAAACTTTTCTAAGTAAATGAAACCTCCAAGAGGTAAAGTAACTTGTCCCATGTGAAGAGCTAGTTAGAGACAGGGCCCAAGTTCAAATCCATATTTCTCAACACTTAATTCTGTGATCCAATGAATTAAAATGCTTCTGTGTTTACAACAACTCTTGAAATGGCAAGATGACTCATAATAGGGAAAACTCCCTATATTTCTCATTCATCCCATTAGCCACTCATTTGAGATTCCATGATTGTATCCTAAGATGCTCTCTCAACAGCAGAGAGCAAATGATTACAAGAAGCTGCCTTAGAAAGAAGTGTCCTGCAAACCACTGCAGACCTGAGATCATCAGTATCATGGCAGATTTGCCTAAACTCATTTGAGAATAAGGCACAATGTGTGAAACACTTCATTAAGTGTCATGACCATTTATGCCACAGAACTGGGAGAAATCATAGAATTCTATCCTCTCACCTATAACCCAAGAGATATTTCTGGCAGGGTGAAGAAGTTTGTGCCAGACAGTCTCTAGGATGATACCCAATAATCCCCACTACCTGGTATTCATACCCTGGGGTAATAATCTCTTGCCTTAGAGTGTGGACTGAATTTATTGACTTACTTCTAACAGACTCTGGCAGAAGTGGTAGGATGTTAATCCTGATACAAGGTTATGAAAAGACTGTGACTGCCATCTTGGTCACTCTCTCCCTGAAGGAACCATTTGCCGTGTTGTAAGGTAACCAGCCTGGTGGAAAGGGTCACATGAATAAGCTTGAAAGTAGATATTTTAAGGACTGATAATAATCATGTTAGTGAATTTGGAAGCAGGTTTTCAGCCCCAGTCAAGTCTTGAGATTGGACTGCAGCCCCAGCTAACAGCTTGACTGCAACTTTATGAAAAACTTTGGGTTAATGCACCAGCTAAGCTGCTCCCAAATTCCTGACTCATAGAAATTGTGAAATAATAAATGCTTGCTTGTTTTAATCTCCTAATATTTTGTGGTAATTTGTTACACAACAATAGATAACGAATACAAAATGCAGACATGGTTGGGATAAAGCATCCCTGAACAGAAGGCGTGATGCAATTGTCCCTCAAAGAGCAAATATCTATCCTAATGGCATAACTAACTATGGATCTTCACCAGTATCATAGAGAAAATATTTTTAAAATATTTTCCATTATTTCCTAATTCTTTATTAATCTAGGAGTTATTTCTTTCCCATACATCTCAACTGTCTTAAAGATAAGCCAAGAATCATGTTGTCCTAGGGAAGGAAGAGGTTAGCACCAACTCAAACGTCATTTTTCTTTAAAATCAGAAAAAGTTTTATAAAATAACATTTTATTTCTTATTGAAGTATAATTAACATAAAGTGTTATATTTGTTTCAGATATACAATGTAATGATTCAAACATCCCATACATGTCTCTTTGCTCATCAAGATAAGTGTATTCAATTCTTCAATTCCACATATGAGTGAAATCACATGGTATTTGTCTTTCTCTGATTGACTTATTTCACTTATCCCCTAGCTCCGTCATTTTGTTGTAAATGGCAAGATTTCTTTCTTTTTATGGCTGAATAATATTCCATGGTATATAAATACCATATCTTCTTTATCAATTCATCTGTGAATGGACACTTCTGCATTCCCACCAACACTATAGAAGTGTTCCTTTTTCTCCATATCCTTGCCAACACTTATTTCTTGTGTTTTTGTTTTAGTCATTCTGACAGGTGTGAGGTGATATCTCACTGTGGTTTGAATTTGCATTTCTCTGATGATTAGCGGTGTAGAACATATTTTCATGTGTTTGTTGCTCATCTGTATATCTCATTTGGAAAAATTTCTATTTGTGTCATCTGTCCATTTTTTAATTAGATTGTTTGGTGTTGAGTTTGAGAAGTTCTTTATGTATTTTAGATATTAACCCTTTACAGGTTATATCATTTGCAAATATCTTCTCCCATTCAGTAGGTTGCCTTTTTGTTTTGCTGATGTCTTCCTTCACTGTGCAAAAGCTTTGTATTTGGTGTAGTACCAATAGTTAATTTTGCTTTTGTTTCCTTTGCCTGAGAAGACACATCTAGAAAATGTTGCTGCGGCTTAATGTAGAAGAAATTATTGCCTATGTTTTCTTCAAGGAGTTTTATGGTGTCAGGTCTCATATTTAGGTCTTTGATACATTTTGAGAGTTTTTTTGCATATGGTATAAGAAGATCATCCAGTCTCATTCTTTTGCATGTAGCTGTCTAATTTCCCAGCACCATTTATTGAAGAGACTGTCTTTTTCCTATTGTATATTCTTGCCTCTTTTGTCATAGATTAATTGACCACATAAGCGTGGGTTTATTTCTGGGCTCTCTATTCTGTTCCATTTATTCATGTCTATTTTTGTGCCGGCATCATACTGTTTTGATGACTACAGCTTTGTGATATGTCTTGAAATGTCTTTTAAAAAATCCATAGAAAGAAAGACTTGAAAACAAGACATTTCAGAGAGAGAAAACATTTTTATAAATTCTAAAATATCCTTTTTTACATCTAAGAAGCAATGATTACATGCCTGAAAAGATATACTTTTCCTCTAAGCCATGGGCAGAGTGTACTCAGAGGTGACCCAAGAAAAGTTCATGTAAGACAGGAGTAGAAAATAAAAAAGTATTTTACGAAAAGAAGAAAAGAGTAGCAAGAAGTCAGGTGCTCAGGCCCTGGCTTCCCCTTCACAACCTTGGGTGGTGCCTTAAAGGCTATGCAAAAGAAAACTCTAGAAAGTGTAGGAAAAGGAAAACCAGAGATATTTGTGTTCCACTCCCAATTTGGGATTTGGAAGGAGACTGCATCCCAGAGTACACCATATGGACATGGGGTACGACAGCAGCATAAAGGAACATAAAAAAGAAGTTATACAAAAGAAATTATACATGTTGCGCTGCTTAGTATTCATTTTGTTAAGTTTTAACCCCAGTTCACAAGTAGGTCAGCTTAGGTTTGCCTGGTTCTAGGAGTGCCCTGGAGGTCCAGCCTTAGGTCTTTCCATAGCCTGTGGGAAGGAAGATGTAACGACTGTTGTACCTTTGACTGACTCCCACTTCTTTCTGTCACGGAGTGACATGATCCTGCCAGAATCGGCTGTCCACACAGCATCAGTCAGCAGCAAGTTCTATCTTTGCTGTTGATGCTTTTAGAGTAATCCTACTCATTTCTCTTTTGCAGCAGTGTGGTTATAAGCATAGGCAGACAGACCTGGGTGCTCACCCCTGTGCTGCCCGTTGTCAGCTGACAGACCCAGAGCAATATTCTCTGAGTCTCAATTTTTATTAACAATAACAATATAATAATAAATAGGTATAATATTTCAGGGCTTACAACATGAAAAGCACTTTTAAAAGCATACAATATGCCTTATCTCATTTAATTCATACATTCACCATAAGTGAAGTAAAAACTGTTTTTATCTTCATTTTATGGAAAAGAAAATCTGCCCAAAGTCACAGAGCTAATGCGCAGCAGTAGGAATTGAATCTGGGTCTGACTGACTCAAAGCCCATGAAGTAAATGGTCATAGAGGAAGACTGCTTGATAGGGCAGATGCTCTGAGCATAGGGATCCCTTACATGTAATGTGTCTGCTAATCTGTCAATAATTGGTTCTGAATGAGATCAGCATTGATCCCCTGTGTGGTTAAGGTAACTCTTCTGTGTATATATGACTTTTCAACAAGACCCACATTTATTCTGACAAAAATATTTGAATCTGGAACTATGACTTACAAGTTTCCATTAAACTTTCTTCTGGGGCTGGGGTCATGCCACTGCCAGCTCCCCCTAGATTTGGAGACAGATGCTTGCTGGTGACCGCCTGCGGCAGCATACCTTAAAACCAATGACGACCTGGGAAGGTTCCCAGCTGCTGAAATTAGCCTGCAGGATCCTTGCAGGCAAAGTTATATTTTAGGACAGCAGTACCGAATAGCATCACAGAATGGTAAGTGATCTGAACAGAGCCCCTTCCACGTTTCCTCTAATGTCCAAATAGTTCATGCTCACATTTGACCTTATTGCATAGTTGCTTGTATATAGTGAAAGAACCTATTTATTTGTTAAATCAACAAATATTCATGCATACACAACTCAGGAACTGAATAATAATGACTTTCTTTTAATAAATTTTAATTATAATAAAACAAATTCTCTTCTTCTTCATAGATCTGCACCACATTTTAGTTAGCAAACTTATTTATTGCAAATGATTTCATTATCTGCTAAATTCTTCCATGGGAATCATTTAGAGTTCCTGGTAATAATAATAATGATGGATGATAATGCTTCTTAATGAATTACCATGAATAAAAGTATGACTCAATAGCCCAGTATGGAAAGAACTTTATGATCTAGATCAGGAATATTCAAGAAAGAAAAAAACTTAGATGTTTTATTCTACACCATCACCTGCCCCAGGAGCATAATTTACAAATCAGGAAGCAGGCTCAAAGACTCTAGATCATTTTCAAGGTCACTCAGTGGGTTTGAGACACAGCTAAGGGTCTGGACGTCCATGACAATGAAGTCACATCAGTTCACCATAGTTACTCATTCACTGTCTACCGTACAGCTATGGCAGTTACTGTGAACAGGTAACTCATTACTCCCCATTTTGGGGATGGAAATTAGAGGTTATTACACAAGTCATATTCACAGGAAGAATTCAAAATATACATCGAATAGAAAGTAGAGATGTGCTAGGAATCCAAATCCAGGAAAAATTTATTGAACCTTCAACATGCAGACACCCAGCATCTCATCACGTTTGTACAACAATCCATGGGAGTGACATAATTGCCCCATTTTACAGCTAATAAAATGGGGTTTAGAGGCATGAAATGCCCTAAGTTCACATAGTAAGTAATGGAATGAGGATTTATTATTGGACTTTGTGATTCCAGTTCAGGACCTTTTTACTTCCTCGTGGCAACACTTTATTGAAGTTTCCGCTAGCATCCCCCAAAGGAAGAACTAAGGCTCTTGTTGGCTCTATAAATGACGAGACACTGCGTCATATGCTATTTCCAGTGCCCATTTAAGATAAAGGCACAGCATTGGGCTTATGGCCCTTACCTTGAGGAATTATTCTTCTTTCTGGCTGATGAACTGAAATTATTCAGAAAGATCTTGGGTGAAGTGTGACTGCTGGCACGAAGGACAATGGTAAATGGAATAATAATAAATTCCAAACTCAAGCATCTTCCCTACTGTTCCAGCTTGGACAGCTTATTACTGCACAGATAAATCCTCCAACTAGCTCAGGGAAAACATAAACATCAGCGTCTGCATTTTGCCCATATTGATAGCTGGTCACATGCCAAATGGTTTTGTAATTTAGTATGCAACATTAAAACCTCTAATTCCACCATCTTTGGCTTATATTTGATCCATCTCCCTCCTCACACTCAAAGGCTCCACCATTCATTTCCATGCCAGCTGGGTATATGTAACTCTTTACTAATCTCCCCTGCCTCTTACAGATCAGCTAGCTGCTTCTGCTGCTTCTTCTTCTTCTTCTTCTTCTTTCTTCTTCTTCTTCTTCTTCTTCTTCTTCTTCTTCTTCTTCTTCTTCTTCTTCTTCTTCTTCTTCTTCTTCTTCTTCTTCTTCTTCTTCTTCTTCTTCTTCTTCTTTTTTCGTTTATTGCATCAGCTTGCTATGTATGCTAGAAACCTTTAAATACTTAAAGTTGTAATTTAGCAAATTATAAAGAAGTCAGTAATAGAAGTTTGGATTTTTAAAATTTTCCTATACAAAAAGGTTTGAAATGCACTAACCCAAAAAGGGAAAAGACTGAATCTCCAGCAGAGGTTTGAGAAGTTGTTGCATATACATACTGTCTTTGTAAGGTGACACCTTGTTAACTATTACATGTATAGACAAAGGGCACAGAGTCCATATTGCTCAACTGACCCTCCTTCAGAGTTTCTCCCACCAGAGTCAATGCCCTTTCCTTTTGCTTTCTCTTCCTAACTTCCCATTCCCTGCATACCTGCACAGCAGTACAGTTACAGCCTAACCCCCATCCAATGGCACAGCTCTTATCATGACCAGCAATAACCTTCCAATCGCTAAATTTGTTGAGTCTTTATCATACTTGTCCTTTGTACCATACTGTTTCCTGTTCCCTCATCCTCAAAACTCTCCTCTTTAGGTTAATAATAATTATAATAATAATAATTGTTCTTGTCATTATTATAAATTTGCATTAATAGAGTGCTTACAATATATAAAGTGATATGTTAAACACTTTATAGGAGTTCTGTCCTTGAATATGCATGACCCCTTGGGGTAAATATTACTATTACGCCTATGTTACAGACAAAGAAATTGAAACATAAAAGGTTAACCAATTTGCCCAAAGTGACACAGCTAGTAAGCAGCAGAGCCAAACTTTGAACCCAGGCTTTCCCTAACTCCAGAGCCCATGTTTATAAGCCTTATCCTATACTGACTCCTAAAGTTTTCAACACAGTGACTATATGGAGACCATAGAACCATTAAAGCTAGATCTAGATTGCAATTTGTTTCTCCAAATTTGAGCTAGAGAGCAAAGTGAGAAAAGAAAAAAAATTTAAGAAGTAAGAGTGAAAATACATCATAAAAGTACCACCAAATAAATTCCAGCCTTTTAGAAATACTTTAAAGTAAAATAGAAAAGCTCTTCTCTCCAAGATTTTTCTCCACATCTTGTTTAGAATGGTATTTGGTTTGCAGCCTATGGCAGACAGACTCTGGAAAGCCCCCATGATCCCTACATCTTAATGTTCATAACCTTGGATAATCCTCTCCCATTAAGTGTGAGCATGACCTGTGGCCGGCTTCTAAGTGATAGAATATAACAAAGGGATTCAATGCCACTTTGGTGACTAGGTTACAATTTTTTAAGACCATGTTGCTAGCACCCTCATCCTAAAGACTCTGCCTGCTGCCTCGGTGAAAAAAGTGGCCATGTTGGGAAGTCCATGTGAAAGTAGCCACGAAGAACCATGGGCACCTTCCAGGCAATAGCCAACAAGAAGATAGAGCCCTGAGTCCTACAATCACAAGAAATGAATTCTTCCAAAAGTCTAAGTGAGCTTGGAAGCAGATTCTTTCCTCAATAAGCCTCCAGATGAGAAGTATCCCAAATGACACCTTAATTGCAGCCTGGTTAGACCCTGAGCAGAGGAACTAGCCAAGTCAAGCTCTGATTCACAGAAGCTGTGAGATAACAAGTGTGTAGAATTTTTAAGCTGTTAAATTTGTGGTAATTTGATATGTAATAATAGATACTAATAGCCTCATTCATGGCCTCTCCCAAATTTCAACAAAAACTCATGACATCACATATAAAAACTGTAAAAAAAAAAAAAACCCCAAACCCCATAATGACACTGAATACTTGACCAATAGTCAATCTATTCTTAGAATCTCAAAGGGACTATGCCATGAAAAGAACCCATGACATACCAATTATTCTATGCACTAAAAGAAGGGCAATTGTTATCAATTCCTGCATAATAAACTGCCCCAAAGCTTTAGTAGTTTAACACATCTATTAATATTTATTCTCAAAAAGTTAAAGGTAGAATTACCATATGACCCAGCAATTCTACTCTTAGGTATATACCTGAGAGAATTGAAAATATGTGTTCACGCAAAAACTTATACACAAATGTCCGTAGCAGCATTATTCATAGTAGCTAAAAGATGGAAACAACTCAAGTGATTGCATGGATTATCTGGAGATGAATGGATAAACAAAATAAGGTATGTCCATACAATAGAATATTATTCAGCCATAAAAAGGAAAGAAGTGCTGATACATGCTACAATATCACAAAGCTTGAAAATATTATGCTAAATAAACAAAGACAGACACAGTCACATGTTGTGTGATTCCATTTTATATGAAATGTCCAAAAAAGGCAAATCCAGAAGACAGAAAATAAATTACTGGTTGTCAGGGGATGGGAGGAGAGAAGAATTAGGAGATACAGGATTTATTTTCGGGGTGAGGAAGTATTCTGGAATTAGGTAGTGGTGATGGTTGTGCAATAGTATGAATATACTAAAAACCATTGAATTGTAATTTTGAAAGTAGTAAATTATATGGAATACAAATTTTATCTCAATTTAAAAATTTAAATAAAAATAAATGAAATAAGCGTATATTGTTTCTCACAGCAGTTTCTTTTTTTTAATTTATAGATTTATTTTTTATTGGTGTTCAATTTGCCAACATATAGAATAACACCCAGTGCTCATCCCATCAAGTGCCCCCCTCAGTGCCCATCACCCAGTCATCCCCACCCTCTGCCCACCTCCCCTTCCACCACCCCTAGTTCGTTTCCCAGAGTCAGGAGTCTCTCATGTTCTGTCTCCCTTTCTGATATTTCCCACTCATTTTTTCTCCTTTCCCCTTTAGTCCTTTTCACTATTTTTTATATTCCCCAAATGAATGAGACCATCTAATGTTTGTCCTTCTCTGATTGACTTACTTCACTCAGCATAATACCCTCCAGTTCCATCCACGTCGAGCAAATGGTGGGTATTTGTCCTTTCTAATGGCTGAGTAATATTTCATTGTATACATAAACCACATCTTCTTCATCCATTCATCTTTCGATGGACACCGAGGCTCCTTCCACAGTTTGGTTATTGTCTCACAGCAGTTTCTGGGGGTCAAGAATTTGGGAGTGAATTGTCTGGGAGATTCTGACCTGAGGTTTCTCATAAGCAGTCAAGATGTCAGATGAAGATACAGTCATCTTAAGAAGTCCAGACTAAACTGGACTAGAGCTGGAAAAATTGTTTCAAAAGTAGTTCATTCACATGGCTATCATATTGATGCTAGTTGTTGGTGGGAGGGCTTGGTTCCTCTCCATGTGGGTTTCCTCACAGGGCCGAATGAGTATATTTATAACAGAGCAGCTGGCTTTCCCAAAAACAAATGATCAAAAAGATAGCAAGGTGGGAGATGCCATATCTTTTATTTCCTAACTTCAGAACCCATGAAAGTACTTTCGCAGAAAGTAAGAGATTTTGTTTATCTTCGAATCACTTTTCTTTCCTTATTAAGAAAGTCAGGGTCTTTACCAACTAGAACACTGAGAACACAACCTCCTATTATAGGAATGATAGATAGATAGATGATAGATAGATATTGGAATGTTGTTCTCTATCTTCAATTTATTCTACTTTTTCTACATTATCAGCAACTATAACTCCCATTAACTATGTCAGCATGAAGTGGGGAATGGAGGGAGGGGTTTAGGGCAGCAAAATCAGGTAATACCATTGGGTAAAGAACAGTAGATGGAGCTGGAGAAAGATAAACCCTGGGGAAAAGATATACAGTAAATGACAGATTTTCACAATATCATCTGTTTAGTTACTAGAGAGCTTGACAGTTAGAAGGTTATAGCATCTCAGTCCAGCCAAGCCACACAAAATGAAAGAGTATTAGATTCTGCTACCTGAAAACAGAATACAACCAAATTCAAGAGGGCAAAGAATGAGATCAAAGGCCATCTACTTACCATAGAAATATCTCTTATTCAAGTATAAGTCAGTGGGAAAAAAAGCATCAAGCTGATTTTTTAAATGTTGTAGAACAAAGAAAAAGGAATTCATACTCAGTGTGAGAAGAAACCTCTGAATACAATCTAATTTAAGATCCAGAAAAAGAAAATTATAGAAATCTGTTTGCTGGTTTAGCAGTGTATAAAAAAATAAGACTCTTATAAAAAATTAATCCTAGAAAAACTCTTCTGGAAAAAATATAAGGAGAACAGTCCAAGATGTAAGAGAACAGGATGAAATGAACATGGAGATGAGTGAGGAAAGAAAATATATGAACCCAAATATATAATAATATTTAAATCGACATTTGGAGGCGACATTTACAATATGAAAAAAGATGTGGGAAAAGGAATGGAGAAAATGGGATTTTTAAAAATAATAGTTATGGACAACAAAGAAAGAGCTGGACAGAAGAATTATTGATGTTCCTTCCTAAGAATAAAACTTGAGTCAGAAACAGTAATCAAAGATCTATTTTAGGAACATTTTTCTGAGTTGAAAAACACTGGAGTATGAAAGTTAGGAAGGAAAGGGTTGACTCCTTCTCTACACAAGGGTATAAATGACCTCATTCAGATCTCGTTGTAAACATGTCAACAGTATTTTTTCCAAGTAATCTCTAGCTGTAGAACATTATCATCAGGATATGCCTGGTCTGTCTAGGTTGCTTATTTTGAATACAGCAGGAATGTCTGGATTTAAGGAACATAGCTGGAGAATAAGGGGTAATCATGTAAGCATTTTCCTATCCATGTGTAGTTGATGGAATATAAATGAAACGGTCCTTCAAAACCAAAATAGCTCCCTTTGTGAATAAGATTTCCATGCACATTTGTTCAAAATTAATTGGTTCCATGCACATTGTTCAAAATGCGTTGGTTAATCCAAAACCAAAGCCCAAGCCCCAATGTGTTAAAAAACAAAAAAGATATTTTGCAAACTTATGCAACCTTTTGATGATTTCAGGCTTCTCCAGGAAAAGAATGCTTTCTTTCTACCTGGTGTGTTTGCCTCTATTCTTTGAATTATTCAAAAACTTTGATGAGGAGTGAAATCTATGGCTCTTGAGTCTGCTTTGACTTTTGCATTAGAACAAAGATTGAAAGAATGAATCATGTTCCAGGTAAGACTAATGACAGTAATAATTGTCACTTACTATGAGCCAGGTACTGTGCTATACATTTTCTATCCATGCTTTCATTGAACCTTAACAACAAACGTAAGCAGTAAAGTCATTATTCTACTTTATGTTGAGGAAACTGAGTCTTGGAGAGGGTCATTAGAGGACATTTAAAAGTCTCAACTCAAGTAGCAGAGTTGACATTCAGTCTATGTTATTGGATTGCCAAGCTTGAGTCCTTAACTATTGAGCTTCTTGACTCCCCTTGACAAAAAGATAAATGCATAGACATATTCTGAAAAAAGTTTAGAATTATATGGATAAAGGAAAAACCTTACAGGAATATGTACAAACATGTTGTGCATAAAGGAACCAGGCTGGCCTCAGGCTTTTATTTGCAATGCTAGTGCCAGAATACAATGGAGTAAGATTTTCAGAGTTTTTGGAAGAGAAATGCTCCAACCCAGATTTTAAAAATTCACTCAAATAGATGTGAAGGCAATCAAAAGACAATCTTCTGTGTGTAACAGACTAAAAGTCTCTATTCACCTATCCTATGAAAAAGCAGAAAGCAAGAAAACAATAACCTTTAAGATTAAGAGACGAATCAAAATTAAAGGGAAAAATAGGAAGATGTAAAAGAATTGGCAACAAGCATTGAAAACCTTTGAAATAAGTCTAAAGAATTATAAACTTGGTTACAAAATGGAATATAGTTGTCAAATTGCAATCCTGATAGAAAGATTATATAATATAAAGACAATTTTAAAAATATAAAAAAATTTAAAGTAAACTCCAGATTACATTAACAAAGACTAGAAATGGAGATGAGAAAGGGAAGTGTTGCTTCATCATTCATATATAGAAGAAAATCCAAAGATATCATTTCATTTCTTATTTTGGTAATTAGAAAAAATATAGGTTAGTAATATTTTTGAAAAAGTTGAAAGAGAACTACTAGTGATCTTCAAAAACAGAAGATAATAAAAGAAAATAAAATCATATAACATATAAGAACATATTATTTTTATATATGAAAATAATAAAATTATAAAAGATATAAGACCAAGTATATACATGTTAATTAAATTATCTATGACTTAGTTTCTTATCTATGAGTAGGACTAATAATATCTACCCGAGAAGATATTGTGAAAATGAAAATGGTTACTATACATCAAGTGTTTAGAATGATGTCTAGCACATCATAAATACTATATAATATTAGCTGTATTATAGTATTCTACTGTATTTTAATTTTTTCTATAGTAATACAATGTTACTTTTTAAAGTCCAAACAGTAAGCAGACATTACTTTTTAAATCGAAAAGAAAAATAAATGTTATTTTAAAAATCAGACAACAGTTTTAGGACAAATTTTTCTTTCTATCTTCCCTTCTACTATATAAAACAATCAACTTTATAAATGATTATTATATATATTAAACATATATATACATTATATATATAATAGAGTGGCATAAAATCTGAGTTTGAGTTTTAAGATCCTTGACCATTATAATTGCACATCCTCTATTTATTTCTCCAAAACTTCTACATTGCCCTTGGTTAGATTCCATTTTTTCTTCTTTAAATTGCACCCCAGGGATTATAGGCACCGAATGTGATCTCATAAACTTCTAGAATTATAAAATATGCATTAGCAATTGTAACACTTGGCATTATGCTAGAGTACAGAAAATTTGCTATGTCCTATCCATCAACATTACCTCAAAGAGGGTCTGAAGAATGCAGCCCAGGTAATTATAAATGTTTGGAGAATCAGTAATAATCATGAGAGTAGATATTAATGTATTTTCCACACCTTTCTTTTTCAGGTTAGGTCCATAGAAATAAAGTAGAGAAATGTTCAGAAAATCTGAGCACAAATGTATGTACACCTACACTCCCACCTACCCAAGAGAAAATCCTTAGATTGAAACAATGAATACTTGCAATGTGAACCCAATCAGACCTTTCGATTCCTGGCTGTGTTACATACTCAGAGATTTAGTTTTCAAAGGATATAAAAGGAGAAATGATGAGACAGATGTGGGACAAGTTATACAACACTGCCTACCACAGAAAACAATCCCCTTGCAGAGACAGGCAAGCACCTGTTTTTCTAATTAAAGTTATCTCACATTTAAGAGGACAGAAAAAAGGAGCGATCAAAACCTTTTTCTAACTTCCATCACTAGGGGCACATTCATCAATGTTTTTGTAGAAATTCTCTTTAGTAGAAATTCACACTAGATGACAGCATATAGGCTTCTCTTTGTTTTCTGGTGTTGCTTTTTAAATACTCTTTCTTAGGCATTTTATTGGGGAACTTTGGGAGAGCGTATCAAGTACTCCTAACATGGAATCATGGAAACTCATCACTTCATCTTAAACCACTTTTTCATCAGGTTAAAACTTTAAATGACACAAACTGAACTTTAAAATTGTTATTTGGAATTATACCTTCCTTGTGGTTCTTAGCACAACTCTTCAACCTAGTTCTAATATCCTAGAATTAGGAAACTATACTAGCATCCACGTACTCCCCATGTTTTAATGATTTTATTGTTTTTTTTTACATGTCCTCTCAGTCATCACCTTTTCAGATTGAATCCATGCTTTTCAACCTTATTCTCTCTTCACCAACACCTTATTGCCTTTGATCACAAAAGCACATTTTCCTAAGACCTTCATATGTGGAAGTACTCAGAGCACTAATAATTTGGTGCTCAAAGAAATATTCTAAAATTTTAGTTCACCCAGTGAAGAAAACCATCAATAAAACAAAAAGACAACCTACTGAATGAGAGAAGATATTTGCAAATGATATATCCTGTAAGGCGTTAATATCCAAAATATACAAAGAACTTTTACAACTCAACACTCAAAAAACAAATGATCTGATTAAAATGCGCACAGGAACCCAATAGACATTTTTCCAAAGAAGACATACAGATGGCCGACAAACACACGAAAAGATGCTCAACACCACGAATCATCAAGGAAATGCAAATCAAAACAATAATGAGCTATCACTTCACACCTGTCAGAACAGCTAAAATAAAAAACACAAGAAATAACAGGTTTTGGCAAGGATGTGAAAAAAAAAGGGGGGGAACCCTCTTACACTGTTGGTGGGAATACAAACTGGTGCTTCCACTGTAGAAAACAGTATAGAGGGGATCCCTGGGTGGCTCAGCGGTTTGGCGCCTGCCTTTGGCCCAGGGCGCGATCCTGGAGTCCTAGGATCGAGTCCCGCGTGGGGCTCCCGGCATGGAGCCTGCTTCTCCCTCCTCCTGTCTCTCTGCCTTTCTCTCTCTGTCTATCATAAATAAATAAATCTTAAAAAAAAGAAAACCGTATAGAAGTTCCTTTAAAAATTAAAAATAGAATTACCATATGATTCAATAATTCCATTACTGGCTTTTTACCCAAAGAAAACAGAAACAGTAACTCGAAAAGCTATATACACCCCTAAGTCTATGGAAGCATTGTTCACAATAGCCAAGATATGGAAGCAACCCAAGAGTCCATCCACAGGTGAATAAAGAAGATGTGGTTTATACATATACAATGGAATATTACCCAGCCATAAAAAAGAATGAAATCATGCCATTTGCAACAAAGAATGAAATCATGCTGTTTGCACAACCTGGGTGGCTCAATGGCTGAATGTCTGCCATCAGATCAGGGTGTGATCCTGGAGTCCTGGGATCGAATCCCACAACGGGCTCCTCACAGGGAGCCTGCATCTCCTTCCTCTGCCTTTCTCTCTGTGTCTCTCATGAATAAATAAGATCTTAAAAAAAAAAACACAATAACATGGATGGACTAAGGGGATATAACACAAAGTGAAATAAGTCAGCTAGAAAAAAACAAATGCCATATGATTTTACTCACATGGAATTTAAGAAACAAAGTAAATGAGCAAACAAAGAGACAAACCAAAACAAACAAAACAAAAAACCCCAGATTCTCAAATATAGAGAACAAACTGGTAATTGCCAGAGGGGAGGTGGGTGGAGGGATGGGTGAAATAGATAAAGGGAATCAAGAGTACATTAACTTGGGGTACCTGAGTGGTTCAGTTGGTTAAGCATCTGACTCCTGATTTCAGCTCATGATCTCAGGGTTTTAAGATTGAGCCCCATGTTGGGCTCAGCACTTGGCACAGAGTTTGCTTGAGATTCTTTCCCCCTCCCATTTCCTCCCCTTCTGTTCCTCCTCCCTTGCTTGCACTCTCTCTCTTTCTCTCTCTCTCTCATAAATAAATAAATAAATAAATAAATAAATAAATAAATAAATAAAATCTTTAAAAAGAGATGAGCACTGAGAATTATATAGAATTGTTGAAGCATTATATTCCACATCTGAAACTAATATATATCTTATGTATCTTAATTATACTTGAATTTTAAAAATTAAAAATAAAGAATAAGTCATCATTGATGCAAATAAATAAGTAAAAAAAATATTTGTTCAATGTCTATTTAATGGCTGTCAGGAAGAAATTGGCTTCTACTAATAAGAGAGAATACTGCTTGCTTTATATCAAAAATGTGCACCATCAAAAAATATTGAAGTGCAAGCAGCTGACAAAATATTGTCTGAGTATTCACTGCCTCTCCCATTTCCTCCTAACAAGAGTGGATTTTGGCTGCAGGACAGGCACCCAGACCCTCCTTTGCTCTGCTAAACCTGAGAAATAAGTACATTTGGAGGAAAAAAAACAAACCTAAAGAAACCAGAGAAACTTGGTTATTCTCCATCATAAAGGGCTCAAGTAGAAAGGGAAGGAGAACAGAGAAGTCCAACATAGGGCTGAGTAATAGAAGAGTTTGCAGGAGAAAAGAGAGGGGGATCATTCACTTCAAAAACCACTGCCAGACGTGTGCGCGTGAGTGCTGTGTGTACGCCTGGGGATGGAATTGAAGAACATTCTCTTCCAGAACATTTACTATTTATTAATCATATTCTGCCATTTTAGCATTTCGTCAAAAGATACTGAGAAGATATGAAATGCTTCCAATTATATTTTCCTGTCCTAATCATGGGATGTATTTTTTCATTCATGTAACACCACAGGGTGATAGGTCCAAGTGGAGCTCCAGATATATGTGGGTTACAAAGATAAGCCATTTATTAGATAGGCTGACCATAAAAAAACAATTTAGTGTCTTGAAATTGCCTCCATTTCACTGTTTTTCCATCTTTTATGATTAGACAGCCATTTGCCTCTTGATCTTCACCAGTAACAGCAATAAATGGTAACATGCAGATATAGATGCAGTTCAGCTATCTTTAAAAACGTGTTTTTCCAGATTTTCTGATAGTAAAACATTTGCCAATTTTTTGGCAATTCTTGTTTTCTCCATAGATTTCCTTTGTGATTTTTTTTGAACCAGACAACTTCTTGCAAGGCATATTTAAATTTTACATATTTACATGGCAGTTGACAGGTTAGAAATAAAATAAGTTATCCATTCCAGATAAATAGCACCATGTCATGTGTCATGGGTTGTGTCCCCCACAAAAAAAGATATGTTGAAGCTCTAACCTCCAATACCTCAGAATGTGACTTTATCTGGAAATAGAGTCTTTTAAGAAGTGATAAAGTTAAAATAGATCATTAGAATGAACCCCAGTCCAATATGACTGGTGTCCTTATAAAAAATTGAAATTTGGACATAGAGATAGACTTGCACTAGGGAGGACAAGATGAAGAGATGTAGGGAGAATGTCATGTGGGGGTAGTGGACTGGAGTTCCACAGGTAAACCAAGGGACATCTGGGACTGTTAGGAGTTATATGAACAGTTAGGTAGTCAGAGCCAGGGTCCCCAACAAGAAAATATGCAGTCAGAACAGCTCAAATAAAACAGCACTGACATTCTGTTTTCCAGCTTAGACAGGACTGCACTGACATTCTGCTTTTAAGCCTTTGCACAAATGACTTCTGAAAAATGTCCTAGAATAAGACAATTAACCATAAAAGCATTGTCAATATCATGGGCAGGGGCAGTTAAGACCTAAGCCTCCGGATGTCAGCCAAAAAAAGGACCATCAGCACATGGACATTAACCTAATAAGTAGACAGACACGTGACCAAAGCCCTGATTGGCAGGACTCAGCACACCCTGATTGCTTAAGAAAGTTCTGCAAAAGAGCTCATAAAACCCCCTAAACTTAGAAACTCCTAGGGCAACTCACTCAGGCCCCTCTCCCTCTCCAGGAGCTTCATACTCTTGCTCAATAAACTTTGCTTTGCTGCCCACTACTCTTTGGTCTACCTCTTCATTTTTTGAAGCAGCTCAACCAAGAGCCCAGGCCCTAAGGGAACAAAACTCCTGTAACGAGACTACCAGAAGCTGGAAAAGGCAAAAGAGAATCCTTACACTATAGGTTTTAGAGAGAGCAGGGCCCTACCAAAACCTTAATTTCAGATGCTTGTAGCCTCCAGAATAGTGAGACAATGTATTTGTTGTTCTAAACCACCGAGTTTGTAGTACTGTGTCATGGCACCCCAGCCAACAAATACATCATATATTAAACAGTCTCAGTGGTTTGGCTGACTATCATTACTGTAACGAGGGGACTATGGGCCGGATGTGTTCAGGATTCCTGTGGTCTGCACCAGGTAATTTGCAGTCACTCCTTGTGAAAGTACTTGATAGGTAAGTGTCTTCCCTATGAGGAATTTTTTTCTCTTCACTTTTCCTCCCTTCCTTCTTTCCTTCCTTCCTTTGTTCCTTCTTTTTTAAAGTTCACCTTGATTATGTTGTCTCCCTTCGCAAGATTGGGTCAATTTGCATTTTTTAAGTATTTAAGGAGTTGCTCATGGAAACCTGAGTTCATTAGAACCATATCCTCAATGTATTCTAATTTAATTTCAGCATTTCAGCCTGATGCCCAGGTGAGTCTCCTGGCTCACTGTCAACCACTTAATATGACTTGGTTAACCCCCATCTCATCTGTCTCAATCCTGGGGCAGAGCTCAGCAATATAATCAAAATGTCCCTTCTCGCATTACTAGTTTCTTCTTACACTGAAATTTTAATTGTACTTTGTGCCCCAGCAAAATGTTCTTGGCTTTAACATGGCCGTATCATAATGGCTAAATCAGAATAGTTAATCTTAATACCTGCCCCAAACTAGCAATCCAAGAGCAAGTCAGTAACACTAGTATTCAGATACACTGAGATTGATCCAGGTTCCACCTGAATGATAACCACTGCCTGAAGGCTGTGGAAAAAGACAACATATGTAAGATGTCCTTAGGGAATCTTCCTCTGCCCCAACACCCTCCCTCTCTAACTGCTCAAACACACTCCAATCCTGAGATCTGAAGGGAGGCCTTAGGTGAGGCTAGAATAACCCAGATCGTAGAGATTAAGATACAGGAGATGCCACATTCTAGCTGCATTTCAGGCTGGTGCTACCGATGGTCATACCAGAATTGTTACAAGGCAATAAATGATTAATCATCAGATGGATTGTATCTATCTGCACTCAGCCACTTGGGTAACCAGTTTAGTCTTTTCCATAGTCTCCTACTGCATCCAATTTATGTAAATCAACTTTGGTATAAATTGATTGCAATGTTTCCCTAGCTCTTCTTCCCATCAATATCCCCTGCAATATGACTTTGCAGCTCCTCACACTTAGAGAGAGAGGAACTAGACTTGCAACTTGCTTGAACCACTATAATACAGCAAAAGTGATGGTGTACTAGTTTCACATGGCCTCAAGAGGCTGTGCACACTTCCGCTATATCTCTTTGGAACCCTGGCTCTACCATAGAAAAAGCCTGGCAAACCTAATAGGGAATGGTGGACCATGTGAAGAAGAAAGACAGGGCTCCAGCAGACAACTAGCCAATCCCCATAGGCTTAGCCTTAGCAAAGCTGCAGCTGACCACAGACACATGGAGCCCAGTTGAAACCAAAAGATTTGCCTAAATGAATTCAGACTAAATTGCTGAACCATAAAATTATAAGCTCAATAGTCATTCTTTTTTAAGCCATTAAGTTTTGGAGCAGTTTGTTTTGCAGAAATAATAAATGATAGCAATAACAAAGACATCCTTCCATTAATGATATAAAAACTATCAGTGTGATATTTTTAAAAAATAACTGAAATCATAGGTCTGATATGCTAATATATTTTTCTAATATACAATAAAATGAATAGGTTGTTATTAAATTCTCTCACAAACGTTAAAGAAATTGGGAAAAAGAAGATACTATTCCAGGCAAGGCAGATGGTCAAGAGGACACTTAGAGAGGAGAGAAAATTTAAGTAGATTTGGAAGAACATGTAGGATGTGACTGCATAGAGATCAGCCAGGACAAAAAACTGGATTAGGGAGGAAAAGGATACTCTACAAATATACAGTACATTTGTGGGACAGTGAATAATTCAGCATGGTTAAGACATTGTTTTGTGAAGTTCTAAATCTGGAAAAAGAATTTGGTTTTGAGAAAAACTTTAAAGGAAATTAATGTTTTCACTTGAAAAGCTAAAAAAAAAAATCACCATCTGTTCTTTCAAACTGAGACCAATGTATTTCAACACATTCTAACCTCACTTTTAACCTAAAGAAGTTGATTTTCAAGGATCACAACTCTCCTTTAAAGTCCTTTTTCATGATAAGGAACAGAGAATGACTTGCCATTCCTACATTAAATGATTTGGATGCAGTATGAGGCAGTTCTAGAGCTGGTAACAAAGTAAACAGAAAATGCCAGTGACACCAGCTGATGCTTGTTCAGCAGCTAATGAGCTGTGTTACTTTGAGCAATGACATGTCTCTGGATCTCAGCCTCCTTATTCATCAAATGCATAGGGTTAAACCAGATGATCTCTAAGATCCCTTCCAGCTCTAAAATTCTGTCATTCTCTGTCAGAGGTTTAGTCAGACAAGCAGTCATCAAGAGATGGTCAAATTCAGTGCTGATTCAGCCCACTGGGCTTCTGAGTTCTTAAGGGCAGAAATGATGTGGTCCTGGTTTACCAAGCCCTGAGTGCCGCTCCATGTGTAACAGCTCAGTGTAACTCAGGATCTTTCCTGTGTGTGTTGAAATGAGGGTGAATAATGATAAAGTTAGGGTCTTATGACTATATTATATTTAGTCAGTCTGAAAGATTATTATGTTTCTAAGAAGTACTTAGTCACACTTTGCCTGCAAATACTGTCGTCAGGGTTAGCAAATTTCCAAAGCCAGATATCCTTAAAGGGAGCTCCTGGTGATCTCGTCTGGCAATTCAAAACAGCATCTGTTACAGCACTCAAAACAAAGCCCAGTGTCACTGAAATGAATGATAAATGGGAAAGGAGAAGAAGAGAAAGCCTTCTCAGAATCACCACTTATTCAATATCCATCCATTCACTCCAACCCTTTCTAGATTGTAGAAATCTAGAAGTATTTCTAGATTTTGTAGGCATCTAGAAGTTGTAGGCATCAGAGTATAGCAAGGAACAAAACCAATGAAAAATCCCTGCCCTTATGGACCATACAATCTGTTTCCAATTATTCCTTCTTTTTTTAAAAGATTTTATTTATTTGTTAATGAGAGAGAGAGAGAGAGAGAGAGAGGCAGAGACACAGGCAGAGGGAGAAGCAGGCTCCATGCAGGGAGCCCAATGCAGGACTCGATCCCTGGACCCCAGGATCACATCCTGGGCCAAAGTCAGGCGCTAAACCGCTGAGCCACCCAGGGATCCCCAATGGCTGAGAGGAAAGCAAGTGCACAGGGAGGGCAGATGCATTCCATTTGGAAAATGGTGGTGGTTCTGTGTGGCTGGAGCAGTCATTCTCCTGGAGCAGTCATTCTACACCTCATTGCACAGGAAGATCACCAGGAGAGCCTTTCCAACTACAGATACCTTGACCCTACCACCAGATTGATAAAGTCAGAATCTTTAGGGGTAGAGTACAGGCCTCCCTGTACTCTAAAAAATTTTTAATTTAAATTTTAAAGCTCTTCAGGTTCTAAACAACTCTAAACTATAGCCAAGGTAGAGAACTATTAGGCTAGAATAGCATTTCTAAAATTTTAATGAAAATTCAAAGAGGTTATCAGTCCTGAGTTATCAGACTTCTCCTGGGGTTATGTCCCCTTGGATCTTCCCTCCTTCACTTTAAGCACTGCATTCCAGCCCCACCTCCATTCCCATGCCATCCCCTACTCCCAACTCAAGCAGGGTGCAGTACCCTGGTCCTTGGTTTATCCAGTACTGGACAGAAAGAGCTGAAAGTCAGACTCTATATCTGGCTGGCAGTGACTGGCTGGGTGACCAAAACTAACTCACTTCTGTAGGCTTCAGTTGTCTCATTTTGTTAATCTAGCCTCAGGAATTGGATTAAACAATCATTAAGGAAACCCAATATAAAATTCTATAATTGCATTGAAAGCATTTGCTGAACATGATTACGTTATTGAAAATATATTGTGTAATCTCAAGCCTTTTTCCCTGGATATAGAAGAAGTTTTATTTTTTTTAATACAGAATCTATCTTTATAAGCTCATATCACGGTGTAGAAAGATAAGACTTATGAAATATTAACTAATGTTTTGCCCCCAGATTTCTCCCCTCTGCCCTTCTCTCCTAGTCCAGTAGATGATTCTGTGCTTTTTGCCTCAGGGAGAGTGACACATTTGAAAGTAGAAAAGTGGGTGTCTTCCCTGCTTAGTTTCCATAAGTCTAAGCCTTTAGGGCAGAGGCTGTAAAATGGTGGCCCTAGGGGCAAAACTGGGCCATGGAAAGTGTTTTTTGTTTTGTTTTGTTTTGTTTTTACTCACAGTGACTATTTTTCCAAAATGAATTAATTTCCAACATTTAAAATCAGGAAAGTTTGCATAATGTGAAAATTTCCAGCTTCTTCTTGAAAAACAAATGGGAAGACTTGGTAACTTTGGACTTCAAAGAGAGATCCAAAGCATCTTTTTTCCTAGATCAAAGTGGCCTGGAAAGAAGCAAGACCACAGAGCCTTAGCTCGGGCTAAGAGCCACATGCAGCCCCAGGGATTCATCATGAAGATAATGGGGAGGTCTGCCAGGACCAGGACAGAAGATTGAAAACTCAGTGGTAACACGTGTGGTCCCACAGCCAGGGACTCAGTGGATCAAGGATGGATCTCAGCACATGATTTTGTATACAAACAACAAAAAAGACAGATACTTCCAATTACACCCATCTCAGTCCTAGGTAGGCACTTCAGTTCTAGGTAAGTGCCCCCAGAATTGTCACACAATCCTTTGGGGCAGAGAGAGAAATAGAAAATCCCAAACAGAGGGATTAAGTCTCTGTCACATGAAAGGAATGGAGACTCAAAATAGAAATTAATTTGAATTTTAGAAAAGTAAAAGAAGGGCAGCCCAGGTGGCTCAGCGTTTAGTGCCGCCTTCAGCCCAGGGTGTGGTCCTGGAGACCCAGAATTGAGTCCCACGTCAGGCTCCCTGCATGGAGCCTGCTTCTCCCTCGGCCTGTGTCTCTGCCTCTCTCTCTCTCTCTCTTTCTCTCAATCTCTCTCTGTGTGTCTCTCATGAATACATAAATAAAATCTTAAAAAAAAAAAGAAATGTATCTTTTCTGCATGCCTCAGTTTGGGACCTAGATATGTACTCATTATAAAAGGCAGTCAACACAGTAAAATTGTACTTATCTACTTGTTTTTTATGTGCATACACCCTTTTAAAAGGACATCAGGAGGGCAGCCCGGTGGCTCAGCAGTTTAGTGCTGCCTTTGGCCCAAGGCCTGATCTTGGAGACCCAGGATCGAGTCCCACGTCGGGCTCTCTGCATGGAGCCTGCTTCTCCCTCCGCCTGTGACTCTGCCTCTCTCTCTCTCTCTGTATGACTCTCATGAATAAATAAATACAATCTTTTTTTAAAAATTAAAAAAAAATAACAAATAAAAATAAAAGGACATCAGGTATAGATGAGAACAGTGGTAAGAACATACAACTATGGCTGAATCTTCTCTTCCTGAGACAAAGAACTGGTTCATTTTGAAGAGTTTGGAGATGGACTTGATCTGGACATGTGGTTCTTGACATGACTGGATCATGGACTCCTTTGAGTAGCTTATAAAAGATAGAGAACTTTTGTCCCAAAAGTGATACATTGACACTAAATTTTGTGTATAATTCCAGGGGCTTCCCTGGAATTATTCCCCTTCAGAAGCCCATCTGTGGATCTCAAGAAAACCTTCCCCACAGGGGCTGCCTATGCCTGACACTCTCCCTGTCCCCATTTTCTTCCAGAGAGTTTCAGTGAATAAAAGAAAATCCTCAGCCTATTTGGAACACAAAGAAAACTGCCTCCCACAGTCTGTCACCCTGTCACCCTCACCATCTGCAGCCATTTAAAGTGCTTGCCCATTCCCAACCCCCATGGCACCATCCTGCATGGAGGTCAGGTGTGTTCTGAACTCTGCCCTGAGTACCTTCTTTGGGGCTGCCTGACATCAATGCACATTATAAATAGAAGGGGATGAGGCCCTGAGTGCTCACCTCACTTCTGGCAGGAGATGCTTAGATTTGCCGCCTGTCAGGAAATTCACTCTGAACACAAAAGAATCCTGGGCAAGAGATGGTCAGTCAGAAAGAGTGCAGAAGTATGTGGCTGAAGGTGAGGCAGAAAGCACACTGTGCCAACTGGAAGGCATAGCACACGGTTCAGTTGACTCAGCTAATGCAAACCTCCATCCAGACACCACACCACATTGCTGGAGCCTCCTTTGTGGGAACAACTGGTTTGACTTGATGGCACCATGGAAAAAAAAATAGAAGCTAGTAACATGAGTCTGGTCATGGAGGACCGACTCATCCATCACACATACACTGGGCACTACTGTACATTGGGCCCTGGGCCAGGTACTCTGGAATCCCAGGTGCACCCACCTTCCTGCCCTCCAGGAGCACATCCACCATGCAAGAGGTTGGGGCCAGGCAATACCCACATCATGTCCTCAATGTGGTCAAGGTTACCCCTGGCTCCACTGACCTACTGTGAGGCCTCCAGAAAGTTGCTTTCTCCTCAAGAGCCTCCTTTTCCTTATTTGAAACATGAAGATGTTGGACATGACGATCCTGAAGGTTCTCTTCCAAGCTGTAAAAATTCTCTGATTCCTCTGGCCTACATACAAAGCTTTTGCAGGAAATTTTATGGCTATCTTTGAGCCACTAGATGGCAATTGTACTTAGTTAAGGAGGAATGCTGACTTGGAAGAATCACTGTGGAGGAGAAAGAAAAGAAAGAAAGAAAGAAAGAAGAAAGAAAGGAAGAAAGAAAGAAAGAAAGAAAGAAGAAAGAGAGAGAAAGAAAGAAAGAAAGAAAGAAAGAAAGAAAGAAAGAAAGAGAAAGAAAGAAGAAAGAGAGAGAGAAAGAAAGAAAGAAAGAAAGAGAAAGAAAGAAGAAAGAGAGAGAGAAAGAAAGAAAGAAAGAAAGAGAAAGAAAGAAAGAAAGAAAGAGAAAGAAAGAAAGAAAGAAAGAAAGAAAGAAAGAAAGAAAGAAAGAAAGAAAGAAAGAAAGAAAGATGCTTAAGGAAGGGAGGAATTGTGTAGAGTTAAACAGATGACATTGAAATGCAAAGCAGCTAATAGTGTCTGCTATCCATATAATAAAATAGGCTTAAGCAGTTATCAAACCAATATATCTAACTCATCTGTGCTGATTCAGCAGGCACTTGTCTGTGGCTGTGGTTTGGGAGCAGGCAGCAGAGTGCTCTGCACTGATTTCAAGAGACCTACTTCCAGTCCCAGCTGTTCCTCTATGAGGCTGTTGGACTTTGGTGAATCGCCCATCCTCCCTCTGCCTTGGTCTCTGCATCTTTAAAAGGAGAAGGAGCTCAACCATACTCTGTAAATTAGCCCCTAGCTCTAGCATTAAATGAGTATCTAGATAAGATTGCCAAATGCCACTTAATAAAGATTCCCAGCACTAAATACGAATGAGAAACTCCAATATTGTTGACCTCTAGGACAAGAGAAAGAAGCCTTATTGCCACATACACATTTTCAACACAACATGCTGCTACCACCATTTGAGGCAGCTTGAGAAGTATCTGCCCCTGGCCAAAGTAGTCATTGCTAAATTAAGGTAAACATCCTTTAAACCTGAAATTTGCTTCTGCTCAAGGGAGTGTGCAGTAGACCCAACTTGTCTGGCAGACAAACTGTCTCATCCATGAGCAGGCAAACAGCTTCCAATGGAATTTCCACACGAAAGCTGTGGGGCTCCTTTTCCAGGCCACTACCATTTCTTTCTGTTCTTTGTTACTTCACCTGGCTTCATTTCCTCCCACTTTCCTTCCTCTGGATGTGTCTAATTTCACTCTGGTGGGGACAGGGAGGTACTCATGGCTCTCAAGAACAGAAAATATCCCTTGCTAGTGCTATAGACACAAATGAGTTAGCACACCAATCTAAAGCCATTTCTTAAAGTGTAGTCTATTGACTATGTGTATTAGAATTAGTTACTAAATGTGCTAAAAATGTACATTCTAAGGGCACCTGGCTAGCTCAGTTGATGGAGCGTGTGACTCTTGATCTTGGGATTGTGAGTTTGAGCCCCACATTGGGTGTAGAGATTACTTAAAAATAAAATCTTTTTAAAAAATGCACGTTCAAATCCTACCTGGATCTGCTGAAACAGGATCACTATAGGGAAGCCTGGAATGTGATTTTCACAAGCACCCAAAAGATACAAAATTTTGAGCTCCATTGCCTGACAACAAAGCCCCTCATCAAGGTCAAGGTTACTTGAGTTACAGGCCATTTTGTGGAATTCTAGGCACTGAAACTGGAATAAGGGCTAATGGTGCATGATTTGAGAAGACATATGTGGTATTTGTTGACACAGAAAAAAAATATCTGAGAGGTAGCTCAGGTGGGACTTCTCTGAGTGGCACTGCTTCTGTAGAATCCAGGCCTGCTCATTTTCTTTTCTTTTCTTTTCTTTTTTTTAAGATTTTATTTATTTATTCATGAGAGACACAGAGAGAGAGAAAGGTAGAGACAAAGGCAGAGGGAGAAGCAGACTCCATGCAGGGAGCCTGATATGGAACTCGATCCTGGGGTCTCCAGGATCATGCCCTGGGCTGAAGGCGGCGCTAAACCGCTGAGCCACCTGGGCTGCCCTCATTTTCTTTAAAGGTGGAAAAATTTACATTTTCTTTCCCAAATTCATCAGAACCAAGGACAGCAACTCACCCTAATTAGCCATCTCACAAGAGATTGGTAAATAAACTAGAATGTTATTTCATTAATTATAAGGAAAGGCAGAACTGTTAAGCAAACTGGAATATTCATATCAGCATGCCAGGGAGTTGTCCTTTTTTAGAAAAATCTACATAGGAAGACAAATTACCATTAGCAAGTGGTTTGAGGCGTATGGAAGTTAGATGATGTTAAGATCATGAAATGTGGTAACCAGAGACACAATCTTCGTCAAAGGAAGGGAGATAAGAACAGACCTGCCTGCCATTTAACTAAGCACCTGCTATGGATAGACACTGTCCCTATTTTTAATCTTGTAAGGAATACACTTGGCAAAGGAACAAGAATCTCTTGGCTAGCTGGTCTGAGCACCCTGTGTGTGAAGACCCAATGATAAATCCTTGCTGTCTTGGGTGGGGGATGCTATTTTTTCCCTAGATCCTGGTGGCCATCACATGTATCAACTCGGTCTTTATTCTGTTTCATTATAAGACAACTGAACAGGATTCTGAGATGCACGTTAGTCCTACTGACTAATAAAATGTCTTAGGGCAATTTCTTCTGCAAATAGGGTTCTAATTCATTACCCATAATTTTGTTTGCATTTCCAACCTAATCTGCAAATTGCTAAATACATATTTTAGCAAAATGAGGCATAACAAAGGAAATATTTGTGTTCTTACTGAACTATGTTCAAATTATGGGCACGTTTGATTCTTAACATCTCTTCTAATTTATAGCCGAAGCAGCCTTAGATGGAATGGAGGCAACCTGCACAGGCAGTGCACATCTAACCTATACATATCTGAGTTTCAGACTCAGCTTCCAGTCTAGGTCACAATGGTGTGCACAGCCTCCCTGATGTTCCATGGGTCCACTTTGTTACCACTAGTTAATGTCATTTCAGGTCTACTGATGTGATATGTCATCTTGAGGTTTATAGGTTAAATTTTTCCTATAATCAACTTAAATTTAGGGGAAAACACAAAGCCAGAGAAAGCACATGTATTGAAGGCTTGCTTATGCTTGTAACAGCTGCTGGGACTGCTGAAATAGAAAACACTGGCTTCTTTCCCAAGATCTTATATTTAAAGTAAAAATATAATATCATTGTATATATAAAATGGTCAAAGCTTTGGAGAAATAATACTCTTAGCCCTGGTCCACATTTTCCTATTTCAATGAAGAGAATGGGATTATCACATAGAAGAAAGCCTAAGGCACAGATAATACAAAATAAATAATTTACCAGACATTCATATTTTCATTCATAATGCACTTTTAAATTCTACAGTACAATGTGGAAATAGAAGTAAAGTGTTCTGAAAAACATATTTTAGTGTAGGCATTCTCTGACCACACTATCCTGTCTTTTTAGAACTTTCTAGCCTCTGACCCTACTTGGTCTCTGATCTTTATAAGATCTTCAGCGACATGAGTAGTTCATTTTATCTCAGCCTTTCACTTTGCATCAGTCCCTTCCTGCATCATCCTTCCCTCTCCTGCCCAAATCCCATAGCCCATCAGTTCTACTCTCTACCTAGATAACCCAACTCCTTCATCCCTTTGCCCTGATATTACTTCTGTTTTATAATCCCCAGTCCTGAATAATCCAAACATATCTATCTTCTCCAGCTCTGCACACTAGTAGCCAAGCATTAAAGAAATACACACAGCTCGGTGGATTGATGCTACCATAGTGTTGGGATTTCCAGTCTCATCTGGGTCACCAGTGCTGCTAGCCAACCCTATCTGTTTCCCCAGTCACTGTTCTTTTAATCTTCTTCTCCATGGTAGGCCCAAGCTTGTGCCACTTTTCTAATGCTCTGTAGCCTACCTCAAGTGTTCCCATTTTCTTTACCTTATGAATTAAGATGACCAGGATGAGGTCCCTCAGTTCTCTATTCCCTCTCATGAATTTATCTATACCCAGTGACTTAAGAGGATGTATGCCTCAAGGCCAGTATCAGCGCTCTTGAATTTATTCTCCTCCATTTCCATTCAGGAAGTTGTTCTATCAAATGATTCATTTGTTCTCTTTCTTCAACTTCTCCTTCCTTCTGGTTTCATCTCATCTAAACTTAATCATGTTCAAGTCTCTTCCAAAAAATAACAAATAAAACTCCCACCATCCTACATGCCTTCTCTGGCTATCACTGGATACATTTTTCTCTTATATCCAGGTCTCTGGAGTCATCTCCATTCAGCTTTGTCACTTCTTTGCTCTGCCCCACAAATCTACAGAAACTGCTTATCCTAAAGTCATCAATGACTTCCTTGTTGTTAAAGCCAGTGAGTAGCTGGTTATTTCATACTTGACTTCTCTGAGATATTTGGCATCACTATCTGCTTTCCTTTTGAAATTCTCTTCTCTAATTCCCTGTAGGTATGTAAGCTGTAGGTATTCTGATGACTCTCAAATAAATCATATCTCCAGCCCAACCCTCTGCTTGGAAGTACAGACCCTCATATTGAACTGCATGCCAAATTCCTCACCTGGATCCGGATGTAACATATCCAAAATGGGTCTCATTTATTTCTCCCAAAAGTTCTTCCTTCTGTGTGCCCCAATTGCCGAGTCAGAAGCCTGGGAGTCATTCTTAACTCCCCCTACCCTCAACTGCCATCCTTTTGGCCAATGGTTACCAAATTCTTTCTTCTCTACTTCTTAAAAAGAAGGCCTCATTTATGACCTACCTATTAAAAGAATAAACCGACTGTTCTCCTACTTCTGATCTCATCCTAGATAAATCTTATGTGGATATTAGAATTATGTGGTTTTCAATCTGCTCTTCATATATAACTTCTATTCACTGAATGAAAACATTGGACTTGGGAAGAGTGAACCCAGCTGCAGTGAGGAGTGCCAAGTGTCAGGCTGATTTCTTTTTTCAATATTTGTGTTGAACAGATGAGACTTTTTTCAAAGTATAATCATCTTGAATTATGTATCTTCAAGCTGCTTTAAGCAGAAAAGTAAAAGAAATAAATGTGTAAATGTTCAGGAGAAGATTGGGCCATGAAAATAATCACAGTGAAATCATTTGGTGGGACTATGCCAGGTTCTTATAATAAGAATAAATTTCATCCGTTCTCTCTGAAATGGAGGGACTTGAGATCCTAAACTACAAAGTTCCATCTTTGTGCTCTAAGTAAGACATGAAGATAAACTAGAGGACAACAATGTGCCTTCTACCCCCTCAGTAGTCCTTCTGACACACATGGGTAGATAGTCACCCTACCACTCAGAGCCCTACTCTGGGTCTTCATGATGCATTTTCCAGAACCATCTGGAAGGTGTTTTGGAAGAAAAAGATCTATAGAGAACTTCAATGTTTATGAAACATTTCAAATTAATCAGACTCAAATTGTTATATCAGAAAAATTAAAAGAAGAGCAAAAATGAACTAAATACCAGCCAAGATTCATTTCAGCTCAAAATTCTGTAATCTCTTGAAGTCACTGGTTTTTAACTTTGGTGACAGTGGGGGTGGGGTAGATGCTGCAAATTCCTTTGAGAATCCAGCTGAAAAAAAAATGAATTCTCTTTTCTGGAAGATGTTCTCTGTCTCTGTCTCTGTCTCTCTCTGTCTCTGTCTCTCTCTGTCTCTCTCTCTCTCTCTCTCTCTCTCACACACACACACACACACACACACACACTGCTTTATGTATGATTTCAGAAGTTTCATACCATTCCAGTTTAAGACCTCCTTTCTATCTCTGGCCACTGATTAAGCATGAATTTGAATACGATTGAAAGATTTTCTTTTGTAATCAGACAAATTTAAGATTTCTACCTCAAAGTACCCAGCCTCTCAAAACTGGTCTTCTTCTATTTCTTTTTTTTAAAGGTTTTATTTATTTAGCCATAAGAGACACAGAGAGAAAGAGGCAGAGACATAGAAAGAGAAGCAGGCTCCTCACAGGGAGCCCGATGCGGGCGGGACTTGATCTCCAGACCAGAATCACACCCTGAGCCAAAGGCAGACGCTCAACCACTGAGCCACCCAGGTGTCCCGGTCTTCTTCTATTTCTTTTTTTTTTTTTAATATTTTATTTATTTATTCAAGAGAGACACACACACACACACACAGAGGCAGAGACACAGGCAGAGGGAAAAGCAGGCTCCAAGTAGGGAGCCTGACATGGGATTTGATCCCGGGACTCCAGGATTACGCCCTGGGCTGAAGGTAGGCACTAAACCACTAAGACACCCAGGGATCCCCCTCTTCTTCTATTTCTTGAGGACTCTTGCAATGGATTTCCCTGGGGTACCCAACTCTCAGCTCAGCAGAGAGTACTGTTCTTAAGGCAGTGTGTCTTAGACAAGAACCTTTGAGGGATTTGATCCTTCTCCTATCTTCATGCCCATCCCCATAGGTCTGGCTACCTCATGGCACTGATTGGCTTTCCTTTCCAGTTAGACCCTAAGGCTATGATCAGATTTAGAAACTAGATCAGAAGTGAGATGTTGGAGGTTAAAGGGGTTCGAGCTGCTCTTTTCCTAGAGAGACAAGAAAAAATTGATTTTGTATACCACGGGTTTGAGTAAGAGATAGGTGCCTGGATAAAGGGAGAATTGGTGCCATTAAAATGAAGCTTTTAAGAGTTTTGAAGGTGCTGGCAGTTGGACTATGTGAGCAAGACCATAGAACTGGAGCTTGTATCAGGAGGTGAACACTGGGGTTAAACATGTCTCACACTTATATGTTCTCAGTACTCAGATCACTGCACATCTCTGAAAATGGGGGAGAGTATTTGGTATCTGAGGAAGCATTATTCTCACTGCTTTATTATCACCATTGCTATGTGCACTCTAATCTTTCTGTTACTAATTCCCACTCTGGTTTCCCCACATCCTTCAGTTTCTGGGAATTTCTCTCTGCATGATTTCCTAATGGCTGTTTATTTACCACTTGCATTTCCCTACCATTTAAAAGCTTTTTCAAGGATTTCAACAAATACTCACAATTTCATCTGACTCCCTTTTAATTCCAAGCCATGAGAAAATATTTTGCATGTCATAACAGCTAGATAAACACAAGTTGCAATTTCTCCAACTGATGAAAAAGTCCAATTTTGTTTCATGTTATTTCTGCGGAATTATAGAAAACAAAATGTTGGCAAAGTTCCATGAGGAAAAATAAGAATTTCAGCAGTTTCACCTAATTCCATCCTAATTCCATTACATCATCATTTTCCAAATTCACCAGTTGTCAGACCATATTGCAAAATGTCACCAACAATTTCACTATTTCATGTATTATGAAGAAGAGAATTTTGTTGGGTGCCTAGAGAGAAAGCAGAAGAGGAACTTGTACAAGAGAAGTGTCACATACAATCATGTGTACACTTGCCTCCTACAAATTCTGATAGGTACAGAGAAGACTTTGACAAAGTGTTTCTGTTCATAATGTTTATTTTTTAAAAAGAACAAAAACTGCTAACTTTAGTTTATATCATTGAGCTACCACATGTGTTTGGTATATTATGTAGAATACAATACCCATGAATTAGACACTTCTTGTGGATCTCAAGAGTAGGACCTATCAGCTTGGAGCTCCCTACCACACACACACACAAGCGCACGCACACATTCTCTTCCACTGGTTCATTTCAGGGCATTCTTTATGTTTCACCAGATTGGATAAGTGATTATAAACCCAATGTGGGTGGAGAAGAGACTCCACAACTGAGGATGTGGTGCCAACCTGTTTTGAAAAGAGGAGGAACAGTGAGAAATTAGCAAGCATAAGTTTTCAACAAAAACTATACCTTTCTCTTCCTGCTCTAATCCCCACAGCACTGAAGACTAAACAATTATTTTTGTATGTAAGCAGTGAAGCCATATAGGGGTTAAGAACACAGAATGTGGGATCCCTGGGTGGTGCAGCGGTTTGGCGCCTGCCTTTGGCCCAGGGCGCGATCCTGGAGACCCGGGATCGAATCCCACGTCGGACTCCCGGTGCATGGACCCTGCTTCTTCCTCTCCCTCTGCCTGTGTCTCTGCCTCTCTCTCTATGTGTGACTTTCATAAATAAATAAATAAATAAAATTAAAAAAAAAAAAAAAAGAACACAGAATGCCTGGATTTGACTCCTTAATCCAACAGTTACTACCTATTACTATCTCACAGATGTCAGATAAATCATTTCATTTCTTTTTGCCTCAGTTTCCCCACTGTTAAAAGGGAGAATACTACTACTAATAATGATATCTGAGGAATAAATAATATGTATAAGAAATAAATGAGTTAAATGGGTGGCACCTTGTGTCTAGCACACAGTATGCACTATACAATTACTTACTATTCTTGCCTCATATGTTTAAACTATTTTACTGGGATAGGATAAGATTTTGAATTATAATCACTGTCTTTTACAACTATACTTCATTCTATTCTGTGGCTCCTTCCCCTTTCACTCAATGGACCACCACTGTCGAGGGGAAAATACAGTAGGGATGATCTGCCAGCTTTCTCCCCCTAATGCCTGAGAAAGGATTAAAAAGCTTCTCTGTTCTGATGTTAGAGGAAAGAGTTAGAAGGGAAACAAAAGAGAAGAGTCTGGTGATGGTATCTGAGGAGGGTCCTTGGGCTCTGACATGCTCCATTCCCCTAAGACTTGCTATAAATGAAGAAACAGTAGAACCCCCAAACAAGAATGAGGACCTTAGAGGAGAACAGATCTCTGCCCTGCATCCCAACTGGACTGAGAAGTGCCAACTTCACAGAACATTCTACCACAGTGTGGCAGTAGTTCAGCAGAGGTGGTTGCAGATGGTGTTGAAACAAGGAAGACCTAAAATATCCCCAGTGGTTTTGTCACTGATAAGAAAGGTATAGGAGTAATAAACCTTCCCTGGGTCCCAGAGAAGTGTGGAGAAGTTTCACGGGGGAAACGAGAAAGTCAAATTAAGGGGATATTACAGTCCTGATGCATGGACACCACAGTGGAAGTAGAGACAATTTAATGGCTAGAGGTCAGTTAGGAACTTGGTGTTCCAGGAGGTGCCTGTGTGGCAGGATAGCGGTGCCTGAGCATAAAGGGAAGTTTTGTACCAACAGTGTGGAAAAGTGCCAATAATCAAGTGTTTGATTCTCTTCTCAATGATGCTGTGATGCTACATAAGGTCCCTGTAGATGCCAATTCTGGGCTTAAGGGTGGAATCAGGGAGGACAAAATCCTGGGTTAACTCAAGTAAAAACCTGAAATGAACAGTTTTACCTGAAAGTAATCAAATTGCCTGCCAGATAGTAAAATGGGGCTTGAAGTAGGAGGATAACTTGCGTTGCAAGGAGCAAAAAAGCATAAGGACTGAAAATTGATACTTGCTAACTTATCAGAGAATGGAAATGGCTAGGACTCATGTTCTAGATTCTCCGTAAATTGAGTAACCAATGCCCCAGATTCCAAGATGACACTGGAAATTCTGCTTAGGCAGTCTTGGGTTTTGCCACTTTCTTTCTGAAAGAAGCCCCCGGTGTTGATGGGCTGCTAGAAATGGCAGAAAAATAACAAAGTGAGACATCATAGTAACAGAGGAAGTAAGTGTATGCTATTTATATGAAATTAAGGAGAGGCTATATTGGATACGCTGCAACTAAGGAAAAAGGCAGACAGCCTGGTAGCTGGAGCCCTGAATTTGGGTCAGAGGTCCTAACTTTAAATCCCAAACTTCCCCTCTTACTTAGCTGTGTAATTCTGGGCAAGCAGTTTAGCCCCTCAGAACCTCAGCCTCCTCATCTAAAAGTTTCTTTCCAGATCACCATGAAATAGAAGCAGATATGGAAAGTACTTTTAGGGACACCTGGGTGGCTCAGCGGTGAGTGTCTGCCTTCCACTCAGGGTATGATCCTGGAGTTCCAGGATCAAGTTCCACATCGGGCTACCTGCAGGGACCCTGCTTCTCTCTCTGCCTATGTCTCTCATGAATAAATAATATAATAAATCTTTTTTTTAAAAAAGTACTTTCATATAGCCAGACTCATGTAGGTGCTCACTGAGTATCTGCTAAAGAAAAAAAGCCCTTCCTCCAACTCCTTTATTTCTAAACCTTCGTGGATTCTTCCTCCAGGTTTATACCTGTTTACCACATGTGCTTCCATCTCTGGCTGGGGTCTTGCCCTGAATAGATAGATGACCCAGGAACCATGATGCTGCTTCACACGAATTTGATTGTTATTTGCTCTTTAGATTCTAGTAGCCCTGCTCCTTAACCCTGAGCCCCCAACACTGCCAACCACCCCCTACACCACACACACTCACTCTTCACACCTTCCTCACCAACCATGCCAGTGAGGTACCAGGTTGCCAGAGGTGAAATTCATCCTATGTGGCTACAGCCACTGCAGATGTCTCACCCCAGAGACATCTTATAACCAAAAGGGGAGAGACTACCTAAGATGAACAGACAGGTTAGGCTTTATACTTAAGCCAGAGCAAAATTGCACAGCAACATCCCATTGCCTAATTTAAGTGTTGTTCTAGGACCTGGTGCTTGAAGGGGACTCTGTGGAAGAAGCAGAGACAATGAACTCCACTCACCATAACAGAAGAACCTTGGAAAGGAAGTAGTGCCTTTAAAACAGAGGCTCTGGGATCCCTGGGTGGCGCAGCGGTTTGGCGCCTGCCTTTGGCCCAGGGCGTGATCCTGGAGACCCGGGATCAAATCCCACGTCGGGCTCCCAGTGCATGGAGCCTGCTTCTCCCTCTGCCTGTGTCTCTGCCTCTCTCTCTCTCTCTCTGTGTGACTATCATAAAAAAAAAAAAATTTTAAAACGGAGGCTCTTTGCAAAAAGACCCTGAGGCTGGTAGAAGGGAAAAAGGGGATGCACAGGGAAAGAACCAGAGATGGAGAGGGGCCCTAGAGGGTTTACCAGTGGGAAGCCTCAGTGCTTCCCTGACAGCTTGATGTATTTCAGTGCCAGAATTGCTGACCATACCCTTTCTGTTTAAGTTAGCACATTTTGTTGGCTTCCTTGTAGGCGTTGAGTTATTCTTTCCTAGCTCCCCGTCTGTATTCACTTTATTCCCTCTAATACACTTATGTCTGGGTCTACATTCTTTTTTTTTTTTTAAAGATTTATTTACTTATTATATACATAGAGAGAGAGAGGCAGAGACACAGGCAGAGGGAGAAGCAGGCTCCATGCACCGGGAGCCCGACGTGGGATTCGATTCCGAGTCTCCAGGATCGTGCCCTGGGCCAAAGGCAGGCGCTAAACCGCTGCGCCACCCAGGGATCCCCCTGGGTCTACATTCTTAACAATGAATTCAAAATGTCCTGTTGTCAGGGCTTTCAGGGAAGAAAAAAAGGAAACAAACAATCAAATGACTACGAAGAAGCAGTGAGGGCAGCTGGAATTGCAACGGGAGGGAAGGCGAAATTCGAGCTGCACTCCATGAGACCTGGAAAACTTCATCAGCTTTTCCAGTTGCTCTCCAGCCTCCATATCCCCAAGGACCTCATTGTCCCTAAAGAAAGCCATTAGTGTGCACAGATTAATGAGACCCTTCAGTCACTGGAACAGGAGAGACACAGTGGGGAGTCTGTTTCTGCACACTTTGCAAGAGGCTTCTGGAAATACCTGGTCCTCTTCTTCCCCCAGTCCCTACCACCCTTAACCCAAGCTCCAGTCAGGGCAGGGCCAGCTGCTTCAACCTTGGCTGCCTGAGGCCTTCTGCTAGAAGAAACAGCTCCAAGGAATCAGAAGATTCTACCAGGGGGATCTGAGCCACCATCTGGGACTCTTGCTTCCATCCAGGGGACACTGTGTCACAGTTTCATCCTTGACAACGGCTTTGGGGAGTTCTTGGAAATGAAAAAGAGATTGTCATGAAAACTTAGGTAAAGACACTAATAGGTATCCACTCTTTGCTTTGGAAATAAGGAATTACTCTCAGTTATGGTGGTGGGGAAGTACACTATCATGGCAACCCTTATGTAAACATGAATTCACTTTCATAGATGAAATTCATTCAGTTGCTACTCACATTTCCTCTGATGGAAAACACTTAGTGCTAGGAGTAGCTCAGTCCTGTATGCAGAGAAGCTGTGTAGCAGCCCCTCATCTCTCTGGAACTTCAATGCCCAGCAAGGATCATATGGCACCATGTGGCCATTTCCTCTCATGATAGCACCAGACCATCTCTACCTCCACAGAGCAGGCACCATGAGTTCTAGCCACTACTTTGTAAGTCTCAGGAGTAAAGGCATTCATCCAGTGATGCTGTGATTCCAGAGTGACTATCTCACAATTCTGGGCAAGGCATGGTGACTTACAACTTTAGTCTCTGCAGGAGCAACTTGCTCAATTATAGTTTTTATTGTGATTAATCAATGAAGATTCAGAGCTTGTTTATAGCCTCTGTGAGCTGAGATAGCGAGTCTCTCCCTGAAGAGGCATCCACCCTTGGCTGAAGATTAGCTCCTGGACTCGTGTGGATGCTCCTAGGTAAGCATGTGCCTACAGCCAGGCTTTTGGAGTGAGGCCCAACTCCTCTGTTTTTCTCTTTGCCCCAAATCATAGCACAGGCTTAAAAACGACAACCAGAAAAAGAGGTTTAGACTACACAGCACAGGTGGACATGCACATGCTGCAGATAGCATAGAGAAATCAAGGGCCTGCTAGGCTATTTCAGCTACACTCATGTCACCCAAAGAGGGAGAGCACCATCCTGAGCTTCACCAGCAAGGAAGAACACAGGCAGCCAGGTCTCCAGCTTGCCGGGAACTCTGCAAACTGCTCCAGTGTATCACCTTGTCAAGAACAATGCTTGCCCCCTCTACCTTTGGGAGCATCGTTTGCTTGTTTCCCTGAGGTTACCTGTCACAGAGCATACCTTCATCTCAGAGGAGGCAAACCTGCCAAGTGTACCCACCCAGAATGCACAGTGTCTTTTTTTTCCACCCACAGTTCCTTTCCTCTGGAGGCCTAGGAAAAACCTCCTCTGCTGCTATCTGATGTTGACACCAGCTTCGTACACCAGGTTCTTCCATTCCAAGGTGGGTTTAACACTTTTCCTGGCACAGACAAAAGGAGTCTGAATGTAGTCATTCAGAGTTATATTACACTTCATTTGTTTCTGCATTAATTCATTCATTAAATGTTGCAGGATTCCTACTAGAAGCAGAACAGGGGTGGTAAGACTACAGATTCGGAAATTTTTGGAACTTGGCTTTTGCACTTAAATTAGGTGCTGGAAGAAATGAGAGCACCATGTATCAGCCTAAAGCTGGGTGCCTATCTCCCTTCAGCTCAGTTCTGCACACACCAGTGTTTCCTGGGCCCTCTTTTTATATTGAGCCTTAGCCAAAATCTACCCCTTTTCTCCTTTCCAGGAATTATATTGGGATTCACAAGGGAGAGAGGCCCTTGTGTTCATAAGTAAATAAACTTACAGGTTGTGCTTGAAAAGTGACTCAAAGGTATATATTTAAAGCCAAGGAAATGACAGCAAACATAGATATAATACACATCTGAAGAGATTCAGATACACATTTGGAAAGAATAGGAGTCATTGCATTCCTTCAGAAGAAGGGTAGGGATATGGCACTGAGGCAGTTAAAATACTACATAAAATACTACAGATACTTGGAATCATTGAGTTTCTAACTTTTAGAACACATGACATAGAGTTCTTCCAAATCTTGGAGTTTGGTTTCCTCATTGTAGCATTTCTTTGGGGAGAGACACAGATCTGGGCTTGGGATTAGGCTCTAGCTGACTGCAATAATGATACTGAGCAAAAAGAGAGCAAGACCCTACCACCAAGGGGCCCTGGAAAGGCAAATGCTCAAAACAGAAGTATGGATGTCTGCCAGCACATTTGACCCTGTCTGTGCATCAGAATTGCTGGAGACCCTGTGAAAAAAACCAGTCATGCCTGAGAGGCACTCAGTCTTCTGAATCTAAATCTTAAGCTTGGTTACCACCTCTACTGCTAAGACTTGCTGAAAGCCCTCCATATAACATAACTCCCTTGCCTGTGTACCTGTACATACTTCCCCGGTAGTTTTTTTTTTTTTTTAAGATTTTATTTATTTATTCATGAAAGACACAGAGAGAAAGGCAGAGACATAGGCAGAGGGAGAAGCAGGCTTCAGGCAGGGAGCCCGATGTGGGACTCGATCCTGAGACTCCAGATCACGCCCTGAGCCAGGGGCAGGTGCTCAACCGCTGAGCCACCCAGGCGTCCCCCCTGGTAGGTTTTTATCACACCCCTCCTTACCCATTCGTTCACTAGCATTCCAGGTCCCACTGGACTCTGAGCCTGGTAAGTCACAGAAATGCCTATCATGGTTAGAAGGCTTCCCACCCCCTAGGAAATGGTTTGATATTCAAAATTAAAGTTAATAATTGAGTTTTTACATTAATGATTGAAATCAAATGTGATATTTCCTTTTTAATTGGGATCTAGGCATCTCATTTATCACTCCAGAATTTAGAAGGAAATTTCCTTAAGACTGTTGTTATATACCCTGAGACAGAGTCATTAGTCTAAGCAGTGACCATGGCCTAAATCTTTTTCAGCAGCAGGACTGAGAGGTGAGCCCAGGGAAGGGGAGAGCTGTCAGGCTCTGACTTTCTCTCTTGGCCAGTGACTCATTTGCAGCTGCTACATGACAAGGGGACCCAGAGAGTAGATGGGACACTGTGAGTGTCACCCAATTACCAATTTTCACATTTCAGAAAGACCTAGAAATAGGAAAACAGACTATGATAAGCCCTAAAACCACATCACATCTGCTCTTTCTATATAGTTTATTTTCAATTGGCAATGTCATCAGCTGTGTCACCCAGCAGTGACATATACTATTTCTCCTCAAAACCCCTCTAGTAGCAAATGTCCCACAGGGTCACCTTCAGTCAGCTGAGTCAGAATCACAGAATTCTGGAAATGGAAACCTGATAGAGATCATCCCAATAACAGGGGAACTGTTAATATTTCTTGAGTATCTACATGGGCCAGCCACTTCACATATTTTATTTCATTTAATCCTGACATGAATCCTGACATGTAAGTTTCATTGTTCTCATATTTTAGATGAAAACACGGCTTGGGAAGGTGAAGTGATCTGTGCAAGGTTACATATCTCATGACTCAGATCCGTGTAACCTAAAAGCCCCCATTTCTTTTTTTTAAATAAATTTATTTTTAATTGGTGTTCAATTTGCCAACATGTAGAATAACACCCAGTGCTCATCCCATCAAGTGCCTACCTCAGTGCCCATCACCCAGTCATCCTCACCCCCCGCCCACCTCCCCTTCCACCACCCCTAGTTTGTTTCCCAGAGTTAGGAGTCTTTCATGTTCTGTCTCCCTTTCTGATATTTCCCACTCATTTTTTCTCCTTTCCCCTTTATTCCCTTTCACTATTTTTTATATTCCCCAAATGAATGAGACCATATAATGTTTGTCCTTCTCCGATTGACTTATTTCACTCAGCATAATACCCTCCCTCCAGTCCCATCCACATCGAAGCAAATGGTGGGTATTTGCCATTTCTAATGGCTGAGTAATATTCCATTGTATACATAAACCACATCTTCTTTTTCCATTCATCTTTTGATGGACACCGAGGCTCCTTCCACAGTTTAGCTATTGTGGACATTGCTGCTAGAAACATCAGGATACAGGTGTCCCGGCGTTTCATTGCATTTGTATCTTTGGGGTAAATCCCCAACAGTGCAATTGCTGGGTCGTAGGGCAGGTCTATTTTTAACTCTTTGAGGAACCTCCACACAGTTTTCCAGAGTGGCTGCACCAGTTCACATTCCCACCAACAGTGCAGGAGGGTTCCCCTTTCTCCATATCCTCTCCCAACATTCGTGGTTTCCTGCCTTGTTAATTTTCCCCATTCTCACTGGTGTGAGGTGGTATCTCATTGTGGTTTTGATTTGTATTTCCCTGATGGCAAGTGATGCAGAGCATTTTCTCATGTGCTTGTTGAAAGCCTCCATTTCTCAAAGTGGAGACTGTATACAAAGATATGCCTAGAGACATAAGAAGCCGCATAAACACAGCACGTCCTCTGAAATGCCAATTTTATTCAATGGTAAATAATTTAAAATACTGTTTTCATTAAAGCAAACATGCATTTATGATGGAGGAGGAATACAAATTTGCACAAAATATAAAGATAAAACATTAAACTTTAGGAAATTCTTATTTGTGGCAACCACTTCTGGTTTTGTCTCTCAGACTCCCAGGGCTCTTACCATATTTCCCAGCCAGGGAGAAGATACCCAAAGATTTTAAAGCAGAGCCATAAACCCAAACAGAATTTAGGAATGGCTCCCTCAAGTGGAAGATGGGGGGATGGCTTGTCATTAAAGAGCAAAGAGTAGTGACTCCATTTTGTGAGGAGGCTCAATTTCAATGTCCACCACTAAAGGAATATAAATCCTATAAGGCCATGAGTTCCCAAGACCCTATTCACCTGAGATGCTCTCAGGAGGTTTCCAAAGCTACACAGTGTAGAGATAAGAATCTACACAGAATGAATAAGCAGTGTCAAGCCCTACCTTCCCCAAACTCCCCAATGCACACACACATACACACATCACTTCTTGTCTTTATCCCTCCCACCTCCAGATCTTAATGAACCTAAGTCCCAGGTATCTTTTTCAAAGAAACACACAGAATCATATTTGAACTGGCTGCAATCATCAAGGGCCTGATTTTAAGGGTAGGCCAGGCTATACTCTGTTGAGGCTTGAATCCCCCTAGAGAAGTTTATCAATGGATTCTAAAAAGAATGAAAGGAAGGGCTCCAGCCAGACCATTGGCCCAGCAGAGCTGGGCACAACTGCCTGGCATCCTGATTTAGTTGAAGTTAATAGGCTTAACCAAGAAAAATCACTGAATAAGGCAAAAAAGAGCAGCGCCTGGTTGGATTGAAAAGGAGAGCTGACCCAAAGGAAAGAGTATTGGCATCACATCTACAGACACACTGCAGTCAGTCTGTGCCATGCTCAGCTCCCCAAACACATATGCTCCTCCACCCCACTGACCCGCTGGTCTTTGCAATTCCCTTTGACTGGGAGGCTCTCCTCTCCACTCATTGCCTAATTCCTACTTACTCATTAGGCCTCAGCTTCAATGCCACTTCTTCCAGGAAGATTTCCATGATTCACTTCAGCCTAGCAGCTTCTTGTTTACTCCCATAAAACCCCATATTTCCCCCACCCTAGTGCTTATCAGACTACATTGTAATTGCCTATGTACTTGTCTGTGAATGGCACAAGAGTATGAATGCTCAAAGACAATGCCCAACGCATCATTAAGTACTCTCTATGAATGCCTTCTCAATGAATGAATGAGTGAATGAATGAATGAATGTTAAAGATACATTACAAGTCCCCAAGGATGCCCACTGGGCCACAGGAATACACTTTTCTGGCAACCAGCCACTTTGAGAGCCCACAGCAGTAAGAGGCTGCTTTGGAAAGGACTGAAAAAGGAGAGGAGCCCAACCTCACATGTGCACTGAGGACATCTGAAACAGAAAAGGTCTTTGCACTGGAGACACTCAATCTGACGGGGGAAACTATTAGGGACACAATAATGAGGACAGATTGCTTTGTTACAAAGCTGAAATGGAGACAAATGTGAAAACCAAATTAAGTGAGCAATGCCTTTGCTTACATACTAATCTTACTTCCCTAGAGTGTCTCACTAGAGAAAGATTTTAGAAGGAAATATTCATGAGAACTTTGATACTATAATATGCTGTTCATCTGTAAAATAATTGAGAGTCAATAAAACTCTTTCATATATATCATTTTATTTCATTTTACTCATGCATCAAATATTTTGGTGTATGGTGCACTAGCATCTATTATTGGGCTAGTTGGGAAAGTTCAAAGATAACTCCCTCTAAGGAGCTTGGATTCACACGGAGGAGGTAACTGATAACTGTAATTCAAGGCAGATAGAGACAAGGGCTGGGCAAGCCAGGATTATTTCTGTTGTAAGTGACTTAATCTGATTTAGCTAACAAAGGAAACATATGTCTTACATAACGAAAATTCCAGGGATGTATTTCTCCAGGTTAAGCTTTATCCAAGGGATTGAATAATATATACCAGGCCCCTCTCTCAATCTCTTGTCTTTGCCTTATGCTAGGCTAGCATCACTCTCATGCTCCATCACAGTAGCCATTCAGTTTCTGGTTCAAATCTTTAAAGGTCCAATTTGACATGAGAGTAGAGCTTCTCTTCTCCCACAGGTTTTAATGAAAATTGGGGAGCTGATTATCCTGGGCCTGAGTAATGATCATACACTCTCTCATGAGCCAATCACTGAGCCATGGATTGGAATTAGCTGACTGATAACCCAAGGCAATATGCTGCTCTTCCAAGCAGGTGTGGAGCCACACCCACTCAAACCACATGGGCTGAAAGGAGAATGAGTCTTGAGTAGCCAAGAGTCATTAACCACAGTCTGATTAAATGCTTGAGGCTTAATTCTCACAACAGATTTGTGTTTTCTCCCATTTTACAAACAAGAAAAAATGAGGCTAGTAAGACCAAGAATAAGGTAGGATCTGGTCTTTTGACTTAGTTCTGTGCTGCCTCCATTTGTGTTTGTTGCAATTTGGGATGTGACAGTATTTCTTTGGTTGAGACATTATAAAACATTCACGAGCATTGCAAAACATTTCACATCCATGGCTCTAATACCAGTGACACCTGCTTCCCATGATTGTAACAACTAAAATTGCTCACACACATTTTCAAAGATCCCCTTGAGGGGCAGCACTTGCCTCACTTGAGAAAAACTGAATGCTACCCAACTGAACCTTATTATCAGGAGTTTCATCCTTCTCAAAGTTCCTAAATGTGAGCTTTAACATTTGGTTTCAGAGATAGATTGAACTTTTGATTGAATATCCCTTAAAGACCCTCTAGTCCAACCCTGCAGGCTGTCAGTTCTAGTGTAGAGGAGAAGGTATGAGTGAGCGTGGCAGGGAAGAAGATGAGCACAAAATGTACTCCTGGAAGGTGAGTGTAAAGGATTGGAGGTGGTAGGTCTCAGTTTCTCATTAATGCTCATCTGCTTCAGATACTAAAACCACAGAATCAACACATTTTATGGTCAGGATTCAAGCTGTTTCTTAGGGAAGATAGTATTATCCTCCCTTACTTGAGTAAGATAAGAAAGTATGGGAGGCAGAGTGTTCAATTCTGGACACTACTCACTATGAAAGATACTGCTGCCAAATTGGTCTGCAGTCCGATAGAGCAAATAGAATAGGTGGGAATTTGAAACCAGCTCTTGACATGAAGAACACCTCAAGGAACAGGTAAAATTACACCTGGGAAAACACTCAAAATCTGGCAAGAAAATTGGCCTTCTGAGATACTGAAGACAATCATCCAGGATTGTCGTATCATCCAGTAATCCCATAGACTGGGATTACTCTATATAGTCCAAATAGGCAGAACCAGGTGTGATCGAGAAACAGAAAACACTTGAGGAGAGTGAGTCATCTGGTTAGGTAGTAAGTTCCCCACTGCTGGAGTATCCAGCATCCAGAGATGGTGAAGTGGATTTGAAGCTTAGCCTTTTAAATGTTCTCAAACAACACAAAATAGATGAAGTTTTAGTGCCTCACACACTGCTAAGAGACATGCTAGAGCATGTCGGTTTTAATGTATGCTTAGTTTCTCCTAGAATAACTGTAGGGTAATCCCCCTTCTCCCCTATCCAAAAATCCTATCAGAACATGAGTGTGAGAAACATTGTAGGATAATTTTTAATCTGTTCTAATTCACAAAAGAAAAAAGAACACCTTTAACAAAGTTTCATACTTTATTGATAACACAATACTTTTATCCAAACAAGTAATCACTTGGTAACTATGGGCCTCAGGGGTTGCACCAGATGATCTCTAAGGTTTGTCCAACAAAAGCTGAGTCTAAACTTAGGGTTAGAGTGCCTACAGGGTGTTCAGTAACTTACTCACAGGACTTCTGGCAGGTATGACATGTACTACCATGCTTCTGACTATCTCATGGGCAAGAAAAGGCCCATAAACTACAAAGGTTAAAGTGACTTTACACATCACCCTAGAACTGCCTAGAGAAGTGGTGGCAAGTTTTAGAAAGCAACTGTGACCTCTCTATGTCACTCCTTTGTCTTTTTTTTTTTAATTTATTTTTTATTGGTGTTCAATTTACTAACATACAGAATAACCCCCAGTGCCCGTCACCCATTCACTCTCACCCCCCGCCCTCCTCCCCTTCTACCACCCCTAGTTCGTTTCCCAGAGTTAGCAGTCTTTACGTTCTGTCTCCCTTTCTGATATTTCCCACACATTTCTTCCCCCTTCCAGTACCAGTTGAGACAGCTTTCTTTGTAAAGGGTCATCTCTGTGCATTAGCTGAGCTCTGAGATATAAAAGACATTTGGCATTACCAGCCTCTAGCAATGAAGCCATTTTAAATCAGAAATGTTATGAGATTGTGGGATGCCAGATCAGATATTGCAGAGGCTAGAAAACTCCCATCTCACCTGAAAATGCCATTGTAAGGACCTTTCCCAATCTTTGATCTTTGAAGCTACTGGAGCCGAGTTAGCTGGCCATTATATATTTTCATGACATCAAGTCCCTATGAATGAAAACACTATTCGATTTTGTACAATAGGACTTGGCATAATTCTAGGTCACTGCTTTGGTGAAATTACAAAAATTGATGTTTCTGGGGGATATCAGGAGCTTTAGAGATTATTGGAATCAATACAGAAATGTGGAAACGTGGGACTTATTTTTTTTTTATCAAGAGGCTGTACCTAAAAAAAAAAAAAAGAGGCTGTACCTTATTCTTTCTGGTTCTCATTAACAAACAAATGAATAGGACAGCCTGGGTGGCTCAGTGGTTTAGCACCTGCCTTCAGCCCAGGTGTGATCCTGGGGACCCAGGATCGAGTCCCACATCAGGCTCCCTGCATGGAGCCTGCTTCTCTCTCTGCCTGTGTCTCTGCCTCTCTGTGTGTCTCTCATGCATAAATAAAATTTAAAAAAAAAAAGAAACAAATGAATACCTTACTGCCACCACTGCCCCACACCTCAGGATTCTATAGTCAACCCTTTCTCCCTTCTTTTCTCTCTCTACACTTCTCCTTGGAGTATCAGATGTCCATTCATGATGATAATTATCACTAAAATCTACACCATCAATCCACATATTGGGGCTGAATTTCAGATCTGTATATCCAACTACTAACCAGTCATCTTCAGAAGTCTGGATGTTCTCAAGCCAGAATTCGTCATTTGACACCTCCTGACCCCCCCTTCTTGCTTCCCCTAACCCCCACTTCCCTTACCAACACACCAGTTTTCCTCCATGTACTTCTAGTCTTAGCTGGTGGTATCACCATTGGCCTGTCAGAAACATCGTCCCACTGGACTTCTTTTTCTTCATCACTGAGGTCTCAGCAACCCTCACCCACAGTATTTCTCTGATTGGAATCTTGGCCTCTAGTTAAAAAACCTCTGTGTGATCTTTCTAAAACACTAATCTGATCATGTCGGCCTCCACCCATCCCCACCTTCACCTCCCTCCATCCCCCCCACCCTCACCCCCATCCCCACAAAATGCTTCCAGCTTTCCTCATCCCCTCTGGAGAAATATCCAGGAGGGATCTAACCCTTGTATTTTCTCCCATTACCTCTGCATTTAATCCGTGTTTTAGATTTACCCATCTATAATCATCTCCATATTGCATACTAGTTCTTGCCACTGTATCTTTGCTTTTATTTTCTCTGCCTGATTCTTTTCCTACTTCATCCATCTGGTAAATTCTTGTTTGTGCTTTAAAACCCACTGGAGTGCCACCTCTTCCTGGACGTCTTTCCTGACTCTCCTTTTCCTTTCTGTTTCTTCATCTTACACCTGCAATCTCTATTCTTATCCCTCTATTGTCACTGGAAATCCCCTAGTAAGCCATGACCTTCTTGAAAAAAAAAAGCATGGATTGTGCTTTAGCTTTCCCTGCCTGTTTGGTTCTGGGTACTGAGCCTGGCAAACACTAGAAGCAAATGACTCTTTGTGAATGTAAAGGAGATGTCCTCATTAGAGTCTAAAGGGGAGATAAGAGGAGAGATTTTTTTTAACCATCAACAATGTTTCTTGTCCTTTAAAGATGGATGTTTAGATTCACACCCCAGGGCACACTATTCCTTCATTTCTGGAAAACTTTAATGATCCTTTATGAAAAAGTAAAGCTATATCCTCAACTGCAATGAAGAGCTTCTGGAGATAGTGAGAATCTAAATTGCTCCACATGAAACTATAAGTAGTAGTCTTTAGTGATGATAGAGAGGCATCCCTAAGATTATCATGCTAAGATACTGATAATGGACTGAGAGTGAGAATGAAATGAGGTGTTTCCCTGAGTGTCAGTGGAGTAGGGATCTGAATCAGATAGGCAGGAACTTGGCAAGAACACTCATTCTGTGAAGATGCAAACTGGTTTAGTAAGGTCACAGGCTGGTGGTAAGAGGAAGGATAACCAAGAAGGGGTCTCTGTGGGAAAGCATGGCTAAAGGATTTGAGAAAGACAACTGTGGTGTCCAGTTTTAAGGCATCCCTAACTCCCTCCATCATTCCCTCCATCATCCTATTCTCCAATAAAGCTTTATAAAATATCACTGCCCCATCTTAGCTGAACTCTGGGGAATACAGCAGCCGATGTCCACTGTCACAGAATAAACACAAAGACCCCCAAAATAGTCTAAAATGGAGGCAGAGTATATGACCCATCCAGCAAAGAAGAATCATATTCCTTAAGAAAAGTCAGGGAGTCTCCTGCAAGCTAAAAGTGAAAGGGACAGACATAATACTGAGAAAGGGAAGGGTTTTTTTTGTTTTTGTTTTTCAAATTTCTGATTATTTCAGAAGTGGATTGGAAAGTCTCTCTTGAGATTAGTTACTGTTCTGGTTTAGAGTTATTGAGGCACAGGTATGGTTCTAAAACAGGTTAAGAATGGGCTGCAATTAGGCTCTCAGGGGTCTCAGCATCACTTAGTAGGCAAGTTTGAATAGGTGTGCTTGAGGCTTGGTAAAACCCTTATTCAATATTTTTGTTGGAGTAAAACAGTACATAGATAGTTTGTAAGAGTCTGGTTTTCACACAGAAAGTGGCCATAGTTCAAGGTCAGATGTCTGTCCAAGGTGACAAGCAACAACCAGAGTGAATTTTGAAATGTTTTGGTGTTCCTGAGAAATTCCTAAGGCACCCTGGAGAGGCTTACTTGGTAGTACATGAGGGGCTCAGATGATGGATATTTGGCTATTAAAGGAGAAAAACTTCTGAACTTGGAGCAACTAGGGCTACCAGGGTTTCTGAGTATCACTCCCAAAATAAAATCACCTTTAAACTCAGTCCCTCTCAACAGTTAGCAATATTGGCTCTTACCTTTGTATCAGTTAACTCTCCCACATCAGAGTTAAAGGTGAGAAACTGGATCTGTTCTGCACAAAGACAATCATGCTTTGAGTAACACACCAAAAAACCTACAGATGCTGATTTTGTCGACTTAAGCAACGCTAGGCTTCCACAATCTTTTAAAGAAATGATATCATTTCCTACCCATGAAAAATTACCAGAGGAATTGTTCATTTTTTTCCCCAACACAATTGAAATCGTACATGGTAGGGAAGTTTTTAATTAGTCTGTTCTGAGCAGGAACTGTGTGTGCTCACTGCAGTAGGAGCCTAATAAATTACTTCATAATCGCAACCAGAGGCTTTGTGTTGAAAAATATTCATTAGTTTGCACCAGCAGCCAGCAGCTTCCTGTGAAAGGTCTGAGAAACACGTTGCAATAGGTGTAGAGCAAGTTGCTTGAGCAGAACTTCTGGGGCAGTGAAAACAAACAGGCCTGCTTGGTGAGGGAAGCCATGCGGATCTGAGGTTTGGTGTCTGGGGACAAAAGAATTTCTAGAAACTGCATGCCAGCCCCTTCTGCCCAATCCACACTTTCCTTCTTCTCCCACCCCTGCAAAAAGGCTTGCTTGCTTTTCAGATCTTCCCAATATTTGTGTGTGTGTGAGTGTGTGTGTGTGTATAGAAATCAAATGCTTAGAAATTACTCATCCCAGGCTAGTAAGGCAATGCATATACTGTTCAGTTGAGATACATTCATACTTACATATACACAATCACACAGATAGATAACATCAGTAGGCAAAATGTTATTAGCCCAGCTGGTAAGAATAGTTCCTCTCAAGGGCAGCATAGGATTAGATATGTTAGTAAGTCACTTGGAGGAAAGATTGAGACCCCAAGAAGCCTGTTCTTATAATAAAAGATGTTCCCTAAATTGCTTTCTAAGGAGAGAGGGTCTTGCTGATCTCAGGTGGCTTGGTAAAGAAGTCTGGGTGATTGCTGGGGTAGAACTGTTCTGTAAAATAAAGAGGTGAGAATTTGAAACTGGGGGTGGAGGGTTCAGGGAGAAAACCAAGAAAGCCAGGCTTTGTAAACAAGAAAGGAGAAAAGGAAAAATGTACCTCTTAGCAGAGCAGGAGAGGTAAACGTCTCAGGGAGATTTTGAAGTTATTTGCTGTAGCATATACATGATAAACTCCTCCCTCCATTTGCCCTAGAAAACAGTTTCCCAGAAGCAGACCCTCAGGCTAGGATTTCTGTGCAAGGGGCTTATTAAGGAGGTGCTCCTAATGGAGACCAAGAAGGAAGCAGGAAAAACAAGACAGAGAAGAGGGAAAAGCCAAGCTAAAATACAATCCAGGCAAAACTCGTCAGCCTGATCCCACAGGGGAACTCTGGAGTATAAGTAAAGCTCAGTGTTGTCCCCACTGGTGGTAAGGGAGCTGGGCTCTTACATTCCTGCACCTGTCCGTCTTGGTCAAGAGTCAGGTGGAGGAAGAGGATCAATTCGCAAACACTTCTGGCTCTGTTATGGAGGAAAGTGTTCACTGAGGAAGGGTTGTACAAGGTGTTGCATGCAAGAAGCCAGAGGAGTAGGGAAGGCAGAGCAAAAAATAGTAAAAGGGTATATGAGATCTGATAGAGCACTGAGAATGTCCACTACATAAATCTATAGTAAAGTCTACATTTGCTCACCACTGATTGTGTATGAGTCTGTTCTTCACAATAATTAAAAAAGACAACCACACATTCAGGTCAAAAAATCTTTAAGGAGTAAAAGCAGAGACTCTCCTTGCAGGTGCAGAGAATGAGGAACATCTGACATCTAGGTCCGTAGGCTTTTGGAAGCAGCCTCATAGTTGCATCCAACTATATTATGTATCCTCATGAAGCTATGCTGCTGATGCTAGATTGAGATGGAATTCCTATTATCAAAATGCAATCTATATATGGGAAGTATGTGTATTCACATCTCTAATCATTTCTGCTAGTAAAATGTCCATGGCTCCTGTTTGCCCACCTAACACAGTCCAACTCCAGCCTCAGGCTCCAGTTTTATCTCAGCCAAACTCCTGCCATGAGCTGCTCCTCATCCATACTCCACACTGTCCTTGCACAGTAGCCACAACTAAACCTTCACATGCACCAGACACTGAGCCAAGAGGGGTTATGGGTGTCACTTAATTATAACAATAACTCCATGCCTTAGTGTTAATTTATTTCACAAGTGAGACAATGGCAGCTTGATGAGGTAAAGTCCAAGTTCTCTAAATGGGTAAGGGATGGGGCTGCATTTGGATCTAGGACCTGGCAACTGAAAAGCCAATGCTTTTAGCTGCCATGCTCCATTCTCCATGGACATTGTCTCCCCTTGGTGGGGGGGGATGGGGTAACTGGGTGACAGGCACTGAGGGGGGCACTTGATGGGATGAGCACTGGGTGTTATACTATATGTTGGCAAATCGAACTCCAATAAAAAAGTATTCAAAAAATAATAATAAAGCCCTTTCCCGAATTCAGGATTTTGATGTCCTACTATCTTCCAAGTGCCAATTCCAAGGCTATATCCTTCACAAAACCTTTTAAGTTAGGCAGAATTCTTGGAGGGAAGGGATAGAAATCCAATATATAAGAAAGAAAAATTACTGGCTTGAGCATTTGGGAAAAATACTGGTGTGGTCTACATGTTCAAAGAGATTGCCATAGGAACCAGGGCCCTCCTGGGTTGATAAATGGATAATGAGAGAGAAAGAGGTATCTCATATTGCTGAAGTTATTGGGCTGGGAGTGGCGGGGCGGGGGTATAAGTGAACAATAGAGGTAGAAAGAAGACTCTAGCTGCATTAAGTTCCTATTAAGCCCTGGTTCCTAGAGCAATCTCTTTGAAATTTCAGAGTCCAAGGGAATGGATTATTGTGATTAGTGAGGCCATGGACACCAACCAGACTGTTACATGAGGAAGGGGGTGGGAGAAAACCACTCTGGCCAGTTCATAGCAATTGCTCATACAATTCATTATACCATCTATGAAGATCTAGACAGAATTACTCTGTTCCACTTTCTCTGGCATAAAACAACCATTTTATCATGCTCACAGACTCTATGGGCCAGGAATTTGGATAAGACACAGCACGGATGGCTTGTCCATTCCACCATGTCTCAGGCGTTGAAAGACTTGAAGCCAGAGGTTGTATTCATCTAAAGGTTCATATATTCATTCACATGAGTGGCAGTTGAAGTTGGCACTCAGCTTGGGACTCAGTTCCTTTTCACATGGCCTCTCCATGTGGTCCCTCTGTGTGAGATGGTTTGGGTTTTCTCACAGCAAGGTGGCTGAGTTCTAAAGTTGAACATCCTGTGACAGAAAGCCAGGTGGGAACTGTACTGCCTTTTCTAACTTAGCTTCAACCTGCCGCATTTAATTTGTTGGAGCCTCACAAGCTTGCCCATATTCAAGGGAGTGAGATAGAGATCCATCCCTGATAAAGAATAGCAAAATTCTGGAAAAGATTGCGGGATCAGAAATATTGCTGTAGACATTTTTGGAAAATACAGATTGTCACACATTTTTCCCTGTGAATTCTCTTTATACTTGTCATACCTTCGCTAAATTATTGTGAGCTCTGTGAGATATTCATTTTTGCATTTATATCCAGTGCCTTGAACAAGACCTTATACACACTAGGTCTTCAAAATATGTTGATTGGCTAAATATCTCTAATCTAATGGAATCATCATTTTTCTACCAACTGTGTGACTGTGAGAAATTTATGCTGCATCTCTAAGACTTGGTTTACAAACTGAGAAAGCTTAATAAAGTTGTGGCTTCTAAAATTCTAGTTTAGCAACAAATTACTAGTCATTTTCTTCAACCTGGTGCCCTATGGGTGGTAATACAAATCAATACAGCCACTAAAAGAAACAATATGTAGATTCCTCAAAAAATTAAAAGTAGAACTACCATATGATCCAGCAATCCCACTTTGGGTATATATATCCAATGGAAATGATGGCAAGATCTTGAAGAGATACCTGCATTCCCATGTCCACTGTAGCTCTGTGGGTATCAAAATACCCAAGATATGGAAATAACCTAAGGGTATGTTAACAGACGAGTGGATAAAGAAGATGTTGTATGTGTATGCAGTGAATTATTATTCAACCAAGAGAAAGAAGGAAATTCTGCCTTTTGTGACAATATGGATGACACTTAAAAGCATCATGCTCATAAAGTAAGTCAGAGAAAAATAAATACTGTATGGCATCATTTATATATGGAATCTATAAAAGCCTACCTAATAGAAACTGAGACTGCAGCAGTGGTTACCAGGGGCTAAGGAAGAGGGAAAGGATAGTGGGGGAACTGGGTAGATATTGGTCAAAGAGCACAAACTTCCAGTTATAAGATAAATTCTATGGATCTAACACACAACATGGTGATTATAGTTAATAATACTATATTATATGCTTGGAAATTGCTAAGATAACAGATCTTAAATGTTTTCACCACCACAAAAAAAAATGGTAATGATGTGATATGATGGAGGTCTTGGTTAAAACTATGGTGGTAATCATTTGCAACATGTAAGGAAATCAACACATGGTACACCTTTGATTTACACAATGTTATATGCCAATTATATTTCAATAAAGCTGGTTGAGGGAGGACCAGAAATGCTCTTTTTAAAGCATGTGTAAGAGGGCTGGAGAACTGCCCGCTTCTCTCCCCTCCCCCTGGCTGCCATGGCTAACCCTTAGATGGTACCACAGGGCTAGTGGTCATCTTCTATTCTTAATCTTCTAGAATCTCTTCTGATAACAGAATCTACTTCTTTTCTGAAGAACCTCAACTTCCTCTCCACCATCACTCTCCCAGTCCACTTGGTTCACACAGAACTGAATCTAGTCCCCAGCTCTAAAGATGGGAATGTGACCCAGACCTGCCAAGCAGAGTCATCAAGATTGGTTTGAAAATGAGCACATGACCCATTCAGGGTCACTGAGATGAATTCTAAGATTTGTTACTGAAAATATCAGGAAGGAAGATGTTCTTTGTTCTGAGGCTGCTCAACCAGTAGAATAAAAGCCTAGCACTGCTGTTGGCCATCTTTGCTGCTTTAAGGGAGAGAATCTGACTGACAATGAAGCTCTAAAACAGAGGGAAGATGAACTAGTAATTTGTTGCAAAACCTGGTGCTTTTTAGATCTTCTATTAAGACTCCGGGAATATCTCTGAATTTTTTGCACTTTATAGGGGGCCATTTATAGGTCTACATCAAGAACATGGAACCACATCAAAACCACAGATGAATCTCACAACTTAATCAGTATTGACCACTGCAGGATCTGACGTCTTTTGGCAAAGGATGTTATTCCAGCCTATCTCAGGACTCAAAAGAGTCTTGGTGTTGAGTCAAGTTGGATACTTTGCCTCTGCACGATACTGTCTCTATTCATTTTCTGGTACTTATTTCAAAGATATTTCATAACACAGGAGGATTACCACATCGAAGATTTCTAAATGGTATTTAAATAGGAAACCCTACTCTTTCTGTGCTTTTCTTAAGTCACCTTTGTACCTTTTCTATTTGCAAATGGTATTGCGGAAACATCTGTGTTTTAAGCTGAGTCCCTATCACTTGCAGAAATTCCTCTCTCCTTTTTCTCTGGTGCCTCATCCTGCCTGGAGTGAGATTCAGTTATGTCATAGTTGTTTTCAGGAAGGCAAACAGTGCTGCCAGAGGCTCAGGATTATAACTTTCCCATATAGAACAATATTGTTTTTAGAACAATTGCCCTTAGAAATATATATCTCAAAGTGAACATGAGGAGGTAGTGATGAGGCAAGAGAGGGGTCTGGAGGCTCAGCCTCAGGGGCCTGCTATTGAGGCCCCTCTTGAGGCTCATGAAAAGGGACTAGGCAGGGCCCAGCACATACTAGGTACTTAACAAGTGCCAAGTGAATGAATGAATCAGTGACTAGAAGGGTGGCATAGAACATGCAATTTCACCCATTTCAGTGAATTCACATAGGAGTGCAATCGTGGAAGAGGGAGAAACGATATCTGATCACCTATCATCCCTGTGGGAATAAACGATACAAAAATAATTTCCTAAAGATTATTTTCCTAGATTCTTAGCTTACTGATGCTTAGCATCAAGGAACATCAAAAATCGGAAAGGACCTTATATGCAAAAATTCTCTTAAATATCTACAATTGGGACAGCCCAAGGGACCCAGTGGTTTAGCGCCACCTTCAGCCTGGGGTATGATCCTGGAGACCCGGGATGGAGTCCCACGTCGGACTCCCTGCATGGAGCCTTCTTCTCCCTCTGCCTGTGTCTCTGCTTCTCTCTCTCTCTCTCTCTCTCTCTCTCATGAATAATTAAATAAAATCTTTAAAAAATATATCTACAATTGGCCCTGAGGTTCTCCAAACTGAGTTTTTCTGAACATATTTTGGAATATTAAGAGGTGTTACTTGGAGAAAGAAATACAAGTTTTGAAGCAACATGGTAAACAGAAGTAAAAAGGCATCTTTTCTGCTGGGTTTTCATATTCATTTTGGGGGGGACAGGTAATAAACAGTATTTGTTTATCACTAATACAGTGGAAGTCTGCATCTTCCCTCCCCTCCAGCACATCTTGTCTCTCTCATAGTCTTTATTGGCTATTGTTTATCATAAATCTTTAAGAGGCAACATAGCGGACAATGTTTATCAAACTTTTAAACACCGAATCCCCCCCCCCTTTTTTTAGTTTTTCCTATTACTATTACAAGGGTCTTTGTTTTTGTTGTTGTTGTTGTTTCATTCTTTTTTTAAGATTTATTTATTTATTTATTCATGATAGACAGAGACAGAGAATGAGAGAGAGAGAGAGAGGCAGAGACACAGGAGGAGGGAGAAGCAGGCTCTATGCCAGGGGCCCAACATGGGACTAGATCCCGGGACTCCAGGATCATGCCCTGGGCCAAAGGCAGGTGCTAAACCGCTGAGCCACCCAGGGATCCCCCTTACAAGGGTCTTTGATACATGCTTTTGGAAAGGCTGCCCTAGAACAAAGTTCCAAGTTCCAATTGAATTTCTTTTTATTTTTCCTATGGATATATTCAGCACAAGGAAAAAATCATTCTCATCCCCTTCTTTTTCAAGCTCTTTCCTTCCTAATAATGTAGTTCTAAGACCATATTAAAATATCTTGGTTCTCCCTAAATTATTTAATGAAATATGAATAAAAATACCAAGTTTTTTAATTAGTAAAGATGATTCTAATGTCCAGATGAAAGAACAAACAGAAACAGTGAGATAAAGAAGGAATAGGGGTTATCACCATCAGATGTCAAAACATATTATAAAGATATAATAATTAAAACTGTGTTAATACTGGCACATAACTACATCAACAGATAACAGTGAAAAAATGGAAAGCCCAGAAATGCCCCAAATATGTACAGGCACCTGAAGTCAGTGGGAAAAAAGTGAGCACTGCAATTTTTAGAATTGGAATGCTGACTAGCCATTAAGACAAAAATAAAATCAGATCTATATTTAACATCTTATGCCAGAATAAATTCCAAATGTTCTTAATAAACAAAAGATTTACGTGTAATAAATGAAATCACAAAGTACTGAAAAAATTATAGAGGAATTGTTTTATGATCTTAAAGTGGGAAAGATCAAACCGTAATAAAAACACAAAAGCCATAAAAGAAATAAATGAAAAATTTGACTACAAAAAAAAAAAAAGTCAAAGGTTCTACATGGCCAAACCCAACATCAACAAAGCCAACAAACTTTGAAAAAAAGTTTGCAACTCACGTCACAGAGGAAGGGTCAATTCCCTATTAGAGACAAGCTCCTAGGATCAATAAGAAAAAAGACTGACTAAAACTGCCATAGAAAAAGTAAATAAGGATATGATCACTCCACAGGGAAGGAAATACACATCTCTTAAAACAATCAGAAAATACAATCAACTTCATTCATAATAAGAGAGATTCAATATAAACTATAATGAGCTATCATTTTTCATAGTATGTATAGTAAACTCTGTGTAGAGAAAAATGCTAGAGGGGGAAATATGCTAAGTTCTGTTATATACATGAAATACATCTGCAGATTTGTCTGAGAAAATCTTAACACTCTTATTTGTAGGGAAACTTGGTAGTTGAGACACAAGAGAGAAGGGAGACCTCACTGTCTTTTCTTTTGTGGCTTTAGAATTTTGAACCATTAATGACTTTGAAACATATGGAAAAATAAAGAAATAGATCTAAGAAAATCTACTTTTATTCTCTTTCTACTATGCCAGTTGGCTCAGCTATGGCTAGCCTTTGCCACTGCCCTCCTCTTGTTTCCAAGGGTCCTTTAAGAACTGCAAGAGCTGCTCAAAGTCTTCATGACACCCAGGGCTGGTTTCACAGCTCATGAAATGAAAGTTGTCCTCATAACATTGCCACATGATTTCAGAACACATTTCAATGTGATGTTTCTGACAGAGCAGCTGTGGCTTCACTTAGCAGAATATTTGAGCATTTTAGTCTAAATAGAGCAGTTGGATTCCTAGAATAAAAGGTGGTAAAGGGATGGAAGTATGAAAATATGGAAAGAGACTGATTTTCTAGATGGCACATATTAAATTTCAGAACTGTAAATTTTATTCTTACATTATTATTCTGATTAGATTTTACAACATAAGTGATATTCATCTCAACTCAAATGCATAGATATACATGTTTTGTTTTTTATCTCTTAACTTTTACCTGATAAAATCTGATTATTTTCCTCACAGCAGTTGCTGAAGAGTTGTAGGATGTTAGAGCTAGAAGAAACCAGAAACATCTTTTAATGGTGTTGTTTGGCATAAATAATCTACTTGCTAGGTATCAAGGGAATATCAGGAGACTTCTCTCCTTCTGTATTTGAACCCATTTCCCATTTCTCATAGGATTCAATACAATAGTTCATTTCAGACTCTGAAAAGACTTGTGGGGTCATGATAGCTTCTATTAACATATATTAAGCTTGCCTGGGAGGGTGATAAGGAGAACTAAGGGGAGACTCAGAATAGCAGAGACCAAACTGGTTTAGGTAATAACATGAAAGCCTACCAGCATCATGGGAGCAAGCAATTCAAACTCGGTTCAAATAAACAAAAGTTACAAAGATTTATATAAATTATGCCTCCCCACATTATGCAATCATGTTGTAGTTCAACCTCCCATTTTAAAAAGCAAAACACATTCTTTAATGACCATTCTCACCTCCCAGTCCAACCTCCTTGCATAATCATAAATAATCCCAATCTTTTAAGCAGCAAGGAACCAAGATGGAAAGGAGAATTAAAGCTGCAAGCACCAGCTTTGCTCCCAATGTGAAGGAAACACATCCAATCATTCTTCTTATGGGTATCTCACATCCCGTGCTATTCAATACCTGCCTTTGACATTGGAAGTGTCCTCAGATGGATCCAGACTTTCCTGACATTTTAAAACATATCAAATGCGCCCATATCAACTATAGAATTTCTTCTTTTATACAATGTTCACACCTCATTTGTATATCACAATTGTCTGAGAAAAGAATGCAAATAAAACTAGTTTGGAGTCCAAGCACTATAACAGGAAGGAAGATGACAGGATGGCCCCACCCACAGGGCGGGTCATGTGGGACTTCAGAGAGCTCCAAGCCCACAGAATGGAAGGATACAACCTGCTGAGGATTCTAGATAGTTGTTGACTTCAGATCCCCTACTCTCACCACTATTCCCCTGTTGAGTCTCCCCTCAAGTATTTGAAATATTCTCAACACAATGAACCACTGTTAGTACTGATGAGAATCCTACTCTCTTGTTTTCTTGTTCTTGGGTAAAGGATCTTCTCCAAAGGAAGCCATTTTGGAGCAAATACTGCCAGTTCTCTCCTACCTTAGTCTAGTTCCTCCGTATGGGAGAGTCACTTACCTGATTAATGAGATGGGGAGATTCTGACTTCCACTGGTTCACATTCCCCAGAGAGTGGGGTCCTGAGTTAGAACAGTTCTGGCCTTTATATTCTTATATTCTCTGATTCAGACTTGCTCTGCACCCATACATAGTGGGTACCTGTGCTTCTGATCTGCATTCAGGAAGTAACAAAGTGTGTCTCTGTTCTCTGGCCCCAGCTTTCCAGCTTGCCTCTCTCACTCTGCTCTTTTCTTTTTCAGGGGTGCTCTCTCTTTCTCTTGCATTTGACAAGATATGAAGTAGGCTCCCTTTGGCAGCTGGCAGGGTACATGAGGGGCCTGGGGTTCATTGCGTAGACTCATCCTTTCCTTCAAATGAGTCCCCAGGTCTAGGCTGAGGTGGAAGGGAAGTAGTAGGAAATCTCACCCTGCCCCAAGTCCAAGCTGTGTTCTCCAGTGTGATAGATTAGAAGTCCTTTATCTTGGACAATACATCTAATATTATACTTTGAATCTTATTTGTCTTTTAGCATTTATTTCTAGAATTGTTAGAATGCAAAATGGAAAAGAGGTCAGGCTCCTGAAAATTTTCAACACTCACCATAGGGTTCGAGCAGTCGTGTGATCCTTCTGCCTTATATGGATCATGGTGTTCACCTGTCCACCTAGCAAGGGTATACAGGTACATTAACTGCCCCAGAGTCATTGGAAAGAGAAAAATTATGGTATTGTATTATAGCTTAGTGCTTCCAACAGGAGGCCTGTGTGAGTATCAATGACCTAAACTGGGAAGAAGGTAGGCATTAGAGTCAGCCAGACTTCTGCTTCAATTTTAATTCTTTTACCTATTCATTCTGTAACTCTGGATGAGTTACTTAAGTTCTCTGATCCCGTTTTCTCAACAACAAGTAGGAATAATAATTATTTTCCTGTGGGATTTTTGTGAATTAAATTAAATGAAAGCATATACATTATCATAGCATATAAATTAAATTAAACCATATACATTAAGTGCTTAGCACATAGCCAGTGCCGCCAAAATTGAGCCTATTAATATTTCTGTGTAGCTGTAACTGGTTACACAAGGGGTTCTCCTTGCATCTACTCAGCTGTACTAACTCCACTAGTGATATATGTAATCTCACATACACAGCTGCAACCCTGGAAGGGTCAGCCTCTGCTTGCTAAGCATCCCCATAAAGAAGAGGGTTCCTGGTGGCAGCAGAGTGTGGGAGAATAGGGCACATAAGCTTTGGATATGTAGGTCTTTGGTTGGTAGTGAAGTTCCTGAGAGAGCCTGGCACAGTGAGGATGGGTTGCTGAGCCTTTGGCAACAGTGTCAAGGAAGAAGAACAGCTGGGGGGTGGCACTGGCTGCTATGAAGTGTGGGAGGGTAGGTTGGCCATTGCTAAGGCACCAGTAGCAATTTCTAAAGCAGTTGTGGAATGGCCTATTTGCCAACTAAGGCTGTGCTTCTGGAGCCGCTCAGTATGGCCTTGGCCTGGACCCTTTTGCAGATGGCAACAGCTATAGTGGTGAGATCCTGAACTACTTCAGGAACTCTGGTGGGTACCACCAATATGAGTTCTGTCTGTGTAGACCACAGGGAGGACAGCTTGGGACACGGGTGTTGTGATGATGGTCAGCAGCCTCATAGTTTGTTTCATGAGTGTATTCATTTATTAGGGCTGCTGTAACAAAGTACCACAAACAGGGTGGCTTAAACAACAAAAATCTATTTTCTCACGGCTCTATAAACTAAAAGTCTAAGATTAAGGTATCAGCATGGTTTTTCCTTTTGAGAACCAGAAGGAAAAATCTCTTCACACCCCTCTCCTAGCTTCTGGTGGTTTGCTGTCAGTCTTTGGTGTTTCTTTGGTGTTTCTTGGTAATGTACTTGCATTAGCATGATCTCTGCCTTCATCATCACATGGCATTCCCCCTGCGTGTGTATCTATTTCTGTGTCCAAATTTCCCCTTTTTATAAAGACATCAGTCATATTGGGTTAAGGCCCACCCTAATGACCTTATTTTAACTTGATTACATCTATATAAAGATCTTACTTGCAAATAAGGTCATATTCTGAGGTACTGGGGGTTAGGACTTAACATATCTTTTTGAGGGACACAAATCAACCCATAACAATAAGATAGACTTAGATGCAGCAGTAGGGTCATTCTTGGAAGTCTGTGGATTATTCCTTAGGTCAAAGTATTATATCCTTAGGGATTCCATTCCCATCCCATTGGGGAGATAGTGTACCCAGGCATTTAGACAGGTATGTACCTGTGTATTGTTGGAGCAGCATCTCTGGCCTCAACTCATCTGATATTAGTAGAGGCACCCTACTCAGTTGTGACAACCTGAAATGTCTCTAGGCATTGCCCTCCCTCTCCCCAGTTGAGAACCACTGCTTTGTATAATGACAGAGTTGAGCTATCTGAACCATCAAAACTTAAGAACCATCTGATACAGATAAAAAGAGTTAACACTGAATGAAGGTATCTTCACATGGTCACCAACTCTAATTCTTTTTTTTACATATTTTATTTATTTATCCATGAGAACACAAAAAAGCGAGGCAAAGACACAGCCAGAGGAAGAAGCAGGCTCTTCGCAGGGAGCCCAAAGCGGGACTCGACCCCAAGACCCCGGGATAATGCCCTGAGCTGAAGGCAGACACTCAGCCACTGAGCCACTCAGGTGTCCCTATCAACTCTAATTCTAAAAAGTTTATTGGGAGATAAATTCCTATGCAAGGGGTTAATTTGATTGTCAATTATGTCTGCAATCATAGTCTTGGACAAAGTAGACTGGACTCTAGGAACAAGACAGGAAAATTTGTGAAGCCTTCCGATCTTTAGACTCTACTTTGTTGAGAAACCACATGTCAAGAATGACACAAGAAAGAGTATGGAGACATGGAGGGGTTGTGGGGTCTTGCTGGTGGTTAGTTCCTTATCACAGGGCTGCCCAGGTTTACTCCATAGTAAAGTCCTAGAAGCTTGGAGGGATAGTTACCAACAAAATGACCCAGCACTTACTGGGTACCATTTTATATATAGGTATTTTGCTTTCATCATTTTTAAAAATATTTTATTTTTAAGTAGTCTCTACACCCAACGTGGGGCTCAAATTTACAATCCCAAGATCGAGTCGTGTGCTCTACTGCTTGAGCCAGCTAGGTGCCTCCATTATCTTATTTAATTCTCATAAAAACCTTAAGAAAGATTGTAATTATCCTCATTTCACAGATAAGAAAACTGAGACTCAGAGATTAAATACAAATTCCCACAACTAGTGAGTAGCAGATCCTAGGTTTGAATTCAGAGGTCTTAATTCCAAATCTCATGCTTTTTCTATGACATGAAACTGCCAGGAAAAAAAAAAAAAATGGATGAATGTCCTCTTCCTGGGATCATGATATCATGATAGTCAGAGTTGAGACTTACCCAGATATATGATTCCTCCAAGCATTGGAGAGCCCGTTCCCCTAGGCAACCCAGGATCTGAAAAATCACACATCTCCGTGTTGCATAAGCCTCAGTAAGGTCCTAATATCGCCTAATATCTCCATTTGGGAAAGGGGATCAGAAGAGTCTTCTTAGAATTGATTTTGAGGGATCTGGGGCAAAAGGACTGACAGTAACATTCTCTCTTTTTTAGAGAGAAAGAGAGAGAGAAGGGTACACAAGCTGGAAGTGTAGAGGGGAAGGGAGAGAGAATCTTAAGTCAACTCTCTGCTGAGTGTGGAGCCTGACTTGGGGCTCAGTCTCACAACCCTGAGATCACAACCTGAACCGAAACCAAAAGTCGGCCGCTTAACCTACTGCACCACCCAGGTATCTAGGCAGTAACATTCTTAAGGGAAGATGCAAGAACCTCCTATTCTCCGGCTTCCTTTTCTGGGTTCTAAAGGATAGGAGTTTCTCAATTTTATTAATCTATCATCATTCACCTGGACAGTGAATCACCTAACAGGTAAGTCACATTCTACCCCTTTTTTTTATTAGACCAATGGCTCTCACATTATAAAATACATCAGAATCACCTGGAGGGCTTTTTAAAACACAAGTTACTGAGCCCCGCCCCCATAATTTCTGATTTGGTAGCTCTGGGGTAGGACCTGATAATTTGCATTTCTAACAAGTTCCTAGGTGATGCTGACGATGCTGATCCAAGGACCATAATTTTATAATTACCTTATTAACTTATGGATAGGGAAGACGACTTCATGCTACTTAAAGCAAAGTTTCTCTGCCCTTTCTCCATGCTCAGGCTCATAACCAGACAAAGTTACTTTATGAGTCCAAGTTACATCTCCATAGCCTGACAGAATTTAGGAATTCAAAAGAACAGGATGAGGAGAGCATAGGGCATGGGATCCATTCTGCAGGAATGGCCTCCTCCTTAGAGTGGGGTTATTCTTTCCTTTGGGGGATCCAGAAAAATAAAGACATTCTTGTCCAGCCATGTCACAGCATTTCCCACTTCTAGACCTGAAAGGCCATCCATCATGATTGCCCACCCCCCCAACTCTCTGCCAGCACTCTTCCCCAGAACATCTTCCCCTAAACAACCTTCTCCTTAGGAGCAGGGCGCTGTTCTAGCTCACTGATGATCATGTGAATACCCAGCAGCCCATGAAAGGAGATGTGGATCAAGTGGCAAAGTTATGACTACTGAGGATAGTCTGTAGGCAAAGGGCCAGTAACCCTTGCTGGAAAGAAAATCATTCAGAGAGACCAGCCAACCAAGTATCAATATATGGGTCAGACTCAGGAGTCAAGGTTGGTATTAACATAATGGCATTTAAATGCCCAAGTGTTGAATCCTTGGAAATCCTAGGACTAGTCCTCTTCCTCTGCTATCACTCCCCCTGATAAATAGAAACAACTAAGGGGATTCCTGACCAATCAGGGATTAAAGTTTCCTGGACTGGATAAAAGTCCCAGGCTTTTATTTCACTTGGACATCAAATCCACATGCACAATGACATATCATAAACTGCTTGTTTTGTCAAAGGTATTTTCATCATGTCATCAGAGATTCAGAGTTTGCACTGCTGGCAAGTGGCTTGCAGACAAAGGTGAGTAAAATTCTGTTATCTGGGTATCCATTACCAGTCTATCCATAAGCCAAGGAATCTTTCCTTCAAGTGATATCTTGAATTATGAAGAACCAGCTGAGGATGCTAGAAGCTACAGTAGAAACTGTTGAGACTATGTAGCAGAAAGCAAATCCATGGACTGAAGCAGACATTCATGTGCCAGGGGTATAGGTTAGTATTACCACTATTTTAAATGGTGTGAAAAATCGGGGGACTGATTTTATCATACCCTCCCTCAGGCTGGTATTCAGATTGGAGGCAAGGCAAGAATAGTGTCAGCTTTAATACTTGCCAAGCTGGATTTAAGACTGAAGCTGACCTTTCTGGTCTAAGAAGGCACCTCCTACTACATACCTCCAGGTCTTATTGTGGGGGTCTGATGCAAGACAGCTGGGTCTGCAGAATAGACCAATAGATTGGGTCCCCAATCTATAGCGTGGTGTGTCACAGAGCATCCAATACCCATAGATTGCAGGAAAGAATCAAGAGAAAAAAAGCCTCTAGGCTGCCTCTAAAACAGTGATATCCAACCAGGTTGCAGGTTAAAATTACTAGGAAGTCTTAAAACCCCTAATGCCCAAGCAACATCGGTCATCTCAGAATCTTGAGGTTGAACCAGGTACTAGTATGTACTTGAAAGCTCCCAGGTAATTCCAATGTGCAGGTAGGGCTGAGAAACTGCCCTGGGGCTAGGCCTTAACCCAGGTGTGTTTACAAAAAGGAAAATTGAAGCAGAAAAAGAGAATGTGCACGGTTTTGAGTGCACATTCTGAGGCAGGCCTCAGAGATGGGGTCAAGATCAGCAGAAACTTCTCCTGAGTGAGTCGCCTCAATCAGGTAAGTCATTCTTGCCAAAAGAGGAAAGTGAGGGGGAAGAGACAGGCCGGGGCCTCCTCTCCAGGATTTTTGTCAGCAAAAGTGTGAGGAAACAAAGAGTATGCCAGCCCCCCTAAAAACAGTCATAACAGCTACATTGACTCAACTCCCACTGTACACCAGGAGCTGTTCCATCTACTTTTGTACACTTAACTTTGGAACAATCCTGTGAGGTAGGTCTAATTATCCCCATTTTACCAATGAGGAAATGGAGGCTTGGAGATGTTAAGTCACTTGCCAAGTTCAAGGAGTAACTGAGTCACAGTACTGGTTTGTCTGGCTACAGAGTCATACACAGCTAGTTATTCTTCTAAAGAACAGAGAAACAAAACTCCCAGAGAAACAAAACTCTGTGTGTGCTTGTGTGTGTGTGGAGGATGAGGATCTGTGTTTCATTCAGGTTCTTCAAATGCTGCAATTCTTCTTTTAAATACCCACACACGTACCCATAAAATACTGTCTTTCCATTAGATGAGGCATACAAAGTTCAGGCAGAGTGGTCTACCTGGATTATTGGAGTGATGTCCTGTGTATAGAAAAGTCTGTGACGTCAAATGATGGGCTAAGTCCTCCTAGTGCCAGGAATTTACCCAAGCCCATTAATATTAGTGGTTTTCCTTCTCCCTTTAGGGGCTGCAAAAGAAATACTATTTTATATACATTTTCCCTGAAGCTTCCTAGAGTGTGAAAGTCTTGGCATTTAGTTAGAGATTTCATCATCTGGGTCCCCTGCCAACTGCAGTGGAATAGTTCAAACCTCCTGGCTATGAAGGCTCCTTGTCAAGGACCTGTGTACAGTCTGTTTTGCCAAGGAGTATGCTGTTTGCAAGTCAGCAAAAGGAAGGTTTCTGTATTCCTCAAACATCCTAGTAGAAATAAAATCTTTGTGAAGAAGACGCTATACAGATTGATTTAAGCCACCTACTTGGCTTTCTCACAGAAGAATTGGCATGTTTAATAATATCTTTGTCCCTACCCATGTCATCCTAACGTAACTTGTGCATTTGACAAGATAGAAGGCAAAGAAAGAGCAAGAAGTAGAGGATGCTGTGGCCCCAGAGTTTAGGGAAAGGAGCTTAGGACCACGATGTCCACAGTTTTTTGGCACTTGCCCCAAGTTCTGAAATCCATAAATAATGCTGCAGTGAGAGGATGTAAGCTTGAATGTGATTCAAGCTTGAGTTGAAGACCAGGGAGGCTTCCATCAAAACTATTTTTCTTTTGTCAGGAATCCTTCATAATGCCCCAGTTTTGTGATGCTATTTTGGTGGAATTAAATTTCAAACAGTCCAGAATTATGGAATTTGTTACATTATCCTTTGGTGACAAGGCCAGTCACTCTAGAGGCAAGCTTGTTAGGGACCCAAGAGGTAACCAGGGGATCAGCAGGAAGCAGGTTAAGAACTCTCAGCCTCTTGGTTCACAGTTCTGAGCATAAAGTGACTAAGCAGCAAGCCCCTCAGTTAGTCCTGGGTATGTCTAATACTTTTAAATTTAATTCCAAATATTGTCTGTAAAAAAAAACTGTAGAGGCTCCAGATAGTCTTTAAACTTCTAGCAGACTAGAGGAAGAGGTCACTTTAACTTAGGTCTGCATTGCAGTTTTGCAAGGCCTGATCTGTTTCTGTTTTTTTTTTCTTACTCCATGGATATAATACTTGAAGATCCCAGCTAGCATCTTGGACTATTTATCAGGGTCTCTTCTCCTTGTAAGACCCTGAAATCTGATTGTAGCTCTCCAGTGCTATGAGAAACCTCTATTGAGTAACTCTACCACTTTCTAATCAATGAATGCCTCAAAGGGGAGAAGTGGTTCAGATGGCCTCACTTCTCTGCAGAATTTTGGCCTCTTGAGTTATTGCACTCTCTGTAGCTCTAAATTCCTATGTCCACCCCACCACCACTATGAGAAACTAAGGAAAGCTCTGCTCAAATTCTCTGCCTCTTACAAGTCACTTGATGCTTGGTTTCTCACGCTCTGTGTCCTGGCTGCTTGAGAATCAACAAGAAATGCCTTGAAGGTAAAATCAGTTTAGAATAGCAGGCTTGCCTCAGTGATTTCCCTTGTATCCAGAATTTTCACCAGTCCTATTTTCATATATCTCTCCAAAGCCTTCAAATACTTCTTTTTTTATTCAGGTCTCCAATTTTTTAATGGGAAATTTGGTTGGTAATACACTAGTCTACCAATACCAGAATCTCAAATTAAGTCTTTTACAATACAGTTCACAAGTGTTTCAAACTGTAGGATCCTGTAGAGCAAAGATTCTTGACTTAAAGTATGGCAGGAGTTCTACAGACCCATGAAGTCCTGAAATTGTATGTAAAATTGGGTGAACGTGTGTAAATGTCTTCAAAGGGACATATGACCCCAAGAGTTAAGGACCACTGCTGTAGAGTATCTACAGATACTTAATTTGTATTAAATACAAATTTGTGGGGCACCAGGGTGACCTCAGTCAGCTCAGGTCATGATGCAAGGATCCTGAGATCAAGCCCTACATCAGGCTCCCTGCTTAGCAGGGAGTCTGCTTCTCTCTCCCCTACTGCCTGTCATGCCCCCTGCTTGTGTGGGTCTGTCAAATAAATCAATAAAATCTTTAAAAATTTTTTATTTGTATTAAATAAAATAAACTTAACAATTACCTATATTAAATATCTAACTTATTAAATACTTAACATAATACTGCTAAGGTCTTGTCCCAGAAAATGGTTCTCTATACCTAGGGTCTAAATGCTTGATTTCAAGCCAATAAGTATTTTTCTATTATAATATTTCTTTTTCTGTCACTAAATAACATTACCATAATAATGCCATAGACCTCTTTAGCACTTGAATGAAGCTCATTTCTAGAACTACAGTCTAAATTTAGGGAAAACTACCCATAAGACTGAAGTTTTTCTTTAGGGCTGTCAGACATAATGATAGCCAACACAAGACTATCATGATGGGAGTCCATTATGTCCCCATGTTTCCTTTGTAAAGGAAACAGGTAAAGGTTATAAATAAACTATTTTTTTACATATTTGGACATCACTGAATAAGATTAAGCTGTGGAATTGTGAGTCCACTGATAATTAGCAAATTCACACACAAAGGGCAAACTAAACAAGCAGATTTCCACAGACTGTTTCCTGAAGAAAGATGCACTCTAGAGAACAAGGCTAAGGGTAGAAACAGTATTTTTAGGTCCTTGAAAGTTTCAAAATGTTATAAAGTCTCATATTTCTTGCCTTGCTCTGACCAGTCTACCTTCTGAGGCTCCTGGCCTAGTCTAGGGCTCAGCTGGTAACCAGGCTCCTGCTGCCTTTGGACAGATTCACCTCTTCCCCACCCAGTTCCACCTCCTCCACTACAAAATGACTGCCTGCCCTCCCTAGATACCATGCCACATTGAGACAATCTAACTGGAACCTCAAGGAATCTCATCTGGGGATTAAAAGGGGGAGCCAGGGAGTAATGGTGGCAGCACTGGGATAGCACCTGACACATTATAGGTATGAAGGAAGGAAGGAAACCAATGTATGTGAGAAGAGGCCAAAGAGGAACTTAAACTCAGGAGCTGGCTATTTGGATAGTGGTTTCTACTCCTCCAGTTTCCCCTAAACTTTTCTCTGCTAAAGGACTAGGTGAGCTCTAACCCTTAGATTTGGTTCCTTTATAAATGTCATGATCTCCTTGCCTCCTGGGTTTGGAAGAACTTTAGGATCCTAGTTTTCTGGGACTATCTCTCAACTTTTCTCTTAACTTGGATCCTATTCAGAGTTTATCCTGCCTGCTCAATAGCCATTCCAGATCTAGAATACTGAAAACATTTCTTAAACACAAAATGTTTCCTGGAATTATACTAAAATCTCTAGGAGACTTAACTATGTGTTTTTTACTTTATAGATCTGGATATAGACATTCAACATATATTTGGGGCCTGGAATAAGAGACTAAATCTATACTTTAAAATATATCCCTCTGAAAAAAATAATAAAAATATATTCCTCTGAGACTACTCAGAAAAAATCATGGGGTGGCACTAGACAATGGAGAGTTTAAGATGAATAAGATGTGAGGCTTATTTTCAAGAAATTAAGGCTTTTATACCACAATAGAATTTGGTTGCAAATGACAAATGGATTTTTTTTTAACTTATAGAAGTGAACTATTGAAATTCCTAGCCTGAAAGTCAACCAAAACCAGGAATAGACTGCTGCTACGACATGTCAGCCTCTCTCTGTAGGTCAGTTTTCTTCTCTTAGTCTTCTCCAAGTCCCTGAAAACATGACTGTTAGCAGCATCCAAGCTTACGTGACCCAGCTTTGTCACAATACATGACCCAAAAAACAATTCCAGGAAAGAGTTCTGACTGACCCAGCTTGGGTCAAGTGCCCATTCCCAGAAATATCAGTAGGGTAGGCAGTTATAGGTAGTATGATTGACTCAACTTGGATCAAATGTCTAGTTCTGACCATTGAGCAGTGACCAGAGGACTGAGAACTATAAAAATACAACAGATCTCATTTAAATTGTATGTCTAAAGTAACTCTTGGCAGATAAAACAACAAACATCCACTACTACTTCCATATGACCATGTTCCTTTCACACTTAGAACATTCGAAGATAGGAGGATTTCCTAGGATTCTAGAGCTATTTGTTTTTCAATGTGTTATGACATTTTTCAAATGTAGATGCCTTTGTTTGCAGAGAAAAATCTGGATCTTTTCACTGTAAAGACCCCTCTGTTCTCTAAGTTGCTTATTATCTGTCTAGAACCCTCCTGGCCTAGGATGCGAACCACTGACTGGTCAAATCTCAGTTTTCTGCTCTTAGGAATGAAAATGTAAAAGCAAATGTTCTTATCTCTGATGGGCAAATTTCTACCTTCAAGCCCCTAAGGTGTCCCATGGACTCTGAAGCAGTGGTAGCCTATGAATGATAAGGAGATAGCAGATCTGAGTTCTGGCCAGATGCCATTATTTTTCTTATGACTCAGGAGCACAATATGTGTACTTCACAGGTCACAGGTAGGATCATGGAAATGAGCATGTATACTTGAGGTGTGAAATGCCATGCAGACATAGGATGGTTGTTAACGCAAGTGTACTTGTGGTCTTTTATTTTTTAATTTTTAAAGATTTTATTTATTTATGAGAGACACACAGAGAGAGACAGAGACATAGGCAGAGGGAGAAGCAGGCTCTTCGAAGGGAGCCTGATGTGGGACTCAATCCCCAGACCCGAGGATCATGCCCTCAGCTGAAGGCAGACACTCAATCACTGAGTCACCCAGGGATCCCTACTTGTGGTCTTTTCTAGAGCTTTTCAGGCTAGCCAGTTGGCCTCATACCCAGGAGCTCCCTCCATTTTCAGGCCCCACACCTGTCTGTTATGCCCACAGCTAACTTAAATCCCTATGGTCTTTGGGGTTGGCAGTAGAGAGTAGATGGCCACTTTTGCCCTTAATCTGAAGTGGGTTAAACTGAGTTATGCCCACTGTTCCCATGGTGTAGGACTTGGTCCTGGCTAGGAGCAGATGCCGTGCCATTTCAGGACTTGCTGCCTTAGAATGAGCAGGGAGTGGGAGGGTGAGGAGAGAAAGGAAATGTTTCCCATCTGCTCAAACTGAAGGACACTGAGAGATCAAAATTTTGGCACAAAATGTTACCATAGGAGAATGATGGTTTTTAATTTTTAGTAACAGAAAAAGCTCTAGACTGGGAGGCAGAGAACCCAAGTTTTACTGTTCACGCAGCCACTAACTAGCTATGTGAAATCTTGAGACTGTAATTTCACCCTCATTTCCTTGCCTATAAAATAGTGATTAGATTCAGTAAATTGTATGTTCTCCTTCTAGCTTTAACATTTGATGATTTGGGTGCCTGTGCACAGGAAGGTGTGCAGTAGCAGAGAAGAGGGATATACAGACTCTGCCTAGATCTGTGGTTTCCAAGCTTGGCCATGGACCCCCTCAGAGAGAAGGCACAGAATTTTTTCAAATGGTTCTCAAATCCATACATGAGCCAAGCATCATCTGCAGACTGAATAAAAGGTATTTCACATAAATGTGTACTATTTTTACATTTACATAGTGCTACTGGGATTAATTAAATCCTAATTCATTTTAAAGTTAAGTGTTACTCATTATAAAACTGTTTCTGGGATGCCTGGGTGGCTCAGTGGTTGAGCATCTGCCTTCAGCTCAGGGTGTAATCCTGTGGTCCCAAGATTGAGTCCCGCATCGGGCTCCCCTCAGGAGCCTGCTTCTTCCTCTGCCTATGTCTCTGCCTCTCTCTCTCTCTCTCTATCATAAATAAATAAATAAATAAACAAACAAATAAATAAATAAATAAATAAAATAAAATAAAATCTTTAAAAAAAACTGTTTCAAACAAACAAACGCCAAAAGAATAACTACCATTGTTCCTGGGGAATATTGTTTGTTTGTTTGTTTATAAGAGTCCTTCTTATGAAGTGGATAATCATTGATGAGGAGTAAAACTTACAGTATGGAGAGATTGTGCCTGGGATGTATTAACTTAACTACTGCCTTTTGATTGAAGAAATTAAAGCTAACTTAACATTAGACAAAATTCTATTTAGCTTTTAAACCCTAACCTCAACATCACTTTCTTTGTGAGGTTTCCTGGTTGGGTCACCATACTATCCCATCCCAACAAGATTAGATATAATATTAGCCAGGGACCCAGTAAGAAATAATGACACACTCGAATAAAGATGATCTGACAAAGACTTAAAAAAGGACTATTTACTCAGGGATGAGCAATTTATAGGGGAAATACAAGGACTAGGGCAGTACGCAGGGTTCTAAGAGTAGAACTGTTACTTCCAGAGGCATGACAGGCTGAGAGGAGTGGTTGTTGGAACTGGTGAGAGAGAGTCTTGAGCAGAGAGTGGCCCTGTGTGGAGCTGTGACTTTTGTTTGAAGGATGCAGTTGGCCCAAAACCACACTGTAGGGAGGAAGCCAGGGGAATAAATAACCCCATTCATTCTCCTTGCCCAACCCTTGTCATCCACTGCTGCCTGTAATGGACCAATTCAACCAGAGGCTGGAAGACAAGGGAGTTTATTGATACAGATTATGCAGGTCAGCCTCCCAGGGCAAAGAGGCGGGCAAAGAAGAGCTAAAAGTGGGCCTATAGGAACACACAGAAGAGACTCCCACTCAGTCACTCTTTTCTCACAGTATTCTGTACTTAACCTCTTTCTAGCACTTTCCATATCCAGTGGTAGTTATCTGTTGACATTTCCATCTCTCTCCCTACACTGTGGTTTGCCTAAGGGCAGGAACTATGTTCTGCTTGCTTCTGCAGTGCCAAAACCAAGCACAATGTAGGTCCCTAAGAAATATTTGTTGAGTTTCAATTTGAGGCAATGGTTTTGAAAAACAAGTGCCATATGGCTGGTATAGGTGGCATCTGCTGATGCTGCTGGGTGTTCCTGGGACCCGTGGGTCCTGGAACACATCTCCTTTCCCCAAGAACCACATGAGATGAATGGAGAAAATCACACTATTCATGTGTTTGTGAAGTTGAGGCCAGTAAAGGAATATGTCAACCTCTTAATTGAAGCGTATAAGCGTATAATTTTAACACAAGTGACTGAATCTCTAACCTCATAGAACTGATCTGAATCCTCTGAGAGTTTCTGCAAGGCAACTTTCTTTTTCTTATTTCAAAATTTCTCCTATTAAATTAACCTCTCCTGTTTCCAGAATTACATAACATTGGAGAGATTAGGAATAGCACATGTGGGAAAGTCTTTGTGCCAAGATCTATCAGATTCTGGAACAAGAAGGCCCTGCTTCAAAAACTGTTCCCACAGATTCAATGCTCCAGAAGAACCTCTGAGAGATTGAGGGACAATGGGATTCTGTGGACAGAGCTCTGACCATCACATCGACCGATGATTGGGCCTTTTGTTCCTAAACACTTTTCTGTAGCATCAGGTTGAGTAAATTTGCAAATGGGATGCAGACTTCCAGGACAATGACTTTTCCCTGGTTTCTGGCTGGGAACTTAAGCTAAGAGAAATGTGACAATTCTATCATGTAACCCAGGCCCCAGCCATAAGCACGGGCGTGTGTGTGTGTGTGTGTGTGTGTGCATAAGACCCATACATATATTCTCGAGTAATATTTCAAAATGTTTTAAATTCCTAAGATTAATTTTTAGTCACATGCAGGAAGTGTAGTACAAAGGTGAGAAGACTCCATAGCCATTCTGTGGTTCTGTGAGAAGGCAGAGGAAAAATGTTTGGTGTGGACAGTTCACATGATCCTTATGGATGAGTGTTGCCCAGAAATGAAGAGAGCTGCTCAATCTTTCCTTTTGTAGATCATTCCTAATATGCACACACAAAGCCTTCTTCTCTAGTGTACCGTGCACTGGAGGAGTCATTTTTGTAGTGGTCAGATTAACAATACTCTGATGGGTTGCTGAAGTGCAAAGGACAAGCTGCAACTGAGGGAATTGTATGTACAGAAGATGGAGGGAAAGATCATTCATGTAGCATCAGTGTATTGGCCAGTGGCCAGAAAATACAAAAGGAGACTCCAGATGCAAATTCTTTTTACAACTATGTGCAGAGAGACACAAACTCTATGCCCTTCTAAACAAAAGGGAAGAATCAAGCACAAACCTAAGAAAGAATCTGAGAAAAAAGTTCACAACTGCCTTGTTTGAGGCGCTACAGAACCTAAGTAGTTCAAACCCGGATGTCCATCTAAAATTAAGAAGGTAGAAAAAAGGTAGAAAGATAACAACAGAAATTAATGAGATGGGGAAAAATGCTTTGGAGAATATGAGCCAAGAAAAACATTGGTTCTTAGAAAAGATAAATAACACTGATAAGCTTTGATAAGATGATTAAGATAAAAAACAAGAAGGCACAAACAAGCAATATCAGTAATGAAAAGGGGCACATAACTAATGATGTTGCAGATCTGGGAAAGGTAATAGGAATATATTTTTAACTATATTATGCCAGTAGATTTGAAATTTCATATCAAATAGACAACTCCTTGAAAAATATAACTTAGCAACCTAACTCAAAAAATTACATGTCCTGTAACCTTTAAGATATTATATCAGAAGTCAAAAATCTCTCATTCTCAAATCCAAGATCTATTAACCTTACTGGCAAGTTTTGCTGTCCTTTCGGTAAAGCCAATAATGCCATCATACCCAAAGTTTTTCAGAACATATAAGGCTAATATAACCATGGTTCTGAAACCTGAGAAGAACAATCCAAAAAAAAAATTTCTGGCTAATATCACTTATGGACATATATGCAAGCTATTTAAATAAATATTAGCAAACTAAATCCAGCAGGTTAGATTTAATCCAGGAATATGAAATTGATTTGTCATTAGAAAATCAATTAAAATAGGGGCACCTGGATGGTTTAGTTAGTTAAGCATCTGTTTTCTGCTCAGGTCATGACCCTGAGTCGTAGAATCAAGTCCTTCACTGGGCTCCCTGCTCAGTGGGGAGTCTGCTTCTCTCTCTCCCTCAGCAGCTCCCCCTGCTTGTGCTCTCTTGCTTGCTCTCTCTCAGATAAATAAATAAAATCTTAAGAAAAAAGATAATCAATTAAAATAACATCACATTAATAAAGTGGGAAAAATCATATAAGCATTTCAATAGATGCACAAAAAAAGCATTTGAGAAAATCAACATCATTTTATTTATAAAAAATATTCTTTGCAAAATAAGGATAGAAGGATATTATATTGATGTGAAAAACTTACTTGTAAAAATAACTATAGCAAAAATTGTTTCACATGTGAACTATTTAATGCACACCTTTTGTGATGAGAATAAGAGGACAAGGATGTCAGCAATTACAACAGCTATTTGACATTATACTGAAGGTTCTAGCCAGTGCAGAAAAGCAAGGAAAAGAAATCAAAATTACAAGTATTGGGCAAAGTATTTCTGGCACCTAGAAAGTCCTCGATAAATGCTGCTATTATTATTATAAAGATTTTTTTAAAAAGTATTGGGCAAAGAAAAACAAAATTGTCATTATTTACATTATATGACACATAATTGTATCACAGAAATTCAAACAATTCTATAAATTTTTAAATTTATCTCTATCAAGAGATATTAACAAACTTAAGATACAAAATCAGTTCATAGATGTCAATGTCAAGTGTGTTTGATACATTCAAAGAAACAGAAAAAAACTAAGCAGCATTTACAATAGGATTTTAAAGTACCTAGCAAAAATGTGTGAGACTTTAATAGAGAAAACTATACAAACTTAATTAAAATATATCAAAAGTATCTAAATAAATGAAGAAACATAGAAAGTTCATGTATTGAAAGACTGTATGTTATAATTATGTAAATTTCTCAAGTTGATTGATAGATTTAATGCAATTCTGTTTAAAAATTCTATATGTATTTTGTAGGACTTGATAAGGTGATGCTCAATTCATGTAGAAATGCAATAAATAGCCAAGACACTCTTAAAGAAGATTAAGGTGAATGAATTTGCTCTGCCAGATATCAAAATATATTGAGCAAAAATAGACATCACCAGTGGAATTAACAAAGAGCCCAGAAGCAGACCCACTTATATATGGATAATTGATATATGATAAAAGTGGGATTAAGGTGGAAAATAAGTGGTGCTGGGATAATTTAGTATCCAGAGAGGAGACAACGTGAAATTGAATCCCTATTTCTTACCACATATAAAATAAATTCCAGGCATATTAAGACTCTAGGTGTCAAAGTCACTTAAAAGAATATTTTGAAAAGAAAACATAGATATCTCATGATTTGAGGATAGAAAAGAATTTCTTGAACAAGACACAAAAAGCACTAACCATAAAATAAAATACTGACGAATTTGCTGACATTAAAATTAAGTGCCCCAAAAGACATCATATAAGATAGTGAAAATAGCAGAAAATGTTTGTAACACAAATAACCATTGAACAACCTATATCCAAAGTCTATAAAAAAAAAAGCAGCTAATAAGTAAAAGAAAAACCACTAAATAGAAAAATGAGCAAAATACTTAATCTGGCACTTTAGAAAAGAGGATATCTAAATGTCCAATAAATATAAAAAAGGACTCATTAATCATAAGGAAAACTCACTAAAACCATGATGTGATATCAAAACACACTTACCAGGTAAAAAATATTTGTAAGCCTTATGATACCAAATATTGACAAGGATGAGGAAGAGTAGGAACTCTCACTTACTGCCAGTAGGAAATAAGAGACCACTTTTGGAAACAGTCTAACAATGCCTAATAAAGTTGACTAGGCACATCTATTTCAACCCAGCAATTCTACCCCTAAGAATACAACCTAGGGAAACACTTGCACATGGACTCCAGGAGATGTGTACAAGAATGTCCACAGTAACTTGGGTTCTAATAACCCCACACTCAAAACAGCCCAAATGAGCAGTAAAATGAATAAATAATTGTGGAGCACTCCTCATCAAAGAAAATAAATGAACCTCAACCACACTAAACAACATAAATATGTCTCTTAACCTGGATGTTAACCAAAAAACCAAGTCACCGAAGAAACTATCTAGTATGTTACTATTTTACATGGAGTTCAAAAACAGACAAAACTAAATAAAACATTATTTAGATATACATACAGAGGTAGTATTTCAGTTACTTATTGCTGCCATAATAAACCATGCAAAAACTTGGTGACCTAAAACACCAATAATTCTACTTACTCATAATTCTGTGGATCAGGGATTTACACAGAGCTTACCACATGGCTCACATCTGCTCCACATTGCCTGGATCCCCACCTGGGGTGACTCATATCTGGGGGCTGGCTAGGACAGCTTGACTCCTGGGTTGGGGTGGGGCAGTGGGCACCTAACTATAGCACCTTGGTTGGTTTCAGCGTCCCAAAAGAACCTATCTCAATGTTTACATAATGCTTATTATTGTCCCACTGATGTCCCAACAAGTGATATGGACAGACCCTGAAGTCATTGTGGGAAGAAACTACACAAGCACAGAATAAAGGAAGCTGTTGTTCATTGGGGGGTCACCAATGCAATAGCCCACTGCCATTGGTGAAGTAAGAGAATGATTTTCTCAAAAATGGTGGTTACTTTTCAGGAAGAATGAGGAATCCAATTAGGGAGGAGCACAAAGAGAGCATCTAGCATATTGGCGATGTTCTATTTCTAAACTGACGGGTAGTTAACATAGGGCTTACTTTATTCTTCTTTAAATAGAAATTCCACATGATATAAAATTATGCAGGCATTAAAATTTACATTTGTATATATGCAAATAATTTACAATGCAATGTTTGTGTTATATTATTAAATGAAAATCAGGGAAGTGTATATGTTTATTACAAAGATCCCAATTATGGAGGCGCCTGTGTGGCTCAGTCAGTTAAGCATCTGCCTTCAGCTCAGGTCGTGATCCTAGGGTCCTGGGATCGAGCCCTGCGTCGAGTTCCCTGCTTAGCGGGAAGTCTGCTTCTCCCTCTCTTGCCTTCCACTCTCCCTGCTTATTCCCTTTCTCTGTCAAATAAGTAAAATAAAATCTTAAAAAAAAAAAAAGAAAAGAAAGATCCCAACTATGTATCAGAGCTGTTGAAAAGCTGGCGGTAAATAAATCTCCATGCCACAGTGGCTTCTCAGCAAAGTAGCAAAACCATGATCGATGCACATTTTCTTATTCTATTTTTCTATGCTTTTGGAATCCTTAAAACTTTATGGGGGTAAAAATAAGAATGACACCTCCCACAAAATGAGGGATTCCAGTAATCCCTACACTTCCCTTGAGTGGCTTCACTTTATCATTCTTGTTCTTTTCATCATAGCTACCAGAAGTTAATTTCTGGAGCACAAGGTATCCCAGGCTTTTCAGAATAGACTCTGATAAAAATTAAATCAGAACCACTTGAATTAGTTCTCAGACATGAATAGTATTTGCCAAGCCCTCGATTTTGGTGTTCAAATGGGAACTGTCAGTCAGAGAGGGAAAGGGGCAGAGGGGACAGAGAGTGATGAATTGAGGTGTCTTGTAGCCTCTCTGTTTTGAATCACAAGATACCAAGAATTTGGCAGTGTGGACTTTTTCTTTAGGTCATCTATAAATGCTCCTTCTTCTGATTTATAATTGGAGGAAGTTAATTCTAAGACCTATGGGAAGTTATAGCGGAGGAGGGAAAGGCAAGTACTGTATAACCTAATAAATTTAGAACTTGGGCCTTGTTACCCAACTTTTCCACTGTACAACTTTGTACAAGTTACTTAATCTCCCCATGCCCCAGTTTCCTCATCTCTAAAATGGGACCATAATAGTGCTACTTCACAGGGTTGTTGGGAGGATTAAATGAGATAATATATGTAAAGTGCTTAAGCACAGAACCTGGTTCATCAAAAGCACCCAATAAACAATAGTTATCTCTATTGCCAGTCTGCATGAGGCATTCACATGATCACAGCAGATGCCTGCGTAGAGCCTGCTATGGGCCAGCACTTTCCTAAGAGCTTCACATGTATTGACTATTTAATATCACACCTAATCCTCATGACACCTGGGGATTAGATACTATTATCTACATTTACTGATGTAAAAAACAAAAAACAAAAAAACAAAAAAGGAAGGTTTAAAATCTGCAACCTGCCCAAGGCCACAGAGTTCCTGAATAGCAGAACAGGTTATCCCCAAACCTATGATTTTAACTTCCCTCAAGCCCATCTTGGTGGGTGCGCTCTTGGGATGGTTGGAGCTGGTGATGGTTAAATTGCCTAACCCTAAGGGGCCTCAGTGACTTACTCTCACCATCCGGTGAGAGATTGGAAAGAGATATTGGAGAAAGGCATTTTCCCCAAGGCTCAAAGAAAGTCTGAAAAAAAAAAAATCCCTCCAACTAGAGTATGAATTCTCCAAAAAAACTTCATTTCATACCTCTAAGGAATGTTATTTTCCCCAATGCCCTCACTCAGCCTCAAGCACATCTTCAAATCCCTGCAAAAGACTCAGGGGTTCAGGTGGGTTCTCCTGGGTTGCCTTTTACTCCAAGGAACAGATGTTGCATAATGGAACTAATAGGCTTCAAGTTATATGAGCAGCAAGACTAACATCTTCTGTTAATAATGCTGTGAGTGATAAGAGCTCCCATTGGGCTATTATTACTCATAGCGAGACATTGACTTTACTCTCAGAGTCTCAAAAGCACTTGGCTGATCTGAATTAATTAAGCCATATAAACCTCCTGAGAGGCAGAGAGAAAACCTAGGAAGAAAAAGAGGTGGGAGAAGAATAGGAAAGTGTTGTCTGGGATGCCTGGGTGGCTCAGCAGTTTAGCGCCTGCCTCCGGCTCAGGGCATGATTCTGGAGTCCTGGGATCGCGTCCCACATCGGGCTCCCTGCATGGAGCCTGCTTCTTCCTCTGCCTGTGTCTCTGCCTTTCTCTGTGTGTCTCTCATGAATAAATAAACTCTTAAAATCTTTACAAAAAACAAAAAACAAAAAAAAGGAAAGTGTTGTCTGAGATGAGCCTCCCCAGTGGACGGATAATATTACTGCAAGTGAACCTCACCAGCATAGCTAATGATACCCCCAGGGAAAATTACAAGTCATTTGTAACAACAGAAATTACCACTGACAGTGATTAAAATGCTAGGATCTTAAAATACTCAGAGCTCAAAGTGTCCTTAGAGATCATCTGGCATAATCTCTTACTTTAAGACTAAAAAAGCCAACCACTTAGATGAGTGAGAGCAGAAGGCAGACCTGCTGATCCTCAGGATTCTTTCCTGCTGCTGGCCTTGAGCTACCCAGGACCAATCATTGAAACTCCCTGCAGCAGGAGGTGCTGTGCCCAAACCAACTTCCCCCAGAACCAGCGGCCCCAAAGACTCCAGGTGTTTCATAGAGCTCTATAAAGAGCTGCCAAAAAGCATAGACCATTCTGCACCTGAATGCAAAGTATTCGTCACCCAGTGACAAAGGCACTCCCTTTGGTCCATTAAAAAGGAGAATAACGGAGTGAGGTCCTTCTGCTATATAATAGTCCACAAGTGCATCCAGCTGCACCCTGGCCCAAGCACACTTCTCTGTAGAGTGCCAGGAGACTCGGGGACCAGCATGTCTTCTGATCCTGCTCCTGGAGGGTCCCAGCCCCTTCCAGTAATTTCTACTGGGAATCACCCATATCCTTCACATCATATCCATTAACATACCCGCTCTTCTAGACCCTTTCTGAGTTATTTTTCACCACATACATATGGATATCTTTCCATGTAAGTACACAGAGATGAACATTGTTCTTTCTAACGACTGCATGGTATTTTACTGCACAGGTATACCGGGATGTAATCACCAATCTTCCTTTGTTGTTTCCAATTTAGGTCCTTCCCATTGTTCACAATTAAAAACATACAGCAGTGACCAATTATACATACACCTTTGCCCACTTTTATGATTATTTCTTTAGGATAAATCCTTATAAATGGAATTGTCAAATCAAAGAAGATGGACTTTTTAAATGTTTTTGACATAATCTGCCAAATTTATCCCCCCAAAATGGTGTCACAGTGGGGTCCCACAAGATTTCTGAGGTTAATCATTAATGACTTCAAATAGTTTTCTTGCTTTTCATCCAGCTTCATTCCAATAGAAGTTAGCAGCCAAGTCAAATGCCAAATTGTACATTTACCAGAAATCTAAAGAGGATGAACAACTTTCTGTAAATGGTGATAGCTTTGAAGAAATGAGGAGAGGTTACCCCTGGAAGCAGTGAGATAAAGGTGCTTTTTCTTTATTATGCATCTTAATTTTGATAAAAACATCATTTTCTTTTGGTAAATTTCCAGTTTGGGATACTGATTATTTCTGCATGGTGAAATTTGAAATATTATTATTCCTTATTTTGCTTATCAGTATTTTCTAATATTTTTACAATGTCCTTGTAATACTAGTGCAGGTTTTTCAACTTTGGCACTATTGACATTTTGGTCCAGATGATTCTACATTGTGGGGGGCTGTCCTATGTGGAATAGGATATTTTGTAGCTTCCCTGACCTCTACCCATTAGATGTCAGTAGCACCGTCTGGTTGTGACAACCAAAAATGCCTCTAAATATTTCCATATGTATCTTGGGGGTCAAAATTTCCCCCAGTTGAGAACTGTTGCTAGTGTAATAGACAAGACCAAAAATAATAATAAACATTTATAGTACTCTGTGCCAGATGCCATTCCCAGTGCTTCGGGAGTATTATCATGTTGATTATTTTCAACAATCCTTTGAGGTGGATAGTATTATTATATCCATTTTACCCTAAAAGGAAACTCAGAATAGAGAGGTTGAATAACATGCCCAAGTTAATTTCCATGAGAAATTGAGAAGCCCAGATTGAAATCCAGTTGACTCTAGAGTCTGTGTGGGTAATCATTTTTCTGAAGCTGCTACCCACTGAAATACTTTTAAAGAGTCTTTTGGGGGATGCCTGGGTGGCTCAGCGGTTGGATGGCTGCCTCTGCCAGGCAGAGGAGCCTGCTTCTCCCTCTGCCTATGTCTCTACCTCTCTCTCTCTCCCTTTCTCTCTGTCTCTGTCTCTGTCTCTGTCTCTCATGAATAAATAAATAAATCTTTAAAAAAAAATAAAAGACTCTTTTGGGCACCTGCGTGGCTCAGTGGTTGAGCATCTGCCTTTGCCTCAGGTGGTGATTGAGTCCCGCATCAGGGTCCCTGCAGGGAGCCTGCTTCTCCCTCTGCCTATGTCTCTGCCTCTCTTTCTGTGTCTCTCATGAATAAATAAATAAAATCTTTTTTAAAATACTGTTTTGAGCCATTTAATTCTCTCCAGAAAATCTTATAAAATATTTTTAAATACATACAATAATTCAATGAACATTCATATACTTATCATCTAAATTTAATGACAATCAAGATTTGACATACTCAATTTATTTGTCCCTTCCTTCTTTCCCTCTTTCCTCTCTTCCTTTCTCTCTTCTCTCTTCTTGATTCTTTTCTCCCTCTTTCCATTTCTTCTCCTCTCCTCTTTTTCCTTTCTTCCTATTATATCATCTTTTATATAGTTCTAAAAAATACGGATATTTTCCTACATAGCCATAATGCCTATTATACCTAACAAAGTCAACAAAAATTCTTTATCAATCCATATTCAAATTTTCCCATTTTCTCAAAAATGTCATTTAATTTTGAAAATGTCCAACTTTGGACACTAAGAAACACAAAGCAGTATTTCTCCGTATATTGTATACAGAAACTAAAAGAAGAGTGTAGTCATACAAGTGAAATTCATAGGCACTCTCTACATGGTTTGAGGTGAAAATGAGAGGAAAACATGCAGCCCACAACCACAGTAAAGATCCTATTGCTGGTTTTGGGATACAAGTCCTGACATGAGAAGGAACACAGTTGATTATTAAAGTTAATTTTAATAACAGCAGGAAACTGGGGCTAGCCTTTAGAATTTCTCTACTCAGCTTTCTCAGTGTGTATTTATGATTTCATTTTAGTGCTTGTTGATTTACTTCCATTAGCCCCTAAAAACCCTGACTCTTTCTTTCTGTTGTACTTAAAACACAGTAGAAATTCCTCACAAGTCTGTGGCTAAGGACTAGTCTTCAAGATGGTGAAGACAGTACAAATTGGTCTTACTTTATTTGAGGGCAGGAGGTTAAAGAAAGCAGAATTCTTTGGAGATCGGTAGCAATCGTGGCTACACCTTCACCCCACAGCCACTTGCTGGAATGCAATAAGGGCAAAAAGCAGAACCCTCGTATTAGTTTCTTATGGCTCCTGTGACAAATTGTCGTGCACTTGGTGACTTAAAACAGCATACTTTTTTAAAATTTCATTTTTTTTTCATCATGGTAAGTATACTTTTTAATCATCATCCTCCATTTCACCTATTCTCCCACTCACCTCCCCTCTGGTAACCATCAGTTTGTTCTCTATAGGTAGGAGTCTGTTTCTTGGTTTGTCTCTCTTTTTTTTCCTTTGCTTATTTGTTTCTCAAATTCCACATATGAGTGAGATCATATAATTTGTCTTTCTCTGACTGACTTATTTTGCTTAGCATTATAGTCTCTAGCTCTATCCATGTTGTTGCAAATGGAAAGGTGTCATTCTTTTTTATGGCTGAATTATATTCCATTATGTATACATATACACACACACATATATAATGTATTTGCATACATATATAATGTATATAAACATATCACCTCTTGTTTATCCGTTCATCTTTCAACGGACACTTGAGCTGCTTCCATATCTTAGCCATTGTAAATAATGCTTCAACAAACATAGGGGTGCATATATACTTTTGAATTAGTGTTTTTGTATTTGGGGGGTAAATGCCCAGTAGTGTGATTACTGGATCATAGGATAGTTCTATTTTTAACTTTTTGAGGAATCTCCAGACTTTTTTCACAGTGGCTGCACCAATTTGCATTCCTACCAACAGTGTATGAGTGTTTCCCTTTCTTCACATCCTCGCCAACACTTATTTCTTGTGTGTTGATTTTAGCCAATCTTATGGGAGCTGATATCTTATTGTAATTTAGATTTGCATTTCTCTGATGATAAGCAATGTTGAGCATCTTTTCTTGTGTCTTTTGGCCATCTGAATGTCTTCTTCAGAGAAATGTCTATTCATGTCTTCTGCCCATTTTTTAATTGGATTAATTGTTTTTGGGGTATTGAACTGCACTAGTTCATTATATAGTTTGAATACTAAACCTTTATCGGATGTGTCATTTGCAAACATCTTCTCCCATTCTGTAGACTGCCTTTTAATTTTGTTGATTGCTTCCTTCACTGTATAGAAATTTTTTATTTTGATGTTGTCCCAATAGTTTATTTTTGCTTTTGTTTCTCTTCCCTCGGGAGACATATCTAGAAAAATGTTACTATAGCTGATGTTAGAAAGATTACTGCCTGTACTCTCTTCTAGGATTTTTTATGGTTTCAGGTCTCACATTTAGGTCTTTAATCCATTTTGAGTTCATTTTTTTTTTTTTTTTTTTTTTTACAGAAATACAAATAATTGTATTTTTGTATATTATATAGAGAATATAATTGTATATTGAGAATATTATTAAAATTGTACGCCAACAAACTGGACAATCTAAGAGAAATGGAAAAATGCCTAGAAATATAACCTACCAAAATTGAAGCTGGAAGAAATAGAAAATTTGAACAGACTGATTACCAGCAATGAAATTGAATCAATAGTCAATAATCAAAAAATTCCCAACAAACTAAAATCCAGAACCACATGGCTTCATAGTGATGTTCTACCAACATTTTAAAAAGTTGATATCTATTAATATCTATTCTATCTATTCTTTTCAAACTATTCCAAAAAATGCAAGAGGAAAGGAAACTTCCAACTTCATTCTATGAGGCGAGTGTTATTCTAATACCAAAACCAGATAAAGATACCATAAAAAAGAACTATAGGCCAATATCTCTGATATAGATGTAAAAATCCTCAACAAAGTACTAGCAAACAGAATCCAACAATACAGTAAAAAAATAATTTACTACAATCAAGCGGGATTTATTCCTAGGAGGCAAGGGTGGTTCAATATTCACAAATCAATCAATGTGATCCATCACATCAATAAGAGAAAGAATAAAAAACCATATGATCATTTCAACAGATGCAGAAAAAGTGTTTGATAAAGTACAACATCCATTAATGATTAAAAAAAAACCCTCAACAAAGTAGGCCTAGAGGGAACATAATTCAACATAATAAAAACTTTATATAAAAACCCCACAGTTTTTCTTTTTTTTTTTTTTTTTTGCATTTTCTTTTTTTTTTTTTTTATTGGTGTTCAATTTACTAACATACAGAATAACACCCAGTGCCCGTCACCCATTCACTCCCACCCCCCGCCCTCCTCCCCTTCTACCACCCCTAGTTCGTTTCCCAGAGTTAGCAGTCTTTACGTTCTGTCTCCCTTTCTGATATTTCCCACACATTTCTTCTCCCTTCCCTTATTTTCCCTTTCACTATTATTTATATTCCCCAAATGAATGAGAACATATAATGTTTGTCCTTCTCCGACTGACTTACTTCACTCAGCATAATACCCTCCAGTTCCATCCACGTTGAAGCAAATGGTGGGTATTTGTCATTTCTAATAGCCGAGTAATATTCCATTGTATACATAAACCACATCTTCTTTATCCATTCATCTTTCGTTGGACACCGAGGCTCCTTCCACAGTTTGGCTATCGTGGCCATTGCTGCTAGAAACATCGGGGTGCAAGTGTCCCGGCGTTTCATTGCATTTGTATCTTTGGGGTAAATCCCCAACAGTGCAATTGCTGGGTCATAGGGCAGGTATATTTTTAACTGTTTGAGGAACCTCCACACAGTTTTCCAGAGTGGCTGCACCAGTTCACACTCCCACCAACAGTGTAAGAGGGTTCCCTTTTCTCCGCATCCTCTCCAACATTTGTTGTTTCCTGCCTTGTTAATTTTCCCCATTCTCACTGGTGTGAGGTGGTATCTCATTGTAGTTTTGATTTGTATTTCCCTGATGGCAAGTGATGCAGAGCATTTTCTCATATGCATGTTGGCCATGTCTATGTCTTCCTCTGTGAGATTTCTGTTCATGTCTTTTGCCCATTTCATGATTGGATTGTTTGTTTCTTTGGTGTTGAGTTTAAGAAGTTCTTTATAGATCTTGGAAACTAGCCCTTTATCTGATAGGTCATTTGCAAATATCTTCTCCCATTCTGTAGGTTGTCTTTGAGTTTTGTTGACTGTATCCTTTGCTGTGCAAAAGCTTCTTATCTTGATGAAGTCCCAATAGTTCATTTTTGCTTTTGTTTCTTTTGCCTTCGTGGATGTATCTTGCAAGAAGTTACTATGGCCGAGTTCAAAAAGGGTGTTGCCTGTGTTCTTCTCTAGGATTTTGATGGAATCTTGTCTCACATTTAGATCTTTCATCCATTTTGAGTTCATTTTTATATATGATGTAAGAAAGTGGTCTAGTTTCATTCTTTTGCTTGTGGCTATCCAGTTTTCCCAGCAGCATTAGTTGAAAAGACTATCTTTTTTCCACTGTGTAATCATTCTTCCTTTGTCAAAGATTAATTAACCATATAATTGTGGGTTTATTTCTAGGTTTTCCATTCTATTCCATTGATCTGTCTGTTTTTATGCCAGTACCATACTGTTTTAATTATTGCCATTTTGTAATATAACTTAAAATATGGAATTATACCTTCAATTTTGTCTTTCTTTTTCGAGATTGCTTTGGCTATTTGAGGTCTTTTGTGGTTCCATAAAAATTTTAGGATTGTTTGTTCTAGTTTAACATGGCACACATTTATGCCCTTACAGTTATGAAGGTCAGAAGTCAAAAATCACTGGTCCAAAACTTAAGTGTTGGTGAGGCAGTGCTTTTAGGGAAGAATCATTTTCTTGCCTTTTCTAGCTCTAAAGCTTCATTCTTTGCATTCCTTGGTACTTGGCCCCTTCCTCCATCTTCAAAGCCAGCAGTATAGCATCTGCCCTGGGTTACATTGCCTTATTCTGTCACAGCTCCCTCTGCCTCTTTTTTTTTTTTTTTTAAGATTTTATTTATTTATTTGAGAGAGAGAGAGAGAGCACAAGCAGGGGAAGGGGCAGAGGGAAAAGAAGGAAGCAAGCTCCCTGCTGAGCAGGGATCCCAATGCACAGCTTGATTCCAGAACCCCAAGATCCTGACCTGAGCTGAAAGAAGACCCTTAACCAACTGATCCACTCAATACCCCTGCCTCCTTCTCATAATAACTTTTATGATTACATTTAGAGCCCATCAGATTAACCCACATTAATCTTCCCATCTCACAATCCAGAATTAATCACATCCCCAAAGGTCTTTTGCCATAAAGGTAACATTCACAAATTCAGAAACTAGGATCTGGAAATCTTTGGAGGCTGTTATTCAACCTATCACAGTTCTGCTTGAGCACAACTCATCCCAGTAGTAATACCACTTATATTTTGAGACCACAAAAGTTTTACATGTGTTTTTCATTTGATTATCACAACAATCTTTCAAGTTAGGCAAAGTTTACATTCTCCCAGAAGCAAGCCCTGAGGTAGGGAGTTAAGTGCATTTATTTAAGAGGTGACCCTAGAAGCGCAAGCAGAGAGAGAAAGGGAGGGGAAGGAAGCCAGTAAAAGGTGTGGTATCAAGCCAGTTACTACTGTGGAAAACTGAAGCTCTACCACCTGGTAAATTAAGAGAAGGTATAGAGACCTCAGTTATCCAACCAGGGTCTGAAGAAGCTGAGGCTTAACCAACTCCCCCATGCAACCTTGATGGAGGGCAATTCAGAGGACATTAACTCACACTTCCAGCTTTCCCTGATTTGGATGCCAGTATTCTCCCAAGGCCAGAAAAAGACCTCAGAATCACAAGTGTCTTCAGCAAGCAACCCAAGTGGGGAGGTGAATGCCTGGAACATTGGCCAGGGCACTAGCAGTGTTTGCTATGATCCCATTTACTAGTGAGATCCATTTATTCTTTCACCAAATATGTCTTAACTGCTTGCTTACTCTGGGCCAGACAGCATGCCAGGTGTTGGAGCTTACAAATGAATAAAGAGACAAGTTATCATACACTATGGTAAGCGCTATGCCAGAATTATAAGTATTTGTGCCTGACACATAAGAAGTTTGCAATTAAAAAATGGTTTTTAGAAATAAAGTATTAAAAGCACAGAAGACATCTGCCTGGAATTCAAATGTCCCTCTCCATCATTAGAGCCAAGCATCCAAATAAGGCACTGAGATAAAATAGGGTAAAATACCAAGTGACTGGGCCAAGGTAACCTGGTCTATGAGCAACTGAACCAGGACAAGAATTCACATTTTCTGACTCGTAAGCCAGAATTTCTTCCACTCCACGGAAAGGCCTCTGGGAGATGAGACCTCACACCTATTGCAATGCCCAGTACATAGTAAGTACCCAGTGTCCCTGTGAAATGGAAAGACTGCGTTTGGTTGACCATGAGAAAGGAAAAGCATAATCCACCACAAAAATGGCAAGGGACTTTTCTTTTGGTGAAACTGTTTAATCACCTCCCAAATGCCCTCCCCCCGCCCCTTCTAATACCTTCACATTGGAGATTAGGTTTCAGCATTTGAATGTGGGGAGAGAGGCAGGGACACAAACATCAGTCTATGGCACTACCTCATTTCAAGCTTGCTGAATTAGCAGAACAAGCTTCCCATGAGAAGAGTCAAAGCTGAACTGAATCCTTTTTTTTTTTTTTAAGATTTTATTTATTTATTCATGAGAGACACAGAAAGAGAGGCAGAGACATAGGCATAGGGAGAAGCAGGCTCCCTGCAGGGAGTCTGATGCAGGACTTGATCCCAGGACCCTGGGATCATGACCTGAGCCAAAGGCAGACACTCAACCACTGAGCCGCCCAGGTGCCCCAAAGCTGAATCCTTATTCCCTATGGGCAGCTTGCTTCTAGGCAGAAGAAGAAGCCAAGCAAGCTCAGTTATGCTTCCCAAACTTACCAGGTAGATAAATAACTCACCTGGGTATGGAGAGAGGCTAAGATCATATTAAGAAAAATGCCTCATTACAGAAACCAGGAGGAGGGAAAAAGCCCTTCTTCTCTAACACTATGATTGGGAAGCAGAGACTCATCAGAGACTGAGGTTGTTTCTTTCTCTCAAGGTCTGGTGTTACCTCAGGTTTTGTCAACATCTGGTTCTGTCCCTTCACACTCCCCTGGCTTCCTCTTCTCAGTCTTCTTACTCACAGCCTGGTATAGTGGCCTCACTTCCTAAGTTCACTTCACTATTCAGCTCTCCAAAGGTGACACTTAACCTCTCAGTGTCCCCAATTCAAACTTACAGGAGAATATCAGAATAGCTCATCTCATTTTCTTTTTCTTCCTTTCTTTCTTTCTTTCTTTCTTTCTTTCTTTCTTTCTTTCTTCTTCTTCTTCTTCTTCTTCTTCTTCTTCTTCTTCTTCTTCTTCTTCTTGTTTTTAAGAATTTTCTCTTTTCTCTTTTCCTGAGTTGATCTTAATTTCACTCTTCTCTCTTATCCTTATCACTTCCATGTACCTGGTCTCAGTTCCTGTGTTTGCCCTACTCCTTTATAAGAGTTATCAAACCATGGGGCACCTGGGTGGCACAGTCAGTTAAGTGTCTACCTGTGGCTCAGGTCATGATCCTAGGGTCCTAGGATCAAGCCCCACATGGAGCTCCTTGCTCAGTGGGGAGCCTGGTTCTCTCTCTGCCTGCAGCTCCCCCTCCTTATGCAAATTATTATGCAAAAAGTTGAAATAACTCAAATGTCTGTGAACTGACAAATAGAAATAGACAAATTGAACTGACAAATATACCAAAATGTGGTATAACCATACAGTGGAATGCTATTTGACAATAAAAAGGAACAAAATACTAATACATACTAAAACATGGATGAACCTCAAAAACATTATGCACAGTGGAAGAAGCCAGACACAAAAGAACACATATGGTGTGATTCCATCTGTACAAAATATTCAGAAGAGGCAAATCTATAGAGACAGAAAGTAGGTTAGTGGTTGCCTAGAACCGGGGGTGGGAATAAGGAGTGACTGTAAATGAGCACCAGGTTTCTTTTTACGATGATGGAAATGTTCTAAAATGAGATTGTGGTGAAGACTGTACAACTCTGTCAATATACTAAAATTTCTTTGAATCGTATACTTTAAATGGATGAATTATATGATATATGAATTATATTTCAATAAAGCTATTCTTTAAAAGAAAAGGAAGGGAGGAAAGAGGGAAGAGAAGATTTTTGTCAGCCGTGATGGTCATAGCCTTCATAGTACCAGACTGCCTGAGAAGCCAAAATCATCAGAATGTTGCCAAGTGAGAGAAAGGTGGAAGGTCTTGAAAAATTTTAGATGCAGGAGATCCTGTGAAACCTGACAAACCACTTCCTTCCCGTAGACCCCATCTTCTCTCTGAATAGTGCTGGATAAACATAGCAAATGTCTAACCCATTTGTTCTTTCTTTTCTTTGGTTTGTGGTAAATATTGCTCTCTAGTTATATACTCCTTGTAATATACTCTCTGTAACATACTCTCTATCTCTTTCTAATGATGAAATATGATGGGAGCTGCTATTATTTTTCTCTAAAAATATATCCAAACTGCCTTAATTTGAATCTCAGTGTTTTCAAAACTCTTCAGTCACAAATATTCAGACAAGGTCTTAGTTCCATCCCACAGTCTGATACTCTTTCATTGGGTATGAATTTTTTAACACTCAACTCATAATCTTATTTCCAAAGTTTTGGGGAACCATCACTCTCACTTTATAGGATATTGAAGTGCATCATTATCAGGGATTTTTGGAAAGTCTGTGAAGATTATATGCATTTATTTATCAGTTAGATCTCATCAGCTTTCTGTCTTTCGTGGCTTTCTTCCTGTTTTCAAAAGACTGTGGTAGAATTAATCTCAGATTAATTCACAAAAAACTCTAATCTCATTTCTAGATTTTAGAAGCCTGAGGAAGGAGAGGTATATACGTTTGGCCTGCCATCTTGATCCGATTTGCAACTTAATTTATCATAATTATAAAGCATCCCAGTGTGTTGATGTAACATAATTTATATAACCATTTAATATTTTTCCATATTAAAATTAATGTCATAACCAACATCCTTACACATAAATCTGGGCATATGACTCTGGTTGCTTCTAAAGAAATCCTTTAAGTGTTTGTTGAATATAATAATAAAATGAGTTGATGGTCTCTGTTTGGGTTTTTATAAACATGTATTATCAAAGGGTTGGACATGTCAGTGCACTATGCTTAATCTAAGGACAAGAGAGTAAGAAAACCAGATCAATCTTTAGTTTGGGAATCAAACTACATCAGAATTCTCTACTCTCAACTCTTCATGATGCCTAAAAATTCATCTTCTAATTCTTTCTTTATTCCCTTACCAAAGTCCCTGTACAGAATCAAAAGAAGGACAACATGGAGAAAGATCTAAGCTGTTGAATAAGCTCAGTCCTGGAGAGCAAACGGATGTTTGGCTGGAACCACTCAGATACCTAAAAGGTTTTTATCTTTGGAACCATTAATCTAACACGGTCGTTTGCACCAGCTTTATTTTTTAACTTAAAAACAGATTTGTGAAAATTCTAGGCTTTCTTTGTACTTTGTGCTGTGTTCTGCACAATCTAATGAGCCCTAATAAGCCACAAGAATTTTTAAAGCTGGGAACCCTGGGTGGCGCAGCAGTTTAGCGCCTGCCTTTGGCCCAGGGCGCGATCCTGGAGACCCGGGATCGAGTCCCACATCGGGCTCCCGGTGCATGGAGCCTGCTTCTCCCTCTGCTTATGTCTCTGCCTCTCTCTCTCTCTGTGACTATCATAAATAAATAAAAATTTAAAAAAAAAAGAATTTTTAAAGTTCTGTTAATTCAGCACTGGAAGAATAATCAAAGCTACTTTACTTCTCTGAGGACCCCAAGTGAAATAAAGAAAGAGGTATAAATGTAGCTTTTACTAAAGATCTTAGTTACTTCCCAAGAGGTATAAAAGATGGGAGGAGGTATAGAGGAAATGTGAACACAACCAGATAAGTCAGAGGCTCTCAATAAATATTTGTTAAATAAATGAGTCAGAATTCTATCCAAGAAGGGGGTGGCAGTCAAGCCTCTAACCAGGTGCATCAAAAGGATCATATTTTAAGATAAGTCAAAAGGGGCAGAAATAGTATATTTATTATTTTCTAGGTTGAAAACAGGCTTATAAGAAATCTCGAAAATGATTAGTATAAATTTTAAAGAAATGGCAAAATCCCACTCCAATTTAACATGAAAATTTGTGTTTTTTTTTTCAATTTTCCCAATTTACTCCATATCCTTTTCCCTCCTATAAGGAAGTGCTGGAATGAGGAAGGGGGTAAGATGAATTTAGGGAAAAAGTAAACTAAAGAAAATTTGACTTTGTTCACTTAGTCTTTCAAGTCTTCATGAATCTTTTATTCAACTACCATTTATTGAGTGCTTAATATGTGCAGGAGCCCTTTCCTTTGTTTTTAAAAATACTTTTTCTTAAAAAAAATACTTTTTCTTATTATAAAATAAGAGTAGAAATTTTGAAAGATTTATAAATATATAAAGAACATAATAGTAATTTGTAATATTGTACCATCTAGAGATAGCTACTGTTGATATTTTGAGGGTATTTTCTTTTTTTTTTTTTTTTCTAATTTCTTTTAGTAATTAGGATCCTATTAAACAACTTTTTCAAGATATTTTAACAGAATTTTTTCTTCCTATTTTTTTTCATTAGTTATATTAAGACCATTTTCATGGGTCACTAAGAAATCTTCAAAATATGATTTTATGGATGAATAATACTCCCCTAACTGAATGCACAATACTTCCTCCAATGGAGGCACCATACTGTACATAACCTTCTCTCTGTTATTGGACATTTCAGTGCTTTCCAATGTTTTATTACTAGTATACATAAATATTTTTGTGCCCCTGATTATTCTCACAGGAAAGATTGCTAGAATCATAATACCTGGACCAAGCAGATCATGAGAAGACCTACAAGCACTATCCAACATAATGTTCTCTGATGATGAAACACTTTATATCTGCACTGTCTGACATGGTAACCAATCACCACGTATGACTACTGAGCACCTAAAATGTGGATAGCACAACTGAGAAACTGGATTTTTTCAGTTTAATTTCATTTTAATTAATTATTTTTTTTCATTTAAATAATTTAAAATTAAATAGCCTCCTGTGGCTAATGGCTATGATATTGAACAGTGCGGCAAAATAACTCATCCAAAGTCTTAATTTGCTTGACTTTCAGAGATTTCCACAAAGTGGTCTCCATTCTGTTTCCATAGGACTGAGTTCAAGGAAGTACTCATACCAGTTGCGTGGGACAATAGAGTTGCAGGATGATAACTGAGGATTTTGTTTATGCTTTTGTTTATGTGAATTGTACCCTGCTGTTATATCAGGTGGTCTCAGAAGACGTGAAGCCAAGCTATGAGCAGGCCTGGATCTGACTCATGAAAATAAGCCTTATGTATATATGGTAAATCTAGAGAGAAACTCTTTTGCTCCTAGAAGGTCGGATGTGACCCTCCCTTACTCAGACATTGCCATCCCTGTCTCTGTGCCTACTGGTGAAGTTGTAGGGACTTCCTTCTATACCTTGAGACAGGTAAATGTCAATTAATTTAATTAGATGGTACCTGGGGCTGTTCTCTCCATCAGTGTATACCAATTGTTAGCATTTTTCAATATAATGATCATGCAAAGGGTAGGAGCTTTTAAAAGGATCTTGCCATATCTGGACATATTTCTTCCACTCAAGAGTTAGTACCAATACATTCCTACCATCAGTATATGCAAGTGCTCATTTTAGCACAGCATACATATTATTTTTTTATATTTACAAATTTAATGGATAAAAATGGCCATTTAAATTTATGTTTCTTAAATCTTTACAGGCAAAATGCTAAGAGAGCTCCCATCTTTTAAAAAGTTTCCTTTCTTGATTCCAGCAGGCCACTTCTAGCTATCATCTCATTTCTCTGTTCTCCCAAACAGCAAAACTTTTTGAGTTATCTCTGCTCTCTGCCTCCAATTCTCTTTTCCTGTTCTCTCTTGGACTCATTTCTTTCAAACTTTCACCCTCATCCACTCTATTAGATTGTTCTTCTAAAGGTCACCAATAACTTTCATGTTGCTAAGTCCAGTGGTTACTTTTTAGTCCTTTTTATACATGACCTATCAACAGAATTGATGCCCTCATCCTGAAATGCTTTCTTCTTTTGGTTTCTTGTATGTCTCTTCATTTTCTCTCCTCAGTGATCAGTCCTTCAGAGTCTCTTGCTAGTTCCTCCTATCTCCCCAGCCTCAAAAAGTTGGTATTCCTTAGTAATTAGTACTTGGAATTTTCAAATCTATTGATGCTTGATCCCTAAGTTACCTCATTAGTCTCAGTGCTTTAGATGATAGCCATGTCCCAGCAGTTCCCAAAATTATTATCTCCAGCTCAGACTTCTCTCCCCAAAATTCAGACTTGCACACTAACTCTATCAGTATTATCAACTTGAATATATCAAGTGAACATGTTCAAATTTATGTTCTTGATTTCCCACCTCAAATTTCAAGTACTGGAATCATCCTTGACTACTCAGTTTTCCTCACATCCCAAATCTATTAGCAAATACTGTCAGTTTAGGTTAAGATATATCCAGAATCTGACTTCTTGCCACATCCACTGCTATCACCCTGGTTCAAGTCGCATCATCTCTCACCTAGTATCACAATTGCTCTTCCTGCTTCTGCCCTTGACCTGCCTTAAATCTATTTTCTAAGGGATCCCTGGGTGGCTCAGAGGTTTAGCACCTGCCTTTGGCCCAGGGCACGATGTGGAGACCCAGAATCGAGTCCTGCATTGGGCTCCCGGCATGGAGCATGCATCTCCCTCTGCCTGTGTCTCTGCCTCTCTCTCTCTCTCTATGTCTATCATGAATAACATGTATGAGGCTCCAGGCAAAAATAAAACAAATGCTGCCTTTCTCTTCCCATCCCTGGCTCTGTTCTAAACCATGAAGGGGCTGACAGGCAGAGTATAGACACCCCATCTTGCATGCCAGAGCTTTATCCACACAAAAACAGTGGTCCCTTAGCCACCCCAAAGGCCTAGGGATGTGTACATCTACAGTATGGTCATCCACTTGGGAGGATGGACTTAGCAAAGAGCTGTGCACAAGCCCTGGAGGCAGGTATGGGACTGTTTGGGCAGGGAATTCTAGGTTTCTGGGTACCCATCACATGGTCTACAAAGGGTAAGAAGATGTCCAGGTGGGGCACATTACTTTGGCCTCTAAAGAAGGGCATAGTTAGAGGAGCCAAAGAGAGACTCCACTAAAGTAAAGGCATGGTGCAGGGCCTCCAGTTGCCTGGATTCAATGGACTGGATGGAGATATATCCTATCCTACTAATACACATATCTTGCTCTGTGAATGTGAGTTCTATAAAGGCAGATCATATCTCATTCAACTTGTATCCTCAGCAGCTAGTACACTGTCAAGCATATAATAAATACTCAAGTTACATTGCATAAATGCAATCTTTCTGGATTTCATCCATACAATAAAGGAGGTTAGAGTAGATATTTTATAAAGTATCTTCAAATTCTAGCATCCCATGATTTCTATAATTTCTGAAATAAAAGGTTCTCCATTTCCTTCTCAAACACCCACATACCAAAGCCTCATTCCAACCTGAATTTCTTTTCTCTTCTGATGAAAACCTTTTGTACATAGCTATATTATGCTTACAGTGTTACAAGAACTGGTTAAGGTTTTAAAACTGTACTGCAATCAACCTGTTCAGGCAAGGAATTAAATACCAAGAATGCCTTTTCTGTCTCTGAATATTGTGACCCTGAGTGATGTCTCCCCCCCACCCCACCTACTTTTGCTGCTGGACTTAGACAAGTATACCTGCTTTTCAAAGACCATCTGAAATTACCTCTAAAAAGCAACTGCTTTGAGAATCAGGCTTATAATTAAACAGTAATTGAAGTGTCCTGTGGCTTTATGTATGGGTCTTATCTAATGCTTAAGTAGATAAACGCATGGCTTAAAAGTCAGAATGGAATTAGATGCTTGTACAAGTGAGCAGAGGTCTCTGTTAAGCAATGTTGCTTCTTTAAAACCCAACTTGGTTTCCTTTCTGTCATAGCACCTACATGACAATGACATCAGTCCTACCCTGCAGAAGTGACTGTCAGAGAACCAGGGAATGATAGAGCTGAAATGGACCTCAACTAGCTCCTCATCCAAAGCCCTTGTTTCACAGGAAATTAAAACCCAGGGAGGTAAGGTCACAGGTAGAAGAGGAGGAGATCAAGGGATTTAGGAAGTAAGACTATGATGACTTGGGTGACTTACTGGATGCAAGCTGTTAGAGAAAGGAATGGAGGACAATTGCTAATTTCTTAGTTGGGGTTAAATGAGAAAGAGCAAGTTTGAAGAAAATTTGATGAGCTCAGTTGGGGTCATGTTGAGTTTGAGGTGCCTGTGTAGCATACAGACATATATCAAGTAGACAGTTACATATTACAAATCTGAAACTGAAGAAAAAGGACAGAGTTAAAGAGATAAATTTAGGAGTCATCATCCTACCCACTTGGTGTTTAAAACTATTATAAAGTGAGAAAAGAAATCAGGAAAAGGGAGCAATTAGGACATAGCCAGCGGAATATTGACATTCAAGGGTTTTATTAAAAATAATAAATAAAATAAAATAAAGAAGAGTTTACAAAGTAGCTTACAAAAGAGTGACCATGGAATAGAGGGAAATTGGATAGAATGGTGTTAGTAAAGGCAGAGCAAGAGTGGGTTTCAATAAATATGGCACACACTGCTAGTTGCCTCCTCAATATTCATTCTCCTCTTTTTCCTTGCTAGCAAAATCCTGATTGTTTTTTCAGATTGGCAATTAACCTGTTCAAAAATTAAACTGTGATTTCCCAGGCTCCTTTGCATCTAGAAGTGGTTCGTATGACATCCCTCTGGCCAGTTAGATATAACCAGCTGTCTATCTACTTGATCAGACTGTCAAGAAAACAATTTTTTTCCTAATATAAATGGTCAAACAGCTGGCATCTCACTTTTACCCCGTTGTCTTTCTCCCCTTTCTTACTCCCGAGATCATGATTTCATGTCCAGAAATACAGCAGCTATCTAATGTGCATGAGTACAAAGGACACACACACACATACGCGGTAGATGATATGGAAAATTAGAAGCCTGATTCCCGATCTACTCAATTGACTGAGTGAGAAATGTGGGAGGCAACCATGACTCCTACTACCATCTTACTTCCTTTCATCCAAGACACTTGACTGTATCCTTAAATATCCTTCAAATTCACTTTCTTTTAGCCACTCCTAGTGTCTGCATTGTTAGGACCATATCATGCCTCACTCGGCTGACTGAACAGTCCTCCTAGGTCACCCTGCTTCCACTTTCCCCCTGCAACCTGTCCTCTAATCCGTCACCAGGTCAAAAAAAAAAAAAGGAATACTTTTGTGTTGACCACTGCTCGACCCTCCCAGTCAAGGCCCTTCCTCGTCGCTAGCTGGTGTCAGGTGCAAAGTTGCAGGGATGGGGATCCGGGTCAGAGAACCCTTCTCCTTTGACCTAGTCGGGCTGGCTGGCTCCACCGCGGTACTGGAGTAGGACCGTCTCCAAGGCCAGCACTCCTGGGTCTGGAGCTGGAAGACCAGGGGGAGGGGCTCTGTTGATTCCTCCAAAGTCTCGAGCAAGACCTGACACCCACTCCTCACCCCTTTCTCAGCCTGGGCGCCCATCCTGTGGGCTCTGGGGGCGCAGCCCTCTCTGCCGCTGGAGCGGCTCTGCGCACGGCTGCGGCCCCGCGCCCGCGCCAAGAGCGGTCCGCCCGCAGCGGGACCCTGGAGCGGTGCAGCCCCTTGAGCCCCGAGAGCCTCGAGGTCAGAGGACCCCCCCCCCCCCGGGAGCTCTGCTGTCAGTCGGGCCGGGTCACCTAGACTTGTAACTGGAGAAAGGTCCAGGTCCCGAGGGACATCTCCAGCCAGCACCTCTGGCCCAGGCTGCCTCGTGGCAAACCCACTCGACTTCTGCCCCGCGGCCAGCGGCAGCCGCGCTCCCCCAGACCCTCCCCAGGCACGCAAGTGGTCGCAGCCGTCCTGCTGGGCCCCCGCGGGCAGCGGCGGGACGGACCCCCGGCTGCTCCAAGCACCCCGAGGGGACCCTGGGCACCCTCTTCTGGCCGGGTGGCTCTCCCCGGGGTCTGAACCCCTCGCGCCCCCGCGCGTCCTTCTTTGTTTCTGAGCCGGCTCTGAACGTGATGTAACGAGGCCAGACTCGCGCGGTGCTTTCTTTCCCTCTTTCCCAGACTAAGTCCTTCCTCCCTCCAGCGCCCGGCGCCCCGTGCGCAGAGCCGGCGCCAGGCCGTGCTGCTACTCCGCTCCCAGAGCTCCGGAGACCGACGGGCACTGTCGGGAAGGACGCGCTCCCACGTCCCACCTCCTGGATGCAGAGTCAGTGGGCAAAGCCAGGCTTTCCTTCCAGAAACAAGGGAGAGATCCGAGGGGACAGCTGTTGTGGAGGTTTCTAAGGAGACTCGGCCTGGCTTCTTTCCCCGCTCCTGGGAGACGGCAGGAAACCTCAGGTATCTACCTTTGTGCCCCCAGTTGGTGGATGTTTATATGAAAGAGACAGAGGCAGTAAGAGAGAGACAGAGACAGAGAAACAGAGGAAGAAATAGAGACCCAGAGATCATGATTGGCAGACGAGTGGAGAGAGACAAGTAAGAGAGAGAGAGTTGGTGGGTGGGTGGGAAAGTGACTTGGGTTTTCTTTCTTTTTTTTTTTTTCTTTCTTATTTTTTTTAACCCACTGTGGTTTTGCCTCTGACAGAAGAGAGAACCACTGCTCTCTAACCAGCAAGCAGCCCCCAACCTGGATGGAGTGAAAGATGCGGCCTGATGACATAAACCCGAGGACTGGGCTGGTGGTGGCTCTGGTCAGTGTCTTTCTGGTCTTTGGCTTCATGTTCACCGTCTCTGGGATGAAAGGAGAGACTCTGGGAAACATCCCCCTCCTGGCCATCGGGCCAGCTATCTGCCTACCAGGCATCGCAGCCATTGCCCTGGCCAGGAAAACTGAGGGATGCACCAAGTGGCCTGAAAATGAGCTGCTATGGGTCCGCAAGTTGCCCTGCTTCCGGAAATCCAAGGACAAGGAGGTGGTGGAACTGCTGAGGACCCCTTCAGACCTGGAGTCAGGCAAGGGAAGCTCAGATGAGCTGGCTAAGAAGGTGGGCCTCAGGGGGAAGCCTCCCTGCCAGGGGCAGACAGAGGTGCCTGTGGCCAGTTCCATCACCACCCCTACACGCCCGGAAGGAGAATGCCAGAGCCTGGTCCAGAGTGGGCATCAGGAGGAGACATCTAGATACCTGGATGGCTACTGTCCCTCAGGCAGTTCCCTTGCCTACAGTGCCTTGGATGCCAAGTGCTCAGCCTGGGACCGATCTGATTGCCCTGAGCCTGAGGACAGCATCTTCTTTGTGCCCCAGGACAGTATCATCGTTTGCTCCTACAAGCAGAACAGTCCCTATGACAGATACTGTTGTTACATCAATCAGAGCCAAGGCAGGTGGGACCACGAGACAATAGTCTAAGCTTTGCATACAAGAGTTGCTGTGTTGATAGAAACGTGACTACATTCAGCTTCCAGGGGAAGGAAATTACCCTGCTCCAACAGCCTAAAAACTGTTAGAAATTGACTTGGTATGTGGTGGGTTTGCAAACCCCGGGTGCCTGAGAGCCATGTAAATAGGCATGTTGGGGACATATTTTAGGCAAGGGTGATGAGGGTTAAGGACACTGTAAGAGGCAGTGGGTAGGAGAGGAAGCAGTTCTAATTGCTTTTTAATAATTAAACCATATTGGATGTTTTGTAAAATGACCCAGAAAGTGCTAAAATCAAGATAAATCTAGAGTGGGCTACAGATATCAGCCATGAAATGATACATAGACTTGCCATAGGGAAACTGAGCTGCTTTAAGTCTCAATAAATTGAAAGACAAAACAAGTTAGTGCTTCATTATGTGAAAAGATTTTTGTCTAGTGAAAGCTTTTCATACTTATTTGCTGAAAGAAGAAAAGTCAAGATAGAAAAGCTACTCCATCCTAGGTGGGATGGTTTTTGGAGAAAGGTTAGTTAAAGGCAGTTGAATTATCTAATTGAGTTTTATGATATTACTCTCTGACAAAATCAGAGATTTCAAATAAAATAAATTAAGTGTGACCAGCTAGGTAAAAAACTAACATTTTTAGATAGTTATTAACTTCTTAAACTCATTTAAATTGATTTACTGGGTCTTTATCTTAAGTGTTTTTTAATATATACTATCATTCATGTATAATTTCCTCATCAGGTGCAAAATGACTTGATGTAATATTTTCATAGATTAGAATTTGTGTTTATCAAGTCAAAATGAGTTTTACATATGTATTCAAGTGTTTTTACATTTCTGGGAGTTCTGGTCATAACTATTCCTATATGTCTTTTAAAATCTGAAAACTATGAAGTCAATACATTAGTCTTGAACTTTATGCAGAATTTACATAAAATGCAATGGTTAAACTTATGGAAGTGTCATTATTTTTACATTTATTCAACATTCCCAAAGACTATAAATGCCAATGAAACAAGAGTTAATCTACTAGATTTAACTAAAACTCAGTTTTTATTAAGTTCACCTAATCAGTGAGTGTTGCATGACAGAAGTCTGCTTTATTTCATAATTAATTTTTTGCTGCTGAAGGAAAAAGGCACAATGGGATCCTAAAATGTATTTTCTGTTTAACTTCCTTAACTGTAATAGATAAGAGGGCAATTAGCCAGAATGCCATTTGAGAAATATTGAAAAGAAATGTTGAATTATATAGAGAAATCATGGTATATTTTTCATCTTGAAGATCAGAATATTTTGCATTCTTCACAGAATGATGATTTATTTTTAATGATCAGATAGTTTCAGCCACTTTCTCCCAAAGGAGAAACTGAGGACAAAAATTCTAGTCATACCCCTTTTGTATATTTTGGGTCCAATTCTGCAAGTCTTTAAGTGCAGCAATCATGCAGTCTTAAGAATCATGCCCTTAAAAATCACAATTTCCAAATCAATATCAAAAGAGTATGATTTTTTTTAGTAGGGCTTAAATGTCAGAAAATAAGATGTGTGATCCTGGGCAAATTTTATCTTCTTGTACCTTAGTTCTCACTCCTCAGAAATCAGGGAGGAGTGGGACGGACTTATACTAGAGTATGTCTATCGTTCATTCCTAGTTTGAATATTCTATGGCATCATGTCAAAGACACTTTAGATAATGCCAGGGAATGAGTTACAGCAAAATGCATGCCAGAGTTATGCAATTCATGATAAAAATTATGTGACATGGATTGAGTTCTTACTACTACTCAAAAGAATTTTGTAGATGTATGAAAGTAGATTGGTTTTATTGCCAAATATTATTTATTCAACAAATACATTTCTGAAAATAAAATGAAGATGTTAATTAAGAATAGTTTTTTTATGTTACTATAGCCCCCAAATAATTCAATACATACCTTTGCAGTAAATGTAATTTACTTTGGATTTGGCATGGAGGGAAAATAGTTTCCTAAAATCACAATACCTCTTAATAATTCTAGGGCATTTTGAAAGATGAAAATCATGTTTCAGTGAAGGTGAAAATTAATGGCTAACTCTCTCCAGAATAAAACTTCTAATTTGAAGGGAAAAAACCCTTTCTAATCTGCTTGCCATTTGTAGACATCTTCAGGGATGAAGAGATAGCAAGATATCAGAGAGGGATATTCACAGAAACTCAGCAAATCCTATACAAGGTCTGAAAAGAGATGTTTGTAGTGTTAGGTATGGTATAAGGTGTATAAAAGTTACTTTTCTATATCTTTTAGATCATCTCAAACCCCTTGATATCACACACACACATACACACACACACACATACTCCAATGTCCAAGTCCTAAGTCAATTACTAGTTTAGAAATCTAAGATATTTGATCACACTTTCAAGTTTATTTCAGAAGAAACTTAACTTCAGTCTTCTTCTTCCATCCACCTACTTAAAATACTTAAAGTATCTAAATATGCTCTAGAGGGAATTTTCTGCAGTGCTAAAATAATGGTTTGCAAATGTGGACTGGGTGGCTTAACTTTGATCAGAAAGAATAAAATGTGTGATTGTGTGTGTGAATTTTTAAACATCATATATTAAGTAACCCCCTCTTAATATAAAGGAAGGTAGCCTAGTGCCCCAAATCAACACTTGTTAAGTACTATTCAGAGGAAACACCCATTCTGTTGAACAGAAGTGGAAGAGAAGGAAAACAAGGTGACAAAAGTGAGCTTGTTAGAGGAAAACAGCAGCTCACTCTAGTCAACAGTTTTAGCAAATTGTTGATATTAATATAATAGACATGGGGGATCCCTGGGTGGCGCAGCGGTTTGGTGCCTGCCTTTGGCCCAGGGCGTGATCCTAGAGACCCGGGATCGAATCCCACGTCGGGCTCCCGGTGCATGGAGCCTGCTTCTCTCTCTGCCTGTGTCTCTGCCTCTCTCTCTCTCTCTCTCTGTATGACTATCATAAATAAATTTAAAAAATTTATTAAAAAAATATATATAATAGACATGAAGACTATTCCCTGTATCCTTTAAGGGTTTTCAGACAGACATAAATTAAAGTGGGTACTAGTTATTTTTTAACTTGCTGTTAATCCAGAGTCATTTCAACTTGGTTTTAAATAGGCATTTTATTTTTGAAATTATTTCTATTGATTTTTTTCTTGTTCAATATTCCTATTTATTATGCTCATGGGTTCTTTTTTTCAAACTGTTCCTTGATTTTATTTTTGGGTTTTTTGTTTTTGTTTTTGTTTTGTTTCTTGATTTCAAAGTGTGGATTTAGCCAAGATACCAAAGCTGGAGCATTTTTAGACAACTGTTTCAAGATTTAGTTTCTATTACGATCACGGTAAACAAAATCCAGATATAGTTAGGTGCAGACTCTCTTCCAAACCCTACTAATAATCTCCTTTGGAAATGTTTTCAATACTATGGATCTTAATACCCACTATGCTGGCACATGTAGTTAAGGAAAATTCATTCTTTTGAATGTTTTTCCCTTTTGTAATATCCAACCTCTATTTATTACTCTCTCCCCTCTGCACCTGTAGCATCACTTACTCAGTGAATTCATTGTTACTATTACTTTATAACATTAAAGAAATTTTTTTTGAAAATCCACAGGCCCACTATCCTAATGGAACTACTATATTTCAACTTTAGCATATTATCCTCCAGGATTCCCCCAAATGTACTTAAATATTAAAATTGTGTGTTTTTCTTTTCTCTTTTATTTATATGCCAAGTATGTTTTCATGTTTCTATGCAGTGTTCCTGATTACCATTTAACAATTGTGTAATATGCCATTTTCAAAAGGTACCATAATTTAACATGCTATTCCTTATTGCTAGCCAGATGACATATTTTATGGATGGTTTTGTATGTTTTTTTCTATTGTTGGTAACACAGCTACATTATTTGTCATTCGCCCAAAGAGATGACCATTTACAATTGAAAAGCTGTCTCCTTATGGATGAGAGTAAGGGGACAGAAATGTGTAAATGAATCAAACCCTTGACATTGTTGGTTTTCTCTTGACTCGTGGGCAAGACGTAGAGTAAGGGCCAAAATAATGCTTCTACAAAAAGGTCCCCCCTTTGGGACCAGAGCCAGTATTTTTAAGAATGAGATGGAGCCCATATTTTTAAGAGTAAGATGAAACATTTCCTCAGTTAAGATACCACTAGTGTATATCTCAAAATCAGTTTACAGAGGTGTCAATTTTCCAAAGCATAATGTTGAACAAGAAAAATGGAAACCAGATGTAGACAATAATTACTTTGTAACATTTCAAAAGCATTTTATTTAAGTATCTCACCATTTATTTTATAATATATTTAATATGTATGTATACTGTTACCTAGAACTGGAATTTCAGGAACTCAACAGACTCTACCCATGAGTTTTCTGTTTCTTCCTCAATGGAAAGAATGAATTGAAGATGGAGTTATAGACAAATGCTTGGCTCAACCAGATATCTCAATAAAGGACTGAATTTCATTCAGCCTCTTCTTGTCCACATAACATGAAATCATGTAAACACCACTGAGTCATGTCTCTGATTTCTCACCACCTACCACAGGCTCCTTACCCCATGAACAACCCACAGAAAGAAGTTTATACATGACGCTGTCCAGAAACTCACAAATAGGTAGACATTGATATCAGATATCCACAATCTTTTGCAAATTATTCCTGGGTCTGACCCTTCTTAGAGGTCCATTCTTTGTGTTTCTCTTTATTCCTCCCCCTGATTGCTTTTTACAGCTTGCAGACCTAGTATCCTCAATGACAGCACAAAGCTTTACTTGCTTTATCCATAACAAGGTACAGTGTTGCAGAATGGATCAGTTACAAAACAGGACATAAAGCTATGAAAACGTCTCTTGTGCTGCTCTTTGATAAATCTATCCCAAGAAAGTTAAATATAACAAATATCTTGGCAATTAATCACTTTCTTACTCTTTATGGTAATAAATAATTATATATGAGACAACTCCTCAGTCCGAGATCAGACCACATTTGTTTAGAAAAAAATATGCTTTTGAACATCAACTGCCTGTAATTTAACAAGAAAAGTATGGACATACCTACTCTGTAAGTGATTAGACCATCAGACCAACTCAAAAAGGTCGGCCTGCGCCTGTGCTCTTCCACCCCACCTCCCATCCTCTACAGCAGCTTCTTGACTGTGTCCTGATTGTGCTCTGGAGCTGACCACCTGAGTCTTCGTGCAATCATTTTCTCTGCTTCAAATGTCCACCCTACCTTCATTCCTCTTCTGTGCAAGACCCTAACATCATGAGAGGCAGCTACCACATCTTCCACAGTCTTTTAGATTTTCCCACTTAGAACTAATATTTCTACTATCCTCTAGTCTGACAACACTTCCACCATTATCATTGCACATATTAGCTGAGTATCTGTCTGTCTCTATAGCTACAGTGTGAGCTCTTTGAGAGCAGGGGCCACATTTTATTCATCTTTCCACACCACCCTCTCCACACACATTTTACCCTGCTCACTGAAAACTCTAAATTGTACCACTTGGGTCACTCTCACAACCTTCCTTCTTCCTCTTTCTCGCAGGAAAAAAAATATCTATCTTCTTGATTTGAACTAAATTAAATTGAATATAGTCAGCAAAAGCGTGGTCTAAAATAGGCTTCTGTGGGTTGGGACCCTAATTTTTATTTAGCATATTGTTTCTTTGGGGAAACCACATATTACATAACAAGGATAAGAAAGAAAGAAACCATTCCAGAGTATTTTCTCCTCCCTCCATGAGTGACCTAACTCCTACTCCCTGCCTCCCTTCATGAGTCAGTGACCGTACTACACATGCAACAAGAACTGATGGTTCTGGAAGAACTTGACAATCAATCTTTTGAATTCCTAACTGGAAAGAAGGTAAATTAATGTACTCAGGTTAATCCTGTAAATCAGTCAACAGAATATAATCTGCTAGCCTGGTTATTGTCCTTATATTGTGCTTCTACCCAATAATCCTTAACAGGACTTTCCAGGCCACCTGGGTATTACCTCAGGACCCTCTCAGGGGGTTGAGTTGCAGACCCCCAACCCCCACTCCTCAGTGAAGCTTTTCTTCTCAACAAAGTCTGTGAGATGCTCAGAGACTGGTTTGGGGTTCAGAAAAGGCTCTGTCTTGTTATGGAACAAGATGATGGCATTGCTCAGCAATTCTTCTGAGTAGCATTTGAGGCCAGTCTGAATAAACTTCAGACTCATGTAACTGGTCCTGTAAATTTCCAAAGTATCTGACTGAGTGAAAGTGGCACTTGGTTTGAGTAACTCTTTTTCTTAAGTATGGTAATTAGAAGGTGCTCTCCTTCAGCAATAGCAAGAAGGACCTCATTTGAGTATGGGTGGGGAAGGGTACAGCAAAGGAAGAAGAATGTGTCCATATGGAATTGTCAGTACAGGGAGAAGAGCCAGCAATCCCTCATTAAGTCACTGTTGTGATATCCTCCCCTGACATCACCACTTCTTGTCTCAAACTTAGCACCAAATGCTAGAAAATGGACTGAGAGGATAAACCAAACAGAAAAATGTTTTAAAACAAAGGGTTGCAGAAGGGGAGGTAGATAGGGGTATGGGATAACTAGGTGACAGGCATTAAGGAGGGCACTTGATGACATGAGCACTGGGTGTTATACCATATGCTGGCAAATTGAATTTAAATTAAAAAACTGGGATGCCTGGGTGGCTCAGAAGTTGGGCACCTGCCTTTGGCTCCGGTCATGATCCCAAGGATCCAGGATAGAGTCCTGCATCAGGCTCCCTGTGAAGAGCCTGCTTCTCCCTCTACCTATGTCTCTGCCTCTTTCTCTCTCTCAGTCTGTGTCCCTCATGAATAAATAAATAAATCTTTTTAAAAAAATAAATAATTAAAAAACAAAAGAGTAAAAGGAAAATGCTAGAGAATTTTGATAAATTTTTAAATGATTAAGAAAAGAAATAAACACAATTTAAAACATATTCTAGGGGATCCCTGGATGGCTCAGCAGTTTGGCGCCTGCCTCCAGCCCAGGACGTGGTCCCGGAGTCCTGGGATTGAGTCCCATGTCGGGCTCCCGGCATGGAGCCTGCTTCTCCCTCTGCCTGAGTCTCTGCCTCTCTCTCTGTCTCTCTGTCTCTCTGTCTGTCTCTCTCTCTCTATCTCTATCTCTGTGTGTGTGTGTGTCATAAATAAATAAAATCTTTTTTAAAAATATTCTAATAAGGGCAGAATTTAGATAAAAATATCCTGCTAGACAGAGTCAAAAGGAATATAAAACAGCATCCAATAAATAAGATCAATCTGGTTTAAAAATTACTCAATAGACTAAGAAGTACAATAAAAATTAGAAAGTTAAAGGAGTAAAAGTGAATACTATTAGCTAAAGTATTCAAAATTAAATCATTTTAAATGCATAAATTCAAAAAAATGTGCTTGAAAAAAACAAGGTGTGAGATATGAGCAGCATTACTGAGGCCAAGACTAAGAGCCCATCTACATATGCCTGGCAGAGGCAAGGACAGAAAAGGAATGGAGCTGGGCTGAGTTCTCCTCCCTGGAGGGTCCCCCAAAGCAGACTCTTACCCTCAGGTAGCAAAAATACAGAGCCCAGAACAGTTGCTCCCCCACAGGCCTGAGATCCCTCCAAAGCTCACCTCTCACCCTATGTTAGAATAGAGGCCAGCAGCAAAAATGTTGAAGGGCAATGTGCAATCATGGCCTTACCGAGGTCCTAATACAAGAGAATGCTATTGATGCTTTTGTCAGTCTTGCGGGGCTCTGTCCTCTTCATCCCCCTTTCCAAAAACAGCCTAGCATCTATTCCTTCACTCAACAAGTCCTGGTTAAGCAGTGCATATGTGCTAGGTATTGTGCTGGCCTAAGATGTCACAGTGAACAGATCAGACCAGGCTCCCATCTTTGTGGAGCTCACAGCCTAGCAGGGGGATGCTGATGGGTAAAACAATGTTGTCAATGGCTAAGGTGAGGATATTACAGCAGAACTTGGCAGGAACACCTAGTCCTCACCTCGTTGGGGAAGGGTGCTGAGCAGGAAAAGTGTCTAAAAGGGATCAACCAATTCCATCGTGTGTAGGGGTAGAAGGGAGAGTTTCCCCACACATAGAAGTAGTTCTCCAATACCAGCTACGCATCTCACAACTCAATTCTGACACCATCTACCTGGTGATACCATCAGATTCCACAAAGACTCAGTCCTGCAAGACTGCCCCCTCCCACTTCAGATGCCAGCTGCAAGTCCAGGTTGTCACCTGTGTTTCTAACAGGCTACATATTAAAGGTTCTAGGGGCACCTGGGTGGCTCAGCCAGTTAAGTGCTTGCCTTTGACTCAGGTCATGATCCTGGAGTCCTGAGATCTAGCCCTGAGTTGGGCTCCCTGCTTGTCAGGGAATCTGCTTCTCCTTCACCCTCTTCCTCTCCCCCTCACTAGTGCTCTCTCTCTCTCAAATAAATAAAATCTTTAAAATAAATAAAAGTTCCAACAACCCTCTCTTCAGCTTTGATTAATTTGCTAGAGTGACTTAGGGAACTCAGAGAAACATTTTATTCACTAGATTACTGGTTTATTATAAAAGGATATAACTCAGGAACAGCCTGATGGAAGAGATGCACAGAGCAAGATATAGAAAAAGGACACAGAGCTTCCATATCCTTCAGATCACACCACTCTTATTGAATTTCCACATGTTCACCAATCCAGAAATTCTTCCAGTCCATCCTTGCAGGGTTTTTATGGAGGCTTCATCACAGAGATATGATTGATTAAATGATTGGCCATTGGTGACTGACTCAATTGCCAGCCCCTCTGAATAAATACATAAATCTGAAAGAAAGAAAGAAGAAAGAAAGAAAGAAAGAAAGAAAGAAAGAAAGAAAGAAAAGAGAAGAGAAGAGAAAGAAGAGAAGAGAAGAGAAGAGAAGAGAAGAGAAGAGAAGAGAAGAGAAAGAAGAGAAGAGAAGAGAAAAGAAAAGACCCAATCCTCTAATAACAAAATGGATTCCCCTGGCAACCAGCTCCCATCTGGTGACCGAGGGGCTTTACAAAAGTCACTTGGTTGACATAACAAAAGATACCTTTATGGTGGTCAGCATTTAAGAAATTTCTACAATTTTAGGAGCTTAATGCAAAAAACTGGACAAAGACCAAATATGCATTCCTTGATATAAATCAATATCACAGTCATGGGGGAAAAGGTCTGATATGAGACCTAAAAACTGCATAGGAAGTGGCTGACTAAAGAGGGGAGAAAGAGTGTTCCAAGCCAAGAAAACAGTGTTTATGAAGGCCAAGAAGGAAGAGAAAGCATGGCACATGTTTATTTGGAGAAATGAAAAAAAAAAAAATCAGAGAGATGGAGAGGAGGCCAGGTAGGGAAGGGCCAGCCAATAGCTTAGGCTTCCCCCATCCCACACACTTTGTTTAGGCTTTACTACACAGAAAAAGACCTGACCAGCCTGCTTATCTCCAGCACAACTGTGAGGAAGGAAGATTAGACTCATCCTGACTAAGGTTTACAAGTTTAACCAAACTCTACTTTAAGAAGAATTGATTCATAAGCAACTGTTTGATTTGGTTGCATTTCTGGGGCAAGGTTCATTTCACTTGGAGACAAATAACTAATCAAACTAAGCAGTCCACCTTTCAAACATTTGTTTTGCTGAAATAACTTGGAGCTCTTAAATGAAAATAACTGATATAAACAGCTTCTAAAATCACCATCTCTGTGATACTTATAATTATTACAGACAATTTGACATATGGGAAAACTTTTTTCCATCATGGGGTACCTAACAATGGTTGTGACATTAACCAGACTTACATCTCTACAGTCAACATTTTCTGTGTTTCAAAATGTCCCTAATTTCAAAAAAAAATGTCCCTAATTTCTTCCTTACTTCAGATAGCTGGAACTCAGATCCCTTGTACAGACACATCTACCCCTGCACAGATATATCTATCATTCTCAAAGCATCCCATGTATGTTAGTTCCTTGATAGGTGAATATTTGTTACACAATAAAAGGTTTTAATACTCAAATAAGTTTAGGAATTGCTAGGTTAAATCAAGATAAACATTTTTTTTTTACAGTCTGTATCCCCAACACTCAGAACAGGACCCAGCACAAAGTGGGCACCAAATAAGTTCTTGTTGAATTAGTGAATGTAGAATTCCATAAAGCCATTTATTCACATGCTCTGTGACATATAAGAAGGGAACTGAGTGTGCAGCATTCCATGGGGCTTCCCTTAGGACTAGCATTGAAAAATCTTGCCCTAATCTCTAAATTTATAAGCATTAATCATGATAAAGAAGACAAATAACCAGAAATCAAAATGAAGAGTCAAAGGAAAGAGGGTGAAATTACATAGTTCCTAGAATTACCCACACGTTTTTGGACCTTGCCATTCATCTAAGAGCAATCTTCTAAGAGACTACTCTTCCCTCAGCAGGGAGAATTTGGGTGTCAGGATAAAGATGTATATGCCAGACATATTTTGCCTCCAGATACTAATTTATCACATGTCCAGTTCAGCTCAAAAAAGGTTGCCACATCAGAAATTAAATTGGTCCTAGGGATCCCTGGGTGGCGCAGCGGTTTAGTGCCTGCCTTTGGCCCAGGGCGCGATCCTGGAGACCCGGGATCGAATCCCATGTCGGGCTCCCGGTGCATGGAGCCTGCTTCTCCCTCTGCCTATGTCTCTGCCTCTCTCTCTCTCTCTGTGACTATCATTAAAAAAATAAAAAAATAAAAAAAATAAATAAATTGGTCCTAGATACCAAAATTGGTAAGGAGTGTTTATAAGAGTTCTAGAAAGCTTTATGATGCAGAAGTAATGTGTTATGGAAGCAGAAACCCATGGGAAATGGGAACCTATGTCTTTCCTAGTCCCATTCCCATAAAACCAGCATTCTGTCTAATCCAAGACCTGAAAAAATATCATCAAGGTAGTTCAGTGGTTCTCAAACTCTAGCATACATCAGATCCACCTATAGGGCCTGTTAAAATACAGATTGCTGGAACATTAAGTTTCTGACTTAATGGAATTTACATTTCTGTGAAACTCTCAGGTGATCCCAATGGTGCCAGTTCTTTGCTTCCTCATCACTACATGTACTTTCAATTGGTTTTATAGCCACAAGTCTGGTATAGACTCATGGGTCCAACCATGCAGTAGGATCTGGATTTAATAACTGATACATAATAGGCACTCAGTAAAAAATTTGATTAAATTAATAAATAATTATTTGTCTAATCCTTAAGATCCTCAGAGTGGGATCTACTTTGAGAATATGTACCCCATTTCCCCTGATGAAACTGGAGTCCAGTCCTTTATCCTAACTTGTTCAACTGGGATCATGACCCTCTCTCCCTACCTCCAGACCTTACAGGGACTGTGTGTCCAAAACCAGATATTTTGACCAGTGACAAAGGATACAACAGAGCCCAAGTGGGATAGGCTTTGGACCACGGGATTTAGATTCCCAGCCTGCCTGGTAAAAGCAATTCCATCATGATCCAGTTTGTTCCTGGTTGTCCCTAGTTCCTGGTTGATTCCTCTCTTGCTAGGCCACTCTTGAGCTCCCCAGCAGGATGCTGGCTGAAACTTCACAGCTATTTTGGGACATGAGGCAGATATTTGAACCATGTTCCAATGATGATTTTGAAATAGAGACTTGACTAGAGATCTTGAAAGCCTTCCCCATCAGCCAGAATAAACAGCAGTTTACTTTATTATTTTCTTTTTTTACTATTTCAACCATGCTGTGAGTGCACAGACCCCAATAGCTAATTTCATTCTTCCCTGCCAGTGACTCAGATATGTGAACTGTGTAGAAGAGAAAATCATGCCCCTGGAAGAGCAATATACTCAGGCGTTGATAGATGGGAAAAGTAAATTCCAAGAATAAAGATTTTTCCCAGAAATAAAAATTCAAATCTGTTGTTTATCAATCTCCCAACATTTTAATATTCCCCACAATCCCACATCATTGAGGAAGTCCAGGTAACCGCCTCTGTATAGACACCTGATAGAAGAATGACCCATCTGTGCTAAACCACAGCCTTCCCACTCCTTTTCTGATGCAGCTTACCACTGTTTCCCTTGGAAACCAAAGAAGCAGCTGCCTGCAAAAAACATCTCTCTCCCTCCTGACTCAGTAGTCCAAAGGACAAGCAGTTTATTTTCTTGCTCATTGAAAACATCTGATGTTGGGGGATGGCATGCATGTGGGGGACAAGACAAAAGATATTACCACAGTGGGTCAGATATATTGTGCATTCTGCCTACTATTCTTTCTTAGACGATTTCATGTTCCTCTTCATTTTATGTACTACATTATCAATTTCTTCTCTGTGTTGTAAAGATTTGTGTACACAAACCTTCTCTGCTAGATCTTAGTCACTTAAAATCGAGGGAGGACATAATCCTCTGTTCACCATTCACTACATATTAATACGTTATAATAATATCATGTAATTAATGTAATATAATTATAACCCAATAATGAAAGTTTTAACATCCACTGATGATTCTTCCCTGAATCAACTATTACCATAATGGCTTCTAAATATGTATTTTTCTTCACTATTTTACTTTAATCAGTTAGAATTCTTTTTTTTTCTTTTTTTTTTTTCAGTTAGAATTCTACTCTAAGTTCAAAAAAAAAAAAAAAGAATTCTACTCTAAGAAAGATCTTTCCCTTCTCCTTCATTTATTCGTTGACTTACTCATTTATAAACAAATATGGACTCACGGATTATTATTTTATGCAATGGGTTTAACCTGTTTCTATCAACTTTTAATGATGAAATTTTCATGGATTATTATTTTATGCACAAGTTATAATCTGTTACTGTCATTGTTTAAAGCTCAAATTGCCCCATATTTGGCCAGAAGGAGCCCCTCGAAGCTTCCCTTTGACATGTCTCCAGCTTGTTTTAAAACACTACTTTCCATCACAGGTGTTTCAATAAAACACTTATTAATTACAAAAAGAGAAATGGTAATTTTACAGTAGATAAACCTGGTAGGTATCAGCTCAACCAGTTATCAAAGTTAAAATCATCAGTGATGGTGTCTCTTGATACTATGCAATGAGAATGACACTTCATCACTTTGATGGTATTTCTGCCAAAAAATGAATAACCTCAATCTAATCATGAGGAGACATCAGAAAAATCTACTAAGGGACATTCTACCAAAGAACTGGCCTATACTCTTCAAAAATGTCAAGGTCATAAAAGACAAAGACTAAGAAATGGTCTTGGATTAAAAGAGACTAGAGACATGATACTAAATGTAATGTGTCATCCTGGACAGGATACTAAATCAGAGGGAAAAGAGAGCTATTAAATATTATTGGGGAAATTGGAAAAATTTTAATAAACTTCGGAGATAAGAGTATTATATCAATGTTAATTTTCTGATTTTGATAATTGTAGTATGGTCATCCAAAAGAATGTTTTCATTCTTAGGGATTTAGACACTGAAGTCTTAAGAGGGGTAGGGAGTATCATGTCTGCATCTTACTCTCAAAAGGTTCAGAAGAATGATAAGACAAAAGTGATAACTTGGTTGAAGGGTACATGGGAAAATGAGTGAAAATATGTGGGAATTTTTTGTGCTGCTCTTGCAGATTTTCTATAAGTTTGAAATTAGTTCAAAATTAAAAGTTACAGGGGAAGCCCAGAGTTTAGTGCCGCCTTCAGCCCAGGGCATGATCCTGGAGACCCGGGATTGAGTCCCACGTCAGGCTTCCTGCATGGAGCCTGCTTCTCCCTCTGCCTGTGTCTCTGCCTCTCTCTCTCTCTCTCTCTCTCTCTCTGTGACTATCATAAATAAAAAATAAATAAATAAATAAACCATTTAAAAAAGTTACAAAAATTGAGTTGCATAAAAGTCATTTATGCTTCACTACATTCTATAGAGGATTAAAGGCAATTTATAACTCTTTCTATCTAACAGGATTTTTTCAATTAACTGTCTTCAGCTGAGTTCTCATGGAAGCAGACACTAAGCCAAGTATTTGAGTACAAGTAGTTGATTTGGAACATGATCCTAAAAAGCATCTTGACAGAAGTTCTTCAGAGGGAGAGAAAATGATTAGGATCTTGGTCAGGAACTTGGATGTACATAAAAGGAAATTGGATCTACATTAAGAAAGGAAGAACATTAGAGAAAGTATAAGTGAAGATAAAATAAAATATTTTTCTTACTCTTAATTGATCTAACAAATAACAATTTGTTCAAAATAATAATATCAGGACACCTGGGTGACTCAGTTTGTTGAGTCTCAGTCTCTTGATCTGCTCAAGTCTTGATCTCAGGGCCATGAGTTCAAGCTCTACAACAACAACAACAACAACAACAATAATAATAATACCAACCATGTACTTGATGATTATAATTCATGTTTAGGTAAAATTAATGACCACAATGATACAAAAGACAGGAGAGAGAAGTTAGGAATATGTGTTTGCAAACATTAGGGCAACCACTAAAAAAGATTTTTTAAAAAATGATATAACCAATGCTAATAAGAGAAAGGAGAAAAAAATGGAATGATATAAAATCCTCAATTAAAGCCATCAATGGCAGAAAAAAGAATGGAAGACAAAATTAGGAACAAAAATCAAGAGCAACAAATAGAAAACAGTAAAAAAATATGGTAGATATTAATCCAATTACATCAATAACCACTTTATTTTTTTTATCAATAACCACTTTATTTTTTTTTTCAATAACCACTTTAAATAGTCTAAACACACCAATTAAAGGACAGATAGTCAAAGTAGATCAAAAAATAAGATTCAACTATATGCTGTCTATAAAAAGCCCACTGTAAATACAAAGTAGATTAAAAGTAGGGGATGGAGGAAGATATACCATGCTAACACTAATCAAAAGAAAGCCGGAATAACTATATTAATTTCAAACAGAGCAGACTTCAGAGCAAAGAAATTTTCAGTGATAAAAGAGGTGCTAATAACTGTGTCCCCCCAAATTTATATGTTGAATCTCTATGCCCTAATCTGACCAGCTTTGGAGACAAGGCTCATAATGAGGGAAGTAAGGTTATAATGGTGGGTCACTAATAAGACTAGTGTCCTTCTAAGAAGAGGCACCAGAGAGCTTGTTCCTTCTTTCTCCAAGTGTGCTCAAAGAAGAGAGCATGTGAACAGTGAGATGGCAGCCACCTACAAACTAGGAAGAGAGGCCCCATCAGAAACTGACCATGCTGGCATCCTTATATATATATCAGGTTTCCAGCCTTCAAAACTATGAGAAAATAAATGTCGGTTGTTTAAGCCAACTGGCCTATGGTATTTTGTTATCGCAGCCCATACTGACTAAGACAGAGAGACATTCCATAATGATAAAGGGGTCAATTCACCAAGAAGATATAAAAACCTTTGATGTGTATGTACCTAACAACATAGTGTCAAAATACAAGAGTTAAAAACTAATAGAATTGCAAGGATAAATAGTTGGAGACATCAATACCCTTCTATCAAAAATGAGCAGATCCAACAGGCAGAAAATATCAGATGTGAAAGGAGGGATATCACTACAGATATTAAGAGAGAATTAAACATTAAGAGAGCATTAAGAGAATAATAAAAGAATACTATAAACTACTATATGCTTACAAATTTGATAACTTGGATGAAAAGGACCAATTCCTTGAAAAACACAATTTGCCAAAATTCACATAAGAAATAGACAATATTAATAGGCCAATAACTATTAAAGAAACTGAATCAATGAGTAATAACCTTTCAAAATGGAAAGCACCAGACCCAAAGGGGTTCAATGATAAGTTCTTCCCAACATCTAGGAAAAGAATTATACCAATTCTCTAAAACCTCTTTCTGAAGATAGATGCAGAGGGAATTTTTCCTAATTCATCCTATGACTCATAATTACTCTAATACCAAAACCAGACAAAGACTTAAAAAGGAAATAGAACTACAGACCTATGTCTCTCATGAACACAGATGAAAAATCCTTGACAAAACATTAGCAAATCTAATCCAACAATGTATAAAAAGAATTGCACAACACAACCAAGTGGGATTTATCCTAGGTATGCATGGTTGCTTCAACATTCGAAAAGCAATTAATGTGATCCCTCATATCAACAAGCTAAAGAAGAAAAATCAGATAATCTTATTAAAAGGTACAGAAAAAGCATTTGACAAAATCCAACATCCATTCATGATAAACACTCCAAGCAAATAAGAATAGAGGGGAACTTCCTCAGCTTGATAAAGAACATTTACAAAAAAATCCACAATTAGCATCATACAACTAACATCTCCCTATAATGATGAGATGATGAGAAACTAGAAGCTTTCACAGTAAGATCAGGAAAAAGGCAGGGATGTCCTATATCTTGTACCACTCCTTTTCAACACTGTCCTAGCCAATGCAGTAAGACAAGAAAAGGAAATAAAAGGTATCCCTATTGAGAAGGAAGAAATATAACTGTCTTTGTTCACAAATGACACAGTTGTCTATGCAGAAAATCTAAAAGAATTGACAAAAAAGCTGGAACAATTATAGCAAGACTGCAGGATATAAAGTTAACCTATGAAAATCCATCACGGGCAGCCCCGGTGGTTCAGTGGTTTAGTGCTGCCTTCAGCCCAGGGCCTGATCCTGGAGACCCAGGATTGAGTTCTATGTCGGGCTCCCTGCATGGAGCCTGTTTCTCCCTCTGCCGCTCTCTCTCTCTCTCTCTCTCTGTGTGTGTCTCTCATTAATAAATAAATAAAATCTTAAAAAAAGGAAGTCCATCACTTTCTTATATACTAACAACGAACTAGTGAAATTTGAAATTAAAAATAATACCATTTGCACTAGCACCCTCAAAAATGGAAGACTTAGATATAAATCTAACAAAATTTGTATAAGATCTACATGACAAAAACTAAACAACTCTGATGAAAGAAATCAAAGAACTTAATAAATGGGGAGATATTCCATGTTCACAGATAAGAGTCTCAATCTTGTCAAGATACCATTTCTTCACAACTTGATATACAGATTCAATGCAATAACAACCAAAATGCCAGCAAGTTATTTTGTGGCTTTTGGAAAACTGACTCTATATGGAGAGGAAATAGTACCAGAATAGCCAACACAATGTTAAAGAATAAAATCAGAGGACTCGGGACGCCTGGGTTGCTCAGCAGTTGAGCATCTGCCTTCAGCTCAGGGCATGGTCCTGGAGCCTCGGATCAAGCCCCACATCAAGCTCCCCTTGAGGACCCTGCTTCTCCCTCTCCTTATGTCTCTGCCTCTCTCTGTGTGTCTCTCATGAATAAATAATTTTTTTAAAAAAATATCAGAGGACTCACACTACTTGACTTCAAGAATTACTAAAATGCTACAGTAAGGACAGCATAGTATTGGCAAAATACACACACACACGTGAGCACACACACACACATACACACAGATCAATAGAACAGAATAGAGAGCCCAGAAATAGACCCTTATAAATATAGTCAACTGATCTTTGATGAAGGAGTAAAGGCAATACAAGGAGAAAAGATAGTCTTTTCAATAAATTATGCTGGAACAATTAGACATCCACGTGCAAAAAAAAAAAAAAAAAAAACAATCTAGGCACAGATCTTATGCCCTTCACAAAAATCAACTCAGAATGGATCATAGACCTTAACGTAAAATGCAAAACTATAAAACTCCTAGAAAATAACATGGAAGAACCTCTAAATGACCTTGGGTATGGTGATGACTTTTTTGATTCAACACCAAAGGCACAACCCATAAAAGAAATTATTGATAAGCTGGATTTCATTAAAATTTAAAACCTCAGGGCACCTGGGTGGATAAATCAGTTGTGTGTCTCATTCTTGATTTCAGCTCAAGACTTGACCTTCAGGGTTGTAAGATTCAAGCCCCGAATTGGGCTTGACACTGAGTGTGGAGCCTGCTTAAGATTCTCTCTCTCCTGCTCCCTCTGTCTCTCCCCTCCTCCCCCCACTCCTGCTTGCACCTATGTGCTCTCTCTCTCTTTCTTTCTCTCTCTCTCTCAATTAAAAAAGAAAAATTTAAAACCTCTTGTCTACTAAAAACTATCAAAATAATGAGAAGACAAGGGCAGCCCCCGTGGCGCAGCGGTTTAGCACCGCCTGCAGCCCAGGGCGTGATCTTGGAGACCCGGGATCGAGTCCCACGTCGGGCTCCTTGCATGGAGCCTGCTTCTCCCTCTGCCTGTGTCTTTGCCTCTCTCTCTAGCTATGTCTCTATGAATAAATAAATAAAATCTTTAAAAATAAAAAAAAATAATGAGAAGACAAGCCACAGACTGGAAGAAAACATTTGCATAAGACATGCCTGATAAAAGATTGTTGCCCAAAATATACAAAGAACTATACTATACTAAAAAAAAAAAAAAAAAAAAAAACCTAAAACACTGACAATACCAAATGCTGAGAAGGGTATGGAGCAATAGAAACTCTCATTCATTGCTAGTAGAAATTCAAAATGGTACAGCCACTTTGGAAAGTAATCAAGGAAGGTCTTACAACAATAACATACTTTTATTATATCACATTCTTTGGTATTTACCCAAAAGAATTGAAATGGTATGACCCAAAAACCTATACACAAATGTTTGCAGCAACTTTATTTATAATTGTCCAAACATGGCAGCCACTATGTCCTCTAGTAGCTGAATGGATAAATAAACTATGGCACATCTGGACTATGGCATATTATTCAGTGCTAAAAAGAAATGAGCTACCATACCATGAAAAGCACGGAAGAATCTTAAATGTACATCACTAAATGAAAGAAGTCATTCTGAAAAAGCTATATACTATATATATATATATATATATATATATATATACACACTAAATATATACTATATTCCAGCTATACAACATTCTTGAGAAGGCAAAACTATGGAGAGAGTAAAAAGATCAGTCTTTGCCAAGGGTTGAGGGGACAGAAGAATGAATGGATAGAGCATAAGAGATTTTTAGGGCAGTGAAACTACTCTGTATGATGATTTAATGATAGATACATGTCATTATACATTTGTCCAAATACATAGAAGGTACAACACCAAAAGTTAACCTTAAGGTAAATTATGGACTCGGAGTAATAATATATCAGTGTAGGTTTGTCAATTGTAACAAGTGTACCACACTGGGGAGGGGGATGCTGATAATGGGGGAGGTTATATGTGTATGGGGAGGAGATATATGAGAAATCTGTGTACCTTCTGTTCAATTTTGCTGTGAACCTGAAACTGTTCTAAGAAATAAAATCTAAAAAATAAATTAATCAATTAATTAAAATAAAATTTAAAAATCTATTTTAAATGAAAAGGAAAATCCTTTTTTTTTTTTTTTTTAGCTGGAGGGAGATTATTACAAAGCATTTCTGCCCTCTGAAAGCTAATTAGAATCCACGCAACCCTAGAAAGTATATCCCACATAATGAGTTCTCAAGTTGGAATTCATGACCAAACTCCACAAAAATGTGTGTGGTGTCTGTGTGTGTCTGTGTGTTCATATATACATGCATCTTTCCCCCTGGAAAAAATTCCAAAACTTTCATGCTTAATCACTTAATGCTTAATCACCATGCCTTTGCCAAAATCTTAAGGATCTCAGTCTACGACAGTCAGCTCTAAGTACCTGCTTCTGACACCTTCATCTTTTCCCCAGTGCTGATATAGATGGCAAACAATGCAGTCTATAACAAGGGCTTTTACTTGCCTCATGCAAGATACCAGACTGTAGGCTACCTGCCATGCTCAGAAGTCAGTTGATTATCCCCAACACAAAATCAGCTCATATCCTCTCACAGGGGCTCTCCATCTAGAAACAGTCCCAGTAGAGGAAACATTATGACACTCAAGAGCAGCATCTTCACAGTCTCATATATAGCCAGTTGGACATTTTTCCTCCCAGGAGAAAAGAGGGAGCAGAGAAAAATGTATAGCATATCCTTATACTTATCAACATTGTTACCGCTATCCCTGTCTCTCCTTAAACTTCCATCTGAGGTCTAACCTAAAATTATTTTTTAACCCACATATCTTGATGTACTGTGTAGTTTCCTCTTCTTGCTACAAAGTAAATATGGATTAAAGAAAATTTTAAGGGAAAATCTCTGTTCTCTCCCAGCCATGCCTTGGAGTGGCCATCCACCTCTCTCCCCAATATGTGTCACCAGCCCTCCTAACCCCACTGCTCTGAGTTATTTCCACCATCTTTTTAATCATATAGGTTTGAAATCATTAATCTTGTTACCTTTGACTTCCTCATTCTCTTTATTCCTCCTCATCTGACCAGTCCCCAAATCCTCTCAAATTTTCCCACAACAATTCTCACATATGGTTATTCCTTTCTCCTAGCCCTGGCATGGCCCAGAGCATTCAACCCAAAGATGCTGACATTTGCCACCCCTATTAGTTTATCCTATCATTTGTCCTAACAATAATGATATTCCTCTTTTATTAAAAAAATATATATTATATCATTTGTATGTACCTCACTTGGGATATGGGAACTTTAATACAATTCTGTGAGATAAGCATTATCTTCCTTCTCAAAAAAGATGAATACTGAAGCTCCCTACACAAAAATTGTAAGCTATTAGGGCCACCAGAGATAGTATGATTGGAAAAGGAGATGTGCAGAATTCTATTAGGCCCCTTCATGAGTTTCCTTATGTCCTGGCTTCATATTAATGTATGGCAGGGGATCTGAAGGGCTCCAGAACATCTGCCAGCTAACAACCTTCCAATACTGGCACATTTAGACAGACAAGGCATAGACCTTGGTGAACGTAGAACATAGTCAAGAAGTCCATTTGATTTTGACCTGGGACAGGCTTCTAAAACATTGACAAGCCCTCTATTGACCTTGACCAGTTGTCTATAAGTGAGACATTAGAACTATTTGGTTATATATTAAAACTTGACAAAAATGGTACATTTTTCTTAATATACCCACACTGGCTAATTAAAGTGCTTATGTTTTTGCTGGAGTTATCCCAACTCCATAAGGTTGTGGTGTTTGCTCCTGCTGATCAGAGCTTCTGGCTGGCAGTTACATACACTTTTGGTTAATAAAAGGTTAGGGAACAAATTAAGCACATTTAGTAAGTACAGTTTTACAGGGAAAAATTTTTTTCAGAAAAAAATTTCCAAGTCCTTAGAAGTAGCAGAAGGTGGAATTACTGGTCTGGATTACTGCCAGCCCTTTTATTTGCTGATCCTTTTCAATATCACCTTTGCAACCAGCACAACCATCCCAGTGCCTTGTTTACCTGGCCAGGCATTGGGTGGTCCTGATCTCTCTATCACCTGGTCTTTGCTTGCTAGTGTTACCAGCTAGCATTGCTGGCAGAACCAGACTACTGGCTCATGGTGTCAGCACCCATGGCTGGAGCACCCCAACCACATGCCCCTGCTACCAGGCCTCAAGACAATAGCCAAACTTGTCACCCAAGGGGACGGTAAAAATAGGAGTTCAGGACATCCACCTCTGCCTATTCCACCAGGTGACAGCCAAACCAATAGACTGTTTAGTTACAAGTTTATGTATAAGTTATCTAGTACCAAGAAATAAGGGGAGCTAATGTGCACCATATTGTCGAAATGCAAATAGCATGCCATATACATAAGAAAAGTAACATACAAAAAAAAAAAAAAGAAAGAAAGAAAAGTAACATACTTTACAAACAGAAAAAATAATCACCCAGGATATGAGTTGCCTTTCACAAATTACAAAGTTCAAAATTGTCTTCCTAAGTATTTATTCAATACAAAAATTATCTTTTGAAAGAACACAAGGTATGGGACACATCAAGATGATTAAGATACAATCCTTGCTCTCCAGGTGCCTACAATCTACATAAAGAATGACTGAGTACAGAGGACCCTTGAACAACACTGCCTTGAACTGCACAGTTCTGCGCATATATATATATATATATATATATATATATATATATACAGTACTATACGGTAAATGTATTCTCTCTTCCTTATGATTACCTCAACATTTTCTTTTCTCTAGCTTACTTAATGTAAGAATACAGTATAGAGTACATATTATCATACAAAATATGTATTAACCAACTTTGTTACAAGTAAGGCTTTCAGTCAATAGTAAGCTATTAGCAGTTAAATTTTAAGGGAGTCAAAGTTATACTCAGATTTTTTATGATGTTGGGGGTCAGTGCTTGGTGTTGTTCAAGGGTCAACTGTGTATGAAATGAATATCTGGCAAAGTAACCAAAACTGAATATTTCCTAAGAAGTAACTATGATGGTATCATTGGGTTCAAAGAAAAGAAAGGTTTCATCAGGTTTCATGGAGGAGCTGGTATTTAAGAAATTAAACCAACAGAGCTAAGGGAGAGCATAGTGAGTTGAAAGGGAGAGCAAAGACAAAAGTGTGACTGCCAGGAAGCAAGGGCAGGTGTTCCATTGGATATACAATGAGCAAACAGTGAAAAAGGAAGGTAAAGAGAAATGTGGGAGCCCACCTTATACAAACAGGAACTATGGTATTAAAGGGTATGTACTCTTAGGCCACACTGCATGGATTCAAATCCCCATTCTGCCTCTCACTAGGTTTGTGACTTTAAGAATAATTTCTCTGCACCTCAGTTTCTCAAGCTATAAAATGGGGACAATAATAATACCTGTCTTAGAGGGTTGTGAAAATGAAATTAATTAATATGTATAAAATATTTAGAACAATGCATGGCACATAGCAAATGTTGCATGAAGTACAGCTGCCTACTTTATTACCATGGAGGGTCTGAGATTCCAGAGTAAAGCGTCTGCACTCAATTAGGACAAAGAGCTAGGGAAGTTTCTCTGAGGTCAGAAGTGAGAAGATTCAAACTGGATTTTAAGAGGATAAATCTGGTAAGTTGTAAGGGATGGAATGAAATGGGAGTAGAGAGGTAGGGGTGGGAAGTGAACACAGTGCAAGTAATGGGCTCTGGACCATGAAAGAGGAACCTATCTCTCTCCCTGAAGATAAAAGTGGTGGTTTTGAGAGGATCCCAGAGCATGTGGACAGATGCATTCCATCAGATTCTTCTTCCTCATTCAAATGGCCTGATTATAGTGTAGAGGAAGTTGAAAAGGATTTAATAGCTATGGCAAGAAGCTCTACCAGCCTGAACCAAAAGATGGAAAGCAACTCTTGATATGTTGAAAGGAAAACTGACCTCTAAAACCTTCTATTTTTCCTTCTGTATTCTGAACTAAAACAAAGACTGAAAGGAAACTAACGGTCTTATTTAAAAGGACACACAAGGGACACCTGGGTAGCTTAGTCAGTTAGGCATCCGACTCTTGATTTTGGCTCAGGTCCTGATCTCAGGGTGGTGGGATCAAACCTCCATCTCTTTCAGTTCCCCCTCCCCCCCAACCCCACCTATTTCCCATCGAGCCCTGCATCAAGCTCCGTGCTCAGCAGAGTCTGCTAGAGATTCCCTCTCTCCCTCATCCTCTGCCCCTTCCTCCATGCCCTCTAAATCTAAATAAAGGACACACAACTCTTCACAAGAACAGACAGACACTTTCCTCTTTGGAAGGTGTTGAGGATTGCTAAAAATCCCCTTCTATGGGCTTGTGCCCAAACCTAGGTTCTTATTATGTGCTACTTTCATGAGATAAAACAATGATGATCCCTATTAAAATGCAAAGGAGATCACTTTTCTTATCCACATTTAATTTAATATCTCGACGAGAGTAATTTATTTAATTAACAATCAACTAGTCACTAATAAGTCTCCACAGGACAGTTGGGTTTGACTGGGAGCATGGAGGAGGACATGATCTAGAACTATGGGTGAGAAAGTGGTCATGAGTTGGACACAAGGAAAAATACCTAGTGGGGAGGAGTAGAAGCAGAGGCCATATTAAAGAAGGAAGCAGATATAGAAAAGGGAGTGTAGGGGGTTAAGGAATACATTTGCCAATCTCAAAATCTTGAAAATCATCTCTAGTCATGTTTCTTGAAACCAATATGTGCCACCCAAACTGTACAACCTTGATCCTCTCTGCCACCTGACTTACTGCTCTCTCCTTTTGGCTACCTGTACACCCTCATCAGAGACCTCTATTCACTCATTGTCCCTAAGAAAAAGAAAAGAGAGAGAGAGAGAGAGAGAAATGATCCATTTACAGTTTTGTCTGTGGTTCAGATGATCTGAAGTGTGTAGATGTCTCCCTTCCCATTGGCCTAAGATGCCACTAAAATTTTAAAACTCTAGACTCCTCTATGTTTCTAGCTACATGACTAGAAAGAGTCAAGAACCAAGTGTAGAACACAAAAATCACTTTAAGCTGAGTTATACAAAAAAAAAAAGCTGAGTTATACAGATATTTGTTTGAATATCCAGGAATTAAATTAAAAGAACTTCACTCCGGTCCTTAAACAAGGACAGCAGTGCCACAGACCTCTTTGGGGACTGCAGCATATGTCTTTCCTTCCAGCCAAAAGGTGATCATTCCCCCTTTCTCCTGGGGAGGAAAAACACAAACGTTTAATTAGGAAGAAATAGCCAACTCAACTGGAAAAGAAGCCATTCAGTGATGGACTGACCAACTCATTGGACAGGACAGAGCACATCTTCAGCCAGCCCAGGGAACCCTGGAGTCCTTGGGGACCAGCATATCCAAGAGACTGCTCTTTAATTGGCTCCCCACATTGCTGCAGAGAGCTCACCCTGCATTCAGGGCAGAGACAAATGCTTCATGGGGGCCACAAAATTCTGGCTAACATGTCACAGTCACCTGCACACAGACACTGATACTGCCATGGCTAACAAATCGTACGTGTGCTGCCAACTCAGGAGGAGAGAAATGGACTTAAGCTCTGCAGCTACTTGGCCCTTCCATCATAGCTAAAAGAAGATGATGACTCAGTAACTCTGAAGACTGACATCTTCTTTTTAGGACAGTCACAAAGCAAGCAGTATCCCCATGTGGAAAATTAGTGCCCTTCCAACAGCTATGGATCAATAGCACCCTCCCAGCCAAGGGGTCAGAGATCTAGCCTCCCATTTAACTGGTCTCCAGAAGCTTTCATTCAAGATTCACATTGATAGACTCTTCAAAAGAAACATTATCTGCCTATATTTGCTGATCAAAACCAGCTGAATTAATCATGATGCACTTCATTAGAGAAACATGCATGCAGGCAGTGCTCTATGCAAAATGAATTTTAGAGTTAAGCCACAGAAGTGAGTTACTTTTCCTCGGGCTTTTCTATATGGGTTACCATGGCACTCCCTATGAACATATTCATAGTTTAACTATATAAAAATACCACAGAAACTATTTGGATAATGTCTGGAGGGAACTGCCCACAAATAATGCACATACATCTCACATTATTTTATAGCTGGTTAAATTGGCTTCAGGCATAACTCATTTATTTAGTGATTTACGAAGTCACACAATCATTATTCCTGTGACTTTCTATCTAGGGGAGCTGGAACAAAGTGTCTCAAGTCATGCCAGCGCTGGTGTGAACAGATAAAGAATCAAGCTCTGGTGAAGTAGAGACAGAGGTACCCCTTCCCTAGGCTCATCTCCTCCATGGATGGAGTCAAGGATTTGGGGACTGAAAATCTCTCTCCCCTTAAACTAGGCCCACCTCTGTCCTAGGTATAACCATGTCTAAACTAATTTCAATTACCTTAATACAATTAATTTCATTGCCTTTTCTAGGAATCAATTCTCTTTTAAAATAAAGAGAATAGAAGGGAAGGGAGAAGAAATGGGTAGGAAATATCAGAAAGGGAGACAGAACATAAAGACTCCTAACTCAGGGAAACGAACTAGAGGTGGTAGAAGGGGAAGAGGGCGGGGGGGGGGGGGGGTGTGAATGGGTGACTTGCCCTGAGGGGGGCACTTGACGGGATGAGCACTGGGTGTTATTCCGTATGTTGGCAAATTGAACACCAATAAAAAATGAATTTATTATTAAAAGAAAACAAAACAAAACAAAAATAAATAAAACAAAATAAAATAAAATAATCCTTAGGAAGGGAGTATCTCAGTGAGAATTAGTTCATGAGTGGACTTCTTCTATTATAAAGAACGGGAGAGGACTGACTCTAGTGACTAGGAAAAAGAAGGATGCTAAAATTAGGGGGAAAGATCTGGAAAAGAAAACTGGGGAAAACTAGACATATTTTGCCTGTGTCACAATTTTGTCAAAGATACCTCACCCTCTACAATTTAACCCCAAAGAAGGAGTGTACCAAAAAAAGGTCTAATCAGCTCATAATGGTCAGGAATGAAGAGGATATTTATCATATGAGACAAAAGAAATATGTGTGGTCCTTAAGTAGCAGATGCTCAATCCAAAAACCTACATAGGCTAATATCTTAATCAAAAGTCAAAAGATTTCCAAGTTTGCTTGGGACCTTTTCTCCTGTAGCAGGGATAGCATGTACAATATTGCAAATTCTATCACTGAGTTTACCAAGAGTAGTGACTGACAGAGTTTTAATAATGAGTAGTTTCCTTGCAGTGCTCCTCTTACCCATATGCCTCTACAGATGCAAGTACCTGACAGCTACCTTCACTTGAAAATTCCTACAGTACATCAGTATATAGTCTCCAGTTTTTTCCTGGGGTTGGTATTTACCTGAACTACTGTGGATTTTCAGAGGTGAAAGACACAAGAGGAAAGAACACAGTTACATAAACCCAGTCAACATCCCCTGCTTTTGCTTTGCCCTGAAAAATCAAGCAACTCTAAAGTATAACCAAAGAAATTCAACTCCAAGAATCACCTACTGAAGCGGTGCCTCAGGGCATATCCTAGCAAACATCCTGAAGTGCTTCACATAATACCCTACACTGGATTAGCTTTGCCCATAGTAGTTATGTGGCAGGAGCTACTGACCTGGGAAAACCTTGCCTATTCTAGAGAAAATTAATGTTACTCTTTTTGGACACTTATCCAGGAACATCTGCCCTTTTCTCATCATATACCTCCCTCCTGTAGCCAGCTTTTGACTATCTGAGGTAGGTGGTCAGAGCAAAAATAAAGATATAAAATCCCCTAAAAAAAAAAAACCCACACTCTCATCTAACCATTCCTTACATTCAAAACAGTGGGAATTTACCTTATCAGGTGCATTCCAAGTCATGATTTTTTTGTCACAACCTATGCTATTATTGAGTGAATATTTTTCTTTTTTTTTTTTTAATTTATTTTTTATTGGTGTTCAATTTACTAACATACAGAATAACCCCCAGTGCCCGTCACTTTAAAAGGACTCATTTAATTGTTTTAATGAAGAGTAGCAAGATTTATAGAGTTAAAAACAACCCAATACTGAAATCTCTTTCTCCTTGACCTAATCCCAGAAGGGCCACAAGAGAACTAAAATTAAATAACTTCCTTGTGATGTAATTTAACAATATCTAAATCCTTGCCCTTTGACCACCTAAAATCACCTAGTAGCATGACCCCACACTTGGAGGTGAGAGGCTCTAAGGAAAGCCCAAGCACCCTCCCATATACCTCTACACACATACATGCGCACATGCGCACGCACACACACACACACACACAATCTTCTACACATGTATCATCAAGGAAGAGCTCTGATTTAAGTGTCCAAACTGGGCCACAGCAGTCAGTAGAGGTTGGAATTTCGGATGGTTAAACCAAAGGAGATGTGAAGTAACCCCTCTCCTAGATCTCTCACAGATTGTTTCCTCTCCCTCTCTTCTCTTCTATTGTCTGGAGTGGTCTTAGAGGCCAGAGGCTGTCTCCCACTTACCAGGGCTCACACTTACCTTTGGTCCTCATAAACATACAAAACAAAAAAACAGAGAGAACTTAGAGGAGCCATGGAGAGGATACTGAGGCCAGACTGACCTAGGCTTTACAAAATACAATTCTGTTCTCTTTTTGGACCCTCTCTTATCTAGAGTCTTAGGATGTTGGACTGGAAGAAAGGGTCCAAGGAGGCCACACCATGCCCTTACCCCATCTAAGCCTTGAGCTGTGAGACAAACGGGTCCTCCTGCCTCAGAAATGGTTTTCTCCATCAGTAGAGTCTAGACATCACTGTTTTCCTCTGATACAGCCAACCGTACACCCTGATAACAACCTATAATACTGAGTGGCCCTCACTTGTGTTTTTATTACCCTGCCTACCTGATTAGGTTTCATTAAGCTGGAAGAGAAGCAAAATTTCCATAATACCAACCAGAATAATTGGTCCCTGAATAATTGCATTAATAGTACATCCCAATCATAAATGAACAAAAATAATGAAAAGTGTATTACTTTCCATATAGCAGATGATAAACTTAAAACAGCACTTATTTTTTTATTTTTACATTAAAATTCTCTTTTGAGGCCCCATAACAACAATGTAAAATATTAATAGTTATTACCTTTTGTTGGCACTATGTGCTAAGATTTTAATAGCATCTCTCAGGCTAAGGATGTTAAATGCATGCCCAAGAAAACATAGCTTATAAATTGCAAAGCCAGGATCCAAAAACCAATGCATTAAACATTTCAATAATATCATCCTAAATCCTAAATTACCCCCCCATAAAGATTAAGTCATGAGAACCAGAAAATGGGATAGCTTAAATGCTACTGTCTATATAGAGCAGAGAATATATTTTCCTAAAAGGAAGTCTTTATTTTGAGCTTTTACTAACCCAGTAGAGGATTGGAGAGAAAGCTTTTAGAAGAATTCTAATCTTTTGCTACTCAATCTTTTACTTTTAAAGAGCCTCCATTAATAAAGAAAAGTGGTTTGGAAAAGAACATAGGTCCTTAAGTATCTCTTTTTTTTTTTTTTTTTTTTTTTTAAGTAACTGAAATAACCTGGGTAATAATGCATCATAAAACTTCAACTGGAAAGTCTCCAATTGGTGTTTGGCTTTTTACTAAGTTGGCCTTAACTAAACTTCCCCTCAGCTTGATTAAACTTTAGATAGGCTTCCTCTTGACCTCCCTTTTCTTAAAGCATTTACTATAGAAAACTTGAAATTGTAAATTATTTCCCTGAGAAGATGTACATATTCTCCTAGCCTCTTGCCACTTTTACAACCCAGGAAAGTCTTTCTCCAGGACCTAGGAGCCATATCTTTGAAATGTAATCATCTAGAAACCCCTATCTCCCAGTCTTCGTGGGAGAGTAGGAGCCTAACTTCTGTGAACACCAATTAGCAAACACCATCACCTTGAACCAGTGTTCCTCCCAACACCCTCAATATTCCTACATTAGCTCACCCCAACACTAAAAAGTCTCTACTTTTGTTTCAGCAGAGTTGAGTTCAATCTCTCTCCACTATTGCAATAGTCTTGAATGAGGTCTTCTTCATCTGTCTAACTCCATCTGGTGAATTTTCTTTGACACTTTGGATTCACAATAACCTATGCCAACCCATTTCTGGCATTGATAATAACTTTGCATTTGTAATGACCCAGAGACTGCAGGTCTCTTATAAGATGAGGAGATAGAAGTGAGTGCTTGAGAGTTTTTACAGGTGCTAAACATCATGGACCCATGTCTTGTACTTCCCTGTGACCATCTATTGCAGAAATTTTTTAAATAAATTTATTTTTTGTTGGTGTTCAATTCTATTGCAGAAATTAAAGAAATCATCCCAATATGGGCAAAAAGCACCAAATTCAGCCTTGCTCAGACATCTACCCCCATCCCAACGCTCAAACCAGAACTACTTTCTACTCACTGAAGGTTCACTTGGGTTGATATGCAAACACTCTCTGTACTGAACTCAAATACAACACACCTGGAAATATTTGAGACCCTACTACCTTTAAAACCATGAAAAACATATGGATTACAATCATCTCACTAAAACAACAGCCTTATTATTTCTCACAAAATTTCCATCCAGCTTGCACTGTCTTCCGTACAGCATTCCAGTATACATTCTCCACCCTCTAAGTCCCAACCATCCCCATCAGGCTATACTGGTTCTCATCTGAGCAGTTGTGACATCAATGCCCTGAATTAGACCTATTTAGATTAGACATGGAAAGTTAAAAGGAAAGAGTTTCAACGAGTTTTTTAGAAGTAAGCAGGCAAAGGAATTACCATGTAACTTATGTGTAGGAAAGCACACTAACAAAAAAAAAAAAAAAAAAGGAAAGCACACTAACTATTCCTTTGGAAAACATGCCAACAGGGGATCCCTGGGTGGCTCAGCAGTTTAGCGCCTGCCTTTGGCCCAGGGCATGATCCTGGAGACCCGGGATTGAATCCCACGTTGGGCTCCCGGTGCATGGAGCCTGCTTCTCCCTCTGCCTGTGTCTCTGCCTCTCTCTCTCTCTCTCTCTGTGACTATCATAAATAAATAAAAAAAATTTTTTTAATTTTTAAAAAAAGGAAAACATGCCAACAGGCACATCTAACCTTGGCTGGTTGACTTCATTCAAGAGGTTGTGTTCACAGTTGTCTCCAGATAGAAAATATCTAGGCACTTTGGTCCCCAAAACTCCATCAACTACTGGCTCTGGTCAGAGAAAATGTATGGATTCAAAATCTATAAGCCTATGAAGCAAGTTGTAAGTCTAAGGTAAGAAAACATAAAGCTACCACTTAATGTTATCTACTATATGTCAAGTGCTTTGCATTCTCATTTTATTTGCTCATCCTAATAATCTTAAGAGGTAAGTACTCTCATCCCCATTTTAAGTCACACAGCTAGTAAAGGTTACAATTAAGATTCAAACTAGTGTCAGTTCAATTCCAAAGCCTATTTTCTTACCCCTGTACAATTTGGGGTACATTTGGGATGGGGGGGGGAGTTAATCAGCTTTCAATTCTTGCTCCTTTGTTCCTGAAAGAAATGCAAGGACACCTGGATAGCTCACTTGGTTAAGCATCTCTCTCTTGATCTCAGCTCAGATCTTAATCTCAGGGTCATGAGTTCAAGCCCCATGTTAAAAAAGAAAGGAAGAGTGGGGAGGGAGGGGAAAAGGGAGGGAGAAAAGGAGGAAGGGAGAGAAGGAGAGAGAGAGAAGGGAGGGAAGGGGAAAGAAAGGAAGAAGAAATGCAGCCATTCATTTAGCACTCAGGATTTGCTCTATGGTTCAGACAGCAAACATCTCACAGAAAGTATGTAATCAATTGAGATAAAAATTAAAGGAGACTGTGCTGAGAAATTAAGGCATTTGATTTAGATATGTGGAATCTGATGTCCATGTAGGACATCCAAATGGAGGCAATTCAGGGACACTTACCAATATTGGTCTATAGATCAGGAAAGAGGTTGGAAGTAAAGACCATGATTTGAAATCTTTCACTGGCAAAAAAGTTGTTTATAAACTGTGGAAGTGAATGAAACTGCCCACAAACAATGAAAAGAGTGAAAAGACAAGAAGATTGAGGACAAAGCTCTGGAGCCAGGAGAGGAGAAGGAATGAGTAAAGAAGATCTGGAGAAGGGGCAGCCAGAAAAGTGGGAATAAGGAAAAGTGAGTAGTAAGCTGGGAAAGGGGAAAGATGGTGGCAATGGCCAATAGCCTCACAAGCCTTAATCCAGATCAAGTGAAGTGAAAATTGAATAATGCTATAGGGCAAAGAATAATTTAAATGGGTTAAGGGGTTTCAGAAAATTGAAGATGGTAGGAACAGTAACTGGAAATGGCTCTAAGGAATCCAGTGTTGTCATCGTTGTTTTTTTTTAAGATTTTTTTTATTTATTCATGAGAGAGAGAGAGAGAGAGAGAGAGAGAGAGAGAGAGGCAGAGACACAAACAGAGGGAGAAGCAGGCTCCATGCATGGAGCCCGATGTGGGACTCGATCCTGGGTCTCCTGGGCTTGATCACATCCTGGGCTGAAGGCGGCATTAAACTGCTGAGCCACCTGGGCTGCCCCAGAATCCAGTGTTGTAATAATGAGGGCTAATATTTATAGAGTGCTCACTAGAACCCAGGCATCATTTACATGCAGTACCTCACTTAATCCTCATAGCAACTTCTTGAGGAAAGTACTATTGCTATCTCCATTTGATGGATAAGGAAAATGAGGCACAAGGAAGTGAAGGAATTTACCTAAAACCTCAAATCTTAAAAACAAACAAACAAACAAAAAAAAAACAAAAACCCTCAAATTTAGTAAGTAGCACACCAGGATTTGAATCCAAGTAATCTGATTTCAGACCCCAATTTCTAATCTTCAGGCTAAATTTTTTCACTTCATAGAAGAAAAAAGGCAAGACTAAAGTTAAGTAAAGAGGAGTGACAAGAGAAGTTTCCTAGACATGTTTGATTTTGGATGGGAAAGTTTTGAGTATGTTTTTATACTGAGAAAATGGATTAGTGGAGAAAACCTAAAGATCCTAGAAAGAAAAGAAAATCAATGGCACAAGTTCCCATAGGAATCGGAAACAAGTCCTTATCTATTATTAATTCCTCAAGTCCTTAGTAAATGCCTACATGTTAGACTCTGCTTGACATTAGGATTTCAGTGGGGAACTACAGAGAGTGCTCTCACCCCAGGAAGCTTCTAGTCTGGCAGTATGGAGACAGGTCAAAAACAAGGAAACAGACCAACAACATAAACCATAGTATATGTGATGGAGGAAGCAAATATTTCTGGGACAGGAAACAACCTCGTACAGGTAAACTGAAACTGAAGTTTGGAAAAGAGGCAGACTCGTGAAGATTGGAGGGCAGGGGTCAAGGTGGAGATCAAGGGGGAGAACAGAAAGAGGTGCCACAAAAGAGGTAAACAAATCTCTTGGGTGGTTTGTTTGTTTGTTTTTTAAGATTTTATTTATTTATTCATGAGAGAGACACAGAGAGAGAGAGAGAGACAGGCAGAGACACAGGCAGAGGGAGAAGCAGATTCCATGCCGGGAGCCCGATGTGGGACTTGATCCTGGGTCTCCAGGATCACACCCTAGGCTGTAGGTGGTGCTAAACAGCTGAGCCACTGGGGCTGCCCTTAGGTGGTTTTTAAAAAATACTCTTAACCAGGCAATCAGAATGTCTGGTCAGACAGAAATGACATATTCACACTTATATTTTTAAACAAGAAAACTAAATGGGGAAGGGGAAGGAATCAGCTTTATAGGGATAAAAAGTCAGCTCTTTTTTAAAACAGGAAAGAAGGAAAGAAATACATTTATAGACAAGTTTAAAGGTGAAAGGGGGAGTTCATACCTAAAGACTTCTATTGTCTCTAAAAAAAGGAAAGCCCTAGTCACACCTGCAGTGGTTAAAGGGTATGGGTTGGGGCTCAAAGGAGAAATGGGAGGCCAGAAAAAGCCAACAAAGGGAATTTGGAAAGGAAGTCATCTGGAAAAACAAAAGACCTAGAGGTAGCACCAGAAGCTTCAGAAGATGCTGGAAACCAGCTCTGTCAGTGGAACCATCATCATTGGGCAAGATTATGTAGAAGTCTCCACTGTGCAGGAGAGACTGGGGACCGTTATTCTAACAGAGATGTGTGAACTGTAGAGCAAGTGCAGAGGAAAAACCAGGTAGTTGAGAATTCTCGATAAGAAACCATTACAGAGGGATCCCTGGGTGGCGCAGCGGTTTAGCGCCTGCCTTTGGCCCAGGGCGTGATCCTGGAGACCCGGGATCGAATCCCACGTCGGGCTCCCGGTGCATGGAGCCTGCTTCTCCCTCTCTCTCTCTCTCTCTCTCTCTCTCTCTTTCTCTGTGGCTATCATAAATAAATAAAAATTGAAAAAAAAAGAAACCATTACAGAGATTGATATCCAAGATCCAAGGCCACAGATCCAAGGCTGTGTCAGAAAGTAAGCCAGGAAAGCTAGTTAGATTGGCACAGTTAAATGAGAGCCTTAATGCAGCTGAAGAACAAAGAGATATAGTGAGGGGAGAGAGGAAGGATCCAAGCACATGGATGCTAATGGGATTTCATAAAAGCAGCAGTTTCAAGCAATGATAAGGTCTGTGCTGTGATTATGGAGCAGTATTGGCAGCATCCAGTTTGCCCATTGCCCTCTTCAGGGAGCCTTGCAAATAGAGAGGCTTTTGTTTATGGACATTATCTAGATTCCATATTAAAAGCACTCTACAACCACTAAATGTTAGAGTATTATTGTGAAGGGATGCTGGAGAGATGGCTTCAGGTCATATGTTGATGGTTGCCTGGCACCTTCTCTAAAGCACTTAAATCCTGAATACAGTTACTGACCATATTATCCCAGCAGGTGGAAAAGTTCTATTTAAGAACAATTTCCACCATTATGTCATCAAGAAACTAAAATCACTGTCTCAATTCAAAATATCACTGTTGCTGACACCCAGTTCTTATAATCCTGGTTATTTCTCAATCTTGGATGAAATGCCTGTCAAGATCTCGGTTGGCCTAATGCAAGATGATTACTCATGGGTGGCTGTTGTTGTTTTTTCCAGTCAACTAGAGCCTTAGCTGTGAGATGCAGCCAAAAACCCAGGGACAGCTTTGGAGAAATGAGAGTGAGAAGTAGGAATTGAAGCTCCAAGCACCAGCTGTGAAAGGCTGAGCAAAGTGGAGTTAGGATCACTGGCTTAGTGGTCAGCTATGGCATCCAACTCCACTTCTACTTGTCAGCTAAGTGGATGAATCTCACTCTCAGTGTTCTTTACTGTACAGTGGATAATAATATCTACTTTGCCTGCTTTGTTACAAATAATAAACAAGATTGAGTATGTAAAGCATTAAGCACAGAGTTTGGCACATAGTACCATAGAGCTCACTAAATGGTAGTTGTTGTTGTTGTTGTTGTCATTGTTATTTTCTCAAATTGTATGCTTAGGACAATGAATCACTTCCAAGCCATTACTGAGTGGTTTAGCCTCTCTGGATAGCTCTCTAAAGCAATATATATAGCAGTATGCCAGTAAACCCATTAGGGAGAGGGGAAGATGGAGAGTAGAGCCCTGATTTGTAATGATTACCAATTTCCATGGTGTAAATACATCTACCATGATTGACTTCAAACTTCCAATGTAGCATCACCAAAAGCACATCTGGCTTTCAGGAATCAATACAAGCTGGCTCCATACACCATCGAACATTTATCTGAGAATATCTCTCAACAGTTCTTGGGAATTCATTTGTTAACACATACAAGCACACACCAAACACCTATTCTACTCTATGATGGGCCAAGCATCTACTGTACAAAGGGGGTTTTTAAAAATAAACAAAGAAGACACAGCTCTCCCTTCCTCGAAGCTTGTAATCTGGGAGGAGAATGGACAATTAAACAGCTATTACAACACTGTGAGGTAGGAGTTTGTGGGGAGAGCAGTGTGACAAAGAAGGTCAGGGAGGACACCTCACATCAGAGAACTCTCCTAGTCTAGAAGATGAACAGAAACCAGCCTGGTAAAATGAGAGTTGGGAGTGTGTTGAAGAGAGGAAGAGGCAAAATGGCCTGGAGGTATAAGAAAGCAGGAACTAAGAGAAGGTTAGTATGGGTGGGCATGGCATTGGAAGGGTGGGCAGAGCTGGAGAGGTTAACCCCAACTATGACATCCTAGGCCCTGTGAGCCATGTTAGGAGAGCAGCATATGGTTTTGAACAGAAGAGTGAGTTGGATTTGATTTTTGTAAAGATTATTCTAATACAAAAGTTGTATAATTAAAAAACAAAAAATATAAGTAAAGAAAATAAAGGTCAGCCTACTTATAGTGTGGCTTTAGGAATGATGGGGAGGGATAGACAAACCAGAGGCAGGGGATCTCACATAGAGGCTGTCACTATAATCTGGGCAAAATATGAGAGGGACCTGTACCACAGTCTTTATCAGGATGGGGGAAAGGGGACAGATCTGAAAGATGGTTGGGAGATAGAGCCACAGGACCTGGTGACTGACAGGAGAGGAATGTGAAGGAGAAGGAGGAGTCAAGAATGATTTTCATGTCTCTAACTTGGGCCACCAGGTAGATAGGGGTACCATTCTCTGAAAACCAAAGGAAGAAGAGCTGAAGGAGGAAGAGTATAGGATTTGGCATTGGACATGTTGGGGTACACGTGCTTGAGCAAATGAGTTCAGGAGAGAAATTTGAGTTAGAGTAAAGCCATCAGAGCCTCTAGCATAAGACATGAGATTAGCTGAGATCATCCATGAAGGTGTTAAATGAGAAGGAGGCTTAGGGTAGAACTCATATTAGAGTCATCATATTAAGCCCCCAGAAGAAGAAACACCTAGGGGAGCCTGAGAAGGAGCAATCAGAGAAGTCAAAGGAAAACCAGGCAAATGAGGAAGGAAGAATCAATCAGCAAAGTCAATGCTACTGAAAGATCAAGATGAAGAAGACTGGGAAATATCATTGACAATCCCTGATAACCTGGGCAAAATTCATATCAGAGGTGTGACAGCGATGAATGCCAAATTGCAGGGGCCAGCAGAGGAAGGATGTGGAGGTAGCAGGTGTAGACAATCCTTCAATAAATTTGACAATGAAAGATGCAAAGAGCTTAGACCATAGCTAGATTGGAATGTGGTTGGAGGGTTGTTCTACTTTGTCTTAAATTTAGAGAGACATGAGCATGTTTTTTTGTTTTGTTTTGTTTTTTTAAGATTTTATTCATCCATTCATGAAAGACACAGAGAGAGAGAGAGGCAGAGACACAGGCAGAGGGAGAAGCAGGCTCCATGCAGGGAGGTCTCCAGGATCATGCCCCGGGCCGAAGGCAGGCGCTAAACCACTGAGCCACCTGGGCTGCCCATGAGCATGTTTAAGTGCTGGTAGGGAGGAGCCATCAAAAAAGGGAAATGCAGGGAGTAGCAAAAAGACATAATGTGGGCTAGGCTATGCCTGAGATGGACCCCAGGCTTCCAGTTACTGCCTCAGGAGTACAAACGAAACCCTAATGATCTCAGAGTATGCCAGAGTTCACTATCCCAGCAAGTAGGAAAGAGAAGAGAAGGAAGAGGGTCTGGGGCACTAAGGAAAATGTGTAGGTTTGATAAATGGGGCCATACCAGTTTGTGAGTTCCTAGTACCAAGCCCCAATTCTAGTCAAAGCACTACCACTTGAGGGAAATGCGATTAAAATTTATTTTAAGTTATTCTATGAAACAAGCTTTTGGTTTTTGACCAAAATAAACCTTTAGATCTTTAAATGCTTAGAAAAGGAGTCTAAACTGGCAGCCTGTAAATCCAATCCAGCTGGCAGACAAATATTTTGCCTAACTAGTATAACAAAATTCGAGAAATTTCACATAAAAATCTAGACTCCTGAATTTTCTTGAAAACTGGAAGTGCTAGGACCACATGGCATCCATCAGGTGATCTGAGTGGTTGCTGCCACATTGAAAAGGGGCAAATACTCCCCAGGCTGTCCTAGCCTCTCCCAGCTTCTTTCTTCCCTGCCCAGACCATAAAGAAGGACTGTTCCACTCTGGCAAATTGGGTTAGATGGCTCTGTTGTCTGCTTCAGTTCTACTCTATTTGGGGGCATCTTCTATGTGCATGGCAGAGAGCTAAGGCACCAGGGATGTAATAACAACTGCAACACTGTCCCTTCTCATGGAGCATGGAAGCTAAAGAGGCTGGCGGACCCTTAATCTCCACAATACAGGGCTGCTGGCACTCTTTGACAGTACAGATTTAACTTTGCATTTGGAAAATATTCCAGCTGTCTGCTCGTCCCACACACCCACTGATGAACAAAAGCACATTCAGAACAGATGCTCAACTAGCTATAGAAATTTTGACATGAATTTCCTGAAGTTGACATTGCATTGTAGCACATTGCTTTAGGACTGAGGCCAGACCACTGATTGAAGAGGGCAGAGGAGAATAGTTTAGCACAATACCAGAAAATTTAAGAGCATTGGAATGTTTCTGGCAATGGCAGTTTCATTGTATTCCTTCCTTTCTCTTTACAAATTGAAGTCATTTCCAATACTGTGGCCAATAACTGACCTTGTCTTTGCCAGACTCAACGGAAGAGAGATTAAAGCATAGGGTTTATGACCCATAGGGTTCAGAAGATTTATCTGTTTTGCTAAAACTCTTGCAGCTGATCTTTTGGCCAATGTAAGTGTGTCTGCTGGCCCATGTCCCTTGAGGATACTATTTTGAGGAGAAGGTGCTCCTTGGAACAGAAGGGCTTTTTCATTATTGAGCTTTCCCTTATTCCTGCTGCAGATAGAGTGGGGAAAATAAATTTGATAAAGTTTTAATGTAGACTGAAAAAGACATTTCACATACAAGTAAAGACCCTTATTTTTTGCAGTAGAATTAATTTTCATTGAATAAAAAACAAAGATTAAAACAACTGAGGCTCCAAGGAATTTCATACAGTAAGACTAAACTAGAACTAGTTTTGAGAACTAGTACTAATCAAACTCTGAAGGGGAGTACAGTAAAGGTAGAAGAAGCAGGTTGTTCTAAGTTTGGGGCTGAAACTACTATAAGATTTAGAAAGGAGGTCACACAGGCTACTCTGTTGAACCAGTGGTTCCTCCTTCTTTCCATCTCTTTCATATCAAGACAACAGCATAGCTCCATGCATTATGGATCATGAACTTTGTTTTTGTCCAGAATAGACTTGGACTTGAACCCCAACTCTACCCCTACTGGCTCAGTAACCTTGTGCATTTACTAGCTGGTAAACCTTTTTATATAATGTGTCTAGACTTCACTTTACTTGTTTCTCAAACAAGGCTATCAATACACATTTCAGGGGGTTGTACTGACAATGGAGTGAGAAGCCTTACAAAAAGTGTCTTGTCCATTACAAGCATTCAGTAAGGGGCACCAAGAAACAGACTGAACTTTTCTGAGCATATGGTCAAATAATATTGGGAACCTGTTTGTGATGTTAGTTATCAAAATTTGACATTTGAACTCTGGTATTCTTAGCCTAATTTTCAAACTATTCAGGAGCCCATTATGTAAATCTAAAGAGCCACTACAAAAAGTAAACAGAGTTGGAGATATGGGGACACAAAGACCAGGGAACAAAGGGACTAAAAGATTTGGGAGGGAGAATTCCTTTTCACTGTTTATACTGTTTTACGTGCTTGGAGATTTTTACAGCTTTACTGAGGCATAATTTATATACACTAAAATTCACTCATTTTCAAGTACAGTTTAATGAATTTGGGTAATGTACATAATAATGTAAGCATGTAACCACTAAAGCAAGATATACAATAGTTATATCTGCCTAAGAATTTCCTTTTGGTCCTTCATAGTCAATCCCCTCTTCCACCAGGGCCCCAGGCAACCACTTATCTGCTCCCTGTCGTGGTTGTTTTGTGTTTTCTAGAATGTCATACATGAATGGATAAAGAAGATGTGGTATATGTATACAATGGAATATTACTCAGCCATTAGAAATGACAAATACCCACTATTTGCTTCCATGTGGAGGGACCTGGAGGGTATTGTGCTGAGTGAAATAAGTCAATAGGAAAAGGACAAACATTATATGGTCTCATTCACTTGAGGAATATAAAAATTAGTGAAAGGGAATAAAGGGAAAGGAGAGAAAATGAGTGAAAATATCAGTGAGGGTGACAAAACATGAGAGACACCTAACTCTGGGAAATGAACAAGGGGTAGTGGAAAGGGAGGTGGGGGGGGGTGACTGGGTGATGGGCACTGAGGGGGGCACTTGGCGGGATGAGCATTGGGTGTTATGCTATATGTTGGCAAATTGAACTTCAATAAAAAAATAAAAAAATAGAATGTCATACAATTGAAACCATACAGTATATAGCATTCAGCCTTTATGCTTAGTATTTTTTTAATTCACCCATGTTAATGTGTGTATTAACATTTCATTCCTTTTTATTGTTGAGTATGGATATGTCACAATTCATATATCCATTCACCAGTTGATGGATATTTGGCTTGTTTCCGGTTCAGGGTTATTATAAATAACCCTATTGTTAACATTTGCCTACAAACCTTTGTGTTGTATCCTTTAAATTTTGTCCCAAATGCATGTATTCCCATTTTCAAATTAGAAGAATCACCTCTCTAAATAACTGGAACCCAGAATAAATTAATATAATTACAGTTTGAATGATCAAGATTTACATAACTTCTCTCCACATCCAATATTCAGTTGTCTTTTTTGTGTACTATGTCTTCTGATTCACTATATATGTGAATGTACAAGAGCTATTAGGCTTCTTCTAAGCAGTGCATCTGGTTGATTTCTCCAGTAGATAAGATCAATCAAATCATTATGATGATCTAAAATGCTTCCCTGTAGCCTTAAGGATGTTTGGTTTTCTTTAAAAAATAATCTTTAACAGCGTGACAGCGCATAGGGGATGGGAAGATATGCATTTGGAACAATAGAATACACAAATTCAAGCCAGTCAAAACTAATCTAGGGAGATAAAAGTCAGATGAGTGGTTACCTCTACAGGGGTCAGTGGTACTGACAGGTACAGGAAGGGAGAGGTGGGGAGGGATATGATTGAGTGTTAGGGTGCTACAACTGTTCTCTATCTTCATCTGGGAGCTGGTTTCATGAACGTATACATTAATAAAAATTTGTTGAACTATGCAATTAACATTAGAGTACTTTATGTATTAAAAATAAAAAGTAAATAATAATAATAATCTTTTCAATCTTGAGTCAAATGAGATCATATGTATGACTGCCTAGCATTATACTGGTACATAGTATGATGCTTAATGAATATTCATCTCCTTCTCTTGCTTTCATTTCCAAGCAAAATGTTTGGCAAAATGTTAACATTACAATCATGGAGTTTAAATATTCACCCCTTTTTTTTTCCTGTATAGATGGGGTCATATTGTCTTCCTGAAAACTGATGCATAATGTAGTATGGGAAAAAGCACAGGATAGACTCTTCATATATCCCATCTTGCCTTCCCTGAGTGGATCCCAGCAAAGATTTTCAGCTGAACATTGGGCTTGTGTGGAATCTCAAAGGTCTTGCACACAGCAACCAGGTCCAGGGCCGTGCTTACTATCTCCCCAGTGTGGAGGATCCCATTGGGCTTGGGCACCCAGATAACACCATCTCTGAAAACATATGGATTAATGACAAACTTGAGTTAACTAAAGCAGACTGGGTTTTTAAGGCCGCTGTTAGAGGCTTGCCATTCCAAACCTTTACCTGGACCTTTCCCTTTGAAGCTTGGAAAGTTCATGTAGGGCACAGGGTCCAGAAAAACTCCCAGGAATGGGTTTTTGAGAGCAAAGGTCGCCAAGCTTGGGTGGTCTGGACATAAACTGATCCAATAAATATTTCTGGTCCACAATGTGAATAGATTGCCTCTTGGCAGCTGATGTTCGATGCTTCTTATGTTCACATAGCATTGCTTCTGAAATAGCCTTGTCCTCTCATATTCAGTTTCATGGCAAACAAGAGAAGAGTTTCAATCAACCATCCATGTTTGAGTCAATTTCTTGTATCTGCCTTTCACATCAAGAATAGGAACTCTGTAGCTTTGAGGGCAGCAAGAAAAAAAAATAATGTATCAAATGTTAATTCTCTGACTTCCACAGACCATTTATACAGTCAGCATAGCAGCCCAGTAGCTTGGAAGAGTCAACAGAGCTTCCAAACATATAGAAAATACATAAAGGTCCTAGGTTCAACGTGAACAAAGTGGATTTCCTGGATCAAGGATGAATGACCTGTCTTGAAAAAGCTAACCTTCTTTAGAGAAATCTGACAAAATCTCAGAAGCTTTAAATAGTATAATCTATAAGTGCTTTCCCAGAGTAGTGATCCAGGGTTTTAGAGATTCCTCCAAGAGATGAGGATGGAGATGTCGGAGGAGAGAAGATTGATAGAGGTCAGCAGAATCAGAACACGGTGAAATTGTAATGGGAATTGATAAAATTAAAGGATGAGAACTTAGACACTTAGACATTGACCTTTAATGTATGACTGCTCTGCTCTGCTAGAGACAATACCTGATTGTTTGGAATTTTAATTGAAGAGGTGATGCTAAACGATGTTTTTAACCTTTTCACAAACATTCATTGTTGTGTGAATGTGTAGGGAGACACTCTCTGCTCAGCACACCCACTTTATTTCTGCCTGGATACTGAAGATGCTGCTTCCAGATACCATTGAGCAGACACACATGCACACACACCTACGGTTGTCATGACAATCGAGGCATGGTCTAAACAAAAAAACACATCGAGACCATATCTGAATAAAGCCAGTAATTCAAACATTTTGATAAAGTCTTTTTTGTTTTGGTGAAGTTGAGGGAATGGGTCTACCTAGCAGGAAAAAAAAACAAAAACAAAAACCCAAAATCTTCATCTGTCTACACAGCAGACAATGATCTTGCCTAAGTGCAAAATCCTGGGATCTTGGGATTAATTAATTAATTAATTTGGAATTAATTTAATTTAGATCAAAGCATTGACATTTAAAACATCAGTTATTTTTCAAAAGGATTCTCTTAATGGGGTTTGTCCATCTCTTCTAGATCCTTACCCATCAGGGTTCATAAGGACTAAACTACAGTAAATTGCCAAACCAGTCTACCACAAAGTTCTTGTTTCTGGGAAACGTTTTTGGTCATTTTGTTTTAGGGGAAGCATTAAGGTCCACAAATGTCAATTGAGCACTTGTTTTTTCACTTGCAAACATTCTGAAGTTCAATTTGAATGATTATCTTAGGATCTAATGACTCACTTAGGTAGCAACTTATCTAAATTAGAGCCCATGTACTCAGAAACAATGAGAAACAACTAATAACGGTGCCTAATTTTCAATGAATGTCTTAGACACTAAGAAAATCATTATCATTATTAATAAGCAATTACTTTGTGGTGGACACTTAGGCTACAGAGATATAAGGCTAAGGAAAGTCTAATAAATATAAGCCACACACAGGGCCACACAAAACAAATAAGCAACTAGTGAGTGATCAGGAAAGCTTAGGGCAAACAAAGTTTCAGAGAGCAAGTGAGACTTCAGCCACCCTAACAAAAAGCATAACACTTAAGCATACTTGAAGTAAAGGAAGAACCATTATAGGTAAAAGAACCTGCAAGAAAGTGTGGGATGGTTTGGGTGTTACCTTGTTTGGCCAACAATGTCCTACAGAAGAGCAATGGGAAATAAAGCTATATAGTGAAGAATTAACCTTACCCAAAGAGAGGTCTGGCCTTTGCCCTCAGATACTAGGAGTTGACCTCTAGGCTTTTGGAATCTCTTCCCTAGTAGATAGGTCTTTGTTGTTTGTAAGTTTTTTGTTGTTTGTAAGCTTTGGCCACTGACAATCTAACAATGTGATTTGTGATGGGGCCCTCAGAGCATGCGGTATGCTATGACCTCCAAATGAATGACTAACAGTATTAGCCTCACCTCTGGGAGTAGTTGGAGACTAAAGGTCAACCACACAAGCAGTATGTGATCAAGCCCCAATAAAAGCTGGACACCAAAGGCTCAAGTTAACTTCCCTGGCTATCAATACCTTGTGTGTATTACCACATATGGATGGTTACTGGGAGGAGGTAATGCTGTCCACGACTCCAGAGGTAGAGAATGTAGGAAGCCCTGCATTTAGACCCATCCTGAACTCTGCTCTATATGTCTCCTCCTTCACTGATTTTAATTTTTATCTTTTTGCTGTAATAAAACTATAATAGTAAATATAACATTCCTGAGTTCTGTAGTCATTCTACCAAATTATCAAAACTGAGGGTGATTATAGGGACCCTCATATATGTATCCAGATGGTTTAAAGTGAGGATGGTCCTGGGACCACCACACTTATGGCTGATATCTGAAGTGAAGACAGTATTGTGGGAACTATGCCCTCAGACTGCACAGTTGGTGAAACTCATGGCAAAAGCTAAAGAATTCAGTTATGTGGATCATTGCCCACAAGCATGCAGAGTTTGGTTATACTGCTGTATGCCATTAAGTTCTTGAACAAAAGAACATGATAAGCAAAGTATAGTTTGATCTCATAGTAGTTCAAAAGAGGGAAGCAAGGAGAGTGGGGGACCCTTTGTTTATATTTTTATCTATCTATCTATCTATCTATCTATCTATCTATCTATCTATGAGAGAGAGTGCACAAAGGAGAGAGTGCCTGAGTGGCAGAGGAGTGAAGGGGAGGGAGAGAATTTCAAGCAGACTCCTTGCTGAGCACTGAGCCCCACACTGATCCCCAAGGCTGGATCTCTTGGGGCTTGATCTTACAACCCTAAGATCAGGACTCTGAGATCATGACCTGAGCAGAAACCAAGAAATGGATGCTTAACTGATTGACCCACCCAGGTACCCCTTCGAGGACTCTTTCTTGTTCAGATGTAGGAAAATTATGGTCTGGATCAGGGCTGAGGCTAAGAAAGGGGAAATGTATGAATAATAATATTTATTTAGAGCATATGCTGCAGCAGGCATCATAAATATTCCATATACATTTTTTTCTTTTGTTTTTGTCTTGTTCTAGTGTTGTAGGGTTTTGTTTCTGTTTTTAATGTTCATGGTCCCTGCTTTATTTTCATTTGGTCACACAGATTTTAAAACACACTCACAAAATACCCAAACATCTAGAATTAGAAGGGCATAAAACAAGGGGCTTACCAGCTAAAAGAAAATCCTGGGCTTCAGAACAAAACAGTACTAATTGACTATTGGTTTCGCCAAAATTCCTTTGGTAAATACACAAAGATGTTTTGTTTTAGAGGGAAAGATTTAGGGACAAGAGTCAAGCTCCCTGAAGCAGGGTGTGACTTCTCTCCATATGCTTTTAATCCTAAAAACCATCTTATAGACAACCTTATTATTTCTGTTTTACAGATGAAAAAACTGACCCCCAGAGAGATTAATTTGTCCCAAATCACCCAGCAGGCAAGTGGCAGAGCTGAGATTTAAAACCAGCTCAAATCTGACTGCAGATCCTGAATCATAACCATTCTATTAAATGAGCTCTACCTCATGTAAGACATTGTGTTAAAAGTATCAATAGTATTTGCTGGCCAACTGGATATAAGAAAAGAGTACAGGGTCACTTCAGAGTTTAGAACATTGATAAAGGAAAAGATGTAGTGGACCCTACAGCCCAATTCTTCTATTTCACCATGAGCAAAAAGGACATGAAGAGATCTGGGTCATGGCCCCAAATGTGCTACTAAGAAGAGGACCTTGGCTAAGTCACTTAATTTTCCTGAGCCTCTGGTTCTTCAATTGGCATAAACCCCTAAGTTCTATGCCAGCCACAAGAGGAAGCATAGTGAATGGCCAGCAGCATGAGCTCTAGAATGAAAGAGATTTGGGTGATAGCTTTTGCTAGCTATGTGAACTTAGGCAAGTAACTGAGCCTCAGTATTTTCATCTGAGATGTAATATATATGTCATAGGGATGTTGTGAGGACATCTACTGTAATAAAATAATCTGTGTGAAGCTTTTAGCACAATGCCTGGCATATGGCTAAGCATTAGATACATGGTGGTTTTATTGTTCGTATCCAAGCTCTAACATGCTGTGAGATAATGCAGAATTTATTAGCCCTCAGCCCCCCCATTCCAAATAATTCCATTGGCCAAACTCAAAGGTGAATAACTAATTTGTCAATTCTTATTAATAAAGATATGAGAGAAACTAACATTTTAAAGCTACCTTTATGTAAATGTATATTCTGTATTCTACTGTGTGGCTTTCATTGCTCTCCGGTGCTGTGGTAATACAAATGATAAGCATACAAGTTCTCACTGACATGTAACCAAATGGTGAAACAACAGTAAAAGACAATAACATAGGATGAAGATCCAGCATCACATCAGATCTCGACCAAAATACAAATAAATCTTCACTTCCCTAAGGCATAACAAAGCAGAACCTAGATTCCCAAGTACTTATTCACTTTTTTTAATCAACTCCAAGCAATAACTACTTAAAATTTAGCCAAAAGATTATTTCAATTTTCTTTCTTTTTTTTTCAGTAGTGGCCATGAGAGATAGTATGACCTCACTCACATGTCTATATAATGAGTTTACCCTTAGTGAATGAAGGAAAATCCTTTAAATACAGAGATTATTACAAATCGGCATCCCTGGGATCCCTGGGTGGCGCAGTGGTTTGGCGCCTGCCTTCGGCCCAGGGCGCGATCCTGGAGACCCGGGATCGAATCCCACGTCGGGCTCCCGGCGCATGGAGCCTGCTTCTCCTCTGCCTGTGTCTCTGCCTCTCTCTCTCTCTCTGTGACTATCGTAAATTAAAAAAAAAAGAAAAATCAGCATCCCTGCTTACTAAGTATGTAGTGTCCTATAGTTACTCATTAATAGATCTGTTAAATATCCTCATCATTTACTGGGAGTATGTTTGGGTCTAAACACTTGTTCATTGATTCTGAATTAGAGGCACAGGGAAGTGAAGCCCAATCAGAGATAAAATTAAATACAGAGCAAATGTGATTTAATGACATAGTCATGTATGATAGCAACTTTAATTCTATAATGCAGTGTTTCCCCGTAATGAAAAGAAACACAAGGAATTGTATGAGCACAATAGTTCCATCAACATTAACTTCATAATGCAGTATTTTTCAGTAATGAGTGGAAATAAAAGGAATTGTATGAGTCACAGTGAAGCATGCAGTGAACTGTATGAGCTGTAGTTAAAATAATGAAGGTAAAATGGGAGAAGCATCATTCCCTCTTCAAAGTGGTTCCTAGTCTCAGTCTTTCTGTTTATTAATAGACTATAAGTTCCCTGAGGGTAGAAATCCTGTCATGTTCACCCTTATAACCTCCAGACACAGTACTTGGCACATACTAGATTCTCAACAACTACAAATTGAATAGATGAATTGTAAAAATTTTTAATTATAAATATTTTAAAATCTATTTTTAGTTTGTCTGATGGCTAATGTAACATTTCACTGTTCCTGTCTCCATTTATACAATTAAAATTGAAATTAGAAATTAGAATTATTATTGATATTATTTTATATAATTATTTTTCCATGTTTGCTACCTCGTCTTTCAAGATTCACTTCTTTCCCTCACTGGCTAAGGGAAAGGAAAAATACCAACGTGAAAAATGGGGGTCTAGAGGTCATGCCTGAGAGTTTGACACCAAAAATAAAAATATAGGGGCAAGCTGGGTGGCCCAGCTGTTTAGCGCCGACTTCAGCCTGGGGTGTGATCCTAGAGTCCCAGGATCGAGTCCCACGTCAGGCTCCCTGCGTGGAGCCTGCTTCTCCCTCTGCCTGTGTCTCTGCCTCTCTTTCTCCTTGTGTCTCTCATGAATAAATAAATAAAATCTTTAAAAATTTATATAGGGATCTCTGGGTGGCGCAGTGGTTTGGCGCCTGCCTTTAGCCCAGGGCGCGATCCTGGAGACCCGGGATCGAATCCCACAGCAGGCTCCCGGTGCATGGAGCCTGCTTCTCCCTCTGCCTATGTCTCTGCCTCTCTCTCTCTCTCTCTCTCTCTCTCTCTCTCTGTGCTATCATAAATAAATAAAAATTAAAAAAAATAAAATAAAAATTTATATAGAACCAGTTTCCATTATTATTGAAGAAATATGGTTCTCAAACCAAATCAATAGACATTTTCTAGGTGCCCACTATGAAAAAGCCAAATGCACAACAGAGAATACTAAGATTTGCTTCTTAGGAGATTATGACTTAGGAAGGTTGGGATTTTTATATAAATTATTTGCTTCCATTAATTCCTAGCTTTGTCCCACTGCCATTTAATATTGTTCCATGCAGTAATACTCACATGCAACTCTGACTGTCTCTACTTTGTAGAATAATTTTGCCAAAGGTGGTATGTAGCTTGTTCAAGAATAAGTGTATACACTTGTTCAGGGCAGCTTGTCCCCTCCTTATACTGCAGGCTGGCACTGCAAAGCTGAGTGAAACCCACAATGCCACAGGAAAGGGACAGTGAGGTAGAAAAAAGTTAAATCAGGCAAAATAACTGTCAAGCCCTGATTAAACAATGGTACCTCCTTAGCACAATATTTTGAAGCTCTCAGAATTCTGAGCCAGGGCGACTGCAAAGTGATGGGCCAGTTAAATGCTTTAGAAAATATTCCTAGTCATTTGTGGTATGTTTAGTTGGCTTTTTGTTTTGGCCCAGGTTGTGTTGTTTTTTGTGTTGCTCAGCATTGCTTCAGACTGTGTTGGTATATTCAAAGCTAGGGCAGCTTGTTTGATTGGAACACCATCCCCTAACATCTGGACTCTCCCTGTTTCTGTCAATCGAGTAAGTGGGTTTACATGACAAGAGATTTATATGGTTTGAGAAGGCTGTGTAAAACTCATTTAGAGAAGTCCCAGGGCCGAGGTTAATTTGCTTGCCAGTTATCTGGATTTCTAGATCTTTTATTTCTTGGACATCAGTGGCATTTTCATTTCTTCAGATAAACTATTTTGAGTTTATGCTAGACTCTGCTGGAAAGAGGCTTTTGCCTCCCCCACCATCAACCCCCAAGACAGCGTCTTCAGCAGTGACAGGGCATGACTCTAAGCCTTTCTAAACTCTATGCTCTCTTTCTCCATCTGTGAAACAGGAAGGATCCCTTGACCACCAGTTAGGGATTGACTACTTTGACTACCTGCAGCAAATTCCTATTATGCAAAATGTTTAGAATGTTTCAACCTTACAATTTACAATTTCCATATAGGGGTTTTTCACTGAACTTTCAAAACTTGCCCCCAGGAGAGATGACCTCCCTTCGGTCACTGCTGATGTGACCACTGTATCCTCGTTACAGACGGGGAGAAGTACATAGCTTATTTACTCCAGATTTTAAAACACACTTCCTTAAATGAAGAAGTCTATCTTTCTAAAGAAATTTCCCGCTGTTTTTGCTATACTGAATGCCTTTTAGCTCTAAGAAACTGATTTAAGTTAAAAAAAGAAAAGTGGGGGGGGGGACTTAACCAAATCACTGCAACATACTGTATTAACAGCATGCCTAAGTGCTAAGCTCACTGCCATTTTACTCAAATGCCTGCATTTTCTTCTTTTGCAGATATGATTTGCTCTCCACCTAACAGCCATGCATAAACTGTAGATCGCTCCATCTCTCTGCCTTTTGAGTTGAAATCCTAACTCCAGTTATATTAATTTACCTGAAAAAGATGGATGCACTCAGGTTACTCTGAGTTTGGCAAGGTTGGCCTTTTCTTATGTCGTCAGCAACTTGATTTGGTAACATGCTTGTTTTCAGCTATGAATTAGAACAGTTAATTCTCTGGGGTACCTGGGTGGTTCAGTCAGTTAAGTGTCTGACTCAGTTTTCAGCTCAGGTCACGATCTCGGGCTTATGATCTCAAAGTCATGAGATCAAGCCCCACATCGGGCTCTGTACTCAGCACAGAGTCTGCTTGAGATTCTTTCTCTGCTCTCCTTTCCCTCCTGCTTATGCTCACTCTCTCTCCCTCTAAAATAAATAAATCTTAAAAAAAATAAGTTGCTTATCCTCAAGTAAAGGATACACAGGACCCAATCTTCAATGTCTGTAGCATTGTTTGTTACCACTTGAACTCTCGATTATGCTGTGCTCCATATACAGAGTAAGGTATTGTTTCTATTGTTTGCCTGGGCGTGATGGATTTATACCAAACCAAGCACATACCCTTACCTGGGCTTCCTTGGAGCCAGTGTTGAGATGGGATCATGGGTGCTATCAGGAATAGAGAAACCAGGAAAGTTAATTGGAGGAATGGAAGCTCTGTCTGTAATCTCATTCACAGAGTTTTACTGATCAAGAACTTTGGTCATTGAGATCAATGCCTCCCCTAACTGGAAATACTCTTATGGGTCCTGGACCAATCAAGGTGAATTAAGTAGGCTCAGCTGCTACCTTGCAGGGATCTGCAATTTGGTTGGTACAAGCAGTAAGTGTTGTTAGAGAGCTCTAGGACTTTCAACTTTGCAATGGGTGGGGGAGGGGGAGCTGTTGACAGAAGATCAGACACTTCTTCACAGGTAGTTTGGTGGTACGTCGACAATTTACCCTGACTCCTCTATCTGAAGAATTAAAAAAAATCTAACATTATTTGAATCTTTAAGCTGTTAGAAGAAGAAATCAAGATCTCCATTTTGGCTACAGGGTAGAAACAATCAGAGTGATTTACTGGGCACATTTTGTGCTCATTTCACTTGCAGAAAGCTTGGGACCCCCCTAGAGGAATAAAGGATGAATATTTATTGGAGCCTAATAATAGTGGTAAAACCAAATTTGTATTTTTTTCAGTGAAAGAAATAAGGTGATATTTTTGTATTTCCCTCAGGAATTCTGTCTCAATAGTCCATTTTTGATACATATTCACAATCTACCCTGGTAATATGCTGAATACTTATAAACACAACATTTTCTAGCTATATTGGTATTTCCTGTATTCACTGTTAATCGAGGATGCAGTCAGGCTTCCAATCAATATCTACAGAGTACCTACCATGTGTCCACAGGCACAGGGACACAAAAATGAACAAAATTCAGTCCCCACATAAACTCCCCCCACATAAACTTACAAGTAGCATGTAATTCTCTCTGTTAGAGGAGAGTATTGTTTGTATTATTTGTCTGGCCATTGCTTGCCCCTAGTTTTACTTTTTATTTCATCTTCTACTTCTCTGCCCCACTGTCCCACCCCACTGACCCCCAGGGTGTCCCTCCAATTCCAAGCACGTGCCTGCTGTGTGCCTCCTGTTCCCTCTATTCCAAGATGTCCCTCACTTCATTCAGGGTTCTGACCATGCCACAGAAAACTGCAATCCCAGTTGCTGTCTCAATCCCTACAGGGCTGTATTTTTCTTCTGGCACTATCACCACCTGATATATAACTGCTTGTTACTTTGTACATTTTCTACCTTCCCCCACAAGAGACTAGGTCTGTCTTGTGCACTGCTACATTACCTGCCTAATATAATGCCTAGCATATTAATATAATGCCTAGCACAATAAATAAAAGTATTGATTCAATGTCTTAATGAAGAGTCAGCAAGACCCGATCCAGAACCCAAGTGGAGAGGTTGGCCATGGAAAAAACAAATGGCACAACCCTTCCTCTGAGAAAAGAAGAAACAAGGTAAAGACGGGCCTTTATTTGATAAGTTTAGTGATAATTGGAAATGGGGGGACATTGGTCAGTTTCACACTTCAGAACCTATAATTGGGAAGGAGGGTTGGTGGAGCAAGGTGATCCATTGGGAGTGAGGACAGGTGAGATTAAGAAGTAATGTAAAGAAAGCATTACAAGTTAGGAATTAAGGCAGATAGGGATAAATAAAAAGACTGCCAACAGCAGTAGTCTAGTTGGCCCAGAATATACAGGTCAATGGATCCAGATCTCAAGAAAGATGGAGAGTTAAAACTCCAGGACTGGAAAACACTGGCATACAGGTAGTAGTGGCAGCTGAGAGTGGGAGCTAAATCAGAGAGGGTTTAGAACAAGTAAAAAGTATGCCAAGGGTAGACCCCAGGAAACTCTAAACATTCAAAGTGTGTGTGAAGGATGCTGCTGAAAGACTGAGAAGAAGCCTGCTGGGCAGTAGGAGGTGAAGAGGAAAGATGGAATGGGGAAATCCAGTGAGGAAAGAGCTTCAGAAAGAAGGGAGGTGTTGGGGCAGCCCCGGTGGCTCAGCGGTTTAGCGCCGCCTTCAGCCCAGGGTGTGATCCTGGAGACCGGGGATCCAGTCCCATGTTGGGCTCCCTGCTTGGAGCCTGCTTCTCCCTCTGCCTGTGTCTCTGCCTCTCTCTGTGTGTCTCTCATGAATAAATAAATAAAATCTTAAAAAAAAAAGAAGAAGGGAGGTGTCGGTGATGTCAAATGCCGGAAAAAGGTTGAACAGAAAAAGAACCAATTATTCCAGCTAGTTATTAAAGAATCAAAGGTTTGGCAATTATCTTGCTACTAGATGTTTACTGATTCTGTTGCATTAAAACAATGCTTAGTTTACTTGTTAAACTGCTAGGTCAGTAGTTTCTAAGCAGGGTTACACATTAGAATCTGCCAGTGAGTTTTTAAAATACTAATACCTGAATTTTCTCCCTGAATAATTATAGCAGAATGTCAGAGAGGTAGGGCCCAGGCATTAGTTGATTATGAAAGCCTCGGGGGATTATAATATGCACCCAGGATGAGAAGTACTGTGCTAGGGGAAACTGAACTTTCCACAAATAACCACATGGGGAACCTCCATATTTGGCACATACTGGAAAACCCTAGCCCACCCAACAGGGTAAAGACAGAGAACTTTGATCCTTGGGCTAATGGGAACAATCTGTTGGGATGCTGGTGGACTTTTCTTAGGCACTTAAGCCCAGGGATAGAATGGTCACCCTCTCTGGCAGGTACACGCTGCCTATTTGCCTCCTTGGTTTGGCAGATCCTTCAAACAAAGATCTTCCATCTGTTCACATCATCATAACCATCATCATATCCATAGCTCTCTGTTGTACCGGCACTTGCTAAGAGTATTACATGTATTAACTCATTTAACATGACATTCCTATGAAGTTGGTAGTTTTTAACACCATCACATGAGATGAAGAAACCAAAGCTCATAAAGTGACTTGCCCAAGGATCACAAAGCTAGAAGAAGGCAGAGCTGGGACATTAATCCAGCCCTGGCTCATTCCAGAGCCTAAGCTCTGAACCATGTCTACATCATACTACTCCACAACACTGCTGGAGTTGGAATCCTCTACCTGCCTGAGCACTTTTCCCTGCCTGAGCTTCCTAGGAGGACTGCTTTCTCAGCTCTACCTCACCCTAGGTTGGGCACTTCCTTGCAAGATTCATGCACAACTGCCCAACATCCAGTGCTAATATTTAACCCTTTCCTTGTATTAAGGTAAAGATTTGTCTTCTACCTTCAAAGCACATTGACTTCCATTAAAAGCAATTAGAGTTACCAAAATTCTAGTGCAAATGAGAACTGACTCTTAAAAATCCATGCAAGCAGAACACAGAATTAAAATCAAAGATGTAAAAGTGTTATTTCCATGACTTCAGCAATTAGCTCTCAGAAAAGAGCATTCCAGAGTTAAATAGAAATTCATGAACTAACCAAATCAACCTTTATTAGTGACATTGTATTTCAACAAGGCATTACTTACTATAGAGCAGGTGGTGGTTTGTTTTTCATGCATTTAGGTTTTGGATCATTTCTGCTATAAGTACTTCCATGTTTGCTGTATTTCTACATCCAATAACCCATCACAAAGAGAACTTATTTCATTAGAATACTTTGTTCCCTATGTATTAATCTCTGACTCATTGAAAGCACTTAGAATGCAGGGGGGTGTCCATAGGGGGCCCTTCACTTATAATTATCATCCCCTTAGGATCCAGTAACCAAGCCAGCTATGAGGTGGTGCACCAGTGAAATTTGCCCTTAATGCTGTGATAAATCCATACCTAAATGAGTGCAGTTAGTGAGGACTGGGAAGTCACCCAAACTTACCAAAAACATCATCATCTCTACCAAACTAACCTTGTTGGGAAATTTATCTTATATAAAAGCTTCGCTACTTGTTTGAAGGTGGGTCTTTGGACTGGGTTATTTTTCTTATACCTCCTAATCAACTTCAGTGATCAAGAGTAACACCAGGCATTGATTTACTGATACTCTGAATAGAAATGCAAAATTGAATAACTTGGAATCATCTTAGTCCCAGGGTTCCCCATCTTTGTTAATGTCAACTCCAGGGATCCCTGGGTGGCGCAGCGGTTTAGTGCCTGCCTTTGGCCCAGGGTGCGATCCTGGAGACCCCAGATCGAATCCCACGTCGGGCTCCCGGTGCATGGAGCCTGCTTCTCCCTCTGCCTATGTCTCTGCCTCTGTGTGTGTGTGTGTGTGTGTGTGTGTGTGACTACCATAAAATAAATAAAAGTTTAAAAAAAAAAAAAGTCAACTCCACCAGCCCGGAGGATTTGATTGAGCTTTACGTTCAAAAGCATGAACTACTAAATCAATGCATGTGATTTTTATAAATTTTACAAATATGAAATTTGATTATAAAATTAAATATACCTTTTTAGGCCACTTATGAAACATGCTCTTGGGCGGGGGACCATCCCAGGATTCACTGATGTAGTCCCTTTTTTTATTTTAAAAATAAGGAAACTAAAGCCCAGAGCTGCTAGGATGCCAGAGGCTTGGAGGTTCAAGCACAGAAGGGTAATTAATGCTCTGCCTTAGGCTAGATCAAAGAACTCCATAACATCACTGGCAGATCTTTTCCACTCCACCACTGTGCCATGAACCCTTTCAAAGTCATAATTCTCATTCTGTGTTTTATCAAATTAATTATCATTAACACATATCACATAACACATAAACAGAAATCATCATAAACACATATGCATGTCTAAATTCCAAAGTGATGGGTGTTGTAGCTCCACAGCTGTATATGTGGATGGGGCATGCTGCATATGAACATGCTTACCTTGTTTTTATCATCATATGTGTCACTTTGTCATCATGTTTTTAATAGCACCAGAGCTCTCCAGAAATACTGGCCTGCCATCTCAGGATTCTGCTGTCTCTTCCCTCTCTACATCTTCTCCCTAAAAGGTTTCCTCTCCATCTATGGCTATATTATAGCCCTAGATGGTGGTGGTCCCCAAATTTCCATCTCTATCTGAGCCTCTGTTCCAAGTTCTTGACACATATTCAAATTGCCTACTGGATCATCTCTACCTGGACGTGGGCTTAGAAAGGCCAGGAACATGCCAAGAAGTTCTCACTTGATGCATTGGTTACTCTTGTAGATATATCTCTTTTCAAGAAATAATATGTATTCATGCTTAGCTGATGTGATGGCTTCAGATGATGATCCAGTTTCCTTTCCCTCCTCACCTCCTTACCTTTGCATACTCTATGGACAAGGATGGTGATTCTCAGGCTTCCCTGTAATTAGATCCTCAAGAGAGAGACCCTGGAATGCCTAACAGAACAAGATTCTTCCTTCTATAGAAGGGGAGAAAAGAATTGAAAAATGAAAACAACTTAGCATTAGAAATAATCAAAACAGAAGCATGTGCCAAACCCTCTAGAGAAAAATATAATTTAACCTCTCTGAAAATTATGCTCACTTTCAATTATTTATTTATTCATTCATTCAACTAATATATACTGAGCACCTACCATGTGCCCACCATGATCTAGGCCCTCAGAATATAGCAGAGAGCAGAGCAGACAAAGGCCCTGCTCTCAAAGAGTATATAGTCCAGAGGCAGAAGATAGCAATCCACCAAACATATATAACATATATAATTTGTCAGTTTGTGATAAGACAACAGAAGAGTTTAGGCAAATGAATCTATATCAGTGATGGACCATGGAATCTGTGCCAGCTGAGGAAGAAAATGGGGTATGAGAGGAAGTGAGTACAGTGAGTTCAGTGATTGGATGTCCCACCTAATACATTGGTGAAGTTGGGAAACTAAAGGAATTCACTAAAAAAATAGGAGATGGAGGTCAAAGGGTGAGATATTGACATGGAGATGTGGAGGGGATCCAGTTATGGGTAATGATAATATCTCAGGTGTGATATAGAAATGGGTAGCTGAGGTAGGTGAAGAACAAGATCATGGGAGAAACTGACCTGACAAAACACATCATCCTCATGGATACTAAGGTTAGCCAAAATTATAATGAAAGTAAGGCTGGAGAGAGAGAAACAGGGAGCCTAGGACTGAAACTGTATCCTTCTATCAGAGAACTACATAGGAATAAGGGAGCAAGTTGGAGCTTTAAACAGGTTTCTCAATCTCTCTGGGTCTCAGTTGCCTCATCTGAAAATAAAATGGCACAAACAAATCATCTGTAAGGTGACTTCTACCTAGTAACTCTAGTTTTAGACAAGCTGAGATGGTTGATTCAACCCTTTGGCCTCCCTCTGACAAGAAAAATGGGTCAAATTAGCAAGTGTATCAATTTGTGATTCATCTGTTAAGCAGTATTTAGAATTACACTGTGAATTAGGCATTCCTTTATGAAATCTAGTCTTGAGCCCTTACTAAGTACCTTAATTAATCATGAGGGAAAGAAAATTGAATTTTGCCACCAATACAATTTTGTCTCTCTTTTCATTCTGTTTATGTCATTCCCACCATTTAAGAGCTGACAATGCTCCTTTCTGATCAAGTGTGACTTTCCCAACCTGGTATTTAAGAATCTCCACCAAAGGCCCATCCTAGTAATCCAGTCATTCGCAGTGCTTCCCAACATGGGCTGACCAGCTTTAACAATGCTGCTCAGGCCCTTTGTTTCCCATTGTCCCATACAACCCACACTCTCTCTGTCCCACAATACATAGTCAGCTCACTTCTGTAGAGGACAAAATGATGTCAGCCACGAATTCCATGTATGGTTAGTGCTCAGTATAGAAATAACCTTGCTCACCTGCACTTGTTAAAAAGTATATCTACTTTTAGATATTTATGACATATAGTGATTAGTATGAGCCAATCCCCATGACAACAGTAAACTGTTGTTTGGTTTTGTTTTAGTCTCTGTGGGATTACACTTAAATTGCATGGTTGTTGCTGAAAATTAATTTACTTAAACATATATTAAAACTGGGGAGGGGCACCTGGGTGGCTTAGTCAGTGAAGTGTCTGCCTTTGGCTCAGGTCATGATCCTGGGGTCCTGGGATCTAGCCTGGGATTGAGCCCCAAGTCGGGCTCTCTGCTCAGCAAGGAGTCTTGCTTCTCCCTCTCCCCACAACCACCCCTACCCCTGCTCATGCTCTCTCTCTCTCTAAAACAAATAAATAATATCATTTTTTAAAAACTGAAGAATAACAAGATAATTTGTGGAAATAGGAATAGTGTACGAACCCAAATCCTGTAGTTATTGGTATAAATTCTCTAATACCATCAAAATGTCATGATTCCTCTGATCTGAGAGTTGAGACATATTTTCTTAATATATACTATCATCTCTACTTCTGCTCCTCTTTGCATTTATTTAAACATGCCAAGAGCCATCAATAATGTTCAATTGTTCTGTTGAAATTCTCATGTCCCTTGATTTATCTCTTAAATGGCATTCAGAAAAAATGAAACTATTGGTCAATATATACAATTCCCAAGGGTTTTACATTTAAAATAATGAAATGAAAAAAATAAATAAATAAAAATAAAATAATGAAATGAAAACTAATTTCAAGAAACCATTCCCCCACCCTCCTTCACCTCCTATTTCTCTTACAGACAATGTCTTTATGACAGTTTTATTTTCTGTTGACAATATGTATAATTTTTGTGATCTGTTGGAATTTATAATAATTTCTTAAAATAAATAAACAAATCCTAAGAGTGAGGAGAATTTATTTAAGGACTCAACATCCTGGGGAACAAAACCCATGCTCAACATCATTATGATTGGAATGTGGTCAAATGAACCAAATCCCAGAGGATTCCTGTGTTCCAGAGGCAACCAGAGTATTTTTAGTCCTGCTCTCTCCTTTTAACTCAGTATGCCTAGATTTGGATGGGGAAATTCACCCTAATATCTAGAAAACTATACAGTATGGAATTTTTGTTCAGTGCTTTTTCAAAAGCATAAGCTATTCAAACATAGAGAGATAGATGATAGATAGATAGATAGATAGATAGATAGATAGATAGATATAGATTGATAGATAGTATGTATCTTATTGTCTCTTATATATATGAACAAATCAGACAAAACATCATTCTCTGCTAGGGTAGGGCACACTGCTCATTGCTGAGCAATGGAGAAGCTTTAGTTCCCTGATGGTTCACTTGAAAATATGTTAAGAAAAAAAAAAAAGAAAATATGTTCAATAAAATCTTACCCTGTGGCAATTAAAATTGATAGCATACGTGCAAAAAAACACACATGTCATTTTGATATGAAATCCCTCATCCAGAGCAAATTAAAAATCCACAAAGATTACTCTTGATCTGTGAAATGCAGAGCCACTGTTTGCAGGGGCAGTAGAGATATTGTTTCAGATATGCTCAGCTATACCCATAATTGTGAACGCTACAAGGTCATAATTATCCAGAAAAAAAAGTGAATATTTCTTTCAAATAAATCTGATACACTTGTACATATGTCACATTTAAAAATAAATTTAGGGGTGCCTGGGTGGGGCAGTCAGTTGGGTGTCCGACTCTTGGTTTCAGTTCAGGTTATGATCTCAGGGTCATGGGATTGAGCCCCATATCAAACTATGTGTTCAGTGTGGAGCCTGCTTAAATTTTTTACTCCCTCTCCCTCTGCTCCACACTCTCACTCTCAAAAAAGCCTTTAAAAAATAAAAAATAAAAATAAATAAATTTAAATGTTCATAGACTTGTCTATAAAGGACAAGAAGTTATTTGTTATGCTATTTACGTTGCTAATATCCACTAGGCTATGCATATCAACCTAAACTGTTTTGTTAGTTATATTCAGTAAGAGATATGTTAAAATACTTTTCCCAATTATTCATATGCCTGTTCATTTTCACTGTGGTGTCATATAATCATATATGTTTCCTTCTAGTACTTTTAAAGTTTCAGTTTTCATATTGAAAATTTTTTAAAAATATTTTATTTATTTATTCATGAGAGACACTGAGAGAGAGGTAGAGACAGGCAGAAAAAGAAACAGGCACCCTGCAGGGAGCCCGATGTGAGCACTGGATCCCAGGATGACAGGATCCCACCCCAGGCGTCCCTCATATTGAAAATTTAAAGCTGTCCCCAAATCAATTTTGGATAAGGTGTGCACTAGGGATCTAATATTATTGTTGCCAAATGGTTAGTCACTGAATCCTTTATTCCAACAATCTCTCCATTCCTCACTTATTTAAAATTCCATTTTTATCATATACTAAATTATCTTATTTACTTTGGCCCATTTCAGGACTACCTACTTATCTCTCTGGTCTCATTTCTCACCACTCCTACCACTTGCCTCCATCCTCATCTCTAACCTCTGCCCATACTAATCTATTAACAATCCTAGAATGGACCATCCTCTCTCAGATTTTACCCACCCTGTTTCCTCTCTTTGGAATTACTTTTCTTCTCCCTTTTTCCAGGCAAACTTCTACTCATCCTCCACTCACCTCCCCTTGGGTAACTTCCTTGGTCATTCCCCATGGCCAGTCTGGACTAGATGCTACTCCCATGCATATGACACTCCCTTAGGACTTGTATCAACTGTTTCATAACTCTGCTTATTTGTCTTTCCCACCAGACCAAGATATTCTTGAAGGCAGGGAATATTTCTGATTTACTTTTATAGCCTTAAGTGTCCAGCACAGTATCTGTTAGGCAAATTAATTAGACCTAGCCTGTGCCTGCTACCTGCAAAGACTCCTTGCTGTTGCTTGTACCTATACTCCCTAGATGCCAAACAGGATTTTCTGCTAGCATCTCCAGCCAGGTCTTCCCAGGGAACTGGTGGGTGGGCCTAGTTCAAAATCATCCCTAGGTCTCCCTGTCTAAATATAATCACTCAACCATTCCCATCTATCTCCCAAGACATAACACAAAGCCTCTTTCAAGATAACGCATTCAGATGACAATAAATCCTTAGGAACAATGATGGAAATGGAGTTTGGTTGTAGAATTTCACTAGTTTATGTTTCCTACCACTCAAATGCCTGGCTCTTACTGGAAACCCCAGTTGACAGGAATGTCATCATTGAGCGGAACATCCATCAAGCTTCCCTTTGGGCAATATTCTGTCACAATAACCGCATCTGGCACTTTAAAGCAGACTTCAGTGAATCTGCAAATGTTTGGATGATCTAATTCTCTGGGAAAATCAATAATACAAACCAGAAAGGATTCATCTGGAACATGATCTCCTAATTCCCACTTTAAAATTTGACCTTGTTTTTCTGAGCACATAAAAGAACAAATATCCTCCTGAATTTAGTGTTGTAGACAAATAAAGCTTGCAAGTCCACCCATTGTGATGCAGAATTAAGTATTTAGGAAAAAACATACCATCATCATTACAATTCATTCTAGGTCAGGCACTATATGTCTAATATCTCTTATCTGCACAACAACTCTACTAGGTATAATTATTTCCACTCTAAATAAGGAAACTGAGGCTCAGAGAGGTGAAGTAACTTGGCCAACATCCCCCATAGGTAAAAGAGCCAAATCCTAAGCCTGATTCTGAAATTTCTGAAATCTATTCATGGCTTTCTAACATTGCCATAGTGCATTCCAATAAAAATACAAAAACAAAGAGAAAGTTCTTATACTGAGAAAAGTTTTATTTCTCTCAGGAAATGCTGTTGCTTTGGAAACAAAGGCAATTTTCACAAGCCAAGTAGTCACAGACTATTCAGAGTCTTTCCACACCTGTCTCTCATACATTTGTATCTCTTTAAGTTGGAGTCCCCCACCCCCACTCCTGGAAGGCAGAAGGCTTTCCCCAAATCCCAGGTGTGTGGTTGGCATTTCTGTGTGGTTAATTACTATGTTTGCAAAATCAGGACAGAGGCACATGTGCTGCTTTGCATAAACCAAAGATTAACTTGCAGATTATCCATGAGGATTTTTCCAGTTATAACATTTTCTCCAATCAAAATTCCACCGCCTTTTCAGCTTAAAGCTTCTTTCTCCAATCATCAATCCTTGGATTAGAGCACAAATGAGACATCTTCCAAAGGAATAGCACAAGAGCAGTACTTAACAAACTAATGCTGTTGAGGGGAGGAATATTTATGCTTATTGTCCCAGCTGGTGAATGAAAGGACTTCTGCCGCCCCCCCCCCCCCTTTAGGAAGATCGAATGGAATGTTCTGGTCTCTCTTACCCCTGACTCACTTTCCACTGAGTGCATGGACTATTTGATGGGTCACATAGTGTGTGCTGCGTTTACAGGTGGACATCATCAGTGTACCATTACTGTACTGACCACCATTCCATTTCTGCTCCACATGGCAAGCACCCCTGGGCAGTCCTTCCTAGGCGGGGCAGGCTTGCTATTCTTCTTGTTCAACCTATCATGGGATGAGTAGCAGGCCTGCAGTCTTGGTATGCAGAGGGTTATATAAGTGTCCTTTTATCTTTTCTGCAGGCCTTTACTCACTGACTCACTCTGTCATGTGGCTGAGCATGTGGATCTAATGACTTACATTTGAACTGGGTAGTAGAACCATACACTTCAACTTCACACCAGAGTCAGGTTCACCAATCCAGCTTTCACCAAAGTTTACTTTGGGTTTCAGGAGCTTGTCTACCTATGAAACAAATGGTACTTGTCTATTATTCCTTATGTGTGTTCCCCATTGGTCAAAATCAGAAAGAGAAGGAGCAGTGAATAGCAACCTGAACATCTAACAATTGAGAGTTCTCAGAAATCAGGTTCTGAAAATATCCTCTACCAACATTAGAATGGCTCCAAGTCAAGGGCATTTAAGGAAACCCCTCCTGACTGCAAGATGAGATATTTTAAAAGAATTATGGCATGTTTAAAAAATGATCATGTGTGCCCTGTTTTATAGCCTCCAATATGCTTTTTTTTTCCAATATGCTTTTTATATACATATATGAAGTCAGTGATGTTTCGGTTTCCTGAGCCTAACAAGCTACAGAGTCCTTTGCAAAGGTGAAGAACTAGGAGTTAATCAATATATGGCTGCCAGATTTACAGGCTACCCGAAAAATGAGTTTCAGTGTCCCGAGTACTCTGCAAACTCCAAATGTCATCCCAATTCAGTGTCTCCTAATGGATAGAAACTGTTGCTGGCCCAGTGTCTCCCCATGCATTCCCTAACTTTTTTTATTTGAAGAGGGAAACAAAGATGAACATATTGCCCCATTAGTCTCAGGAGTAAGAGAAATGGGGAAAAAGCAATGTGCCTACTCCCTTATCTTCTCCTGGAACCAAAGTCAGCTATGTGGGGTAGGGAGAAATGGCAGGATTAGAAAGAAGCTAAATTACTTAGGGAAAATGCAGTTCATGATTTTTGCAAACTGATTAAGTTTCTGCCACAACCTGTTCACAAAATAAGGCCTTAAATGTGTCAAAAATAATGAAAGCTTTTAGAATAATGAAAACTATTGTACTTTCGCCACAATCAACGTTCCAATTTTCTAAACATTTATGATATTAATTCTATCAAGCTCTACTACCTTGGTCACCACCACAGTCTTCTAGTCCTAAATGTACCCTCATTTATCATTTTCCATGATAGGTTAAATATGAAATAAAATGTAACATGAATCCATGCAAAGCAAGTAATTGTGTACCGACTCTGAGAAATAATTGGTAATGACTAACTGAAGCACTGTGTTTAGAAGGATTCTTAAGCCGATCAGGCTCAGGGGAAAGAGCACTAATAAAGAGATCCTTGGGGGAGGCTGGGAGGCTGTCAGTTAAGCATCTCCCTTCTACTAAGGTCATGATCCCAGGTCAAGCTCCACATTGGGCTCCCTACTCAGTGGAGAGCACACTTCTTCCTCTCCTGTTGCTGCTCCCCTACTTATGCGCTCTCTCTCTCTGTCAAATAAATAAATAAAATCTTTAAAAAAAAAAAAGATCTTTGGATATGAACAAGGTCCATATGTATGAGCATTGCACATATTTTCCACCATTGATATAAATAAAGTCTATCCTTAGTCCCAAAAGGCTAATTCAAAAGGACATCGGTAGGGAGGTCTAGTGTCACAATAAGATATATGAAGATTTGGAGTTTGAACTGACTACAAGATTAACATGAGCCTACAACATGAAGGCACCGACAGAGAGAATGATGCTATCTAGGGCAGCAGGGGTGGAGGTATGCCATGAAGAGTTAGGCAGGTATGTTCTGCTCTGCACTGGCAGGATCATGACAGGAGGGTTAGGTTCCATTCCAGAAGCCACACTTGGAAAGAAATATTAGTCAACAGGCTGGAGAGTGGTACATTCAATAAAGGGCTTTCGATTCTATGTTTTCTGAAGAAAAACAAGGATGTTCTATCTGGTAAAGAGAAAACTTAGAGGAATCCTGATACCATCCTTCCCAGAAATCCAGCATGCTGCTGCCCCCAAAGTGGACCACCTGAGGTCTTTAGCAGAACAAATTTTATCTAATTAGGTAACCTGCATGAGCTCTCTGGTGTGTTTACCTGTCTGCCACTACTGTGGTATGCCTGCTGTACCCAGATGTCAAACTAGCAGGCTGGGATCAGTTAGCAAGTGTAATTAAAGCCGAATGTAATTAATAATATAATAGTGAGATATTCTTGTTTAATTTCCTGAAGTTGGGAGATGATGATGTTCCTAACAAAGGATAATAAATATAAATAAAGCTCCTAAATTCAGATGAGCATTTGAGCCATATCCAAATAACTATTCACCAAGCCATTGTCACCAAGTGGAAATTCACTGGCCCATACACATGTAGAATAATTATCTTAATTAATGATCTTATGGCTCACTATCAATAGACTTAGATGTCCCTGCTGTCTTTAAATGCTTAAAAAATAGCTGATGATTGCACAATTTGAATGTAATACCAATGAGCTATATACTTACAAATGATTAAAATGATAAATTTTCTGTCATGTATATTTTGCCACAATAAAGAAAAATGTTTTTTTTTAAAAAGAGCATAGTGTAGTGGTAAAAGCATAGGCTTTTGAGTCAGCTGGAAAGGAGCATAAATTCTGGAGCCACTTACTGGTTCTGTGACCTCAAGCAAGTTGATAAACCTCTCTGAATCCCAGTCCCCTGCAAAGTGGAGTAATAATGCCTACCCATTAAATGAGGTAAATACTTGGAGGTAAGGAGTAGGAATGACACATAGAAAGCACCCAGGGCAGTGTTACCTGCATGGCTCAGTGGGTTATGCCCTGCCTTTCCCGTGCTCGCACTCTCTCTCTCTTTCTCTCTAAAAATAAATAAATCTTTAAAAAAAAAAAAAAGAAAGAAAGAAAGAAAGCACCCAAGGTGTGACATGGCAGCTGAGAATGGATTAGGTTCAACATAAGGACCAGGCGGTAGAAGTTCAGGAAGACCACTGGCATTCAGGATAAGGAAGATGTGCTAACTTAAGAATTTCTGACAATGGAAGAGACACCTCCACAGAAAGACCATAGCTGTGCAAAACCAGAGCCCAGAAAACCACAGCCATAGAGAAATGATAACCCAAGAACCAGAGATTCAAAAACAATGGTTCACTCCCCAAGACTGAGGTTTCTAACCCATTGCATAGGATGAAAAGGCCACCTGTTAACAGCAAACAACCACTGTATAAAATTCAATTATCAACAAAGGAAGATAGAATTATTCAACAAATTGCACTAGAACAATAAATTAGTTGTATGAGAAAAATTAAATATCCTTACCTCACACTTTTTACTAAATTAATTCTAGATAGTTTAAATAACCCATTGTAAAAACTGAAAATGACATAAATTTTTAGAAAGGAGTTTAAATGTTTGTGATAAACTCACAAAACAATGGATACACTCAAAAGGGAAATATTTATAGATTTGTCTGCATTAAAAGATGAAAATATCTAACTCATTTGATCCTCTTGGGAAGATCCAATTAGATTAATATGTATCAAAATGTTTTTACACACCACACAGTAGAATAATTTAAAAATATTTGGAGTCAGGACACCTGAGTGGCTCAGCAGTTGAGCATCTGCCTTAGGCTCAAGGCATGATACTGTGGTCCTGGGACCAAGTCCCACATCGGGCTCCCTACTTGGAGCCTGCTTCTCCCTCTACCTGTGTCTCTGCCTCTCTCTCTCTCTCTGTCTCTCATGAATAAATAAATAAATCTTAAAAAATAAAATTAAATTAAAATTAAAATATTTGGAGTCACTGTAGGAGGATATACTCTATTCATTTGGTGTTCCCAATTCAAGTTCTATCTTTATCTCAATTTTCATTGGAACATACTAGGTTCATGTTCTAATTTCTTTAATTTTCTATTATTTTTTCATATCAAAGAGCAAAAATACTCCCCCTTACCACTATTTTTCTAATGTCCCTGTATATTCTCATCTGTTGATTTTTCCAGAGGAAATCGAGAATTGTTTTTATTAGCATGGCCCTGATGTTTCTGAGGCAGGGACAAAGCAATGAGAAAACAAGTCACCTTCCACAATTCTCTCAGGCAAGCAGCACTGCCATTTTATGTGAGGTAAAGCAAAGGCAGTCCATGAATGGTTTTTCTCAACCCGACTTCACTGTTCTACAACTTTTGGAAATCCGTATTTTCAGAAGCTTCTCTCACATCAAGAATAATCTAGCTAAACCTATCTTAAACCTGTGAGAATGGGCTGGATTATTATGATAAGTGCTGGGCCTTCTGAGAAATAGTACTACTTAATGGTAATGCCTGTGATGCTTGTAGCAGACAATCTCAAAATTACTTAGAAATCTTAAGGGAAAATTTGTCAGAGAGGTACCTCTTAGGTGAATGCTTTCACATAAAAGCCTAACTGGCTTTTGGGGGGTAAGAGAATATTTTTAGTTAAATAGACTTCCTCCCCAATAACTGATAGAATATTGACCAAATAAAAGTCTCTATAGCAGATTTAAATCATACTAAAAACTGTGAATTTGCATTTTGAGTATTCATCCTTTTGTTTTTTAGGTATTTTCTTGAGAAGCTGGATAAAGATGCATCAGGGGCTGTTAAACTGTTAAAATTATAATAGAAAGTTAGAAGAAGTGTGCTAGGGACTTTAATGAGTAATCTATCATCATGTGGCCCAGAAATCCAGATATTTTCTAAACTAAAGTTGTGCTACTTTTAACCAGTGCTGGGAAGAGTCTGGCTTAATAGTAAAGGAATGTGCTTAGAATCCAACAAACTTGAGTTCTAATCCTGGCTCCATTTTGTACTATTTGAAAGCTCTGGGCAAGTGTATTTATCAATTCTGCGCCTTAGCTTCTTTGTAGATACTGTTGGGAAAATAAAACTGACCTTATAGCATTCAAAATTAGGGGTAATGCATATAAAGGGCCCCGCACAATAGTTGGCACAATGTGGATCCCTAATAAAATATTAGTTATTAATGCCTTCAATAATATGAATAGTCTGAGTTTCCTATTATTTCTAGTCTAAGAGCTCACCTAGAAGAAAGTAAGAGGGTATCAACTACATTGATTGAAGAGAAAAGATTATAAATGATTCTCCTAGTCTATAAAGTTTCTGCTAAGAAAACCAAATCCTTGCCTCTGGCTCGAATAGCATCCAAGTTGCCCACTGGTTGCAGTACAACAATGGGTGCATGTCCCTGCCTGGCACTGAACACACACTCAGAAGCCAGCCTACTAGATCCCATTCTAAGAACCAAGAGAAATTGCACAAATGTTGTCCCTGGCACCCCAGGGATCATGAGACTCCTTTGCCACCACTGACCCACTGCCCAGGCTCCCCATCATGATCCACCAAGCTATATCTGAGTGGAAGAAACAAAACAGTGACATCAGTTTGTGCAACCAACAAAGGGAACAAGCCAATCAGCAAATACTCATTGAAAAAGTATCCATAATAATATTAATAATAATAATAGCTACCATAGACACCCCCACCTGCCACTTTACAGGCCTATTGTTTTTTAAGTATCATAATAATGCTGTGAGATAGGTATTGATATTATTTTACAGAGGAGGAAACAAGGCTCAGAGACATTCATAGTAACTTGCCCAATATCCCATGGCTGGTAAGAATCAGAGATAGGATTCCAATTCAGATCTGTATGACTACAAAACAAAGTCATTCTACCATCATACCATGCTGAGTCTCTAAGAGTCCACAGAATTCTTCATGGGCTTCAGAACCTGACTTACAGACTCTAACCTGGAAGGACCCTTGAAGATTACACCAGTTATTAAGCTGTTGCATCTCAGTTCCAAGCCCACCCTTCCACATTTAGCTTTGTGATGCCAGGGACGATACCCTGCCCACCTCATGTTCCCATTGCCAACTGCTTCCTGTGAGGCTTTTCCAATGGAGGTTGGGGGAACACTGTGCTGGCGTAAGACCTACAAGAGGGAGAGGTAGCCTGCTACTCCCTGCCTGCTTCCCATTAGGTCAGCAGGGCCCCAGCAATGTTTCTTCTTCACCCTGACTTCAGCAGCTTATTCCTATAGCACAGAGATTCCATTTGCAATTTCCTCAGCACCAGCCACATTGTATCACATCCCCTCCTTCCCCAGAGATACCAGGACCTACTAGTACTGGAGAAGCATGTTTGAACAGTCTTAACTTCTTCCCTCTGTTCCCTGAGTCCTAAGTGTGATAGCTGCTTTCTGCAGTTGCTACCTCTGTGTTCCCTGCCTACCTTTCCAGTTCTCTACTATCTGATTAAGAGTTGTTTATAGTGGGGTGGGTGGCTGGATGGCTAGGTTGGTTGAGCATCTGCCTTCAGCTCAGGTCATGATCCCAGGGTCCTGGAATTGAGTCCCACATCAGGCTCCCTGCTCCATGGGGAGCCTACTTTTCCCTCTGTCTCTGCCTCCCTCTCTCTCTGCGTCTCATGAATGAATAAATAAAATCTTTTGAAAAAAAGAATTATTTCTAGTAATTTCTCTGTTAAAATAACTGGCATGGTTTCTATCTCCTGACTGGACCCTGACTGACATAAAGAATTATCTTCTCTAATGCCTTTTGAATAAGAAAACTGAGGCCCAAAGAATTCAAGTGACTTGCCTGTTTGCACAGCTAGCTGGTACCAGGATGCATAATAATGCTGCCACCATTTATACACTTAGAATGTACTACACTCCAATGAAGTACTTAGACCATCAGCCCTACAAAACAAATATGAAAACTGAAGTTCAAAAGTTTTGTGATTTCACTCATGTCGTCTACTTAATGAACAACAGAGGCACAGTTTGAACTGAATTAGCCTAACTGCCAAATCAGGGCTCTTCACCACTATTCTGTGCTTGGCACCTTGAACTCCCTTCACTAAGAGATGCAGAGATGTAAATGTCTCTGCATTTTCAAGGGCTGATGGAGCTTCTAGCTGTGGCCACTCACTCTACTCCTAGAACTGCTCACTTGACGTCAGTAAATTTTTCTTAGCACTCCTGGCACAGAATAAAAATCTAAATATCATTCCATCTACTAACACTTCTTAACCAAGTCCCTAAACCAAAAGGGAAGAAAACAGCTTTTATATCACATCATTCGTCTCCCAAGCTATCCAGGAATCTTTGGGTTGACTGAAGCCCGTCTCATAGCCAATCACAAGGACTCCAAGTCCTAGATGATTCACAGACAAAACCAGAGGAGGATTATTTGGCAATAAGGAAGGAGTAAGATCACAGTTTTGAAACCTATAAATACCTTTCATAACCCTGCTGTAGATTGGGCTGCAAAATGAGAGAGCTCTGATATGCTATGCTATTTACCAGTTATCAAAAAGTTGCACTTCAAAAATATCAATAAACCTCTCTATTACCTCCTGACAGATGGAGTCCAATTAGGAGCTGGGTTTGGAGTCCAGCCACTCACTGGACTGGGAGTTCTGCTGATCACACCTAAACTACAATCAGTTAATCACAAAAGTAGACTGAATGGCTTCCATGCGAGGGATGTTGCCAGCTTGCTGTCTGCTCATGAGTCAACCTGGATGACCAGCAGCTCTTGTTGGGCTCAATACCCTTGTTTATAGAAAGCCTCCTCAGAAAAATTCATCTTCATTCAAATCCAGAATGGAGATGAATAACTCATGAGATCATAACCTGAGTTTAAACCAAGAGTCAGAGGCTTAACTGACTGAGCCACCCAGGCGTCCCTCCAAGGCATTTTTTGATACCCTCATTCTCCTTCACAAGAACTCCTATAAACTGTTTTGCTGTTTACAAAGCACTTTCTTTACATGTCTTTAGCAATATGACATGCCAAAGGCGGGGGGAGGGGAACCAACACCCTAAAATTGCCTGGGTCCTATTAACAGAACAGAGTTCTTCACCCTGTTTATTCAGAAGTTGACATTAGGCATAAAAAATAAGCATGACCTTTTCAGCCATACTCTAGGGAGAAGACACTAAAAATATAGCAATGTCCTCAGGCACATGGTCAGAGCCACTATGAATAACCCTCCATGCTCCCTGGAAATTCAGGCAGGCAACAAGAAGGGGCCTACAGGGCAATGTCTGTGAGGACACAGGGTGAGGCCTTTGTCCTCTAAGAGATGAAGCATGGCCCAGAGTAATGGAAGCCTTGTCCTTTCCTGAGCTGTCAGACAGTCCAGAGGAAGAGAATGAGTGGATTAGGAGAATGGGGGGATTATATAACCCCCATATTATAACCATAATTTCCCTCAATCTTTGAGAATTATGAGCAACAATTTGGAATCAAATTAACTTAGGGTTAAACTCAAATAATGTTATGGTACTGTTGATTAAAATGAAATATCTGGCTATAATAAGTCCAAGTCACTGGGTGGTAGAAGGAGTTAATCCTATATACATATTATCACTTAATAATAACAATAATAATTACATTTATTGAGCCAATCACTGTGCTTCAGCTATATTATCGCATTTAATCTACACAACAACCCTATAAAGAGATACCATTATTATCCTTATTTTACAGTTGAGTAGACTAAAGCTGGTAGCTAGTAAGTAATTTGCACACTACTAGTAAATAATTTAGTCTGGGTCCATGTGACTTGGATTCCAAGAGACAAAAACAGGGGTGCCTGGGTGCCTCAGTCGATTAGGCCTTAGTCGATTAGTGGTCAACTCTTGATCTCAGCTCAGGTCTCTATCTCAAGGTCATGAGTTCAAGCCCCAAGTTGGGCTCCACACTGGGTATAAAACCTACTTTAAAAGAGACAGAGAGAGAGAGAGAGAGAGAAACAGAAAGAATGAGGCCACCTTCCAAAACCAATCAGTTACAGAGCCATTCAGACCAGACTAGCAGGGTCTCCAGATACCAGTCACTCCTACATGTAGACTTCTCCTGAGAATCAAGCAGGGCAGGCCTCTGACTGATGTGAACTCCCTCAGGCCTCTGGGCCGAGTATTCTGCCATCTGCAATCTAGGCTTTACCTCACCTCACCTGTCTGGTCACATCATACTTGGATCCCCAGGATCCCCTGCCCCTACTGTCACCTGTGTCTGTTTACCTGTGTCTGCTTGACTGAGCATAGGCACTTATTCCCAGAGTCTTAAAGCCAGCAAGTCTACCAAGAAAAACATGACCCATCTGTTCTGTCAGTCACCCACTTCAGACTGTTTGGAAGGTCTGCCATAGCTGGATGCTTCTTCTCACCTGCACTAAACTTACAGGGCTCTGAACCCAGCTCTACAGATTGCACTCCCAAGCCTATTTAAAATCTTAAGAGGCAATAAAGCACAGTGGTTACAGCCCACCATACTTGAATTCACTCTCAGGTCTGCCATATAGATGGCAGATGGGTGACCTTATGCAAGTTTCTTAAGCTTAGCTTCAATTTTCTGTCTTTTTCTCTTTTTTCTTTTTTTTTAATTGAGGTGTAACTGACATTATATTAGTTTCAGGTATACAATGTAATGGTTCAGTATTGTATCAGCCTCAATTTTCTTATCCATAAAAGTGGATTTTGAGGATACAAAGTTCCTTGAATGTATGTAGTATTCAGTAAATGTAAATTCCTGTCTCCAAATTCATTTAAATTTTACTTCCCAACCCAAATCTAACTTAAATATTCCTTGGATGCCTCCTACCCAGATGCTACCCAAGGCATAACTCTGAGTCCCTGATTATTTTCAAATCAGAAGGCTTTTCTGAAAACTGATAACTCATCAAACCACATTGAAGCATAGGTATGATTTGTTGTTCACAAAGTACTGGATAAGGAAAATATTTTCAAGAGCAATCTGCCCCCACCCCCAGTCCCCACCCCTAGATGACACACCTGGTTGGCGATAGAGCCAGGATTAGAACCTGGGTTCAAATAATTTTCTGTCACTGCCTAAAGTGAATTAAAAAGAGATATCACTTCTTGGCAAAAAGATGCCATTTATACAGTTATTTATAATAACTGTGATCCTTGGAATCCCGAAAGTCAGGCCATCTAAAAATCCTTTTCTTTCACTTCTGTTGTATTACATTTTCCCACATAATTAGATTTTGGATAGGCTGAGGCTCAAATTAATTTGAATTCCCTGCTTTCATAAGAGCCAACAGTGGAATTTGGTGCCCCAAGAATGGGCTGGGTAGCAGACAGAGCTAGTTAGGGATTCTATTTTGTAGAACATAATCTCTGGGTAATTGGAAAGTTACCATAGGTTACTTAGACTCACTGTCCCTCAGAGTTGGGAAAAACATTAACATTATTTGGCCATTCCTAATTGTGATGATTTCCAAACATCATCAGTCACATGCTACCATCACAATTTGTATAATATCTGGAGCCACTATTATGTAAAAAAGCTTATTTATTTTCTTCAGCTGTGTCTAAATAATATTATCTATTGCAATCACAAGTTGACATTCTGGTTAATATTTTTATAATATGCATTAAAATAAATATACAACTGTTAGCTGTTGGTTTTGTTTTTTTTTTTAATTTCCCATCAGTAATACATAAACCACTACTGGCAAATACTGCCTCAAGAGATGCAGTTTAATAACCTTCTACAAATAACCTTCTACAACAGAGTAAACATTTGATTAACCAACATTCCCTTCACTAGATGAGTGATGGGTATTAAAGAGGGCACTTGTGTTGAGCACTGGGCATTAAATATAAGTCGTGAATCACTAAATTCTATTCCTGAAAACATATTACACTATATGTTAACTAAACAGAATTTAAATAAAAATTAGAAAAAGGGACGCCTGGGTGGCTCAGCGGTTGAGTGTCTGCCTTCGGCTCAGGGTGTGATCCTGGAGTCCCAGGATCAAGTTCCACATCAGGCTCCCTACATGGAGCCCGTTTCTCCCTCTTCCTATGTCTCTGACTCTCTCTCTCTGTGTCTCTCGTGAATAAAAAACTTAAAAAACTAAACAAACAAACAAACAACAACAAAAAAAAAAACAGCAACATCCCCTTCAATAACTCCAGTGAGGGGACTCACCACCTTCTGTTACCTAAAGATTTAGTTCCCAGCTAAATAGACAGCTCTGGAAAAACATCAGTCAGTACCGAAGTGACCAACGGTATATTTCACAATTTTTACACATTTTTTTCAGAAAGAACCTCTTGAGAGAGAACAAGACTTTCAGGTCAGAGGTGGTTAGAATTTCAACTCTACTACCAGTAAGCAAGTGACAACTGAGCTTCAATTTCTTCATTCTGCAAGGGGACAATGATACCCATGACACCCCTCTGATAGGGTTGACTATGGGTTAAATGCATAATAATTGTGAAATGTCTAGCACAGCACCTGGCACAAAGTAATCACCTGCTGAATATGAGTTCCTTTCCTTTTCCATGAGAATATAGCATAAAATAACCTGAAAACACTGACCAATGACTTTCCTTGGTAAAAACTCCTGTAGTTTATCTCCTAGAGGCACTACAATCATTCTGTTTTGCATATGAATTGGAGTCAGTATTTTTCTTCCAGTTTGGCTGGGAGCCTGATTACCTTTCCAAACCATAACTAGGGGACATCATTCTGAATATCAAGACAGAATTTCTGACTGAAATGGTAGAGCCCTCACTGTTGGTTTTCTAGGTACAACAGGTTTCCATGATCCAGGGGAAATCTAGTCTGCCTTTGGGGATGTGAGGGGTAGGCCCACTTGGGTAGGTAGTGGAGCTCTAACCTGGAGGCACCAACCCTGAATTTAGCTGCTTAAACAGGCAGAATTTCAGCAGAAAACATCAATCATCACTGTCAAAGCGCTGGGACCTTTGAATTGAGGCTACATAGCCCAGAAAAAGTAGGAAAAGTAGAGCTGGAGCACAGTCCTAATGAGGTGGGCTGGTGGTCAAAACTTCATCTGCATTCATTTCACTCATTATTATGTGGCATTAAGAAAATTTTCTGCTGAGCAGAGTGACCTTGACATGTGATTTCCTGTGCTCTCTGAGTATATGCAGAGCATTATAAGAAGTAATGATTCCCAAAGAGCCCAACTAATCTGACAAGTTTCATCAGCCTCCAACAGGAGATTTTATCTTTTGTCCATTTCTCCTGGGTTTGTTTTTTTTTTTCTTAGTGTGTTACTATAAAAAGAGAGAGAGAAAGAGAACAAGATCTATAACCTTCAACAATGTCCTTGTAAAAGTTAGAAGTGTGACATAAATGTGATCTTTCACTCATCTTAACTACCAGTCAGCATTTCTCAGCAGGTAAATTAAATATTCACTGGTCCAACTCTCCTCTTGTCTAAATCATGGTAATCTCTAAGCACCCCAGTGAGTTTGGCCTAAGAACCACAAACACTAGACTATCGGGACCAAATGGCATGAATCTAGGTGGCTAGATCCTAACTATTCTAAACTCAACAATTTTGAGTCCACATTTGTGAACATGAGTAGTGAAGGACATGGGAATAAAACCCTGATTCTAGCTGTTTACAAACTTTGTGCGATATTAGTGAAATCTACTATCCAACTTTCATCTGAAAACATCTTATGAAACCATTTTTTCAAAAAAGAAGATAATGAGGGACGCCTGGATGGCTAGCGGTTGAGCTCTGCTTTTGGCTCAGGGCATGATCCTGGAGTTCAGGGATCGAGTCCCACATCAGGCTCCCTAAGGAGAGCCTGCTTCTCCCTCTGCCTATGTCTCTACCTCTCTCTCTCTCTCTGTGTCTCACATGAGTGAATAAATAAAATCTCAAAAAAAAAAAAAAAAAGATAACAGAAAAACTACAAAAATTTTGAAATGTGATTGAAATGTAAAACAGTAAAAATGAATCAAAACATTAAAATTCAGGGGGTGCCTGGGTGGCTTGGTCAGCTGAGCATCTGACTCTTGATCTCAGCCCTGAGTTGGGCTCCACTTAAAAAAAGAAAATTCAGCACAAAATCAATAATTATTTATCAATAGCAACAGTAAGACTACTAATAAGATGATGGTACTCATCAGCATAATCAATCGCAATGGGTTTAATAAGGATTTAAATTAAAAAGCCATATAAATGAGGGGTGCCTGGGTGGCTCAGCCGGTTAAGTGTCTGCCTTCAACTCAGGTCATGATCCTGGGGTCCTGGGATCTATCACCAAGTAGGGCTCCCTGCTCAGCTGGGAGCCTGCTTCTGTCTCTCTTCTTTTGCCCCTCCCCCTGCTTGTGTGTTCTCTCTCTCTCGAATAAATAAAATATTTTTTAAAAGCCATATAAATGAGAAAAAAAGATTTGAGAATTCAACACAATTTTTAAATGTCACATCTTTATTTCAGATTTGTTTTTAATGTTAAAAGACTACATTTCGGGCAGCCCGGGTGGCTCAGCGGTTTGGTGCTGCTTTCAGCCCAGGGTGTGATCCTGGAGACCCTGGATCGAGTCCCACGTCGGGCTCCCTGCATGGGGCCTGCTTCTCCCTCTGTCTGTGTCTCTGGTCTGTGTGTGTCTCTCATGAATAAATAAATAAAATCTTAAAAAAAAAAAAAAAAAGACTACATTTCAGCTTCAAAATAAAAATACTCTATTTTCTAGCCCTTCCAAAGCTATTGCTATTTTTTCCTCCCTACTCTGCCTCTACTTCTCTGTAATCATTCTTTACCAATCTTATGAATTCCTTTCTATTCTATTAAAGGCTCCAAGGAACCTCTCTCTCACATCCCCCCACACACAATCTGCCTCCATGTCAACAAGCTCTATTATCCATCCCAGGGAGGAAAACATTAGTATCAACAATCCTAAACAATAGAAAATGCCAAACTATTGACTTTTAGTATTGGAATATACTATATAGGTTTGGGGCGCAACTGAGCCTTCCTAATAATAGTTTCAAGAATAACGTTTAATGCACTTTGTCAATTTTCTAGATACACACCAAGTGACAGGAGGAGGAACCCACACATTAGAGCATGAGCTGGTAAGAATTTGAGATTTTTAATTTGATACAGTGGATACATGTAAAAGCGATTTGACAGGGAACCAAAAAAAAAAAAAATGCATACGTAGCCCCAGTGTCTTCCCCAAACCACTCCCCACTTCCATGTAAGGAGGAAGTTACCTTAACTTCCAGATCCATTCCTAGCCCTTTATTGAAAAGAATCAATATAATGGAGGAAGAAAGAAAATTAAAGTGCCCAAAAGGCTATGTTGACCTACATATGAAGAGATGAGCAAAGAAGGGAGAAGGAAGAGATAAGCAACTTTATGTAGGTTCAGCTAGGTAAAGACCCAGGAGAGTAGCTTTTACTAGGGGAAAAGAGAGACTTTGGAGCAGCTACAATGTTGGGAAGATACTTTGAGAAGAAAAAAATATGATTTTTAAGAAGCCCTGCATTTTCAGAAAAGACAGAAAGAATGCTTTAATTTGTTTATAATTATTATTTGCTGGTCTATTATTCATTGAATGGGATTCCATGCCAGACTGGACCCTGAAATGATTATCCCTTTATCTGCATAATATCAAGTGTCAACAAGGATTTAAGTTACCAGATTAGTTGGCAACCATTGATATCGGCTTGTATATATGTATGTGTTGTTCTTTTAACACAGCTTGCTCTCCTCTCTCCTATTAGACATACTTTGCCTTTTGTAAAATAAGAATAAAAAATACAGAAAGATGAAGTGCTGGGGCACCTGGGTGGCTCAGTGGTTGAGTATCTGCCTTTGGCTCAGGTCGTGATCCCAGGGTCCTGAGATCGAGTCCCTCATCGGGCTCCCTGTATGGAGCCTGCTTCTCCCTCTGCTTGTGTCTCTGCCTCTTTCTCTGTCTCTTCATGAATAAATGAATAAAATCTAAACATCAAAAAAAAGGTGAAGTGCTTTACCCAAAGTCAAAAGAAGAGTATGTGAAGGAGCTGGGGATTGAACTAAGTCTGTCTAGTTCATCTCTTTGTACAACCTTCTACCCAGGTTGCCTCTTAAGAGGATGACAGATCTTGGATTGAATCCAGTTCTCTGTGAGTCTAGTGCTCTTTATACCATACTTTAGAGAAGACAGTATTGGGACTTAAATTCCTCTTAGGCTGGAGAGGTGTATAAGACTAACCTTGGAGTTTGGAAAGGTCAGAGCTGAGCTTGATTAGCACTGTCTGACCCTGCTTTTTGGGGATTGTTTCTTTGGCCAATGGAGTCAGTCTCTATAGAAATTTCTGGTTTTCAGATGGATTCTTTGGTTGCCTAATGCAAATAGGTTTGTATCTATAGTTCTTAGCCATGCTATTAATTAAGATGCTTTGGTATGGGGTAATGAGTGTGATGTATCAGTAAGTAATAATAAAGTAATCTGTAAAGTAAATTAAAGTAATCTGGAACTGGTGCACCTGGAGATTGCAGAATTGGCAGCAGAGGCTTCTTTGCCTCTCTCAGAGCCTCAGTGAAGGGATCAGTGTATGCAATACATTCTGCATTGAGGGCATTATAGATAAATGATTATCTATGTGTCTCATTTTCCTCATCTATAAAAAGGGATAATAATATTTGCTTATTAAGGTTTGCTATGAGAATTAAATAAGGCATATGTAGATGCTCAATAAAGGTTAGCTGCTGCTGTGTGGCCTTGGGCAAATCACATAACATCTGGATCTTGGTTTCCTAATTTGTAAAGTAATGGGGATAGATTACATAGTTTCAAAGGCTCTTGACAATACAGAACTCTAAGAAGATGTCAGGGAATAATAGAAATAAGGAACAAATAGCCACAGAAAATTTGGCATGAGATGTTGCTTGATTCATATCAGAATGCTCAAGGTAGAGGCAGTAGAGACCAAGCCAATTGGAGGGGTAATCATCACCCAGGAACCTATAAGAAGTAGACATTTCCCATAGTCAGCTGGGCACATGGAGCAGCTCTCACTCTCCTTACAAAGGCTATCATCCCCATAGGCTGAACCAAAAGAAGAAAAGAAAAAGAAAAGAAAAGAAAAGAAAAGAAAAGAAAAGAAAAGAAAAGAAAAGAAAAGAAAAGAAAAGAAAAGAAAAGAAAAGAAAAGAAAGAAAAGAAAAGAAAAGAAAAGAAAAGAAAAGAAAAGAAAAGAAAGAGAAAAAGAAAGAAAGAAAGAAAAAGAAAGAAAGAAAGAAAGAAAGAAAGAAAGAAAGAAAGAAAGAAAGGAGGGAGGGAGGGAAGAGAAAGAAAGAAAGAAAGAAAGAAAGAAAGAAAGAAAGAAAGAAAGAAAGAAAGAAAGAAAGAAAAAAGAAAGAAGAAAGAAAGAAGAAAGAAAGAAAGAAGAAAGAAAGAAAGAAAGAAAGAAAGAAAGAAAGAAAGAAAGAAAGAAAGAAAGAAAGAAAGAAAGAAAGACAAAAAAACAAACCAGTGTAAGGTGAGGTTCTGATGCTGGCTCCATCACTAGCTTGAATCCTAATTTTACTTCAACTAACTAGGAAACTCATACCAATTTATTGTTAATTTCTAATAACTCTACAGATGTTATATATTGCCACCATAACTTCACTCTCCTTTTCACTTGGTCATTATACTTTATCTTATTTTCCATAATCACAGCATTGGTTGTATTTTAGATTTTGCTATTTCATTATACCTATTCTTATACTCCACTTGAAATCCTTTATGAAACAAGGCAGGGTTTTAAATAAGTAGAGATCATTTTGCAAGTCACTTAATTACTTTATACATCATCTTTCTATGTATAAAATAAGAGTTTGAGATTCAATGTCCAATATTCCTTTTAGCTTTAATTCTATTAATTCTAATCTTTTTATTTCTAAAGCTGAAAGTCCATATTAGGTTGCCTATATAGAGCTTTGACTTACTGTATATAAGTAGCACTGGTTTCTCCAATGTGTTTTAAGGTTCCTTATAGTTTTATGCTAAGATTATTATCAGTAGCAATAATGAATTTTAAAGACTCATTTTGTAGATTCCCTCCCATCTTATTAGGTGTTCCATTAGTACCCTAGAATTGGATTTATAATTCTAACATTTGAATGGGGCTGAACATTTATATAAAATTTATCACTGTGACTGAAAGTTTGAAATTATCTCACTTTAATCTTTAGCAAACCTTTGTGATAAGTGAAGGAGGAATACATACATCTCCACTCTATAGATGAGGGACAATAACAAATGAAATAAATAGTATCCCCTTTTACATATGAGGAAAGAAAAATACAAAGAGATTAAGTGATTTACTCAAAATCACACAGGTATTGATAGGGACTTGAACCCTAATCCTCTGACTCTGAACCCTTGATAATCTCCACCCTCAGGCCTCTACAAAAGATCCTTCCAGCTCCCTCTGAACACTTCCAGGTGACATATCTCCTAGGATAGCCTCTTTGATACCTTGTTGTGAAGATGTATTCACTCCCATCCTATGGAGTACCACAGAATTGGTCTTATTCTTCTTTGACATGACAGGCTTTCTAACCTTTGAAACAACAATCTTGTACCCTTAAAACTTTATTCCTGAACCAAACATTACAGCTAAATTCCCTCAGGGCTGTTTTTATCTGTTGGACCAAAAGGTCCAGTGCCTGAGGCCTACAGGCTTTCCAGACACCTGTAAAAAAAGGGGAAAAAAATATGAATTGGTTCCAAGCCACAGAAAAACAAAATGAAATTAATAAGCATGTAATTAACAACCTGCAAAATGTAAAATTATGTCATCTTCAGTAACAAATTTATTATTCATTAAAAATTTCATTACATGTGAGAATACTTTGTGGATTAGATTCTCTTGTTTTACAAGAATTTTTGAGTACATATAATGATTGATAAGAAATAGTCAACTAGGGGATCCCTGGGTGGCGCAGCGGTTTGGCGCCTGCCTTTGGCCCAGGGCGCAATCCTGGAGACCCGGGATCGAATCCCACGTCGGGCTCCCTGCATGGAGCCTGCTTCTCCCTCTGCCTGTGTCTCTGCCTCTCTCTCTCTCTCTCTCTCTCTCTCTCTGTGACTATCATGAATAAATAAATAAAATCTTTAAAAAAAAAAAGAAATAGTTCAACTGTATTAGTAAGTCATTCATATGCAGATAATTCCAAAAGCAAAATTATAAAAATCCTTTCAACATTTAATGGAAATGTTTACATTTAATTGAAATGCAGGTATATTTTACTATGTTTGGTATAAGTATTGAAGCCTCTAGAAGAGTCCACGGAAAACTTAAAAAGGTCTTGAGTCCTCCGTTGCCTAAATTTCTCCTTGTGGGCCAACAAGATACCTTTTAGTAAGATTGCTCCCTATGGCCTAACAATTTATGTAGTTTCTTTTAGTTATTGGATTTGCCCACTAAACTGAAACTTGCTGGTTTGGATGAAAATGAAGTTGCAGGGGAGTACTTGGGCCCTGTGACAATATTGCCAATATGGCCTATACTCAGAGATAGAAAATAACTAAAAATTCAAAAGGACCCCCATTGGAAGCTTTCTCTCTTGCACCAGTCAAATCCAATCCCCTCCAGACAGGATGAGAAAGTGCTCTTAAAAAACTCAAACTGGCAAAAGTGTTGCTGCAGTCTGCATATTTCCAAGGGCCTAGTTTAATTACCTTAAGAAACCTGAGGGTGCACTGGCAGGATCCTAAAAAAATTTTAGGTTAAAAACCATCTTGCATCCAGACAAAGAGACTGCTGTTAATTCTGTTAAACTTCTTGTATTCAAGTTATACTCTTGGCATCAAAAATGGCAATTCTTTAAAGACTCAAAGGCTCTGTGAGTGCTGCCTTCATAGAGCCTAAGGTAAGACCATCTAGCATGAAGTCTTTACCTTCACTGACCTAAGAAGCCACCAAGGGGAAAAGCTGTGAGGATCAACTTGTGAATCCCAAGAGCTAGTAATGATAACAAACTTGCTTCCTGGAGGGCTGAGCCTGTGACTGTTGGCTTCAATCCCAGGCCTTCTGAGAGTCCTGGGGAGCTGGAATTACTGAGGCAACATTTTGATGGTACCTGCTAAAGCCATAGCCAATTCTAGAATTTGCTACTCTGCTTAGGAAAGGAAACTCTGAACCTTATTTGGATTCCTGGGGGACTCTCTGGGTCTTATTGTCTGAGGCAGGAAATAAAGCAAATTCCTAAGAAGGGTGGGGAAGAGGACATGGGGCTCTGCATCAAGAAGTCAAGAGTAGAAAAAGCTTCTACCCTAAGGTATTCTAAGTCCTCAGAGGCTTGGTATCCTGAATGAGGATGAATTTGCCTCATGAAAGCCCCCTGTCCACTTAGCACTTCAAGAGTCTGTCCAGAGCTGTCTCCTAGTCAGTCTTACAAGTCCACTGCTCCATCTCTGTGCCTCTCCACCTAGGCCCTTCAGATTGATGTTGAATTCAGCTTGGTTATCGACCTTGGCTTCCCCTGAAACTGTCTGCAGATGTCCCTTGTCTTAATTCCCAAAGCCAGTCCTAGCTCCAGAGCCCAGTCAGCCCTGTGGAGCCACACCTCTACTGGCCAGGCAAAGACTGAGAGCTCTAATGCAGAGATCTCTAAAGCTTCTACATAGAGATTCAATAAGGACCCTTGAGGAAGGGGACAGGCTTGGTCATGGAGTGATCAACTCTTTCAATAATTCACTAGTAAAGGTGACCCTTGAACAACACAGGTTTGAACCACGCAGGTCCACTTACGTGCAGATTTTTTTATACATACAGAGCAGTATTATAAATGTATTTTCTCTTATAATTTTCTTAATAACCTTTCTTCTCTAGCTTAATTTATTGTAAGAATATAGTATATAATATGTATAACATACAAAGTATGTGTTAATCAACTGTTTATGTTACCAGTAAAGCTTTCGATCAGCAGTAGACTATTGGTAGTTAAGTTTTAAGCAAGTCAAAAGTTATACACAGATTTTCAACTGTGTGGAGGGTGTTACCCCTAACCGCCACATTGTTCAAGGATCAATTATACTTACTGTCTGTGCTATGCAGGAACTATGCTAGGTACTTGGGGTTCAGCAAAGAACAAGGCCTACCTGGGCCGTATCCTCACAGAGTTCAGAGCTACCTTCTGACTTGCTGATATTTTGCTTCCTTACCCACTTCTGATAGCACAGTTTTAGCTTCCAGAGCAGCTTGTATCTTTCCAATTCTAACATAGGCCAAAAAAAGAGGGTTATACTGTCATGGACCTACACCACAGGAATAGCAGTAAAGCAAGGAATGTGTACAACCAAGGTTCATTCTAACCCTTCTACCTAATTCCCATTTTAGTTCATGCATTGCTACCCTGTGATATCCATGATCAATGAGTACCTCCAGCATATATTCATCAATGACTTCAAGTTGCTTATCTCGTACAAAGGAAGAAAATAAAATAGACCATAAATACCCTAGGGCTATTTGGTGTAGTACATGTTGAACCTGATCTTTCCACTAGAATACATGGAAGTAATTTAACTCACTGTGGTATACATGATAGCAATAAAAACGTAATTCATGAAACCATATTTATTTTCCATTAATCTTATAATTCACCAGATTAAAATACTCAAAACCAAGACTCATAGTCACCTACAGGGCATATAATTGATTTGAAAAAGGGATTCCTGAATCATGTTGATTCCTTGAAAGATAAAACAAGGAGACAGACTACTCACTTATTTTTTTTAATATATTTTATTTATTTGGGAGACAGAGAGAGCATGAGTGGGGGGAAGAGCAGAGGGAGAGGGACAAGCAGACTCTGCACTGAGTGCAGAACCTGATGCAGGGCTCAACTCACAACCCTAAGATCATGACCTGAGCTGAAATCAAGAGTTAGACACCCAACCAACTGAGCCACCCAGGCACCCCCAAACTACTCATTTATTAATAGATTCCATGATAAGGTCTCTCTCATTTATGACCATGGATACTGATTTCTCTGAATTCTGCAGAGCTTCCAATGTCTAACTTAAATTCCTCCAAATACCATTTAATCGTATTCTCTTTTTTTAATAAAGATGTTCCCCCCTTATATTTGTTTTAAAAGTATGCAGAGCTTGAACTCATGACCCTGAGATCAAGACTCGAGCTGAGATAAAAAGTCTGACACTTAACTGACTGAATCACCCAGGTGTCCCTAATCCTTACTCTCTTATGCTACCCTCAGTGATATTAGATTTTGAAGATCAATTGAACATCATCTAGGTAATACATCTTAATAACCAAGAGTTTGATTTAGCATTTTTAAATTCTAAAATTATTTTTAATTATTTCACGGTTGTCATATTTACTGCAATCAAATGTATCTCACTTTGCGGGATAAACACATCCCAGAAGGTTCACTTTTAAAGTGCATCTTTCCCCTGACATTCATATAAAGCCAGTCAACCAGTCCCAAGACAACAGAAAATCACCTTTAATGATGCAGAGGTTTTTTTTTAATCACACATTTAAAGGAGAATTTTTATGAAATAATAATAATACACACATGAAGACTAAAGTTTCTTTTGTTTGGCAGAATCACTTCTAGAGTTAAAGGGAAAACAGCAATTATAGCTTAAGAACAGAACATCCTAGACTAAAAATTTATTCAGCTTTTATCAAATCTCCTTGCCATCATTTCACAAAAGAATAACAGGAAACTCTCCTTGGGTGCTCAGACCTAGTTTCCTAGCAATTGATAGAGGCTGCAGGCTCTCAAGAATAAGCAATTGAGCTAAGACTGAAGAGAGTAGAGATGAGATTCCGAATACCATGGAAAGAGGATCAAAAGACAATTATTAAAATGTGGGCCTCTCTCTTATGTGTACATAGTGTTATTTGTTAACTAATGTAAAGTTAGGCTTTGGATATCATATAATAATTCCTTTAATCAACCAGAATCCAAATACATCCATAAAGGTCGAGAAGAAGAGGCATAATAGGTAAAAACAAAGTAATTGTCTAGTAAAAGAGGCCAAAATGTAGAGTGTTATGTCAGGTTGTAGAGTTCAGCACCTGACCCAAAGAAACCAGTTACAATGTGTGTGTGCGTGTGCATGTGAGTGCATGCACGTAGCGTATGCACACACATGTGCACATATGTGTACATGTATGTGCACACACACATGCACACAGAAATAACAATGTAGTAACAGCATCATGACTTTCCTAGGTCATGGTACAGACTAAACCAGAAGAAAAGATTAGGAGAAAAACAGAATACATATCTGAATATTTCACATATTTGCAATCACATAAAAGGAAAGGAAATTCACCAAACTTTGACTATTGTTATTTCTAAGATTGTGGATGATTTGTCGCTACACTTTTTTGTATTTTCCAAATTTCTATAGTGAGCATGCACATTTGACTTCCATATTTAATGAGGAAATATTTTATTTTAAAAAAGAAGGAAAAGGTTTGAGATCAAGGAAAAGCAGGCAAAGGGAAATTTTCTTGGGAGGACTAATAAAAGGAAGACTTGATCAAGAAGCTAGAAATGGAGGTAAGAGAGAAAACATTAAAATCCACCTGAGAGTTTAAACCTAAAGTGAGGTCAGGGTTGGGCTTAAAGGCAGCTCTGGGAGTGACACAAAGTAGGGGCTGTTAAAGAATGAACTAGTTAGTAAGGCCCTATACCTATAATTTACCCACCTGTGTACCCCCAAATTTCCTCACACTGTAATAAAATACAGAGTTTGGATCTAAACTACCAACTGAATATGCAACTCATGACCCACTTTGGAAGAGGACACAGAGAAGTAGAAGAGAAAGACAGCCATCTCACAAGGTGCCACCTAGAGGGGACATCCCCGTGTGACAATGGGGAAAAGGCCATGACAAATGCATCTTAGGACCAGATTGGTGGGCATCCAGAGTCAGTTAGTGAAACCTATGGCCCAGAGCAACAGCTCTCAACCAACAGAGACACAGTAGGAGCAATGGCATCCCAAAGGCAGACCCAGGTGAGGGGTGGCAAAAACTGTATTCGGTGTGAAAGCTGTCATCCAAGGCTTTTTTTTTCCCAGTGATTGCAACATAATGCAGAATTTGACAACCTAAGAGAGGATCTCTAAGGAATGTATGCAAAGTACATGATTAGAGGTAAATTGTTCATGTATGTTGGTTCTCAGCTTTTCTCTTCCTTCCATGCTTAAGAGAATTCTGTCTTGATCCTCCTCACCCCAACCTTTCGAGACAGGATGGTCCTGCTTGGCTAACTAAGCTTCTCTTGGACCTTGTAATGCAGAGGAAAAGCGCTGGCAAGGACAATAAGAGGCAGATGGGTGACACCTGGTGCAGTGGCTGTAGGGTTGTTGGAGGGAGGCTGAGGTAAGGGAGATGAGGGAGCTGCTTCAATGTAAAAAAATGGGTGGAAGAGAAAAGGAGACGTCAAAGATATATTACTATGGTCTCCTTATCTTCCCTTGCAGAGTTCAAGAAAGTCTAGAGAAGGGCTGAGACCTTTGGAAATTATTTTTAAATGCTGGATGGTATTATTTTAACCACAACAGTGTTCTGAGACCATCCCATGAGAGTGCAAGCTTTAAAAAGATTACATATTGATGAAGCACACCTCATTCCCATAGGGACCTTGGGGCTCAGGGGTGAAGCTAACTAGAATCCAATAAAACCACAGCAAATATTTACTTCCTGATGTTCTTGTGTGCATTAGCAAAAATAAGGGTCTTTAGCCCTTACTGTTTCCCCCTGGGATTTTTTTTTCTAACAGAACTGTCCCTGAAACTTCTAACTCTGAAAGCTGTTCAAATTTCTCTGACAGCACAGAAGGCATAAAAGCTATTTTATAGCACATCATGTTGGAAGTGACAGGGGGGAAAATGATATCTTTCCTAAGCTTGGGTTGCACAGAAATGTCTACTCTGGGTATGTTTTAAAGGATGAATGACCAAATCTGAAATATTCTTTGTAACCTAGAGCATGATGCTTGACAATTTCATACTTTGGTGCTCTCTAATGAAAGCAAGGCCCCCTTTAATGAAATCAATTGTATTTAGCATAAGTAGAAATAATGAAGCATTCTGTGTACACCAAGATGGTGCTACTCATCTTATATGCACAGTCATACACATATACATAAGATGCACATTAGGACCTGCTGGGGATCATGAGAACTTAATAGTAAACCCTGAGCCTCGGTTAAGAGCTACATGGTGACAAATGACCTCTATAACATGGTGCAGAAATATTCACTGCCATAGCATAATCTAGGACAAAGATAGCAAGAATGAGGTGTGTTTCCACCCCACCTCCAGTGACTATGGCAGAACTCATTGATCAATCAATACAATCTTTCCTGCTGAACTAGGTGTGGTCCCAGAAACCTTTTCATTGCAGTTCTCCAGGCAGTCACTCCCAATGGATCAGAGCTGGCACATGAGATGAAATCTATTTACCATTCCTAGTTGGTGGGATGGTTGGGGCCAAGATGTCAATGTGGGCATGAGTGTACAAATATTTCAGCCCAGGGGAACACAAGGGTATTGGACTTGATGGTGCAGCGATAAAGTGACAGTAGAACTGGGCTTCTGCAAAGGGCAACAGGTGGCAGAAAAGGCCCCCTGACTATAATCTCCAGACCTCTCCTATTTCACCTCTTGGTTTTATGTAACAAAGGTATTTTTAGGAAAGAGTAACTTTTTGAGCTACTATGTTTATAAACACCTTGTCTCAAATTAACTTTTCACATCAACAGATCAAACACCCAGAAAGACCCTGAAGGATTTGGGTTCAAGCTGGATCAGATTTGAAGAGGCAAATGATTAGGGATTAAAGAAGGTGCAAAGGGCTAGGTACAAAGCACTACTTCCCATCCACAGCTCTCAGGAGAGTCAGCCCTATACCCAGTAAACTGAGCATCAGATCCTCAAATAAGAAACAAAATCCCATAGTAAAAAAAAAAAAAAAAAAAAAAAACAAGGAAAACATTTGATTAGGGCTTTATCTTTAATAAACAAAATTAAAATTTAAGAAAATAAGTTTGCTTTATCTTGCCTTTTAAATTAGATTCTAATTGGCATAACCATGTACTAAGTCTGAAGAACTCAAATATTTGAGTTTGAACAACTAAAATATTTAAGTTAGGAGACATTACTTTTCCAACAAAAAGAGTATAATAACATTATATAATATCCTTCACTTCATGGTTAATTTGTGTAGTCAGATCATAAGGAGGATAACTTCTCAAAATAGTCAAGGACATATTAATTTACCATTATTAATACCTACCTTTGATTTCAAATCATTTGTTTTGAGGCTCTATGATGTTATAACCATTATTGGCTTTCTCTTCAGTTATTGACTTAACCTATCCCAAACCTAATTTGTATGTGATCTGAGCAACAACATTTTCTTCAACCTCATGAAATCCTTAAATGTTTGTAAGAGTGACAATTTTATTTCACAATCTATTTACATTGAATTTGCATTTTCACTGTCAAAATTTACAATATTCATCAGTAAAAATGACTAGAAAAATATGTTGTGTGGTAAGAAGAGTCAGGCTGTTTGTTATTAAGCAAGTAGATACTTGAGAGGAGACAAATATGACAATATTGAATTTTCATATGATAATAAGTTGTTGCTTCTCCATGAAATCATGTTAATTGCTATGACTGGAATCCTAAACACTCAGCTAACTGGATCCCTATAATTAAGCTACCTTCCTCCCTGGGCCACAGATGATTGGATCAGAGATGGGCATGTGACCCAACTAAACCAATCTTTCTCTTTCCTGGGAATCTGGGATTTAGACTCTGTTATATGTATAGATCAGTGATCTCTGAACTTTCTTGATTGTATATCCCTAACAGTAAAAAGATTCAACTATACTTTCCATAGATATCTTTTTATTTATAAATTTTATTGATAATTATATTTATTTATAAATTACATGAATATAACTTGAATCTTTCAAGCATCTTATATATGAATTTTATTATTTTAAATTTATGACTAATTTTTAAAACTTTTTATTTATTAAAAATAAAATATTTAAATTTTTGAATGATATTTATTTATTATTCATTGTTTTAAGAGACTCTTTCAACTCTATGACACAAAAATTCATGTTGGATGCTATGTTCACATATAATAGTTGGTTTTAATGGCCGCACAGCTGAAAACCTAACATATGGATAATAGGGCCAGATGGGAAAAAAAGGTTTCAACATCATGATTTCTTTAATCCCAACCATCAGTTATGGAAAGGCCTTTGTTGAAATTAGGCTTATAAATTCCCAGCATCTCTGGTGTCAATCAATTCTTATAAACTGGGATGCCTGAGTGGCTTAGCAGTTGAGGATCTGCCTTTGGCTCAGGTCCTGATCCTAGAGTCCTGGGATGGAGTTCTGTATCAGGCTCCCTGTGGGCAGCCAGCTTCTCCCTCTGCCTATGTCTCTGCCTCTCTCTCTGTCTCTCATGAATAAATAAATAAAATCTTTAAAAAAAATCTTATAAGCTAATCAAACTCACTGACTTTCTCTTCTAATAACTTTTATACCAGTTAGAAAATTCTGGTTTTTGAAGTACAGAATTATCAAGGTTTTTTTTTTTTTAAGATTTTATTTATTTATTCATGAGAGACACAGAGAGAAAGAGAGAGAGGCAGAAACACAGGCAGAGAGAGAAGCAGGCTCCATGCAGGGAGCCCAACATGGCACTCGATCCTGGGTCTCCAGGATCACACCCTAAGCTAAAGGCAGTGCTAAACCACTGAGCCACCCAGGCTGCCCAAATTTTCAAGGTTTTTGTGGTTAAAACACATTGTTTTAAGCACAAAATCACATAATAATTGAAGCATTTCTAAATATCCATTTTCAAGATGTTTCTCCATAGCAAGAGTTCTTTTGAAAAGCAGATATTTTCTCTCATTGATAAAAATATCACCCTTGCCTTGAAGAAGCAGAATAAACTTTTTAAAAATAGCTATTAATGTCACAGAAAAGATCAGTGAATTTGGAATAGTTATTGAAAAATAAAAATGTATAACATATCTTTTAAAAGGACCATTCTTTTGTCATAAGATAACCAGAAAACATCTTGTAATACAAAAGATTTTCATGGCCATACCCTTTCTTTTCACAAAAGTTTGGGATGATTCTATTACCAAGGTCTTTGTTTTTATCAAGTTAACCACTTAAATGACTTTTTGGCACTTTGTACCCTTCTGGTTTCAACCCATACCTACACAGAATTGAATATGAATAACAGTAAATGAATTTCACATGTAGAGCTAATGCTCTAGTCTCACCCCAGAATTATGTTTTATTCTAATCAAAGAAACTGCTCTGTTAGTGGTTACACATAGGCATAAAACATTATTTTATTAAAGAACTCATCTCCCATGTGATTATGGCTGGCAGTTGTATGTCCAATGCAGTGTGTTCAAACATAGATAGATACCTTATACCTTGGATGCCCAGTTTCACTGGGTTATTTTGCCAACAGTAGACAGTGTGTGTGAATGTTTGTCCATCATCAGGAATCCAAGGGCCACATATCAAACCTTTCACCCCCACCAAACGAAAGAAGTTGTTTTATTAACAATAGATACAGACAACAAAGCATGCATTACAATGACAAGAAAATGCCCAGCCAAAAGCAAATGAGAAAATGGATGATCATTGATGGGATTTTTTAAAACTCTCTTGATCAGAGCTACTCCTCACCAAAGGCAGAGCATAATCACTCTGAAAATCTCTGAAAATGGGTTATTTTAGCTCCCTAGTCAGGATCTAATGCACCTGAATGAAATGTGCCTTTAAAAAAAAATCCCTTTTCTGTGTCTTTTGTTCTCAAGGAATCTCACAGTAATGAACTGGATACTAAGTACAGTTATTATTTCTAAATGTTCAAATGGCTTGACCTCCGTATGCTCTCAAAATATTTGAGTCACTGAAGGAAGTTAAGAAAACATGCTAGAGGATTAGAAGGGAGTTCCAAAGAAATCATATTTTCACCTCAAATCAAAACCTCTTTGCCTGCCATGACTACAATGGCTCTTATTCTCACCATATATACAATATTTTGGATATTTCTCACAGATATTAAGATCTGTAATTTAATTTCAAGCAACCGAATAGAAATAACATTTACCAAATTAAAAGTAAACACAATCACCATGGCACTCTTCATACAAATACCTTTCAGTCTTGAAATTTAACAAGCTCCTCTAATTGCAAATGGAATTTAAACGAGAACTTAGCATAACATCTCTAGTGAGTGGGTCTTTCCTTGCCATCACTGAATGAGTGGAGTCTTTGGTAAAGGTTATCAATCCTATATATATTTATTAGCAGTATTGCTTTCTGTTCCTTAGAATAGTGTGTGTAGACATCTTTACTTCTCAAGCCTATTTGGAGGTGAGAGTATTCAATTCAGCAGACATATGTTGAGCTCCTGCTCTGACAAAGACTTGGTCTCAGTTCTGTAAGGACTTCAAAGAGGAAGAAGTCCCTACCTTCAAGATCTTCCTCAGGGAAGATGAGGTAAATAAAAAATAAAAGCTAAAAAAAAAAAAAATGCTGGGAACTTCAACGATATAAGAGTTACTAAGTATTAAAAGGGCTTAGTTCCAAAATTCTAAATTATTAAATTGTAACATTTAATTAGCTGAATAATCTAGACTAAAAGCTAAATCCTCACTTCTCCTTAGATCAAAACCAAAGTTTCTATAGGTTTAAAGTACAGAAGTAAAATGTATAAGGAGGCAGAAAAGACAAAAGGGGTAAGTATACTTAAGCATAGCTGGGTTTTTAACCCCCAAACAAATATTATCTAACTCTACCCAGCATTGTGAAAAGGCCTCAAAGTGGAGGAGGAAAGTGCCTCAAAGAGTACTGGATTTTTTAATGACAAGATCTCAAAGATAGCACTGAGTTTGAATCACCAAGATCCACTGTCTGGCTATGGATCAGTCAGATCCAGATACTAGACCCAAGATGAGTGACCTCTCAGTGACAAGCTCATACTAAATGGACTGGACCAATTCCTAAACCCCAAAAGCCAATCCCTCAATCTTCATTCAAACTATGACTTATTCTGAAACAAATATAAGGCTACTTAGAAATATGTAAACATGTTACAAGAGAAAATCCAAAATAAAAAGATAAAGCAAAGAGCTAATAAAACTAAGAAAGCAAGATGGCATTGGGAGTGAAGTGAGCCCACAAAATAGAGCAGTATATTCTTCCTTTAGTAGCCTCCTCATTGCTGGAATAAAGAGGCAAACACAGTGAGTTACATGCTGCACTGCCACCGTCCTAGTATAAAGAAAATGAAGAAGCCAAACAGCAATCAGAAGACTATCCAGAACAAAGGAAATATGATGGGTAGGAAGAAACATTCCCTCTAACTCTAGGAAAACTTGTTATCTTGTTCCCCAAGCAAGACCCACAATCCAGTGACACAGTTACTGAGTCTGCACACTCAGGGTCTCCTCCCTGGTTAGTGCAACAGAGCTGCTTCTCTGTGTCTGCTTTCGAGAGTGATATGTGAAGTGTCACTGAGACTACGAAGTAGATGTCCATCATCTCCTCATGCAAGTCTTAGATGCATTCTGATCTCATCTTTATCTTGAATTTAATTAGACTGACAGTGCAAACTTCTCAAGCAAAATACACTAACCACAAACTAGATAGATGATTCCCCCAAAAGGCAGTGACAGTACTCCCAAGCCATTGGGGATCTTGCCATAAGTTAAAATGAGAAAGTGGCCTCTATACAAGGTCTCTACAGCAGACTCTATCAACAACAGTAGGACATTCGCTAAGCTTCTGCACAAAAATAAGTCTGCCCTTTCACACAATAATTCAGAAAATGGGAGACATGCAAAACAGGGAGGGAAAAAAGTTATGTTCAAACATATCCATCGTCAAAAATATCCATGTTGTTTATAATCTTTTTTTAAAGATTTTATTTATTTATTCATGAGAAACAGAGAGAGAGAGAGGCAGAGACACAGGCAGAGGGAGAAGCAGGCCCCATGCAGGAAGCCCGATGTGGGACTCGATCCTGAGACTCCAGGATCACGCCCCAGCCGAAGGCGGCACTAAAATGCTGTGCCACCCAGGCTGTCCTATAATCACTTTTTAAAAATTTGAAACAACCTAAATGTCCAAGAATTGGGAAACTTATAAGTAAACTATTGTATCAGTTCAATGCTAGATTATATATCACTAAAATGATATTTAAGAAAATTCTGTTGTACCACTGACAAGGCTTATGCCACAATATTTACAATATAAAGTTTTTTTAAGGAGTATAGAAACTTGTGTATACATTAGAATTGCAACTTTTGGAGAAAAATTCTATGCAATGAATAAAAAGGCTGAAAGGAAAAACCACCAAATGCTTTCAGTTGCCTTAGAATGGTGAGACCATGGGTGATTTTTTTCTCTTGTCTCTTTTTTAAATTTTCTTTTACTGTGATTATATTAGTCTTATTATGAAAAATATATAAACAAACTTAAAAATCCAAACTACTGGGACGCCTGGGTGGCTCAGTGTTGGGAGTCTGCCTTCGGCTCAAGGCATGATCGGGGCATGATCCCGGGATCCAGGATTGAGTTCTACACTGGGCCCCTTGCACGAAGCCTGCTTCTCCCTCTGCCTGTGTCTCTGCCTCTCTCAATCTCTCTCTCTCTCTCTCTCTCTCATGAACAATAATAAATAAAATCCTAAAAAATAAAAACTTAACTACCTTAAAACTTATGAAACATATTAAACAAGTCTTTAAATTGTTAGCAATTAACAGACAATTAGATAGACAGTGATAAAGATCATGAGAGGCCTGTGTTTATGGAAGAATTTCTTCCTGAGAATCACTTGAAACAAAGAGGAGGGGTAAGAAGACCAACAGCTGGGTAAGAAGTCTTGCAATAGTGGGTGGAGGTAAAAACGGATACATATTGAGTGTTTTAATATTACCATT